>NW_027361745.1:1707500-2307500 GCF_039654945.1 Dendrobates tinctorius | reverse complement strand
CATCCCAGTCCCCAGACCTGAATATCATTGAACATCTGTGGGATGATTTGAAGCGGGCTGTCCATGGTCGGTGACCATCAAACTTAACTGAACTGGAATTGTTTTGTAAACAGGAATGGTCACAAATACTTTCATCCAGGAACTCATTAATAGCTACAGGAAGCGACTAGAGGCTGTTATTTTTGCAAAAGGAGTATCTACGAAATATTAATGTCACTTTTATGTTGAGGTGCCCATACTTTTGCACAGGTCAAGTTTTGTTAAAATGCAGATTGCACTTTTTCTGTTAGTACAATAAACCTCATTTGAATCCAGAAATATAACTGAGTCCATCAGTTATTAGATACATGAAACTGAAATAGTTGTTGCAAAAACCAAAATTGTTATAAAGAAAAAAGGTTAACATTAATAGGGGTGCCCAAACTTTTACATATGACTGTATCTTCATGGGTGTCCACCAACTTCCTGGCTTATTCTGCAATCGTCGCTGCGTCTGCTACTTATGTTACTATTCCCTGTTTTTTCAGGGTTATTTATGCCTGTATCTATTCATGGCCTCTAGTATGTTTTGTAATGTTTGTGCTTTCGACATACATACATGTATGCACTTTTTGTGGTATACACTGGTATACATTGATTGTAACCCCTCTGGGCCATTATATTAGACTAGATTATGGCCCGATGCTATCGCATCGGGAGGATGCGATAACATCACACCTCTTGCCATGTTAACCCTCAACACACACACTCCTCAACACACGCTCCTCTCACCTTTCACCATCTCCACTCACTCTTTCACTCCGCATACGACCCCTTCTCTCACTCCGTCTCTCATACTCACGCCGTCATCGCCGCTGCTCCACGATCCCCGACATCTTCTTCCGCCGGCGCCATCCTGGATCCAGACATTGTCCACGCCGGCGACATGTTCTTGCGGCGACGCCATCTTGAGTATCGTGAAATCCCGCGATAGTCAAGATAGCGTCGCCGGAAGAACATGTCGCCGGCGTGGACGACGTCGGGATCCAAAATGGCGTTGGCGAAATCTTGCGAGTTTTCGCCGACGCCATTTTGGATCCCGACGTCGTCCTCGCCGGCGACATGTTCTTGTGGCGACGCCATCTTGACTATCGCGGGATTTCGCCGATCCAAAATGGCGTCGCCGCAAGAACATGTCGCCGGCGTGGACGACATCGGGATCCAAAATGGCGTCGGCGTAATCTCGCGAGATTTCGCCGACGCCATCTTTTTGGATCACGAGTCGTCCACGCCAGCGACATGTTCTTGCGGCGACGCCATCTTGAATCTCGCGGGATTTCACGAAATCCAAGATGGCGTCGCCGCAAGAACATGTCAGCGGCCTGGAGAACGTCTGGATCCAGGATCACGGCGGCGGAGGAAGATGTCGGGGCAGCGACGATGACGGTGTGAGTATGAGAAACAGAGTGAGAGAAAGGAACGTATGTGGAGTGAAAAAGTGAGTGGAGGTGAAAGGTGAGAGGAATGTGTGTTGAGGCGGTGTGGTGTGTTGAGGGTTAACATGTGCGTGTGTGTGGTGACGTCACCGGTTACAACTGGACGGAAGTTGTTACAACCGGAAGCTGCTTAGGGCATTTATTATTATAGATGATGAGGAAGAAGCCGTCTGTTGTTGGCGGTGATGGCGTGTAGAGGCTTCTTCAGCCAATGTAATAGATTTAGAGCTAGGGGATTCGTGTGTGAGACGACGGCGTTTATAAGCCTTAATCCTGTCAAGTCGATGCTGGTTTTCCTCAGGAGTCTCATTAGCACGGCGTTGTTTTTGTCGTAGTGCTAAAGCTGCTTTCCTTTCACTGGCATTGGCATACTGTGCATCGGTATTGAATGGTGGTATTGATAGGGCAGAAACAGATTGCTGATTAGTTATGTCAGTGAACGGCATATGGGATGAAGTGTAGCAGTAAATTGTTCCACATGCTGATGTGGAAGCATCCTGTTGTGAGTCTAATAATAATGATGAGGAAGAGGCCGTCTGTTGTCGGCGGTGACGGCGTGCAGAGGCTTCTTCAGCCAATCTTATGGATTTAGAGTTAGGGGATTCGTGTGTGAGGCGACGGCGTTTATAAGCCTTAATCTTCTCAAGGCGATGGTGTTTTTCCTCAGGAGTCTCATTAGCACGGCGTTGTTTTTGTCGTAGTGCTAAAGCTGCTTTCCTTTCACTGGCATTGGCATACTTTTTGTTATGACTCATGTTGGCACAGGTAAAGGAGTCTATTTGGCAGTTATCTGGCAGTGAAGAAGGCGTCCTGGAGTATTGTAGAGTAAACAGATACTAATTGACCCTGTCATTGCCCAGCAGTAGTTATGAAGTGGTAGTGGCAAATTGGCCCTGTAGTTAGACACCGGCAGAGGAGCAAGGCAGCAGTAGTTATGGCGGTAGAGGCAAATTGGCCCTGTAATTAGACATCGGCAGAGGAGCAAGGCAGCAGTAGTTATGGCGGTAGAGGCAAATTGGCCCTGTAATTAGACACCGGCAGAGGAGCAAGGCAGCAGTAGTTATGGCGGTAGAGGCAAATTGGCCCTGTAATTAGACACAGGCAGTGAACAGTCAGAGGAGCAAGGCAGCAGTACTTATGGCGGGAGAGGCAAATTGGCCCTGTAATTAGACACCGGCAGAGGAGCAAGGCAGCAGTAGTTATGGCGGTATAGGCAAATTGGCCCTGTAATTAGACACCAGCAGAGGAGCAATGCAGCAGTAGTTATGGCGGTAGAGGCAAATTGATCCTGTAATTAGACACCAGCAGAGGAGCAATGCAGCAGTAGTTATGGCAGTAGAGGCAAATTGATCCTGTAATTAGACACCGGCAGAGGAGCAAGGCAGCAGTAGTTATGGCGGTAGAGGCAAATTGGCCCTGTAATTAGACACCAGCAGAGGAGCAATGCAGCAGTAGTTATGGCGGTAGAGGCAAATTGATCCTGTAATTAGACACCGGCAGAGGAGCAAGGCAGCAGTAGTTATGGCGGTAGAGGCAAATTAGCCCTGTAATTAGACACCAGCAGAGGAGCAATGCAACAGTAGTTATGGCGGTATTGGCAAATTGGCCCTGTAATTAGAGACCAGCAGAGGAGCAATGCAGCAGTAGTTATGGCGGTAGAGGCAAATTGATCCTGTAATTAGACACCGGCAGAGGAGCAAGGCAGCAGTAGTTATGGCGGTAGAGGCAAATTGATCCTGTAATTAGACACCAGCAGAGGAGCAATGCAGCAGTAGTTATGGCGGTAAAGGCAAATTGATCCTGTAATTAGACACCAGCAGAGGAGCAAGGCAGCAGTAGTTATGGCGGTATTGGCAAATTGGCCCTGTAATTAGACACCAGCAGAGGAGCAATGCAGCAGTAGTTATGGCGGTAGAGGCAAATTGATCCTGTAATTAGACACCGGCAGAGGAGCAAGGCAGCAGTAGTTAGGGCGGTAGAGGCAAATTAGCCCTGTAATTAGACACCAGCAGAGGAGCAATGCAGCAGTAGTTATGGCGGTAGAGGCAAATTAGCCCTGTAATTAGACACCGGCAGAGGAGCAAGGCAGCAGTAGTTATGGCGGTAGAGGCAAATTGATCCTGTAATTAGACACCGGCAGAGGAGCAAGGCAGCAGTAGTTATGGCGGTAGAGGCAAATTAGCCCTGTAATTAGACACCGGCAGAGGAGCAAGGCAGCAGTAGTTATGGCGGTATAGGCAAATTGGCCCTGTAATTAGACACCGGCAGAGGAGCAATGCAGCAGTAGTTATGGCAGTAGAGGCAAATTAGCCCTGTAATTAGACACCGGCAGAGGAGCAAGGCAGCAGTAGTTATGGTGGTAGAGGCAAATTAGCCCTGTAATTAGACACCGGCAGAGGAGCAATGCAGCAGTAGTTATGGCGGTAGAGGCAAATTAGCCCTGTAATTAGACACCGGCAGAGGAGCAAGGCAGCAGTAGTTATGGCGGTAGAGGCAAATTAGCCCTGTAATTAGACACCGGCAGAGGAGCAAGGCAGCAGTAGTTATGGCGGTATAGGCAAATTGGCCCTGTAATTAGACACCGGCAGAGGAGCAATGCAGCAGTAGTTATGGCGGTAGAGGCAAATTAGCCCTGTAATTAGACACCGGCAGAGGAGCAAGGCAGCAGTAGTTATGGCGGTAGAGGCAAATTAGCCCTGTAATTAGACACCAGCAGAGGAGCAATGCAGCAGTAGTTATGGCGGTAGAGGCAAATTGGCCCTGTAATTAGACACCGGCAGAGGAGCAAGGCATTAGTAGTTATGGCGGTAGAGGCAAATTAGCCCTGTAATTAGACACCGGCAGAGGAGCAAGGCAGCAGTAGTTATGGCGGTATAGGCAAATTGGCCCTGTAATTAGACACCGGCAGAGGAGCAAGGCAGCAGTAGTTATGGCGGTAGAGGCAAATTAGCCCTGTAATTAGACACCGGCAGAGGAGCAATGCAGCAGTAGTTATGGCGGTAGAGGCAAATTGGCCCTGTAATTAGACACCGGCAGAGGAGCAAGGCAGCAGTAGTTATGGCGGTAGAGGCAAATTAGCCCTGTAATTAGACACCGGCAGAGGAGCAAGGCAGCAGTAGTTATGACGGTATAGGCAAATTGGCCCTGTAATTAGACACCAGCAGAGGAGCAATGCAGCAGTAGTTATGGCGGTAGAGGCAAATTGATCCTGTAATTAGACACCGGCAGAGGAGCAATGCAGCAGTAGTTATGGCGGTAGAGGCAAATTGATCCTGTAATTAGACACCGGCAGAGGAGCAAGGCAGCAGTAGTTATGGCGGTAGAGGCAAATTGATCCTGTAATTAGACACCGGCAGAGGAGCAATGCAGCAGTAGTTATGGCGGTAGAGGCAAATTAGCCCTGTAATTAGACACCGGCAGAGGAGCAAGGCAGCAGTAGTTATGGCGGTAGAGGCAAATTAGCCCTGTAATTAGACACCGGCAGTAAACAGGCATAGGACCAAGGCAGCAGTAGTTATGGTGGTACAGGCAATGCCAAGCGTCCGCACAGCAAGTCGGCGTGAGGTAAATGACGCAATTTCACGAATGCAAGATGGCGTCGGCAAAATCTCGCGAGATTTCGCCGACGTCGTTAAGGCTGTGTGCACACGCTGCGGATTAGGTGCGGATTCATCCGCGCGGATTTTGTAAAATCCGCAGGTGAAACCGCAGGTCAAAAGACCTGCGGTTTTACCTGCGGATTGCTCTGTGGTTTTGCCCTGCGGTTTTTCATCTCCTCAATAGAGATGGCAAACCGCAGGAGAATCCGCAGAAAGAATTGACATGTCAATTCTTTCTGCAGATTGAAAACCGCAGATAATCCGCGCGGAAAATTCCGCACCGTCTGCACTGCGGTTTTTTATTCCCATAGGGAATCATGGTACTGTACACCGCAGCAAAATCCGCAGCGTGTGCACACAGCCTCACACCTCTTGCCATGTTAACCCTCAACACACCACACCGCCTCAACACACACTCCTCTCACCTTTCACCTCCACTCATGTCCACTCACTCTTTCACTCCACATACGTTCCTTTCTCTCACTCTGTTTCTCATACTCACACCGTCATCATCGCTGCCCCGACATCTTCCTCCGCCGCCGCGATCCAGGATCCAGACGTTCTCCAGGCCGCCGACATGTTCTTGCGGGACGCCATCTTGGATTTCGTGAAGTCCCGCGATATTCAAGATGGCGTCGCCGCAACAACATGTCGCTGGCATGGGCGACATCGGGATCCAAAATAGCGTCGGCGTAATCTCGCGAGATTTCGCCGACGCCATCTTTTTGGATCCCGATGTCGGCGGCCTGGAGAACGTCTGGATCCTGGATCGCGGCGGCGGAGGAAGATGTCGGGGCAGCGACGATGACGGTGTGAGTATGAGAAACGGAGTGAGAGAAAGGAACGTATGTGGAGTGAAAGAGTGAGTGGACATGAGTGAAGGTGAGAGGAGTGTGTGTTGAGGCGGTGTGGTGTGTTGAGGGTTAACGTGCGTGTGTGTGCGGTGACGTCACCGGTTACAACTGGACGGAAGTTGTTACAACCGGAAGCTGGTTAGGGCATTTATTATTATAGATTGTGGTTGGAACACTACTGGCTCAGTTTTGATATACATACTTACTTTTTGATATTTATATACTGCCTAATAAATTGGATTATATTGTTGAACTACTTTGACCTATGTGAGATGATATGTAATTTTCTTAGTGTGTATATTGATGCTGTACCATTTACAGTTGGTTGGGGGGTTTTCTGTATATATCATTATTTATGCCTGGTGGGCCTTGGATGATGGGGGATTGTATTTATGATATGTGGTGATAAATTTTCTTCTGTTCAACACTACACCAGTTGATAGGTTAATATTGTGTTGGGAGCACATATTGTCGTCATTTTGTGTTATGATGCCCTTTATATTATGGCCGTATTTATATTCATATTTACTGGAGATAGCTACACAATATACCATTATAAGTAGATCTATGTACTGGCCGTCTATAAATGGTGCATACTTGATACCTGTTCATTTTCTATCAGCACTCACTGGTGCGCTTTCGCTTTAATTGTATTGCGCTTGCGCCCTATGGTGCTATGTAAGATGCGACCATACTTTCCTATTTTATATCCGTTACTGTATGCAGCTACTTGGTGGGCCATGCTGCTTATAGTGCATATATGGTGTGTCCTGATGATTGCCCACACTTTGCCAGTACTTGTTATGGTGCGTCCTGCATTCCATTGCAACGCGCTTGCACTCTGGTTTCGTTGTGGCGGCCGTTTCGCAGCTTGGTGGTGCGCTGGCATCCGGGTCACGTGGGGCCCCACTTAGCTCCGACTCTCAGCTGCCCGCGTGAGGGCGACCCGGCGGACGCGACGTCATCGGGGGGCCGCGCTGCTGCAATGGACATATCCGGGATATACACTTTAAAGACCATGTATACAACTTGGACCTTATACCCTTGATAAAGGCATACCCTATCAGGTATTTGTATAAAGTCTAATCACAATGGTGCACTATTTGTGCTATGAGCTCATTGTGTGACTATGGTTAGGCTTTTCTTTGGCACGTATACCTGTTTGGGTGCCCTGTTAATGTCTGCCATTGTGCATGTTTTGAGGAGTGATGTGTTATACTTCTATTAATATGATGATTATGCATACCTGCCTCTGACAGACCCACCCTGGCCTTCTTGCATGTGGTTTCAACGGCTATGTTCCATCTTCCAGCCCTACTGTATGCTCCTTTGTCTGTACAATTTTTAATATACGAGGGGCGATCCAAAAGTAATGATAATCAATAATAAACACAATGAATATTGTCAAAAAATTTTTTTATTTTTCTACATAGTCTCCTAACAAGTCTATACATTTAGTCCACCTCTTTTCTAAACTTAGAATTCCCTTCGAAAAAAATTCTTGATCTTGACCCTCAAAAAACTCCCCAACAGCAGTTATCACGTCGCTATTGTTGTCAAATTTCTTGCCCCGAAGGTGTTCCTTGAGCCGAGGAAAGTGAAAGAAGTCACTGGGGGGCTAGATCTGGCGAATAGGGGGGGTGTTCCACCAGTTCAAAGCCCGCTTCTTGAATGGTAGCCATGGCAACTGCAGCTTTGTGAGCCGGTGCGTTATCTTGGTGAAACAGCACTCCAGCTCGCAGTTTGCCGCGCCTTTTCTCCTTGATAGCCTCCCGCAATCTTCTTATTTGTTCTGCGTAGTAGGAGCCCGTAATAGTGGCTCCCTTCTCCAAATAGTCCACCATAATAATTCCTTCAGCGTCCCAAAAAAGGACGCCATAACCTTCCCTGCTGAGCTTGACACTTTGAATTTCTTCAGCGTCGGTTTGTCGGCTCGTTTCCATGTCATCGATTGTTGTTTAGTTTCGGGATCAAAGTGGTGGATCCAGGTCTCATCCATGGGCAAAAAAGGTGACAAAAAATTCTCCTTGTCTGCTTGGAACTTTTCGAGATTTGCTATTGAAATGTCAACTCGTTTCTTCTTTTGCTCGACGGTTAACATTTATGGCACCTAACGCGCGGAGACCTTTCTCATATGCAATTCTTTTGCAAGGATTCTTTGAATACTGGCATATGAGATCCCTGTGACCTCAGCTACATGCCTGATAGTCACTCTTTGATCTGCCAACACAACTTCTTCAACTTTTTTCACGTTTTCTTCATTGAGGGACGTGGATGGGCGTCCTTCGCGATGTTCATCTTCCGTCGATGTTCTTCCCAGCTTAAATTCCTTGGCCCAACGTGCAACTGTGGAATATGGAGGAGAAGAGTCCCCCAATGTTTCCACCAAGTCGCTGTGTATGTCTTTGGTAGACATTTTTTTCAAGCAGAGGTATTTGATGACAGCTCTGAGCTCGTTTTTATCCATTTTGATGTTCACTCCTTGACAGTTCATATTCAAATGAATGTAGCTCCCGGGAATCGTGGCCTATTTAAGTGATTTTTTTTCCTGGACTAGTGGGTACCTAAGAGAGAAGAAAACATTTTATTTTAATTTCTGTGTGCAATAGAAATAACCGATTATCATTACTTTTGGATCGCCCCTCGTAAATTAATAAAATTGATCCTATTTTGCTAGTTTGACCTGACGACTGGATTTTCTTTGCTTGTGATACCGTCATACTAGGAGGGGCCCTGTGCCAGTGCCCACCAGTGGGCTCCCCATGCTTGCTCAGGGCCACAGCACTTGCAATACTTACCTCTCCATGCTCCACCGCCGTGACGTCTTCCGCCTTTTCTGACAGTGACATTCAGGTTACAGAGCGCGATGACATCACGTCTGTATGCCCTCTACCAAAACAGCACAAGTGCAGAGAGCTTTAAAATGGCAATTCTGAGGAGTCCAGAGTAGAGCAGTGCCCAGCGAGGAGAGGTATATAATTTTTTTACATGTTGGGAGCATTTTTTGGGGAGCAATATACACTGGAGAATGATATATGTGGCCCATCATACACTGGAGCATCATCCATTTGGCCCATCATATACTGGAGCATTCCAAATGGGGGACATCAGACACTGGAGCAGCATTTACGGGGCCCTTTATATACTGGATGATTAGAAATGGGGCCCATTATATATGGAGCATAATTTGGGCCCATAAGACAGTGGAGCATCATCCATGGGGCCCAACATATACTGGAGCATTCCAAATCGGGGACATCAGACACTGGAGCCCCATTTACAGGGCCCATTATACACTGGAGCATTAGAAATGGGGCCCATTATATATGGACTTTATGGAGCATTATTTGGGCCCATAAGACAGTGGAGCATCAATCATGGGGACCAACATATACTGTACCATTATGTGGAGCTCATCATATACTGTTTCAAACATTATATGGGACCAATTATTCTGTATGGAGAAATAGATGGGACTCATTATTCTGTATGGCGCACAATGTGGTGGCCATAATACTGTATGGAGTAATATACTGTCCGTTTTTTGAGCTATTGTAGAATTTAAAATAGATATCAAATATGATCTTGCACCCTCACACCACTGTCAATGAGCATAGAACAATATTCTCTGCATATGTTATCATATTATGGGACCTGCAATTGATGTCTGTCTCTTTGCTTTCTTTTAGGAAAGATAGAATTCACGCACCAGGCATAATTAGCACTCTGCACTTTACGGTTGGCACCTTGATAATGGAAGGCCATGATATCCTTATATTATAATATTCACTTCTCATGTTCGCTATATAGGAAATTAAAGCCGTTATTTCCTTAATATTGACCTATACACCTTGTCTCACAGATCACTGGCACCTGGAATCCAACTCTGAGATATTATACTGTTTGACATGATTTTGTTTTCTTTGAAAGATACATTTCTATTCATGCATTGTAAGATTTGATATATTTTTCTCTATTTTGTGATACATATTAATATGGATTTATTTCTATTTTTGTATATTTGTTCATTCCTTTAGAGAAGTTCTGATGAAGATCCATTATTGGATCGAAAACGTTTAACACGCATAATCTGGATGCAAAATAAAAAAATAAAAAAATAAGAACTATTATCTGAGTGCCAAGTTGTTTTACTCTCTCTTTAAAATAGATATCAGTCATGTCATGTAAGCAGTGAAGTATTTTTCATTGTACTATACCTATATTTCTGTGCCGTATTAGAGCATTATGAATTGTATGTGTTAAAAGGGCGCACTGACACTCTTTGGCCCTGGGCCCATGAAAACCTGGAGCCAGCCCTACCCCCCCACAACTTTAGCCAAATGACCCCCAGTTTTCAATGCGTAACTATTATTATAAAGTAAATTAAGGTTGCCAAGCTTAAGTAATAAGAATTGATGTCATTGGCATTGAAATGGGCACTGTAGGTGTGTTTACTGTCCTCCACTCACTCCCGACTTTGCTTCCCCATTGACTTGGATTGGGTTTCGTATTTCAGTCGGACACCGACTTTTCCCTATAGTCGGCTGATTTCGTTCGACCCGACTTTTTAGAAAGTCGGGTTTCATGAAACCCGACTTGACCCGAAAAAAGGCAAAGTCACTCATCTCTATGGTAGACGTATCACATATAACTGCACTAAAAATTCTTCCATTTCTGGCCTCCATTTAAATTTTGTTGCAGTGTGTTAGCGAAGTTATTGACAACAGTTTGCTGTGAAAATTAGTTACCTAAAGGGCAGCTATTTAAAACTGTGGTTTGTCCATTACACGGATCACATACAGTAAAACTGTTCTAAAAATTCTTCCATTTCTGGCCTCCATTTAAGTTTTTGCAGTGTGTTAGCAAAGTTATTGACACCAGTATATTGCTAAAAATTGTTACCTAAAGGCCAGCTATTTAAAACTGCGGTTTGTCCGTGACACGGATCAAATATAAGTGCACTCAAAATTCTGCCATTTTTGGCCTCCAATTAAATTTTGTTGCAGTAATTTACACCAATTTGCTGTTAAAAATACTTAACTACAGGCCAGCTATTTAAAATTGTGTGTCATGATTGAGGATGAACGGATGACACGTTATGGGAGGACAGGACGGAATGCGGCTTAGCTTATGCTCCCACACCACCAGGCCATGACAATGTGGGGCGTGCGTCCCAAATGGTAAGGGAATATGGACCCTCTGGACCACAGAGAGGTACCCGGGCCTACCTGGACTTGGGAAGGGAAGCGACCGGGGTCTGTGGCATGTGGGCAAGGTGACGACATGCAGGACTAGACGACACCACACAACTTCAGGTATGAAGAAACATAAAGTTTACTTAAACAAAGTCACAGTCCAAAATTAGACATCACAATGCCAGGCTCCCGGTTTCGCAGATCAAGGAAGAGAACACATCCCAGGTCGCAGACGATGGCAGGAGGACATCATGGGTTGATGCAGTCCAGGGTCATCTGGCACGGGCTTACCAGGAGAATCTCTCTCTCAGGCCTCTGGCGCAGCACAGGCACAGCAGGAGAACATCAGACACCGACCTCGGACAGATGTCATCAAAGGTGGACCACAGGAAACATCGAGACACAGACAAGACACGGACAGCACATGTCCAGGAACATCAGCATGGCAGCTCAGGACATCAACTGGTCAGATCAAGGAGATGCATGTGGAGCCATCACCAGAAAACAAGACTGGATACTCCCCAGGAACACTGAGGAGGAGTCCATCCAGGAACATGAGTGGGACCGACTCTGGCAGGACATCGAAGGCACAGGCAGGACACCGGAGGCACAGGCAGGACATTGGAAGCACAAGCAGAACATCAGAAGCACAGGCAGGATATTGGAGGCACAGGCAAGACATCAGCTGGTCAGATCCAGGACAAACAGGCAGGGCCATCACCGGGAAACAAGGCTGGAGACTCCCCAGGAACACGAAGGAGGAGTCCATCCAGGAACAAGGAGGAGGCGTACATCCAGGAACAAGAGCAGGACTGACTCTGGAACACAGACTGGACCACCAGTAGCATTGACTGGACACAGGCTGGACATCGGGACACAGGCTTGACACCGGAAGAACATTGAGCAGCGGTCGCCAGACTCCAAATATTGAACACGACCTGCAGGCATTTCACAGTGGTTGTCAGGCTCCAGGCACCAGACAGCGATCGCCAGCCTCCAGACATCGGACACGAACTCCAGACACCACACAGCGGTAATCAGACTCCAGACAGTGAACCCTAGACTCCGGACACGACTTCAGGCACCAGACAGAGATCGTCAGGCTCCAGGCACCAGATGGCAATTACCAGACTCCAGACATCAGACATGACCTCCAGGCACCAAACAGCGATCGTCAGGCTCCAGGCCCCAGACGGTGATCACCAGACTCTGGACATCAGACCCAGGAAGGAACGCAAGCAGGATGGTGCAAGCAACACAGGATTGAACCGAGGCTGGACGGAGCTAGCACCGCAAAGTAGGCAGAGCACAGCGAAGTAGACGCTCAGCAGGAACACCGGACTCCATCTTCAACAGATGAACACAGGTTTATTCACAGGACACAGGTTACAGGAAACTCACAGTCACTAGGTACATGGTTCAAGACACAGAAGGACTTCAGGATTTTCACACAGCAGGAATCCACATTCAGGTTGAGTTCACACATCGCTTTTTTTTTCGCGTTTTCCCGGTTGTTTTAAACGCGCGATTTTGCCGCGAAAACACTAAAAATAAGCATCCCTTGCAATCCTATGGGATTCCGCAATGCTGTGCTAATGCTGTGGATTTTTCCGCGGCGGAATCGCTTCACGGTAAAAAACGCAGCATGCTCATTAATTTAGTGGAATCGTTGCGATCCCTCACCCATAGGATTGCATTGTTCCACTTACTTCCTGGATGTGGCTGTGTCCACCATGCGAAAAGTAAGCAGAACATTTGCCGATGGTACCCACGGTCCGGAGGAGAGGAGACTGTCCTCCAGGCTTTGGGTATCATATCCTTGTAAAAAATAGAATTAAAATAAAAAATATTGTTATCCTCACCTTCCGGCGTCCCGCGCAGCCTCTCTCCACGCTCCTGGTCCCAGTAATCCTTTGCGAGAATGACCGCGATGATGTCGAGATCTCACGGGAGCGTGAAGTCTCGCGGTCATTCGCGCAAAGGATTACTGGTACTGCAAGCGTGGAGAAAGGTGGGAAGGCTGCGCGGGACGCCGGAAGGTGAGGATAACAATATTTTTTATTTTTTTATTATTTTTTACATTCTATCTTTTAATATTGATGCCGCATAGGCAGCCTCAATAGTAAAAAGTTGTATGTTTGATGGGTGTGACCAACCTGTCAATCAGTTCTCCAAGCGATGCTACAGATCGCTTGGAAAACGCTAGCATTCTGCAAGCTGATTATGTTTGCAAATCGTTAGTTTTTCCGCGGGAAAATCGCAGGAATTTAAAATGTGATTTTCCCGCAGAATGGAATTCCGGAATTCTCGCGGTAACTTCCGCGAGAGTTCCGCTACGTGTGCACATAGCCAAAGGCAAGGACTTTGGCACCAACACATAGACAGGACAGGTCCAGGGACGAAAGACATCTTCTTTCCTAGAATTGATCACAGACAGACCAGGAGCAACATGGAGGACCAAACGCACATGGCTAGGTTCAGGAACCTAATGTGAAGCTCTGGCCATGCCCAACAGGAAAGAGGAACTTTATATAGGAGCTTCCCCTAAGCAATAGGCTGAGGACAGCAATTCAAGCTCACACACTTCCCCTAACAAAAGCAGGGAAAGTGTGGCTGCTCGCACCATAAGCACAGACAGAAACAGTACAGTATGGCCAGCACAGGAACTAAGGCTTAAGGCACCAGACTGCGCAACAAGCCTGGACACACTTGGAAAGTCATGAACCAGCTGCAGAGGACCTTGCAACCCGTGGATAGCTTCCATAGTGGCAGCCAGGGACCACACACGCGGATAGTCATGCCGTGGAGCAAAGACTCTACATCACATATACGGCTATGCAGCAGAGCTGGGAACTGAGCAGCATCCATACAGGTAAGGCTAGGTTCACATCGCGTTAGGGGCAATCCGTTTAATGGATCCGTTACTAAGCGGCACTAACGCAATGTAACGGATCCGTTAACGCACCCATTGACTTCCATTAGCGTAATGCTATGGCGCCCCTGAGGGTTCAGTCGCCACAGAGGTACTGCACCTCCTCCTGAGGTGTAGTATCCCACTTCCCAGGTAAGATGGAACACCTGACCAGACTCCACCACTCACATCCAGCACAAACATAGTAGTGTAGCAGAGCACCCTTCATGGCTCCCTGCTTGGAACACGAAGAGTGATGGGAGGTGGGTGAAGCTTAGACTGCACAAGATAGCGGGAGAATGTTAGGAAGTAGTCAGTTGGTGAGAGAAGATCCCCTGAGAGGGATGGAGTGAAGGAAGTGCTGCAGCAGATTTCAGTGACCTGGAGCTGCTGGCATGGGAAAGAGCAATAGAAAGCCTGATTCTTCAGAAGAAAGAAATATTAGTGCGGAACGTAAGGAGAAGAGAACTTAGGACTAGGGTCACAGCAGAGCCGTTCCTCAAGTTTGAAGCGCATGGCCGGGGTCCGGTCCCCGAGGCTGTTTGTGAAACTAATGTTCCTGAAGCAGACACTGGTGGAATAGGAGCGTTGACTGCTCTATTCCCACAATAGACTCGAAGACACGGTGGCAACCTAAGTGTGAGCTGGGACATGACAGATGGAGTCCCCGAAGCAGGCTACAGTCACTTGTCATGCAAGTGGAGTTCTAAGCAACATCTGAGAGGAGGAACTTGAGTTTAATACACAACTACAAGTACTTCAGTTTAAGCGCTAGTGAGGAGACGTTCAGAACAGGCACACGAAAGGGAGAGCTGGAAAGGTTAATTCCATCTGCCTGGAAGTTGGCTGAGCCCCTGATCTGGAGACCGCAGCATTGAAGTGGGCACCTGTCTGTGCCAAGAACGTGAGTAAAAGAACTGGAACTGCCTTCATCTGTCTCATTGGCTTGTCTGTCACACGGATCAGATTTAAGTGGGCTGAAAATTCTGCCATTTCTGGCCTCCATTTAAATCTGTGGTTTTCCATCACACTGATCACATATAAGTTTGCTCCAAATTCAGCCATTTGTAGTGAATATCGAAAATATTGTCCATCATTTAAAATGGGCTAGGAAAGTGGCAAGGGATGGGGAACTGGATGTAATGGTGATGGGAGAGGCTGAGGCCGTGGGCAAGATGAAATTGTGCCACAATAAACACCCACATCTTCTCACCAGACCTTCCAGTCCCAATTACTAGGGGACCGCAGCACATGACTATTGAAAGCAGAGCAGTGTCATAAGGTGGTTGGTTGGATAGCGGATTATGCTTCCAGTCATTTTGTCACCACCACCAGCACCCTGTCTTCCACATGGTCAATTTTTCCTAATCAAGATATGGAAAAATGGGAGCAGCAGATTAGTAAAAACAAAATGAAAAAATATCAACGTGATCTATTGGACTATGATCATAAGAAAGTTTTCCGTTGGCAAAACAAGATCTTAGCAGAAGATCAGAAACTATCTCTGACTAGAAGCCCTTCTGTGTCTTCAGTTTCGTCTATATCTAGCAATACCACTTCAAATCATGAAAGGGATTATTATACTCCCAGACGTATCAAAACAAGATTTGGTGGTAGAGGTAGAGGAACTGTAAGACATCAATTCAATTCTGGTACCAGGAGAGATGACAAACCGAAGGTAATAAATTTATCCTCGCATAATTTATCTAAGGAACAGATTGAATTGTTAGAAAAAGGTTTATCCTTTTCTCCATCTCAACAATTAGATTCCTTCACGGCCATAAAAGACGTACATTTATTTGCGAGGAAATTGGTATTAAAGAGGTTCCACGAGAAAAATAGTATGGGATTATCACTTAACTCTGAGGAAGAGAAAGCTGCTCTGGAGATTTTAGAATCCCTAGCGGAGGAGAGCAACCCTGTGGAAGCGGTGAGTTCCTTTCCCGTTTCTTTATTTAATAAATCAAAGAAATTTCCTAATCTCAATACCTGTTCGGCTGTAGAGATTTTTGTTAGATTGGTGACTCATGATATAGAGGAATTAAAGAAAAATCATCATATTAGCCCTGCTATTAAGAGAGAAAGAGAGGTGATTATGGAAATGCAAGATTGGAAAGATGTAATTTTTAAAAGAGCCAATAAAGGTGGCAATTTAGTTCTATGGCCACGTGATCTTTATGAAAAACAGGCTCATAAACTATTATCTGACACGAATTGTTATAAAAAATTGACTCATAGCCCTCTACCTGTATATCACAAAGAACTTAATGATATCTTGTTGGAGGCTTATGAGAGGGGTATTATCCCCAAATCTTTGTTGGATTTTGTACAATCTTTAAAACCTAAATTGCCTACCTTGTATTTAATTCCCAAAATACATAAGAATATTGAGGACCCTCCCGGCCGTCCCTTTCTGTCGGGAAAAGAAGGACTTAGTGAATTAATTTGTCAGATAGTAGATTACTACCTGAAGCCCTTGGTAACTACCTTGCCCTCTCATATTCTCGACACAACAGCGGCATTGCGGAGGCTAGATCAGCTGCACCTGGAAGATGACATGATCCTGGTCACGGCTGATGTGGAGGCTTTATATACCTCTATTCGCCATGACCAGGGTCTCAGGGCTGCCTCCTGGTTTTTGAGAAACAGCAATCTGGATTCCCCCCTGGCTGCCCTGATTGTAATTCTGTTAGAATTTATTCTGACGCATAATTGTTTTTTATTTAAAGAACAAATTTTTCTGCAAACACAAGGTACAGCCAGGGGGGCAGCATGTGCTCCGGCTTATGCCAATTTATTCTTAGGTTTTTGGGAGAGGGAAATTTTTCAATGTTCTCCTGTGACCAATATTGAAAAGGCTCATAATTGGATGAGATTTATAGACGATGTGATGTTTGTATGGGAAGGCTCGATAGATGATCTGAAAACATTCATGTCGGCATTAAATGATAACAATCTGAATATAAAACTTACTTACTCGTATGGGAGGAGAGTCAGTTTTTTGGATATAGATATTTTAGTCAATAAGGATGGGTCAGTATCTACTGACATGTACAGAAAACCTACGGCAACCAATTCTATCTTACACGCAAAGTCCTCTCATCTAAAGTCTACCATACGTTCAATCCCAGTAGGGCAATATCTGCGAGCAAAGAGGATTTGCTCTTCGGAAAAGGCATATCAAAATTAGGCTGCAGATTTATACTCTAGATTTAGAGAAAGAGGATATGATCATAGGCAGATTCGTAGGGCCTATAATAGGGTACAAGAAATACCCAGGGACCAATTGTTATATAAGAAGAATTCCAAATCTAGGGACAATAACCAAGTCCGATTAATTAATCCTTATAATCATCAATGGGACAAATTTACTGGTATAATTAATAAACATTGGCATGTGTTATAATCAGATCCCATTTTGAAAAGGGCATTGTCCGTTAGACCTTATATTACGGCCAAAAGATCTAAAAATCTTTCAGATCTACTTGTAAGGAGTCATCTATCCTCCAATGAAAAAGTACAAAAAGGTATCTTTGGTGAACTTCAAGGATTTTTTCCATGCCGAACTGTAAAGCGTGCTCTAATACACTAAAAACTACCAATTTTCAAAGTTCAGATCAATCTAGGACATTTTCGATCAGAAAATGTCTTACTTGTTCATCTAAGGGTGTAATATATTATGCAAGTTGTCCTTGCAAAAAAATTTATATAGGAATGACTACAAGAGAGCTCAGAATAAGAATTCGTGAGCACGTTCGAGATATCGAAAAATCTAAGGAGGCCAAAGATGAGGATCAATTGAAGACTTTACCGAGACACTTTCGTGCATTTCATCATTCTCAAGCAGGTGATCTTCGTGTTTTCGCAATTGATCAGGTATCCTTGGGTGTGAGGGGTGGAAATTTATTCCAAATTCTATCACAAGTAGAAAGTAAATGGATCTATAGGCTTAATACTATGATACCAGATGGTCTAAATGAGAGTAATGGTTTTGGGTCCTTTTTATAAAATAGTCAATATTGAGTATAATTTTTTAATTTAGCTTCGGTTTTAATTATTAATTTTAATCCTTATATATTTTCAGTTTTTCTTGCTATTTTCATCATGTGACTTACCTCGATACCAGTTCGATCTCAGGTGCGGACTATATTTCATACAATACAGAAGAAGATTGGCATCTTACTATTTAAGAAGAATTTTTTTGAAAAGATTGTCTCTATTATGTGGGAGTGAATGTTTGAAATTTCACATGTGGACCTCTGTCTAATGTTATATTCTGTCATATTTTTATATTTTTGCATTTAAAAAATGTTTCTTATTGTTATTTATCCTTACACGAGATATAAGTTTAATTATGTGATTCACTTCACATTATATGTAAATTATGTGTAATATAATTTTTGTATATTTAGTCTAAGTAGCACTAATCTTTTCACTACACAGTGGGTACAATTTTCATATAATTTTTATATAATTCTCATATTTTGGCATTATGATATATTATGTTCACTCCATATTTTTTGTGCACTGTTTCATATAATTTTTATAATTTTTACTTTCCATTATTATTTATTTTCTATATGTTCAGGTCTGATTGCATGTATATTCAGAAAAAAAAAATTTCTATTTCGTGTGCATGCAATATTTATTATTATTATCGTTTTTATTTTTTATTAGTGAAATATTCAAACATTTGCTCATTTTCTTTTTGTTACCATTCCTTCTAGTATAGTCTGTTCAGGTCTGATTGTACGCATGCCCAGAATTTTCCTCACTTGAGGTCTCCTGATATGCTCACCAGGTGCGCTTGTGGTGTTTTGTTGCCTCGCAACAGGATCCATTCGCTCCCTATGAGCGTGAAAGCAGGATCTCCTGCTTAATAGCGGGGAGAGATCAGCGCATGCGTCGTTAATCTTCAGACCTGTAGAAAGAGAAGTCATTCTGTTCCGTTCTCGGGACTTCATTGCGCATGCTTTTAATTAGGATTACACCTGATTTGTGATGTTGCTTATTGGATAGTGACTCCATATATACTAACTCCGGGCCTCTTGTAAATTACGCCTCCTGAGGAAGCTGCGGCGTAACGCGCGTAGGGGCAGCAGGCAGCGGCAGCATTCTGGGCACTTAAAGTAAGTGAGTCTCAGCACCTTCATGCAGTGAAAACTGTCCATGACATTCACGTTTTCTTGTATATTATACAACAGCTAGCTAGCCCTTGCTCTGATGGTAACAATAGCGGGCTTATCTCTGCTAGTAGTTGTTTGGATAATCTTTACCCTTAGTCTAATATCAGCGGGTTAATACCTGCTACTATGTGTACTATCTACTTATGCAAATGTGATTATCACAGCATCCCGTAGATTAATTCAATTAACGGGGCGGCAGGGAGCGGCAGCACTTTTGTCACTCCTTGTAAGTGAATCTCAGCACCTTCGGATTATTCAAGGTTGATGGATTTCTTTATATAGTGAAATCTGTATATAACATTTACATCTTTATTTATACTATTTAATAACGGGCTGACCCTTGCTCTGATGGTTGAAGCGGCGGGCTAACCCCTGCTGGTAGCTGCTGGTATAATTTTCACTGTTAGATTAATAGCAGCGGGTTAATTCCTGCTACTATTTGTACCATCTAAATTATGTAAACGTGATTAGCGCAGCACCTTGAAGATCAATTCAATTAACGGGTGTGATTTATTATTACACACTGTGCGTGATAAAAATTCCTCAATATTGACTGTATACATGAGTTACTTATTTAGGTGTGAGTTTGTGTCTATTATGCCTATCACTGCCTGCATTAGCAATGATGCTCTGTTTTTAATTTTTGTGTAATAAAATTTACTATTTTTGCTAAAACTCTTTGGATCCCTAATTCTTGCTTAATTGTATTGATAGGGAAATTTATTGATATATATTGTGTTTTGAGTTGTGCTATTACGTGTTTCCCATTAGTAGGGGATATTCTCGTATCTAATGGTCAAGTCTCAGTAGCCATGAATCTTGACCGCATATTCCTCACCTTGATCCTCCTTCCTCCCACCATGCCAAGTTCCCAGAGACAACTGATCCCTCACTTGGACACTCCGAAGGGCTGTTCACTATTCCATTTATAGATTCGGTCCTCTCGCACAGTCCACTAGAGGCGGGACAAATGGAGATTGCATGTAGCGATGCCCAAATATTTGAGCAGCCACAGTCACATGAAGGAGATGGTGGTAAAGTGTCACAAGAGGTGGATGATGATGAGACACAATTGCCAGAAAGTCAGGAGTAGGACCAGGGTGCGGAAGTGGAAGAAGAGGTGGTGGATGATATTGTAACTGACTCAACCTGGCAGGAAGACATGCAGTGCGAGGACAACAGCACACAGGAGGAGGGAGGCATAATCACCCCAAGAGGCAGGAAGAAAAAGTGTGGTGACTGCAGACAGAAGGTAGGCAACTGTTTCCCGTAACACCAACACAAAGGAAGTTGCCAGTCCAACTGTTAGGTCTTCCTGAGTTTAGATGTTTTTTAAAGACTCTGCCTGTAACTCCAAAAATGCCATTTGCACCACCTGCCAAGCCAACATCAGCAGAGGTAGTAAAACTACCAGCCTGACCACCACCTGCATGATCATGGACATGGCAGTAAAGCACCCGACTTTGCTGGCCAAACCCCAGGGTCCCAGAGCAGTGTCTGTAGGTGACACAACTGCTTCTTCCACTGTTGTGAGTGCAAGACTATCCCTTGTCCATGGTGCATGCAAAGATGCCTCCTGCCCTGCACCTATCAATACACACACCCAACTAGCTCCATCAGCAAGCACGTCCACGTCCTTGTCCCAGTGCAACTTTCAGTTGTCCATACCCAAGTCGTTGGAATGCAAGCACAAATAAGCCAATGCCCCACAGGCCACATTACTGAATTCCCACATTTCACGACAGCTTGTGCTAAAAATGTTGCCTTTTAGGCTCCTGGAGACGGAAGCTTTCTGCAACCTGATAGCGGCGGCCATCCCAATGTACTCAGTCCCCAGCCGCCACTATTTCTCACAGTGTGCTATCCCGTCATTACACAAGCATGAGTCCCACAACATTAGCCATGCCCTCAATAATGCAGTTACTGGGAAAGTCCACCAAACCACGGATTCGTGGACAAGTGCTTGGGCGCAGGGACGGTACATCTACCTGATGACACACTGGGTTAACATAGTGGAAGCCGGGACCAAGTCGGACCTTGGGATGCAACACGTCCTCCTGACACCGAGGATTGCGGACTCTAGATCAATAAGGCATATCACCACAGTCTGCAGCTCCTACACCTCCTCTTCCTCTTCAGTCTCCATCTCTGAAATGACCACATCAGTCACAAGCTGGAAGCACTGCAGCACTGCCTCAGCCAAGCAGCAACAGGCTGTGCTGAAGCTAATATGCTTAGGTGACAAACCACACAATGCTGGAGAGTTGTGGACAGCTCTGAAAGAGCAGGCAGATCTGTGGCTGACACCGCTGAACCTACAGCCAGGAATGGTTGTGTGTGACAATGGCCGCAACCTCGTGGTGACTCTCAGGCCAGGCGAGCTCAGAGCACATACCATGCCTGACCCATGTGCTTAACCTCATGGTTCAGTGGTTTCTCAAAACCTACCCGGAGCTGCCCGATCTCCTTGTCAAAGTACGCCACCAGTGTGCCCATTTTAAAAAGAAAAAAAGCAGACCACTGATAGGAATGCAAACTGCCAATATATCATAAAAAGAGATGACTTTATTGATAACAAATGATTAAAAACATTTAAAAAAATAATTGTAATAATTTTTTTAATGTTTTTAATCATTTGTTATCAATAAAGTCATCTCTTTTTATGATATACTGGCAGTGTGCATTCCTATCAGTGGTCTGCTTTTTTCTTTTTTGTTTTGAATTCATGTATTGACCACTGGTTTGCACCTCCGCCCTATTTTCAGTGAGGTATTAGCAATGCACCAGTTCACATTATTCATCCCATTTTAAAAAGAGCTATAGCTCCCGCCGCCCTTGCCGTGCTCAAGCAGCGTTTACACCTTCTGACTCACCGACTGGTGTGTGATGTCCCCACGTGTTGGAACTTTACACTACAGATGTTGGGAAGTATTTGTGAGCAGAAGAGGGCAGTTGTTGACTACCAGCATCAACAAGGCCATCAGTATTCAGTTCAGACTCCACAACATAAGACCTCAGGAGTGGACATGGATTTCAGACATATGTACCATCCACCAAAATTTTGAGGACTCCACCAAGATGGTGAGCGGCGATGACGCCATAATTAACATCACCATCCCACTTCTCTGTGTTCTGAAATAATCTCTGCTCACAGTCAAAGAGGATGCATTTCAGGCAGAGCACGATGAGATGGAGCAAAGAACCATACAGGGTGATTACACACAGCCCAGCCTCATCTCATCCCAATGTGGAATGTAAAGCTGTGCAACTGCATGTAAGTTTTTTTTATTTTCTGTGTGAAGCAGACTGTGAGTTTTTATTTCCGCTCACACATGATGGGAGGAGGGATGGATCTGTGCACAAGATTCTCTGTGTTTCTTTCCTTGGTGTAATACGCGCTGGGAGATTTGTGTTTTTAAAGCAACAATACTGGATTGAAGTAGAATATAATAGTGTAATTTGAATTTGGAAGTAAAAGAAACCTATTTTAAGAGGAAACTTGTAAGTGATTGGTCATTAATGTGTTTGTACCTGCTTCTAGTTATGTGATTGCGGATCAGCAAAACGAGGTAACCAACTGCATAGCTGATCTAGTAGGTGAGAGGCCTGAGCCTTCCTACTTTAGCCAGCGTTTTTTTTTGTGGGTGAGATGCCTGATCCTTCCCACTGTTCATGGAGCTGGTCTAGTAGGTGTGAGGCCTGAGTCTTCCTACTTTAGTCAGCTGGTCTAAAGGGTGAGAGGCAAAGAGCCTTCCCATTACACCCTGTAGGTTTACCGGGTGAGAGGCAAGGAACCTTCCCCTACACCTTGACATGCTCAATCTGACTTGCTAAAGTGTGGCCCATAGACTAAGTCCAGGCACACTGAGAGGGCAGTTGCAGAAAGGTGAGCTCTCTGGAGAATAAGTTGAAGCCATGGGCAACTTGTTCTGTGGGCAGTCAGGTCCCCTAATGGGATCCAAAACAGCTTTACAGATTGTAAAAGATAGAGAAGGAAAGGAAGCAGTGAAAGATATGGGACCAATATTTAAAGAGGCAACATGCCAGAGTGTGGATGTTTGGATGTACAAAAATGGCACAGTTTCAGGAAAGAGAATAAGGTTGGATAAAAGAAAAGGGAAAACAGCAACAAGTGAATAAATGGGGTTGTGTGGCAGAGAAAATACATCAGTACGGAAATAAAGAGACTACAGTGGGAAAAAAGTTGTATTATTATGACTGTTTCGATGCACAAAAATCTATGACTATGGACTGCTACTGTGGCGCACCAGAGGGTTCAGTCACCACAGAGGTACTGCACTTCCTCCTGAGGTGTAGTATCCCACTTCCCTGGTAAGATGGAACACCTTACCAGACTCCACCACTCACAACCAGCCCAGACACAGTAGTGTAGCATAGCACTTTTCATGGCTCCCTGCTTGGAACATGAAGAGTGCTGGGAGGTGGGTGGAGCTTAGAATGCACCAGAGAGCGGGAGAATGTTAGGAAAAAGGTCAGTTGGTGAGAGAAGATCCCCAGAGAGGGATGGAGTGAAGGAGGTGCTGCAGCAGACTTCAGTGACCTGGAGCTGCTGGCACAGGAAAGAGCGATAGAAAGCCTGATTCTTCAGAAGGAAGAAAGATTAGTGCAGAATGTAAGGAGAAGAGAATTTAGGACTAGGGTCAGAGCAGAGCCGTTCCTCAAGTTTGAAGTGCATGGCCTGGGTCCGGTCCCCGAGACTGTTTGTGAAATTAATGTTCCTGCAGCAGACACCAGAGGAATAGGAGCGGTGACCGCTCTATTCCCACAAAAGACTCGAAGACACGGTGGCAACCTAAGTGTGAGCCGAGACATGACGGATGGAGTCCCTGAAGCAGGCTACAGTCACTTGTCATGCGAGTGGAGTTCTAAGCAACATCTGAGAGGAGGAACTTGAGTTTAACACACAACTACAAGTACTTCAGTATAAGCGCTAGTGAGGAGACATTCTGAACAGGCACACGAAAGGGAGAGATGGAAAGGTTAATTCCATCTGCCTTGGGGTTGGCTGAGCCCCTGATCTGGAGACCGCAGCATTGAAGCGGGCACCTGTCTGTGCCAAAAAAGGTGAGTAAAAGAACTGGAACTGCACTCAGCTGTCTCATTGCCTTCTTCCTGCGCCAACCCACTCAGCACTGCTACATCTGTGTGCCTAACACTGCACCATTTACCAACCTCATCTACACTGCCTGCGACTACAGCTCCACCTGTGGGGAGCTTCAACATCATTGCTGCACCACACCATCTGTCCCAGAGAAGCAACCCTGCAGCGCTGGTCAAACTGACCAGAAACCACAGGTGGCGTCACAAATCATCTTAATAACTTTATCCCCATCACTCTACCCCTTTTACATTGACTGCCTGAGGCCACGGGCCGAGTCCCCGCCACTGTGACATCTCCCATTGAAAGCAACGGGCCCGGCACCGAGTAACCCACGGCCTCTGGGGGCGAGTCACTACTACCCCACCTCTGTATAACCAGAGACCCAGACAAGACAGATGGACTTGTAAACACTGTGTTCAACCAAACCCAGACTGGAGAGATACTTGTATGACCTGTGCTGCAACCCGACCTAAGCGAATTGCGCTAAAACTGGTCTGGGCAAGATCACATGTAGTGACAGAAGAAGCTGACTCAGAAGTGGGGGCATTGACTTTTAGGGAGGAAGCTAACAGTAGTTCTGAGAGGGAGGAAACTGTAGAGCAGCATGTCACCCCCACTGATCATCCGGTCACCTCCACCTCCAGACAGCCTACCACATCAGGACCTAGAAGGGAAACTAGAGCAAGACAGATATAAGAGTATTATCTCTGAAGCCCTTCTGACCAGCTAGCTATGCTGCAGCAGCTGCATAACCCTGAGGACCAACCTTTCCCTTTTTTCATACAAATAAAGGAAATACAGCAGGCATATAGGTGTACCTGGGCAGACCTAGAGAGTTTGGTGAGTGTAAAGGCAGGTGAAGTACCAGGACACATACTGTAATTAAGACACATACTATAATTAAGACACATACAGATGTGGCAAAGGATCAAATATCTGCACTGTCCAGGGAGGACACGAAAGTCTTGCCAGTTAGCAGTCTGACACTGTCACGCCACGCTCACCTGGGGTCAGGACTCCACACCCATTGTCACCACTTCCGGTGCCGCAGCTGCTCCAGGGGTCCCGTTGGGTGTGCACGCGCACCTCTCGCACTTAGTCTCATGGCTGCACAACGTTGCTAGTGCGCAAGCGCGCTCTTTCCTACTTTGACTGCAGCCAAGCCATCTCTATGGTCCTAGAGGACCTGACCAGGAAGTCCCAGCGCTCATGCCCTATATCAGGCTACCTCTTCCTATGGGAGGTGCCTGATTATTGTTGTTCTTCCCTGCTAGGCCTGCTTGGTCCCTGCTCGGTCACTCTCTGTATTCAGGTCCCTTGATAAGTGCTCCGCCGTGCTTCCCAACATGCGCTCTGCTCTGTGTTCTGTTGTGCTCCATTGCACACGCTCAGCTTCTGCCTTGTGTCATTTCGTGCTTCTTAGTGATTCTTAGCACACCTTCTTCCTTGCCTTGCTCTCAGGCGTGCTTCCTAGTGCACGCTCTGTTTAACCTTGCGCTTTGGTGTGCCCTCTTGCACTTGCCCTGCTTTGCCCGTACCAGAGCATGCTTGTCAGTGCGTGCCATACGTGCTCCCGTGTATTCGCCTTGCACTATCCAGTATCTAACGCACTCCCATGTACACGTCCTGTATTGTCCTGTACCCTCCATACTTCTGTACACTTGCCCTGAACTATCCTATCCCCTGCGTGCCCCTATGTCCACTCTGTGCTGTTCCATGCTTCCCAGCATGTGCTCTGATCTGTGTTCTGTCGTGCTCCATTGCACACGATCAGCTCCTGCCTTTTGTCCTGTCGTGCTTCTTAGCACACCTTCTGCCTTGCCTTGCTCTCAGGCGAGCTTCCTAGCACACACTCTGTTTAACCTTGTGCTCTGGCGTGCCCTCTTGCACGCGCCCTGCTTTGCCCGCACCCGGGCGTGCTTGTCAGTGCATGCCATATGTGCTCCTGTGTACTCGCCTTGCACTATTCAGTATCTAATGCACTACCGTGTACATGCCCTGTATTGTCCTGAACACTCCGTACTTCCGTACACTTGCCTTTTACAATACTATACCCTGCATTCCCATGTGTCCACGCTTTGCACACTCTTTTACTCTGCACATTCCCTGTTGCACTTTGCTAGACACACTCACTCATGACTTCTGAGAGCCGGCCACCTGGCTCCAGCAGTCGTGGTACCTTACCCCCTTGGGCTTGTCCCTGACACTCCCTGTATAGTGGGTGGTCCTCACTAGGTCAGCTCCCCTGGGTGGGCTGGTGCCAAGACCCGGAGGGTCCACTTCAGGAGTCGTCACAGGCACGCATGGCTGGATTTATGTTATGCTGCCTTTCCTGAGACCCTCGCATTCTCAAAATTTTGAGTGACAGTCATTGATGGTTGGTAACATTTCTAGACCCACTCTACAAGCAAAACTTTATCTCTCATTCTCAAGGTGGACAGATCTACTAAAATGGGGCAGTATCAGAAGGCCCCTGCTGCGGAATTATTAAAAAAAATTCCCATGTGAAAACGCTGGTGGCAGAGCTCACAGTTCGTTGGACAACTAAGGAGTACAGGCAATAGAGACACAACTCCAATCCAGCAGAGGCAGGGGAACACTGGCAAAGTTCTGGGAGAGTTTTATCAGACTTTCCCGTCCCAATGTCCCTGAGGTATGGAGTACTCTCACAAGGAGTGCAAAGTTTTGGAAGATGCTGAGGGACCTTACTAACGTCCTCCGTGATTCCTCTGTGCCTTATAATTATTGGGTATCTAGGCTGGACACGTGGCATAGACTGGCTGTCTACGCCTTGGAGGTCCTTGCCTGCCCTGCCACTAACGTTTTGTCAAAGCGGGTTTTTAGTGCTGCCCATGGGTATACGCTTCCTGATTTTGGCTATTTGCTGTTGTCCTCCATCTCCTCATCCTCATCCTCCACTACCATATCACCAGGGTGATCAAGGTTCTTCATGCAAAATCCACATAATTTTTTTAAAGGGTGTTATGATGCCTGTAACGAAACATTTGCTATATAGTATGCTCATGTATACCCCCCAAGGGTAAATGTTTGACAGCCCATACACTTTGAGACCCACTGCTTTCTATTGGGAACATTTTGGGGCATTGGAGTGCCTACAAATTTTTGGCAGCCCTTGCATTTGCTGTAGAGGAAAACACTATGGGAGACCCACTTCCTATTGATGGGAACACTGTTTTCAGGAGGCCCTCCTGTACGTCTCTTCAAAGGGGTGTTGGAGTGCATCCAAATTTTGGGCAGTCCTGCCACTCACTGCATATGGAATAACAGCATAGGAGACCCAATGTTTAATAATGGGAACAACAAAGCATAGCCGGCTGATAGTTCTCTAATAGTGATGAGCGAGTGTGCTCATTACTCAAGTTTTCCGAACATGCTTGGGTGTTCTCCAAGAATTCTGGGTGTGCTCATAAATTTAGTTTGAGTCACTGCAGCTGCATGATTTTCAGCTGCTAGACAGCCTGAATACATGTGGGGATTTCCTAACAAGCAGGCAATCCCTGCATGTATTCAGGCTAATTAGCAGCTGCAAATCATGCAGCTGTGGTGACTCAAACTAAATTTACAAGCACGCCCAAGATACTCGGAGAACGCCTGAGCATGCTCAGAAAACTCGAGTAACTAGCACACTCGCTCATCACTTCTCTCCAAGAATAGGGATGGCCGACTGCTTGCCCTATAAGAATAGTAAAGGCCGCCTGATAGCCCTATAAAATAGGCTTGTGACTTTCAGAGTCCCTTCTTCATAAATGAAACAGGGATGTGTCTGATGATGTGTCACACACCACATGGCCACATAAAGTTGTAAAATGTTAAAATGAACTTTCCTAGTGAATGCATTATTCTTTGCTGAAAGCAAGTTCAAAAACGCTACGTGTGAATATAGCCCAAGGTGTGGAGGAGCATTTTTGTTTTTGGTTATTTATTTTGCCTTATATACAAGTCATTACTCTGAAAAGGATGTTTCTTTTCTCCAGGGGAAGAGTCCTGAGGAGAGAATTTGCATATTCCCAGTGCCTTCTGGGATAAGTGCGCGCAAATTTTGGGTCATCTTTCATCGTTTTTAAGAAATCTCAATATGGAAGAGGCCAGGAGCCATTTGGTGAGCTGCATTTCTTGCTACATGTTCACAGATTTACCAGTGGAAAAGCCAAACTTCACATGCCACAAATGCAAGCTTGTGTCCCTGTTGGAGGAAAAGTTGCAAAATCTCGAAGAGAGGTTAGCTACGTTGAAGATCATTAAGGAAGGTGAAGAGTTCTTAGACAGAGCAGAATTATCTCTTCATGTTACAGAAAGAGAAGAAATGCGAAGTGCACCTGAAGAAACAGAGGAATGGAGACATGTGACCCAGAGAAGCAGGAGGATCAGGAGGCAGTCAGCACCCATACTGCTCAGAAACCAGTACCAGGCTCTCACGCAGGAAAACAATGAAGAAATACATCAGGATAAGACTTTGCCCACAGACAGCAACCTTGTACGCCCTCAGAGTCCTCCTGGATGGAGAAAGAAAAATGTTGTGAAGAAGAAACGGAGAGTGGTGGTCATGGGGGATTCCCTGTTGAGAGGAACAGAGGCCGCTATCTGCAGACCGGATATAACTTCAAGAGAAATGTGCTGTCTTCCAGGTGCAAAAATTAAAGATGTGTCTGACAGGATATCAGGACTCTTCAGACCTACAGATGACTACCCATTCCTGCTACTACATGTGGGGACAAATGACACTGCAAGAAACGACCTGGAAACCATCTGCAGAGACTTTGAAGACTTAGGCAAGAAAGTGAAAGAACTGGGAGCGCAGGTGGTCTTCTCTTCCATCCTCCCAGTGGATGGCCATGGAACAAGGAGGTGGAATAAGATTCTGCAGGTGAACAACTGGCTACATCGATGGTGCCGTCAGCAACGATTTGGATTTCTGGATCACGGAGTGAATTACTTATACGATGGACTACTTGCTAGAGATGGGGTGCACCTTACAAAGACTGGAAAGCATGTATTTGGAAGTCGCCTTGCTACACTTGTAAGGAGAGCTTTAAACTAGAACAACATGGGAAGGGAAGCAAAAGACCAGAAAAAGCCATACACCTGACAAATGCTATTGAGAACTCTGCTATTAGAAGTGGAAAGGAAGAACAAAGACGAAAGAATCTAATTAATAAAAATATTGGAGAAAGAGAAACCAATCACAAACTAAAATGTTTCTATACTAATGCACAAAGCATGGGCAACAAACAAGGAGAATTGGAACTACTAACACAGGAAAAGAAATATGATGTCATTGGAATCACTGAAACTTGGTGGGACAATACACATGATTGGAATACAAGACTAGAAGGATACAACTTATTTGCTAGTAACAGACTTGATAAACGAGGAGGAGGTGTCACATTGTATGTTAGAAACGCGTATATCTGCACAGAGATTGAAGCTTCAGAGACTGGGAGCTCTGTGGAAACTGTTTGGGTAAGAATACAAGGACAGAACAATGGAAAGGACACCATTGTAGGCATTTACTACAGGCCGGCTGTGCAAGCTGAAGATATGGATGAACTCTTTATGCATCAAATGGCCAAATTCTCCAAAAAATATGACATAGTTGTCATGGGAGATTTCAACTATCCAGACATTTGTTGGGAATCTCTCTCAGGCAAAACTAACAGGTCAAGGAAATTCTTATCCTCTCTTGCTGACAACTTTATCTTCCAAAAGGTAGGGGAGAAAACAAGGGGAACTTCTACCTTGGATCTAATCCTTATAAACAGGGAGAAAATGGTTGAAGAGGTAAAAGCGGCTGGGACCCTAGGAGGTAGCGACCATGCTATTTTAGAATTTTGGATAACTAGAGGCGGAAGACCTGTGAAGACTCAGACGTCAAGGTTAGATTTCAGGAAGGCAGATTTTAAGGGATTCAGAAAGAGAATTGGAGGGATCCAATGGCTGGATATCCTTAAAGACAAAAATGTCCAGGAAGGATGGGAAATCTTGAAAAATGAAATTCTCAAAGCACAGTTGTTAACAATTCCGAAAAGAGGGAAGAATAGGAAGCATTTAAGGAAACCAGGATGGATGAACACAGAACTTAAGCACATGCTAAAAAGGAAGAAAAAAATGTTTATAAAATGGAAAGAGGGAGGCATATCTAAAGAAGAATATAATGCTGTCTGCAGAACCTGCAGGGCACAAATCAGATTACTAAAGCTGAAAATGAATTGAGGCTTGCAAGAGATGTCAAAAGCAATAATAAAGGATTTTGGGGATATGTCAAAAGTAAAAGAAAAGTCAAAGATGCTATAGGATTTTTACAGGATGAAAATGATGAAATGGTAAGACAGGATGTTGAGAAGGCTGAACTTTTAAATTCCTATTTTGCATCTGTTTTCTCTCAGAAAGGAAATGTAACATCAACTGTTCTTCACTGTCCTATTAAGGGAATAGAAGAATCCAGGATATCTATAAACAGAAAGATAGTGAGCTAACCTAAATGAATTTAAGTCTCCAGGTCCAGATGAATTACACCCCAGAGTACTGAAGGAGATAGCAGAAGAAATTTTTTAACCCCTCTCCATAATCTTTGAAAATTCTTGGAGAACAGGAGAAGTCCCAGAAGACTGGAGAAGAGCAAATGTTGTTCCTATCTTCAAAAAGGGGAAGAAGGTGGACCCAGGCAACTATAGGCCAGTGAGTCTGACTTCTATACCAGGAAAGATCTTTGAATAAATTCAAAAACAACATGTATGTCAGTACCTGGATAAGAATGAAGTGATTAAACAGAGTCAGCATGGGTTTGTAACTAATAAGTCATGTCAGACTAACTTAATTTCCTTCTATGATGGAATCACTGATTGGGTGGATCAAGGAAATGCTGTAGATATAGTATATCTTGACTTCAGCAAAGCATTTGACAAAGTCTTTCATACAATCCTTATTGAAAAAATGACTAAGTATGGAATGGACAAGGCAACTGTTAGGTGGATTCATAACTGGCTTAGTGATCGGACCCAAAGAGTGGTTGTAAATGACTGCACATCCAATTGGAAGAATGTCTCAAGTGGGGTACCACAGGGCTCTGTCCTGGGCCCTGTATTGTCAACATCTTTATCAACGATTTAGATGAAGGAATTGAGGGTAAACTGATTAAATTTGCTGATGACACAAAGCTAGGAGGGATAGTTAATACTAGAGAAGAGAGAGAGAGGATTCAAAAAGATATAAATAAACTGGAGAAGTGGGCAGCAACTAACAGAATGGTTTTTAACAGGGAGAAATGCAAAGTACTACATCTGGGCAATAAAAATGAAAAAAGCATATACAGAATGGGAGGAATAGGGCTAAGTGACAGCACATGTGAAAAAGACTTGGGTATACTAATAGATCACAGACTGAATATGAGTCAACAGTGTGATGCAGCAGCAAAAAAAGGCAAATGCAATTCTAGGATGTATTAACAGAAGCATACAGTCTAGATCACGTGAAGCCATTATTTCCCTCTACTCCTCTTTGGTCAGACCTCATCTGGAATATTGTGTCCAGTTTTGGGCGCCACATTTTAAAAAAGACATCAACAAACTGGAGCAAGTTCAGAAAAGAGCGACCAGAATGGTGACCGGTCTGCAAACCCTGTCTTATGAGGAAAGGTTGCAGGATTTGGGAATGTTTTGTTTGCAAAAGAGAAGACTGAGAGGAGACTTAATAGCTGTCTACAAATATCTAAAGGGCTGTCACATTGCAGAAGGATCAACTTTATTCTCATTTGCACAAGGAAAGACTAGAAGCAATGGGATGAAACTGAATGGGAGGAGACACAGATTAGATATTAGAAAAAACTTTTTGACAGTTAGAGTGATCAATGAGTGGAACAGGCTGCCACGAGAAGTGGTGAGTTGTCCTTCAATGGAAGTCTTCAAACAGAGGCTGGACAGACATCTGACTGGGATGATTTAGCGAATCCTGCTTTGAGTAGGGGGTTGGACCAGATGGCCCAGGAGGTCCCTTCCAACTCTACGATTCTATGATTCTATGATTCTATATTTCCCAGGAAAATCCATTTTGGTTTTGTTTTTGTATGTTTTATTGTGCTTCTGTAAAAATGGCATAAGTCTCTGACATCATTGTTCACAGCAGTGACCTGGGAGTCAGAAATGCTTCCAGGGGTCTTCGCCATGCTGTTCTCATGTCATTTGACTACTGTTCCCATTGATTTCCACAAATTCTAGTTCCTTTGTAGACCGTCGGGAGGCCAGCGGAAAAATGCTCATGTTTCCCATAGACTTACATTGGGCTCGTTGCTCGGGTCGAGGACCCGAGCATTCCAAATTTTTCGACCTGAGCAATAAGGACCTAAGCATTTTACTATTCGCCCACCACTACTTCTCACCTCTGCGTGTTTCCATGTTGGAGACTGGGTGTTCATGTAAAGCTCTTTGCCACTGACCGCCCATGGTGTAAAATGTCCTACTTTCATACTTTGTACAAGCTTAAAACTTGTATTATGAGTTAATATCCAGTTTGTTATCTTATATGAATGTTCCGCTTCCCCGTGTTCATTGAAGTAATTTATAGGCTTCGTTGGATCCGGTGAATTTTTCGTCATTTGGATGAAGCGCTGTAACTTCCGTGTGTATTGTAGAAATCCGGGTGTGGAATTTTCTTGATATTTGTCTTTTACAAATAAGAACATTTCATGTAGAGCTTTAGCCAGAACTTCTACTGCGTAATATAATCTCGGAGAAAACCCTGATGAGAGGTAATAACAATAACTAGGCAGAGTATACTCAACCGAAATATTATAATCATCCACTGTCCAATTGATCGAAAAGAAGTAATCTCTCTCTTCATCAGTTAATGTCTGATCTAATATTTTCCATTCATTATCTTGGGTTGTATTGGGAATTTTCCTGTTGTTTTTCAAAATGTCTTCCATACTAGGAGAAATGTCAACTACTAAACTTCCGTTCAATATTAGAAAATCTCCCTGTTTAGTGAGGTAACTGGAGACCCAGAATGGTGGAAAGATGAAAGTTTTGTCAATAAACAGAGAAGATAAGAGCTCTATTATTTCATACTCTTGAGAGAAGGTCCCACAAATGATAATGATACTGACTTCTGGATGCTTAAAAATTGCTAAAATATTATTCAATTCTCTATCCCTTTTAATTTTTATGGTGAAGGCCACACAGATCCCATGTTCTCTCATGAGTTTTGTTAGTGTCTGCAGTTCATTCTCTTCATTATCATCATCTGATACTAAAATCCCAACCCAGGTCCAGCCAAAATGCTTCAGCAGTTTGGTGATTACCATGTTGTGGATGTGGTGATTTTGGACTGTTCGAAAAACATGTGGATAGAGGCGTCTGTCAGATAATGAGCGATCGGTGGATCCATAACTGATCTGCAAAACACAAGAAACATTTTGGGGGCGACTGATTAATGTGCTGGAAAAACACCTTCAGAAGCTGCAATATCTTTGAGCAAAAAGGCAGTTTGTAGCGATGATCGAATAGTCAAATATTCGGAATTGGTGAAAAACGGCACAAATACTTTCTAATATTAGGGTAGTCGTACCGAATAACGAATCTAATACAAGTCAATTGGAAAGCCCATTATTTTTCTGCTGGACCCAATAAACAGGTCTGGGGGCTGAGAAAAAAGCTGAAATGGATGGAAAGAGCTGAAAACTAAATGGGAACAGCATGGAGACGATGCCGGCATGACATTCTGACTCACATATGGGATCTGGGAATAATGTTGTCAGACTATTGCACCGGTTTTACGGATTTTAAAAAGACCTACCAAACCAAATCAAAAATCTTTTTTAACCACTTCATGACAGAAGCTTATTTTGGTTTTGCATTTTTATTTTTTATTTTTCCGGCAATATGGCCATGTGAGGGTGGTTTCACATTAGCGCTTTTTAAGCGCACGCACGGCCGGGGGTAGCTCCGCCCCCGAGCCGGCTCTCTGCCCGGCATGCCCGCCCCTTGCTTGTAGCGCCGCCTCCTAGCGCACAGCGGCGCCTGAGATCGGCGCACCCTATCTTTAGCATAGGGTGCGCAGATCGTGCGCAGGCCGTGCGCTAGTTGCGCTTTGACCTGCGCTGCGCACTTTTGACGGTGCGCCGAGCACGCCGAAATCCGAAAAGTTTGATTTTGGCGCGCACGGTGCACCGTCAAAAGTGCGCAGCGCAGGTCAAAGCGCAACTAGCGCACGGCCTGCGCACGATCTGCGCACCCTATGCTAAAGATAGGGTGCGCCGATCGCAGGCGCCGCTGTGCACTAGGAGGCGGCGCTACAAGCAAGGGGCGGGCACGCCGGGCAGAGAGCCGGATCGGGGGCGGAGCTACCCCCGGCCATGCGTGCGCTTAAAAAGCGCTAATGTGAAACCAGCCTGAGGACTTATTTTTTGGAGGACAAGTTGTACATTTGAAAGATTCTGGTAAAAGGGTAGGAAAGAAAGAAAGCGCACCGATCTAAATGTAAATGTATAATTAGATTGCAGGTGTCACTCACCTTTTATAAATCTTGATATCTTGCATATAGGTCACTTAGGACCATTAGCTGTTCAAAGGTGGATTTCTTCTGTGGTCAGTATGATGCAAATCCCTGGTAGCTTGTACGTCACGCAGACCAAGAAACCATAGAAATGTATTCCAATAAACTTTATACCAGAACATTTGCACTCCTGTAGGTGTAGGATCCAAGGCTTATAATAATAATAATAAGTTTTATTTTTATAGCGCCGACATATTCCGCAGCACTTTACATTTCAGAGGGGATTTGTACAGACAATAGACATTACAGCATAACAATAATCACATACAGTAGATTATAACAAATAACAAGAGGAGTGAGGGCCCTGCTCGCAAGCTTACAGTCTATGAGGAAAGAGGTAGACACGAAAGGTGGGTGGTAACAGTTACCCTGATTGTATGGACCAGCCATAATGTTAAGTGTGTAACAGTACAGACACAGAGGGCTAATGGATGCATAAAGCATGTGGGAACATGATGCTGGGAACCTGGTTATGGTAAAACTTTTGGCTCTGCCACACAGGGATAGGTTAGGTTAATGTGTTGAGGCGATAGGCCAGTCTGAATAAATGCGTTTTCAGGACACGCTTAAAATTGTGGGGATTGGGGACTAATCGTATTGACCTGGGAAGTGCATTCCAAAGAATTGGCACGGCACGTGTAAAGTCTTGGAGACGGGAGTGGGAGGTTCTGACTATTGAGGATACTAACCTCAGGTCATCAGCAGAACGGAGGGCGCGGGTAGGGTGGTATACTGAAACAAGGGAGGAGATGTAGGGTGGTGCTGAGCCATGGAGGGCTTTGTGGGTGAGGGTAATAAGTTTATACTGAATTCTGGAGTGGATGGGTAGCCAGTGTAATGACTGGCACAAGGTAGAGGCATCGGTGTAACGATTGGTGAGGAATATGATCCTGGCTGCAGCATTCAAGACAGATTGGAGAGGGGAGAGTTTGGTAAGAGGGAGACTGATTAGAAGAGAGTTACAATAGTCGAGACGAGAATGAATAAGAGAAACAGTAAGAGTTTTTGCAGAGTCAAAAGTAAGAAAAGGTCGAATTCTAGAAATGTTTTTGAGGTGCAGATGACAAGAGCGAGCCAGTGATCGAATGTGGGGGGCAAAGGAAAGCTCGGAATCAAGTATGACCCCAAGACAGCGGGCATGTTGCTGGGGAGTAATAGTGGAACCACACACAGAAATAGCAATGTCGGGTATAGGTGCATTAGTAGCGGGAGGAAACACCAGGAGTTCAGTCTTTGACAGGTTCAGTTTCAGATATAGTGAGGACATGATGTTAGACACAGCGTTTAGACAATCGCCGGTGTTTTCTAGAAAGGCTGGCGTGATGTCAGGAGAAGAAGCGTATAATTGGGTGTCATCAGCATAGAGATGGTACTGGAAACCAAATCTACTGATTGTTTGACCAATAGGGGCAGTGTACAAGGAGAAGAGTAGGGGGCCTAGAACCGATCCTTGAGGAACCCCAACAGTAAGGGGAAGGTGAGAGGAGGAGGAACCGGCAAAAGAAACAGTAAAGGAGCGGTCGGAGAGATAGGAGGAGAACCAGGAGAGAACGGTGTCCTTGAGGCCAATGGAATGGATCATAGTGAGGAGGAGCTGATGATCCACAGTGTCGAATGCTGCAGAGAGATCCAAGAGAATTAGCATGGAGTAATGACCATTTGATTTAGCTGTTAGCAGATCATTAAGGCTTCTTATTATCCAAAAAAGTTTTTAATATTTCTCAAGAAAAGACAGTATAAAATGTCTTCCTCAGGTATATTGTGATTAATGTTCCAAAATTGTGGATAGCCTTATAAGAAGTAGTATTATGCTAAACAGGGTGTGGACCACTGAAATGAGTTCCTAACACACCCACTATAGAACTGCAATACAAAGTAGAAGTCTACAAGAGCACATAATCATAGCAAAAGCAAATGCATTATATCTATTTATATAAAACTGAATGTATGTATGTGTGCACCATCAACCAATCATGAAGCATCTTTCATTTCACCAGAGCTGGTTAAAAAAAGCTGAGCTGTGATTGGTTGCTATGAGCAACAGTTTTCCTTGCAACCAATCACTAAGAATCTCTCATTTCATACCTGAGGAAGACATTTTATACTGTCGAAACGCGTTGTATGAGCTTTTCCTTGAGAAATATTAAAAACCTTTTTAAGATAATAAGAAGCCTTGGATCCTACACCTATGGAAGTGCAAATAGCCTACATTTGAAAGATATCAAGATATCATTGGTTTTACCATGTCGTTTACTAGAAAAATGTGAAAAAAATTCCAACTGCGGTGAAATTGCAAAAAAAAGTGCAATCCCACAAAATAAACTGCATCATTTTCCGGGACCTGTAGTGTCTCCATTTTTTGTGATCTCAGGTTTAATGAGGGCTTATTTTTTGCACGACGGGGTGACGTTTTTGATTATCCCATTTTGGTGCAGATACGCTCTTATGATCGCCCGTTATTGCATTTTAATGCAATGTCACGGCGACCAAAAAATGTAAATTGGCCGTTTTTAATTTTTTTCTCTCTACGCCTTTTAGCGATCGGGTTAATCCTTTTTTTTATAGATCGGACAATTCTGAATGTGGTGATACCAAATATGTGTATGTTTGATTTTGTTATTGTTTTATTTTGAATGGGGCAAAAAGGGGGTGATTTGAACTTTTATATATTTTTATTTTTTTAATATTTTTAAAAACATTTTTCTTTAACTTTTTGCATGCTTCATTGGCCTCCATGGGAGGCTAGAAGCTGCCATAGCCTGATCAGCTCTGCTACATAGAGGCAATGATCAGATCGCCTCTATGTAGCTGAATTGTGACTTGCAATGAGCGTCGTCCACCGGGTGACACTCATAGCATTCCAGCACTGATAATCATAGCTGTCTGCCCCACGCTTCCAGCTCATCTCAGGACCTCCGCCTGGTCCCTGCCAGACCGGACTTTTACATATGGCACTTTAGTGAGGTTTGAAAAAGACCCGACATAGGGTGGAAACGTTACCTCAACGCACTATTCCCTGTGGTGTCTTCAATAAAAAATTGAAAATCAAAATTTCCCAGAGTGCAGCTGTTTACACTTCACCTGAGACCTCTGGCTGTCATGCCAACACACTGGTGACCCGCGATCACGTGACGTGGGTCACTGGTGTGTGCATTTCTGGCGCGATTGACAGCAGCATTTAAGGGGTTAAAAGCCATTGGTGGATCGCGATTCCACCTACGGCTATGGCGGAAAAGATGTGTGCTCACTGCCGGAGGCAACATCAAAGGGAGGGATACTGACATCTGCGTACTATTACGCCCAATGTCAGTAAAGGGTTAAAAGGAAAAATGCTAAGAAACATTATTTCATTCACAATGACATGTTTATAGCACAAAATAAAAAAAGAAAAGAATATAAATCTATACCTCTCCTTCTGCATATTTTTACTTCAAGCGTTTTGGCTTTATTTTTTCCTTTATTTTTTCCTTTATCATCTGTGAGTAGAGTTGAGCGAAACGGGTCGGTCAGATTCAGACGTCGCCGACTTTCACCAAAGTCGGATTTCGCCGAGCAAAACCTGACCATAGCGTGAGGTCGGCCATGCGGTCGTCGACCCGAGCGCCAAAGTCGCGTTTCCCATAATGCTTGCAAGCTATCTGTGTGTGACTCCGGAAAAAAATAGACAGAGATTAAAATTTTTCCATATATACACCGTATAGAGCTGTCCGCCATTCAAACAGTATCGGATATCTGGTGTTTGAATTACGGCCAAGACTGTGGTGACCTGTAACCAAAACCCCACTGGCACGCTTCCAAATCTCCACTCTTGATAACAAAATAAAACTCGTACACCAAATTGATGGGTGACGGTCGGTCACAGCTTTTATTAAATGCTTTTAACACAAACATTTAAATGGCACTTAACTTTATTAACACGCGCTCGCCGCCTAATGCCCTGCTGCCAATTTGCAGGCAAGTCAGCCAGCGAGCCGTAACTTTGTGCCTTTCTTCCTTTCACTGCCACGGAGGATCCTGTTTCTCAAACAGGACTACGACCCCCACCCATCAACAACAACGCTTTCTCAACACCATCTTGAAGCCCAGATAGGAAGATATCAAGCCCGATATCATTCAAATGCACTCTGTCTGGCCTTAGCAGACCCACATTATCACCCTCCAACTGCCTGTGTCGGATGACTACTCCAAACTTCTCCCACACGAACTTCGAAATACGAGCGTTAATTGTCCTCCTGGTCCGCTCAATGGCCATTCCATCTCTGGCTCCTTGCCATACCGCCCACGGGATAATTTCGGACCAAACCAACACTAGTTCCGGAAAAAAGCTAGGAAAATGCTCCATATCTGCCCTCATCATGGTTATGAGTTTCGCCACCTTGTGTGCACACAGGTCATTTCCCCCCGCATGTAAGACCAATATTACCGGCCCTGTAGATCCTCTTGCGATGTTCACTACTTCCGGTAGGACTTGAGGCCATAGCAAACCCTTGATGCCCCGCCACATAACATTCACCTCGAGGTGCTTCCCACCTGGGCGACATTCGGCCCATTGCACTGCCCAAAAGATGTACGAATGTCCTAACAACCAGACCATTGGTCTAACAGCATCTGTCGGTAAAACAAAGTGTTAATACAACAAATCAGGCCGGATATAATGAGCAAAGCATGCCAAACTCCACCTCCCTATTCTCTGTACCTCGGCATCCGACAAACCCTCCTTAGCGGCCTCGGTGGCAGCCCCAATGCGGAACAAGTGAGTGCCATAATCCCTGGACGAAACCCCCGCTGCCCCTAAGCATTCAGTAAATACAGCCTGAAATTGGTACCTTGTTAAAGGTGACTAATCGGCATGTGTTAAGAAAAAAATCACCCCCTCGCCTAACGGTCGAATATGCAGTCAACATAGCCACCGAGCTCATCGGAGAATTCACCGCGTGCAGCAAAACCCAAGTACCCCGGCCCAAAGGATCAGTTTTCGATTTCTGAATCCGAACCTGAACCCCTGAATCCAGAAACATCACATCCTCGACTAATAAACCACCCGTTGAGCTCGACTTCGACCGCGGAACCAATTCACTGATCCTTAAGGCCCCAAAAAATGCCAACCCAAAAGCCGCCGATAAAAGGGCAGATTCAAAAACAGAACTACACACAGATTCAGTAATAGCTATAAGACAACCCAGTAAAACTAGTGAAATTGGACGTCTACACTCATTGCTGGGCTGCAGTTTTCTCCACCCTTTCATGGCCTTCTAATAATAAAAGACTTGGTAACATCCACCCAACCCAATAACTGAAACTGAAAAGCCAAACTCGACAAATGCTGCTTCGCCGATGTACCTGACAGGCCTCTGTTGTTAAGCTGACTAAGATATTCCATCGTGACTTGCAATCTCGCATCTGCGACCAAACAGGAGGCACCATTCATCCCAAGCCTTACCGTTTGCCTGCCAAGTTGAATCAAATGAAACGAACCTGGTTCTTTTTTTGGGACGATGCCCAGCGGTGACACTCTGAAATTTTGAAAAAGCGGACAAGAAAAGAGGCTGGCCATTCTGCAAAGAGCAACCTCCTTCCTAATTTTAGAGAGAGGAACCTCTGGATGTTCGCACGCAGATTTCAAATTGGCCGGAAAGCCAGGCGAGCTTTGCAATTTAAACAGAATGAAAAAACGAATGAAAAACCAAAACGCAGTTGACCTGCTGCCTCCTTGTTAGGATACAGGTCCAGCCACGGTCCCATCGAGACCACGCTCACCGGTGTCCTTCCGATCAGTTTGTTGCGGCTTAACTGGCAGTTTACCAGCTGGCCGGGGACACCGAGCCGCCGGGTGGGATCCCCCACACGCCAAGCATTCATGTTTGAATTTGCAGAGGCCATAGAATCGACAGTGTCCCTCATTAAACAACTAACAGGCACTGGGTCTTTGCATGACCACTGAATTCAGGCCTGTTGAGCCTTGTCCCGTAGTCGCAGCTGGAAAGGGGTATTGTTTTGCGTCATCATAAGATGCAACCAAACCTCCGTTGCTTAGACCCCCCAAACTATTTCTGGGTGTAGAGCAAGGCGCCTCCAGAATTCCTCATCATATCGCCACCTGGCGGAACCACCGTGCGCCTTGTAAGAATTGTAAATCATATCTTGATATATAAACAACTCCGAGCAACGTTCCGGGTGCCTCTGCCCGATAATGCAACCCAGTACGGCAAAAGCCTGCAACCAGTTGTTCATGGTTTTTGCCACCTTTTGCCGGACCCGATCCGAAAACCTCTCTGCAGGTCTCCGTTCCTTGTCAACCGTGTGTTGATCTACCGAAATCAATGCCCAAATATCAATGTAATCATTGTTCCAGATTTTAGATTTTGAATCCTCGTCTATGTGCGATCCCAGTGCGCTAACTCCACAAAATATGGCATCCTTATGCACCCCCGCTAGCGAGGAATCAACCCTATTAACTTCCTTCACCTCGCCAGGTGGTGCGGGCAATTGCCCGATCAGCGCCCTCAGAGCCGAAATAAGTGCCACATTGTCCACAGTCTTAACACCCGCAACAGAACACTCACACGAATCCACTGGCAGAGGAGAGACTCCCATAGGTGGGTTGTAAGGTAACTGGCTCCTCCATTGAGCCAGCAGAGGAACTATCCTGCCTATTTCCCATGACTAGCACCGCCGGACTGCTGGGGTTAATTACCGCACTATACTGCGGTTGCACCTGCCTCCTAGGGTGCGCAATAGCGTTGGGCACCTGCCGGGGCTGAGTGGTGGGAGTGAAGGGCTGTAACGGCGCCAATGCTGAACTATGCACGTCGCTCCAGTGAGACGCTGCAGCCTCGTGCATCTGACTGGCAGGCAGGAAGTGAGGGGGCGGGGACTTCCTCCTAGCCACATGCCGACGAGAGACACCAGCGGCCACCGGTGAAATCTTCCGGAGACGCGCAGGAGGGCGGGAAAGCCATGCAGACCGCCTGCCTGCTTGCTGACCCGCCACCGCCGACTGTCCCTGAAGTAGCGACACGGCGGCGGCCAGATCAGCAGACGGGTTACCAGAGACGGGGCCAGGCAGCGACGCAGAAACTGACAGCTGGGAGCTGGAAAGGTGAGCGCTGAGCCCCGCAACCAGAGACTGTAGCCAGTGCTCACCTTCCTGCTCCACTCTCAAGCACAGGGCCTCGACAAGAGGGTCTGCCATGCCTCACACCAGACAGCGCTAGCAACAAGCGCTTCCAGGACCTAGATACCCGGGGGAAGAGGGCCAGCTACCCATGTACCTGTATTTTATACATACAGGAAGAGGCTGGGATAACCCCTTACTGACCCTATTGGTTCCCTGACATGCCAGCAAAAATTAACCCCTGCCCGACAATTAATAGGGTGAGCAGGCAAACGCGCACTACCAAACATGAGGGAACAAGGGGGAGGAGGGAGCACCACAGTCAGAGGCACTCTCCTTAACCAGTGCAGTACCTGCCAATCTATACAGAAACAGCATGCATGTGAGACTCCGTAAAAAAATAGACGGAGATTAAAATTTTTCCATACATACACCGTATAGAGCTGTCTGCTTCTCAAACAGTATCGTATATCTGCTGTTTGAATTAAGGTCAAATCTATACAGAGACAGAGTGTGTGTGTGAGACTCTGTAAATACATATACCGACATTTCTAGTTTTCCATACACAGTATAGAGCTGTTCGCTTCTCAAACAGTATCGTACTGTAAATCTGCTGTTTCGATTATGGTCAATACACATAGAGACAAAGTGTGTGTGAGTCCGTAAATACATATACGGACATTTCCATTTTTCCATACACCGTATAGAGCTGTCCGTTTCTCAAACAGTATTGTATATCTGCTGTTTCGATTACGGTCAAATACATAAAGAGACAAAGTATGTGTCTAAGTCCATAAATACATATACAGAAATTTCCAGTTTTCCATATGTGGTGCCCCTGCGGGTTCAGATGCCACAGAGGTACTGCACCTCAACCATAGGTGTGGTATCCCACGACCAGGTAGGATGTATGCACCCAACCAGATTCCAACACTCACACCCAACACACACAGTAGTGTAGCAGAGCACCCTTCATGGCTCCCTGCTTGGAACACGAAGTGTGCTGGGAGGTGGGCGGAGCGTAGCAAGGCGGGAGAATCTAGGCTGAGGTTAGACAGATCCCCTGAGAGGGAGGGAAGGAGCAGGACATAGTCTGCACAGCTCCCAACTTCATGGGGAGTGCCAGACGGATTGGACTGAAGCAGCAGATTCTCCGTAAGGAAGAGTGGTTCTTCCAGGGACACGGTTGGAAAGTTATCCTGTGGTCCCATTCGACGCTGACCGTCGTCAGGTGGAGGAAAGAACCAGACTGGTCGTAAATGGAACGGTCCCTAGCCTAGATCGCATTCCTCTGGGTGCCAATAGCAAGCCGATAGCTTTGGTTTCTTTATGGACCATCGCCCTGACCACAGTTAGTCCAACTGGAAAGGCGGCTATATAGAATCACAGAAACGGTGAGGTGTTGTCTGGAGAGGATTCGCAGCTGCTGGCCCAGAACGATAATTGTGAAGTGCTGGAGTGGAAGTAAGGCGGAAAAGCAGCATTTAGTTTGGAGATGGCCAGGAAAGGAACACACTGTTCGGGAAAGCTGGAAAGATGCATTTCATCTTATCTGGAAGTTATCTGGACCCCTTTCCTGGAGGACTCAGCACTGAAGTGGGCACCTGTACTGCAGACAGACTGTGAGTAAAGCCTTTGGAACTACATGTAATTGTGTCCTCCACTTTATTCCTGCGCCACTCATCCAGCACTGCTACATCTACCTCACTATCTAACAACTCATCTCTACTGCCCTGGGACTACAGCCCTACCTGTGGAGGGACTCAACATCTCAGCTGCACCCAACATCTGTCCCAGAGAAGCAACACTGCAGCGCTGGTCATTCTGACCAGGAACCATAGGTGGTGTCACGAATCACTACATAAACTTTATCCCCATTCAATACTACCCATATTACATGACGGCCTGGGGCCACGGACCGGGTCACCGCCGCTGTGATATCTCCCATTGAAGTTAACGGACTCAGTACCGATTATCCCATGGCCCCCCGGGCATATCACATACACCGTAAAGAGCTGTCCGCTTCTCAAGCAGTATCGTATATCTGCTGTTTCGATTCCTGTCAAATACTTACAGAAACAAAGTGTGTGTGAGTCCGTAAATACATATACGGACATTTCCAGTTTTCCATACACCGTATAGAGCTGTCCGCTTCTCAAACAGTATCGTATATCTGCTGTTTCAATTACGGTCAAATACATACTGGGAGAGCGTCTGTGCCTAAGGAAATTAATACGGAGATTTAAATTTTTCCTTACACAGTTGTACGCTCCTCATACAGTACCATATATCTGTTGTTATTTTTGGTACATTTTCCCAAACATGAGGAGGTATGGTGGTGGGCAGCTGGTACTGATGATGGTGGTGCATCTGATGGTTATGCCAAAAGCACAATAGCAGCTAAGGCAGGAGATGTTGAGCCTGTGTCATTGTTTGGCTCAAGAAGGCCTGTAAGGTTCCCTTTTCTGGGAGTAGGTAAACTGCTTTTAAAGCAGGAGCATCAGGAACAGGTTTTGGCTTGGCTTACATTGCCAAAACAGCCTCCAGCTCTATCTCCTCCTCTTTTGAAGTTTAAAAAACTGGAAGCACTGAGTCGTCAGTGCAAGATTCTGGTGAGGAACAACACCTTTCCTTGTGTCCTTCACCCCCACCAAAAGTGAAGGATGCGGCAGGCCACATTTCAGATTACTCCATGGAGCTCTTTACACATATCTTGCCTGGGTTATCAAGGCAAATCCTGAATTTCCCTGTCCAAGATGAATCTGACATGGAGTGCACTGATGCACAGCCACAGCTAGGTGATTCTGCTGGTACATTGCCCTCGCAGTGTACTGAGCCAGAATGTGACCCTGATGAAACTCAGGTGCCCCTTCCCGCATACTATACCACCTTGCACGGTGACACGGAGGAAGGTGCAGATGAAATTGAAGAGGAGGTGATGGATGACCCAGTTGTTGACCGGATTGGCATGCATTGGGGGAAGAAGGTGCCGCTGGCAATAGCTCAGAAGAGGAGATGGATACACAGCAGGCATCATCTCAGCAGCGGTTATCTGGAAGGCCTGTAGCTGTCCAAAAACGTGGTAAAAAAAAGTTGCAGGACAGCTTGGCCAGACTGTCAAATTAGCACAGCGTGCAAGCACTGAAAATTTATACCATAGTAGGAAGAGTGCAGTGTGGCACTTTTTTGACCAAAATCCTATTGATGAGGCAAAGGTTATCAGTAGAGTTGAGCGACTTTTGGTTTTTTAGGGTCGCGTTTCGTTTCGTGAAACCCGACTTTACCAAAAGTCGGGTCGAGCAAGATCGTCCGATTATAGGGAAAAGTCGGGGTCGTCCCGAAACACGAAACCCAATGTAAGTCAATGGGGAATAAAAGTCGGCAGTGAGAGGAGGACATGAAACACACCTACAGTGCCCATTTGAATGCCAAAAGCATCAATTCTTCTTACTTAAGCTTGTCAACCTTAATTAACTTCATAATACAAGTTACGCACTGAAAAATGGGGGTTATTTGGCTAAAGTTGTGGGGGGGAGGGCTGGCTGCAGGTTTTCATGTGCCCTGGGCGAAAGAGCGCCCCTTTAACACATACCACAACTCATCATGCTCCGATACGGCAGAGAAATAGCGGTATAGTACAATGAAAAATACCTCACTTTTTACATCTCATGACGAGGCCCATCTATTTCTCCATACAGAATCATTGGTCCCATATAATGTTTGAAACAGTATATGATGAGCTCCACATAATGCTACAGTATATGTTGGTCCCCATGGATGAAGCTCCACTGTCTTATGGGCCCAAATAATGCTCCAAACATAATGGGCCCCATTTCTAATGCTCTAGTGTATAATGGGCCCTGTAAATGCTGCTCCAGTGTCTGATGTCCACCTTTGGAATGTTCCAGTGTATGGTGGGCCCCATCTATCATTCTCCAGAGTATAGTGCTCCCCAAAAATTGCTGTCCCAACATTGAAAACAATCAAATAAGTCTCCTCGCTAGGGAATCCCTGTACTTGTCTGGACTCCTTGTCGTCCCCATCTTCCATCTCACTGCACAGTATTTCAACTTTGCAAGTGCTGTGATCCTGAGCAAGCAGGGGGGGCCCACTCGTTGGCGATGGCACTGGCACAGGGCCCCTGATAGTACGGTGGTGTGTCTGATGGCGGGTGGGCCGAACCTGCACTTTCATCTGCAGCTTCCTCTTTGTCACCATGTAAGATGGAACTGTATATGGGAAGGGTAACCTGAGTTTCATCAGGGTCAGATTCAGGTCGTGTAGCGTGCGAGGGGAATGTAGTGGTCTGGGTCAATGTACCAGCAGATTCATCGAGCAGTGGCTGGGCATCAGTGCACTTGTGTCGCCCCCAGGAGTACGGTCGCCACAGTGGCATTACCTTCTTCCTAGGGAGTGTGATGTCATGCTTGGGAGCAACGAAGGATCTCTCTAGCAGGTTAACTGATTGGGCGGCGTTATTCCCACGAGTCATGACCCTCCAAACAGCGTTCATGAAGGCAAAGTGTTTGTTTTACGTGGGCAGTATGGTTGCAAAGCTGAACCTTAAAGTAATGTCCAGAAGGGCACCACCAGGAGTGGAGCCTACGGTTAAATTCGACTCCACCTGGGAAACCTCAACCATGCCAGCTACAGAACAGATGCACACATTGCAAGCTTAATTCCGTTAACGAACGAGACTCCGTCATGCCCCGCGGTCCGAGTCCGACTTACTAGAGGGACACGTGAGGCTCTGGCACATGAGATTGGCCAATAACTGGTGTGTCATGCCCTTACATGTCCGTGGCTGCATGTGCGCTACACTGAAAAGGCCAGCGTTTGTCGCTTACAGGTGCAGATAACCCGCTGAACAACGTTAGTGATGGGGATCACTAATTACAATTATTACCCGCGAACAATGATTTCCCAGTAAGTGCAGGTCAACCGCAGTTCCGGAATTAGGCCTAACCGTCATTCCTGAAAAAATGAAAAACTTACGTGTGCAAACCACAGGTGCTGTAGCTTGCTTAACAGCTCTCCAGCCGTTCTCACGCCCAGTATGGATTACACGTGATTGCACAAAGGTGAGAAAGGTTACCGTATCCCCAGATAACATGTATGGATAGCGTACACATTCAAAATATATGTCTCAGGAGGCAGGCTCAGACGGTGTCAGGCCCAGTATGGATTGCACGTGATTGCACAAAGGTTAGAAAGGGTACCGTATCCCCAGATAACATGTATGGATAGCGTACACATTCAAAATATATGTCTCAGGAGGCAGGCTCAGACGGTGTCAGGCCCAGTATGGATTGCACGTGATTGCACAAAGGTTAGAAAGGGTACCGTTTCCCCAGATAACACGTATGGATAGCGTACACATTCAAAATATATGTCTCAGGAGGCAGGCTCAGACGGTGTCAGGCCCAGTATGGATTGCACGTGATTGCACAAAGGTTAGAAAGGGTACAGTTTCCCCAGATAACATGTATGGTTAGCGTACACATTCAAAATATATGTCTCAGGAGGCAGGCTCAGACGGTGTCAGGCCCAGTATGGATTGCACGTGATTGCACAAAGGTTAGAAAGGGTACCGTATCCCCGGATAACATGTATGGATAGCGTACACATTCAAAATATATGTCTCAGGAGGCAGGCTCAGACGGTGTCAGGCCCAGTATGGATTGCACGTGATTGCACAAAGGTTAGAAAGGGTACCGTATCCCCGGATAACATGTATGGATAGCATACACATTCAAAATATATGTCTCAGGAGGCAGGCTCAGATGGTGTCAGGCCCAGTATGGATTGCACGTGATTGCACAAAGGTTAGAAAGGGTACCGTATCCCCAGATAACATGTATGGATAGCGTACACATTCAAAATATATGTCTCAGGAGGCAGGCTCAGACGGTGTCAGGCCCAGTATGGATTGCAAGTGATTGCACAAAGGTTAGAAAGGGTACCGTATCCCCAGATAACATGTATGGATAGCGTACACATTCAAAATATATGTCTCAGGAGGCAGGCTCAGACGGTGTTAGGCCCAGTATGGATTGCACGTGATTGCACAAAGGTTAGAAAGGGTACCGTATCCCCGGATAACATGTATGGATAGCGTACACATTCAAAATATATGTCTCAGGAGGCAGGCTCAGACGGTGTCAGGCCCAGTATGGATTGCACGTGATTGCACAAAGGTTAGAAAGGGTACCGTATCCCCAGATAACATGTATGGATAGCGTACACATTCAAAATATATGTCTCAGGAGGCAGGCTCAGACGGTGTTAGGCCCAGTATGGATTGCACGTGATTGCACAAAGGTTAGAAAGGGTACCGTATCCCCGGATAACATGTATGGATAGCGTACACATTCAAAATATATGTCTATACATCAGGAGGCAGGCTCAGACGGTGTTAGGCCCAGTATGGATTGCACGTGATTGCACAAAGGTTAGAAAGGGTACCGTTTCCCCAGATAACATGTATGGATAGCGTACACATTCAAAATATATGTCTCAGGAGGCAGGCTCAGACGGTGTTAGGCTCACTATGGATTGCACGTGATTGCACAAAGGTTAGAAAGGGTACCGTATCCCCAGATAACATGTATGGATAGCGTACACATTCAAAATATATGTCTCAGGAGGCAGGCTCAGACGGTGTCAGGCCCAGTATGGATTGCACGTGATTGCACAAAGGTTAGAAAGGGTACCGTTTCCCCAGCTAACATGTATGGATAGCGTACACATTCAAAATATATGTCTCAGGAGGCAGGCTCAGACGGTGTCAGGCCCAGTATGGATTGCACGTGATTGCACAAAGGTTAGAAAGGGTACCGTATCCCCAGATAACATGTATGGATAGCGTACACATTCAAAATATATGTCTCAGGAGGCAGGCTCAGACGGTATCAGGCCCAGTATGGATTGCACGTGATTGCACAAAGGTTAGAAAGGGTACCGTATCCCCGGATAACATGTATGGATAGCGTACACATTCAAAATATATGTCTATACATCAGGAGGCAGGCTCAGACGGTGTCAGGCACAGTATGGATTTGACGGCCCAGATTACACAGCGGAGGAGCAGGGAGAGGTAAAGATTGCAAATGCTGGGGCTCTGCCCAAGCAAGGGGGGCCCACTCGTGGGAGTCGGTACTGGCACTGGGCCCCTCATAGTACAGCGGTGTGTCTGACGGCGGGTGTGCACCACCACCGTCAGAGACACTTGATTGCACTATGAGGGACCCTGTGCCAGTGCCCGCGCCCAAGAGTCGGCCTGCCCACCTGTCCAGGGCAACGGCACTCGCACGGTGTCGTGCGCTAGGTGGTGACCCCGGCCACGGGGGGGAGGCAGCACAGTTAGGGAGTTTTAGAAAGTGGCATATGTTGATGTTGGACATTCAGCTGATGCAAAAGGCGAAATCGGTGAAGTCCAAGGAAGAGGTGGACCAAAGCAAGCCATTTTTCTGTCACCCTATGTGTCATCAGGGGAAGGTGGGACAAAATCCTTGGAAACCCATGCGTGGTTCATTTTAATGAAGGTTAGATCATCCACATTTTGGGTTGACAGACGGGTCCTTTTTTCTGTCAGGATTGATCCAGCTGCACTGAAGACTCTTTCCGATAGCACACTTGCAGCTGGGCAAGCGAGCTCCTGTAAGGCATATTGGGCCAATTCAGGCCAGGTGTCCAGTTTAGCGGCCCAATAGTCAAAGGGGAATGACCTGTGTGGGAGAACATCGATATGGGTGGAAAAGTAGTTTGTAACCATAGTTGACAACTGCTGTCTCCTGTCACTTTCCATCGATGTAGTATTACCAGTTGTGTGAGCGGTATTTGAAAAATCAGTCCACAACATTGACATGAAACCCCTGTCTCCAACGCCACTTCTGCTGTGTGCACCACGAACACCTCTGCCAAGCTGCCCCCGGCCCGTACGGCTCGTGTGAGAACCATCACCGCTGCTGTGTGCTGGGAATGCCTCAAGCAACCGATTTACCAGAGTTGCTTGTTTATTAGCCAATATTAGGTCAAGGTTCTCCTGTGGCATGATGTTTTGTAATTTGCCTTTATAGCGTGGATCCAGGATGCTGGCCAACCAGTAGTCGTCATCGTTCATCATTTTGGCAATGCGGGGGTCCCTTTTTAGGATCCGCAAGGCATAATCTGACATGTGGGCCAATGTTCCCGGTGTCAATGATGCACTGCGAGTGCTGGGTGGAGGAGCACTTTCTGGCAAATCCACATCCCTCCAGTCACGCACAAACCCTGTACCAGACCTTGCCACGCCAACATTTTCACTTGCCCCACGAGATGCATCCTCCTCCCCTAAGTAATCATCCCCATCATCATCCTCCTCCTCCTCTTCTTCCTCCACCTCGTCCAGGAGAGGTCCCTGAGCAGACAATGGCTGAATGTCATCAAGGATTCCCTCCTCCTCTTCCTCCTCATCAACATTGGCTGCAGACGCCTGCTCCTTAAGGTGCGTCAAAGTTTGCATGAGCAGACGCATAAGTGGGATGCTCATGCTTAGGATGGCGTCGTCTGCGCTTACCAGCCGTGTGCATTCCTCAAAACACTGAAGGACTTTACAGAGGTCTTTCAGCTTCGACCACTGCACACCTGTCAACTCCATGTCTGCTCTCAAAGTGCCTGGCCGTGTTTCCTCCCACAAATGCATTATGGCCTGCCTCTGCTCGCACAGCCGCTCCACCATGTGCAGGGTGGAGTTCCACCTTGTTGCAATGTCGATAATGAGGCGGCGGTTGGGAAGGTGGAGCAATCGCTGCAGCTTCTGCATACGAACGGAGTGTACAGGCGACCGGCGGATGTCCTCGCACAGTCTTCGCACCTTCTGATGCAGGGCTGTTAACTCCGGATAATTTTTGAGGAAGCACTGCACCACCAGGTTCAAGGTGTGAGCCAAGCAAGGTATGTGGCTGAGTTTTGAAAGGGCTATGGCTGCCACAAAATTACGGCCGTTATCACTAACTACCTTGCCTGCGTCAAGATGTACACTGCCCAGCCATGACTCAGTTTGTCGCTTCAAGTACTCGGCCAGCACCTCGGCGGTGTGTCTGTCGCCCAAACACATCATCTGCAACACAGCCTGCTGACGCTTTCCACTAGCTGCTCGATAGGGGGACACATCGTGTGCAACAGTGGCAGCTGCAGATGGAGTGCTCGTATGACTGCGCTCTGTGGACGAGCTTTCGCTTCTGGAGGAGGAGGAGGAGGGTCGAACGCCTACAGCCAACTGTTTCCTATACCTTGGGCTAGGCAGCACTGTCCCACCACCGCTGTCCCCTGTGGACCCTGCATCCACCACATTAACCCAGTGCGCAGTGATGGACACGTAATGGCCCTGGCCATGCCGACTGGACCATACATCAGTTGTGAGGTGCACCTTTCCGCTCACTGACTGCTTGAGTGCATGGACAATGCGGTCTTTCACATGATGGTGGAGGGCTGGGATGGCTTTGCGAGAGAAGAAGTGGCGACTGGGTAGGTCATAGCGTGGTACTGCATAGGCCATGAGTTCGCGGAAAGCTGTGCTTTCCACCAACCGAAAGGGCATCATCTCAAACGAGATTAGTTTGGCAATGTGGGCGTTCAAACCCAGTGTACGCGGATGAGAGACTGAGTACTTTCTTGACCTACTCATAGTGTCTGGGAGGGTGAGCTGGACTTGAGAGCTGCATATGGTGGAAGTAGCGGTGGACAGGGCGGACTGAGAGAGGGTTGATGATGGTGATGGAGTTGGTGTTCTTTCTGATGGCCTAGAATCAGTCTTTCGTTGATATAACAGTGGGATTCCTTGACTGCTGTGGCCTTGCAACGACACCTCAACATTTGCTGCTGTGCTAACCGGTGGGCTTACAGTGGGGGAAACAATGTAGCGTTGCTGACTACCTTTGTTGTGATCAGTTGCACATGTGGCACTTGAGGTTTGGTGTTGTGTCCACGCTTGCAAGTGCATGCTGGTTAAATGTCTAAGCATGCAACTGGTATTCAAATTTTTCAGATTTTTCCCTCGGCTAAAGGTCTTTGCGCACTTCTTACAGATAACCTTGGCCTGATCATGAGGATTTTGTTCAAAAAAGTGCCACACTGCACTCTTCCTACTTTGGCAGACATTTTGCGGCCTAGCACGCTGTGATCTTTTGACCCCCTGGACAAGCTGTCCAGCAACTCTTTTGATGTTTGGAACCTGTCTTTGGAGTGCTCCGGGCCTGCCAGATAACAGCTGTTGCGATGTCGATGTCTGCTGTGGATGCTCCTCATCTGAGCTATTGGAAGCATCACCCTCTTCCCCCAATGGATGCCAATCTGGGTCAACAACTGGGTCATCCATCACCTCCTCTTCTATGTCATGTGCACCTTCCTCTGTGTCACCGTGTATGGTGGTATAGTGTGCGGGAAGGGGCACCTGAGTCTCATCAGGGTCAGAATCTGGCTCAGTACACTGCCAGGACAATGTAGTGCTCTGAGTGAATGTACCAGCAGAATCATCCATCAGCGGCTGTGCATCAGTGCACTCCATGTCAGATTCATCTTGGCCTGGGTAATTCACCATTTCACTTGATAATCCAGGCATGGTATGTGAAAACAGCTCCATGGAGTAATCAATAGTATGGCCTGCGTCATCCTTCAATCTTGGTTGGGGTGAAGGACACAAGGAAAGGTGTAGTTCATGAACATGAGCCTCCAATGACGACTCAGTGCTTTTACTTTTTACAACTGAAGAAGAGGAGGCGATAGAGCTGGAGGCTGAGTCAGCAATGTAAGACAAAACTTTTTCCTGATGCTCTGGCTTTAAAAGCAGTTTGCCAACTCATAGAAAACTAAGCGTTCGAGGCCTTATGTAGCCAGACGATGACGCAGGGTCAGCACCTCCTGCATTCGATCCTATTTTGCTCTTGCCACTACCATCAGATCCACCACCAACACCATCATTACCAGCTGCCAACCTCCGCCCAATTCCACGGCCTCTTCCACCAGCCTTCCTCATTTTTGGTAGAAATGTAGACAAAATCCAACAAACTATATAGTAATGTAAAACAAGGTACAAGGTGTCTATAGGACAGGGGAGATTTTGAATTTCTGCAGACACTTGTGGACACTGGACACTTTTGGATTGTGTGAGGCCCACTGATATCTGAGCGCTATGTGACAGGCTCGATGGCACAGCTGTGACCAAAGTGACAAGAGGATAAGGGAGATTTTGAATCTCTGCACACACTTTTGGACACTGGACACTTTTGGATTGTGTGAGGCCCAATGAATATCTGAGCGCTATGTGACAGGCTCGATGGCACAGCTGTGACCAAAGTGACTAGAGGATAAGGGAGATTTTGAATCTCTGCACACACTTTTGGACACTGGACACTTTTGGATTGTGTGAGGCCCACTGATATCTGAGCGCTATGTGACAGGCTCGATGGCACAGCTGTGACCAAAGTGACTAGAGGATAAGGGAGATTTTGAATCTCTGCACACACTTTTGGACACTGGACACTTTTGGATTGTGTGAGGCCCACTGATATCTGAGCGCTATGTGACAGGCTCGATGGCACAGCTGTGACCAAAGTGACTAGAGGATAAGGGAGATTTTGAATCTCTGCACACACTTTTGGACACTGGACACTTTTGGATTGTGTGAGGCCCACTGATATCTGAGCGCTATGTGACAGGCTCGATGGCACAGCTGTGACCAAAGTGACTAGAGGATAAGGGAGATTTTGAATCTCTGCACACACTTTTGGACACTGGACACTTTTGGATTGTGTGAGGCCCACTGATATCTGAGCGCTATGTGACAGGCTCGATGGCACAGCTGTGACCAAAGTGACTAGAGGATGAGGGAGATTTTGAATCTCTGCACACACTTTTGGACACTGGACACTTTTGGATTGTGTGAGGCCCAATGAATATCTGAGCGCTATGTGACAGGCTCGATGGCACAGCTGTGACCAAAGTGACTAGAGGATAAGGGAGATTTTGAATCTCTGCACACACTTTTGGACACTGGACACTTTTGGATTGTGTGAGGCCCACTGATATCTGAGCGCTATGTGACAGGCTCGATGGCACAGCTGTGACCAAAGTGACTAGAGGATAAGGGAGATTTTGAATCTCTGCACACACTTTTGGACACTGGACACTTTTGGATTGTGTGAGGCCCACTGATATCTGAGCGCTATGTGACAGGCTCGATGGCACAGCTGTGACCAAAGTGACTAGAGGATAAGGGAGATTTTAAATCTCTGCACACACTTTTGGACACTGGACACTTTTGGATTGTGTGAGGCCCACTGATATCTGAGCGCTATGTGACAGGCTCGATGGCACAGCTGTGACCAAAGTGACTAGAGGATAAGGGAGATTTTGAATCTCTGCACACACTTTTGGACACTGGACACTTTTGGATTGTGTGAGGCCCACTGATATCTGAGCGCTATGTGACAGGCTCGATGGCACAGCTGTGACCAAAGTGACTAGAGGATAAGGGAGATTTTGAATCTCTGCACACACTTTTGGACACTGGACACTTTTGGATTGTGTGAGGCCCACTGATATCTGAGCGCTATGTGACAGGCTCGATGGCACAGCTGTGACCAAAGTGACTAGAGGATGAGGGAGATTTTGAATCTCTGCACACACTTTTGGACACTGGACACTTTTGGATTGTGTGAGGCCCAATGAATATCTGAGCGCTATGTGACAGGCTCGATGGCACAGCTGTGACCAAAGTGACTAGAGGATAAGGGAGATTTTGAATCTCTGCACACACTTTTGGACACTGGACACTTTTGGATTGTGTGAGGCCCACTGATATCTGAGCGCTATGTGACAGGCTCGATGGCACAGCTGTGACCAAAGTGACTAGAGGATAAGGGAGATTTTGAATCTCTGCACACACTTTTGGACACTGGACACTTTTGGATTGTGTGAGGCCCACTGATATCTGAGCGCTATGTGACAGGCTCGATGGCACAGCTGTGACCAAAGTGACTAGAGGATAAGGGAGATTTTAAATCTCTGCACACACTTTTGGACACTGGACACTTTTGGATTGTGTGAGGCCCAATGAATATCTGAGCGCTATGTGACAGGCGCGATGGCACAGCTGTGACCAAAGCGACTATAGGATAAGGGAGATTTTGAATCTCTGCACACACTTTTGGACACTGGACACTTTTGGATTGTGTGAGGCCCACTGATATCTGAGCGCTATGTGACAGGCTCGATGGCACAGCTGTGACCAAAGTGACTAGAGGATAAGGGAGATTTTGAATCTCTGCACACACTTTTGGACACTGGACACTTTTGGATTGTGTGAGGCCCAATGAATATCTGAGCGCTATGTGACAGGCTCGATGGCACAGCTGTGACCAAAGTGACTAGAGGATAAGGGAGATTTTGAATCTCTGCACACACTTTTGGACACTGGACACTTTTGGATTGTGTGAGGCCCACTGATATCTGAGCGCTATGTGACAGGCTCGATGGCACAGCTGTGACCAAAGTGACTAGAGGATGAGGGAGATTTTGAATCTCTGCACACACTTTTGGACACTGGACACTTTTGGATTGTGTGAGGCCCAATGAATATCTGAGCGCTATGTGACAGGCTCGATGGCACAGCTGTGACCAAAGTGACTAGAGGATAAGGGAGATTTTGAATCTCTGCACACACTTTTGGACACTGGACACTTTTGGATTGTGTGAGGCCCACTGATATCTGAGCGCTATGTGACAGGCTCGATGGCACAGCTGTGACCAAAGTGACTAGAGGATAAGGGAGATTTTGAATCTCTGCACACACTTTTGGACACTGGACACTTTTGGATTGTGTGAGGCCCACTGATATCTGAGCGCTATGTGACAGGCTCGATGGCACAGCTGTGACCAAAGTGACTAGAGGATAAGGGAGATTTTGAATCTCTGCACACACTTTTGGACACTGGACACTTTTGGATTGTGTGAGGCCCACTGATATCTGAGCGCTATGTGACAGGCGCGATGGCACAGCTGTGACCAAAGTGACTATAGGATAAGGGAGATTTTGAATCTCTGCACACACTTTTGGACACTGGACACTTTTGGATTGTGTGAGGCCCACTGATATCTGAGCGCTATGTGACAGGCTCGATGGCACAGCTGTGACCAAAGTGACTAGAGGATAAGGGAGATTTTGAATCTCTGCACACACTTTTGGACACTGGACACTTTTGGATTGTGTGAGGCCCACTGATATCTGAGCGCTATGTGACAGGCTCGATGGCACAGCTGTGACCAAAGTGACTAGAGGATAAGGGAGATTTTGAATCTCTGCACACACTTTTGGACACTGGACACTTTTGGATTGTGTGAGGCCCAATGAATATCTGAGCGCTATGTGACAGGCTCGATGGCACAGCTGTGACCAAAGTGACTAGAGGATAAGGGAGATTTTGAATTTCTGCACACACTTTTGGACACTGGACACTTTTGGATTGTGTGAGGCCCAATGAATATCTGAGCGCTATGTGACAGGCTCGATGGCACAGCTGTGACCAAAGTGACTAGAGGATAAGGGAGATTTTGAATCTCTGCACACACTTTTGGACACTGGACACTTTTGGATTGTGTGAGGCCCAATGAATATCTGAGCGCTATGTGACAGGCTCGATGGCACAGCTGTGACCAAAGTGACTAGAGGATAAGGGAGATTTTGAATCTCTGCACACACTTTTGGACACTGGACACTTTTGGATTGTGTGAGGCCCACTGATATCTGAGTGCTATGTGACAGGCTCGATGGCACAGCTGTGACCAAAGTGACTAGAGGATAAGGGAGATTTTGAATCTCTGCACACACTTTTGGACACTGGACACTTTTGGATTGTGTGAGGCCCAATGAATATCTGAGCGCTATGTGGCAGGCTCGATGGCACAGCTGTGACCAAAGTGACTAGAGGATAAGGGAGATTTTGAATCTCTGCACACACTTTTGGACACTGGACACTTTTGGATTGTGTGAGGCCCAATGAATATCTGAGCGCTATGTGACAGGCTCGATGGCACAGCTGTGACCAAAGTGACTAGAGGATAAGGGAGATTTTGAATCTCTGCACACACTTTTGGACACTGGACACTTTTGGATTGTGTGAGGCCCAATGAATATCTGAGCGCTATGTGACAGGCTCGATGGCACAGCTGTGACCAAAGTGACTAGGGGATAAGGGAGATTTTGAATCTCTGCACACACTTTTGGACACTGGACACTTTTGGATTGTGTCAGGCCCAATGAATATCTGAGCGCTATGTGACAGGCTCGATGGCACAGCTGTGACCAAAGTGACTAGAGGATAAGGGAGATTTTGAATCTCTGCACACACTTTTGGACACTGGACACTTTTGGATTGTGTGAGGCCCACTGATATCTGAGTGCTATGTGACAGGCTCGATGGCACAGCTGTGACCAAAGTGACTAGAGGATAAGGGAGATTTTGAATCTCTGCACACACTTTTGGACACTGGACACTTTTGGATTGTGTGAGGCCCAATGAATATCTGAGCGCTATGTGGCAGGCTCGATGGCACAGCTGTGACCAAAGTGACTAGAGGATAAGGGAGATTTTGAATCTCTGCACACACTTTTGGACACTGGACACTTTTGGATTGTGTGAGGCCCAATGAATATCTGAGCGCTATGTGACAGGCTCGATGGCACAGCTGTGACCAAAGTGACTAGAGGATAAGGGAGATTTTGAATCTCTGCACACACTTTTGGACACTGGACACTTTTGGATTGTGTGAGGCCCAATGAATATCTGAGCGCTATGTGACAGGCTCGATGGCACAGCTGTGACCAAAGTGACTAGGGGATAAGGGAGATTTTGAATCTCTGCACACACTTTTGGACACTGGACACTTTTGGATTGTGTCAGGCCCAATGAATATCTGAGCGCTATGTGACAGGCTCGATGGCACAGCTGTGACCAAAGTGACTAGAGGATAAGGGAGATTTTGAATCTCTGCACACACTTTTGGACACTGGACACTTTTGGATTGTGTGAGGCCCAATGAATATCTGAGCGCTATGTGACAGGCTCGATGGCACAGCTGTGACAAAAGTGACTAGAGGATAAGGGAGACTGGATTGCTTTTAAAAAAGCAGTTTGCGGAGCAGTGGGTAAACAGCAATGCCAGCCTGTCAGGAAGCCTTAAAAGGCAGCCCAACAACCAACACCACTGATACACCACTATATAGCCTCCCCTTGCACTGCACACACAGTGACTGGTGTGTTGTGCAGGCCAAATTGCTAGCAGCAGAAGCAGTTTTTTTTTCTTCTCAGCAGGACAAAAAAAAAATTGGGATTGCTTTTAAAATAGCAGTTTGCGGAGCAGTGGGTAAACAGCAATGCAGGAATGTCAGGAAGCCTTAGAAGGCAGCCCAACAACCAACACCACTGATACACCACTATATAGCCTCCCCTTGCACTGCACACACAGTGACTGGTGTGTTGTGCAGGCCAAATCGCTAGCAGCAGAAGCAGTTTTTTTCTCTTCTTCCCTGCCTAACGCTCTCCCTACAGAATCAGCAGCAACCTCTCCCTATACTGAGATCGGCAGAAGTAAGATGGCGGTCGGCGTGCACGCCCTTTTATACCCCCTGTGACGCCCACCAAAGCAAGCCAATCACTTGCATGCCCTTCTGAAAGATGGTGGTGACCCCTGCCTATGTCATCACGTTGCCCACAGTGTCCGTGGATCCTGATTGGCTGAAAAAGAGCGCAAAACAAACTTTTGAAACGCGACTTTGGCGCGTAAGTCGCCGACCTCGTGGCCGACCTCATCCTAGGGTCGGGTTTCGTTTCATGAAACCCGACTTTGCCAAAAGTCGGCGACTTTTGAAATTTTTCGACCCGTTTCGCTCAACTCTAGTTATCAGTAAGAAGTGTGGAAGGACCTTTAGCCGAGGGAAAAATCTCTGAAATTTGAATACCAGTTGCATGCTTAGACATTGTCATGCTCGCCATGTCTGTCATGTCCGCCATGTCTGTTTTGCCTCATAACCCCTGGAGCAGTGTTCATGCGCATCTCATGACTGCTATCCTGCATGTTCCCTAGAGCTGTGTGCACACTCACCTCATGACTGTTGAGCTGCGGGATGCCTGTGTTTCTGCTCTGCCTTCTGTCATCGTCTCATCATGTCTAGAACCCCTGATCATGTGTCCTTCCTAGGTTCCAGCAGAGGCTGGTTCTGCATTCATCTCTGCATGTCTGGAACGCTGATCATGTGACCTGCCTAGGTTTCAGCACTGGTTCTGCTATCATCTCTCCATAGCAAACAAGATTTCAAGGGCAGTGAACATATAATTATAGGTGGCCCTGACCCATGGTGACCACCCCATAACATGCACTAGCTGTGGAAAAACTCCCAATACTTTGTATACAAAAACACATGGAGTAAAGACATCCACCAAGGAAAATATAAAAGAAAATTATTTTATTCTGAAAAGTTAATAATATAGACAATGAAGTACATAAAGATGGGTCACATGATAAAAGAGCTCCATATGATAAGGAATTCAGGTACAGAAAAAACACACATGTAGCAATACTAACAGAAATGGAATGTGTAAAATGGATATGCAAAGATAAGTAAAGTGCCAGTGCTTAAAGTCTTTCTATCAGATATCCAGAGAATCCCAAAAAGTGACCCCCTCACAGTAATAAACCATCACAACATAATAGCTCAAAATCTTAGTCTGGAGGCCACATAATGAAAAACCAGTTCAAAACCGCTTACCCATAACTAATTAGTATGCCACACGTGTAGCCCCTACGCTCGTTTCGCGTGGGCTTCGTCGGGGGGCTACACGTGTAGGGGCTACCTGCATGTCTGGAATTCTGATCATGTGACAGGCCTAGGTTTCAGCACTGGTTCTGCAATCATCCCTGCATGTCTGGAATCCTGATCATGTGACTGCTCCCTGTGATCCTGGAGGACTGAACTGGAAGTCCTTCCCTGGTTCTGACCCGGAAGTGGAGGTGCTATGCCCTATATCAGACTGCCCTTTCCTATGCTCAGGGACTGAGTATTGTGTTACTTCCCTGCATGGCTGCTTGGTCTGCTGGGTCGCTCCCTCTATTCTGTGCCCTTGCACTTTGCTCTGTCGTGCGTCTCTGCACACGCTCCGGGCTCGTATTCTGTCTCTTTTCTCGTGTTGTCCTTCGTGCTTTGTTTGTCCTCGCTATGCTTCCTTGTTATGCTATGTTCTGTACCCTGTCCCTGACGTGTCTTTCTACACGTGCAGGTCACCGTTCTGTACCATGTCCTTGACCTGTCTCTCTACACGTGCAGGCCTCTGCTAAACTCTGTCCCTGGTGTGTCTCTCTACACATGCAGGCCCCTGTTCTGTACCCTGTCCCTGGCGTACCTCTCGGCATGTGCAGGCCTCCGCTCTGTGCTCTGTCTAGTCCCAAGGCTCTCCCTTGGCCCAGCTCTGGGCTTTGGCCTACGCTCCGCTGCTAGACTCTGTCCCTATCCCTGACATGGCTCTCTACATGTGCAGGCCCCTGTTCTGTACCCTGTCCCTGGCGTGCCTCTCGGCACATGCAGGCCTCCGCTCTGTGCTCTGTCTATTCCCAAGGCTCTCCCTTGGCTCGGCTCTGGGCTTCGGCCTATGCTCCGCTGCTAAACTCTGTCCCTGTCCCTGGCATGTCTCTCTACACACGCAGGCCTTGTCTTGTACTTTGCCCTGGCATGCACTCTGCATGTGCAGGACACTGCCTCTTACCCTATGCCTTGTCTCTGATGTTTCTTGCGCTCTTGCACTTTTCGTACTAGGCTTTGCCGTGCTGTTTCGCACATGTCTCTGTCCTGTACCTTTGCCTAGCCCTGCCTTGTGGCTCCGTGCCCTCTTGCCTGGTCGCCCTGTGCCTGCCTGTTGTGCCTCAGCCGTTCCGCCTCTAGTCGTGCTCGCCTGTGTGCCTCAGCCGTGCCCGCCGTCCAGTGCTATAGTGGTTACCGGCTGTGTGAGTCGCAGCTGCGCCGCCTCTAGTCATGCCCGCCTGTTTATGCCACCGTCGGTACCGCCTGCCGATGCCCCAGCCGTGGTTTCCGTGCTCCCTTGCACGCACGCTGGTTTTTGCACTGTGCTTTTTCGTGCTACTCTTGCACAAAGTCTTTTGCTTACTTTGCTCTGCTCTGAACCCTGTCTTGCCTGCCGGATTCCGAACCTGCCGACCGCTGCCAGGGGTCCGGACCTAGATGACTGCGGCCTGATGTCCGGAGCTGATTTACGCAGTCTGATTCCTGGACCCTGTCGGTCGATGCCAGCACCCCGGATTCCGATGCCACCGTACCCTATCTTGGTCCCTGGCGTGTCCTCTGCACGTGCAGGCCTCCATCCTGTATCTCTCCCTGGCGTGTCTCTTCGCACGCGCAGGCCACCGTCCCTGTACCTGGCATGCGCAGGCCTCCGTCCCTGTACCTGGCATGCGCAGGACTACGTCCTGTGAACCTGACCCTGGCGTGTTCATTGACACGCATCCTGTTTCTAACTTTGTCTTGTCTCTTTGCATGGAACCCTGATTTACATATCGGATGTCCAGAACCTGCCGATCACCTTCAGAGCTACAGAACCTGATGTCCCGGTTGATCATTGCCTGCTGTCCGGAGTCCGATGTCCTCGTGCCTCTGTCTACCATCTGCACATACCATGCTTTGGACCTCGGCGTGCCCTTGCACGCACCTTGCTCTATGTACTCTGTGTGTTCACGTCTTGCACCTGTTATACCCTGAAGTGTTCCTGATGCCTTGGACCTCGGCATGCCCTTACACACATCTTGCTTTATGTACTTTGCTTGTTCACGTTTTGCACTTGTTGTACCCAGAAGTGTTCCTTAATGAAGTTTCCTTGAACAAACGTCTTGTCTCGCCTTGTCTTGCTTCCCAGAGCCGGCCGTCTGGTCCAGCTGCTGTGGTGGCTCACCCCCTTGGTCTTGCCCCTGACACTCCCTGTATAGGGGGTGGTTCCTCACAAGCTCAGTTCGCCCTAGGTGGGTGCCACGGCCCAGAGGGTCCACTCATTCAAAAAGAACGACTCAGCTTAAGCTGACGCTCGTCACAGACATTTAACCACCATGCACTTGCAAGTGTGGATGGACTACAAAACCTCAGGTAGCACATGTGCACCTGCTCCGACTGGAGGTAGCCAGCAACGTTCCATCGCTTCCCCGACTGTAAGCCTGTCGGTAAGCACACCACCAGCAAGTAATGTTGAGGTGTCATCGCAAGGCCAAAGCAGTCAGGGAATCACAATGTTTTTTCAATGAAAGACTGAATCTAGGCCATCAACACCATCACCAACCCCCTCTCAGTCCGCCATGTCCACCGCTAGTTCTGCCATATGCAGCTCTCAAGTCCAGCTCACCCTAGCAGACACTCTGAGTAGGACAAGAAAGCACTCTTCCTCTCATCCGCTTACAAGGGCTTTGAATGCCTACATTGCCAAACTGATCTCATTAGAGATGATGCCCTTCCGTTTGGTTGAAAGCGCAGTGTTCCGAGAGCTCATGGCCTACACTGTCCCATGCTATGACCTACCCAGCCGGCAATTCTTTTCTAGAAAAGCCATCCCTGCCCTCCACCTGCATGTGAAAGACCGCATTGTCCATCCACTCAAACAATCAGTGAGTGGAAAGATGCACCTCAGAACAGATGCATGGCCAGGGCTGCTACGTGTCCATCACTGCACACTGGGTTAATGTGGTGGATGCAGGGTCCACAGGGGACAGCGATGGTGGGACAGTGCTGCCTAGCCCACGATATAGGAAACAGTTGGCTGTAGGCATTCGACCCTCCTCCTCCTCCAGAAGCGAAAGCTCATCAACAGAGTGCAGTCGCACGAGCATTCCATCCTCAGCTGGCAGTGTTGCACACGAGGTGTCCCACTATCGAACAGCTAGTGGTAAGCATCAGCAGGCTGTTTTAAAGATGATGTGTTAGGGCGACAACAGACACACCGCGGAGGTACTGGCCAAGTACTTGCAGCGAGAAACTGAGTCATGGCTGGGCAGTCTACATCTTGAGCCAGGCAAAGTAGTCAGTGATAACGGCCGTAATTTTGTGACGGCCATAGCCCTTGCAAAACTCAGACACATACCTTGCCTGGCTCACACCTTGAACCTGGTGGTGCAGTGCTTCCTAAATAATTATCAAGAGTCAACATCCCTGCTCCATAAGGTGAGAAGACTGTGCTCGCACATCCGTCTCTCGCCCGAATACTCAATTCATATGCAGAGGCTGCAGTGATCGCTCCATCTCCCAAAGCACCACCTAATCATACATGTTGCAACAAGGTGGAACTCCACCATGCACATGGTTGACAGGCTGTGCGATCAGGGGCAGACTGTAATGCATTTGTGGGAGGATACACGGGCAGGCAGTTTGAGGGCAGACATGGAGTTGTCGGGTGTGCAGTGGTCAAAGCTGAAAGACCTCTGTAAAGTCCTTCAGTGTTTTGAGGAATGCAGACGGCTGGTAAGCGCAGACGATGCCATCATAATCATGAGCATTCCACTTATACGTCTGGTCATGCAAACTTTGATGCACATTAAGGATCAGGCATCTGCAGCGGAGGAGAAAGAGGAGGAGGAGAAGGGAAGCCTTGATGACAGTCAGCCATTGTCTGCCAAGGGAACTCTCCTGGATGAGGTGGAAGAAGAGGAGGAGGATGAGGGGGATGATTATTTTGGGGAGGAAGATGCTACTCGGGGGGCAAGAGAAAATGTTGGCTTGCCAGGGTCAGGTACAGGGTTTGTGCATGACTGGAGGGATGTGGATTTGGCAGAAAGTGCTACTCCACCCACCACTGTCAGTGCATCATTGACACCTGGAACATTGGCCCACGTGTGATTATGTATTGCGGATCCTAAAAAGGGACCCCCACATTGCCAAAATTATGATGGATAACGACTACTGGTTGGCCAGCATCCTCAATCCACGTTATAAAGGCAAATTATAGAACATCATGCCACAGGAGAACCTAAAGCTAATATTGGCGAAAAAACAAGCAACTCTGGTAAACCATTTCTTAGAGGCATTCCCAGCACACAGCAGCGGTGCAGGTTCTACCACGAGACTTACTGGGCCAAATGGAAGAGGTGTTCGTGGTGCACACAGCAGAACCGGCATTGGAGACACGCCTTTCATGACCATGTTGTGGACTGATTTCTCGAGGACCACTCACACGACTGTTAATACAAAATTGATTGCAACAGACAGGAGACAGCAATTTTCAACTATGGTTCAAAATTACCTCTCCTCCCCTATTGATGTTCTCCCTCACAGTTCATTCCCCTTTGACTACTGGGCCTCTAAACTGGACACCTGGCCTGAATTGGCACAATATGCCTTACAGGAGCTCACTTGCCCTGCTGGTAGTGTGCTATCTGAAAGAGTCTTCAGTGCTGCTGGATCAATCCTGACAGAAAAAAGGACCCGTCTGTCAACCCAAAATGTTGATGATCTAACCTTCATTAAAATGAACCATGCATGGGTTTCAAAGGATTTTGTCCCACCTTCCCCTGATGACACATAGGTTGCCAGAAAAATGGCTCGCTTTTGTCCTCCTCTTCCTTGGACTTCTCCAATTCCTCCTTTTGCAGCTGCTGAATGTCCAGCCTACACATCAATATATGGCATTTTTTCAACCTCCCTAACTGGACTGACCCCCCCCGAGGGCCGTGGTCACCACCTGGCACACCCGGGCAAGTGCCGTTGCCCTGAACAGATTTGGGGCCCACTCGCCGTCAAACACAACTGGCGTACTATGAGGGGCCCTGTGCCAGTACCAGCGCCCATGAGTGGGCCCCCTGCTTGCTCAGGGCCCCAGTACTTGCAATACTTACCTCTCCCTGCTCTACTGCTGTGTAGTCTGGGCAGTTAAATTCTTCACAGAGACCGCCACTACAAATATGGTGAACTGATCGATGATGGTTAAGACGTAGCTATGGTCTGTCCTGCTGGGCTCTACCTTCAGATGATCAATGGCTACCATTTCTAATGGACGTTGACTCACAATCGGATGCAGTGGTGCTTTAAGATCAGCTTTCACAGTTTTCCTAATCACAGACGTGTGACATTCCTGCCACCATTATTCAATGTCTCCTCTCATGTCAATCCAATAGAATCGCCTACGGCCTGTGGCTTCTGTCTTTTGCACTCCAAAGTGACCAGACAGATCATGATAGGCAGTGAGAACCATGTCTACATCTCTCCCTGGGCTCATAATTTGATGGAGACAAGCAATGGTGATGGGATCCACGCTACTGCGATACAGCAACCCTTTCTTCACAAAGAACCGTTTTTGCTGTCTCCACAGACAAAGTAATTGAGGGTCAGCATCACCTCTGCCAATTCTCCCGGGAGGTTATCCTCTGATTCGTAATTCCCAAATTTCTGCAATCACTCGACTTTCCGTGTGTACTTGTATCCATCTAGTTTCCTGTAGCGGAGAGTCTGGACTGGCTTACTGAGACTGAAATATATATGAAGATTTAAAAGTACCTCAACACTGTATACTGGTGTAATTCTGGTGTAATCCATACTGAGCCTGTGACAGTTTGTGTCTGACTCTGGGAAACTATACGGAGATTTCAAATGACCTCAACACTGTATGCAGCTGTACGCTTCTAATACATTACCCTTTTCGACTTTTTATATTCTTGTCTTATCGATACTGAGCCTGTGATCGTCTGTGTCTGCCTCCTGAATTATACATGGAGATTTACAATTACCCCTACACTGTATACAGCTGTACGCTTCTGATCCATTAATCTTTTACTGCTTTTTATATTGTGGTCTAATCCATACTGAGCCTGAGATCGTCTGTGTCTGACTCCAGAAATATATACGGAGATTTACAATATTTTCACTATACTATATATACCTGCTATCTGGATGATACAGTACTAGTGTTGAGTGATATCGTTCGATACCCAAAAATATTGTATCGGATGGTATCGCCCGATACGAAAAAAATATCGGGTATCGCCGATTCCGATACCGGAAGTCCCATTCAAGTCAATGGGACTTCCGGTATCGGAATTTAAAAAAGCCCTTTATTTCCTTTTTGTCTAATTCTACATAATTGAAAACAAATAAGAATCATGTAGAATGTATTGTGGGAGGTGGAGGAGACATTAAAGGCATAGTGGTTTATTCAAATCACATGGCATAGCATTAATTCCAATTTTTTTTTCAAGACGTTCGGAGTTAAAAAGATATTGACTATGTTAACCTTTTTTATATTTTGTCAGATATGTATGTTTCACAACTTCCATGCTCTTCACCTTCTTTTGTACTTCTCCCACACTTTCTCCTTCATGATCCGCAGCAGTAGCATTTTTTTCATCAACTTTTTCTTCACCTTATTCATCTTCTTCTTCTTCATCTTCTTCCCATTATTTTTTTTTTCCATTCTTCATATTCTTCTTATTCAGCTATTATTAATTTTCATATGCTATTTCTTCATCTTCTTCCTATTCTTCTTTTTCTTCATTTTCTTATGGTGACAGGCATTCCTGTAGTACTTATCTATAAAAGTTATAAGATTACACCTTACGTTCTGCCTGTCACAAAAGATTTACAACAGGATTTGTCCGCGTTCAGTTTGGCCTGCAGCAGCAGGAATTTTCCAGGGACACCACGAGGAGGAACGGACTCATCCACATTTACTGCTTAGTCTTCTTCTGCTTATAATTTTGATTTCTTCTATGCTGATTTTTAGTATTATGCTTAATGTTCTTCTGCTTTCTGTTCTTCTGCTTTTACTTCTTCTGCTTCTTGTTCTTCTGTCTTTTGTTCTGTATCTTGGTGGTTGTCTTCATGTTCTTTGTCCTCTTGGTCATATTATTTAGGGTCAAATTTCTGGTCTTCTTTGGTGTGGTCTTCAGGGTCGTCGTCATCAGGGTCGTCGTCATAGAGATCAATAAGGATTACCAAAGACAATTTCAAAAAGCTTGATCTTGGAAATGTAGCAGAAGGTACAAGAAGGCTGAGAAACTGGCGAGAACCAGCTGACAGTACTGGAACCCGTAGTGGCAGCAGAAGGAACAATAGCCAATGGCACTACTGAGGAACAGCTGACGGTGCTGGACCCCGGTTACTATGCAGGAGGTACCTGTGCTAGAAACCACTAGCAAGGACCAGCTGACCTTGCTGGACCTCGGATACCGAGATGGAGGCACCTAGGCCAAAGGCTCTGGTGAGAACCAGCTGACAGTGCTGGAACCCGGATGGGTAGCAGAAGGAACAAGAGCCATTGGCACTACCGAGGACCAACTGACAGTGCTGGACCACGGTTACTAAGCAGAAGGTATCTGTGCTAAAAAGCACTGCCAAGGACCAGCTGACGGTGCTGGACTTCGGATACCGGGATGGAGGCACCTAGGCCAAAGGCTCAGGCGAGAACCAGCTGACAGTGCTGGAACCTGGAAGGGTAGCAGAAGGAACAAGAGCCAATGGCACTACCGAGGACCAACTGACGGTGCTGGACCACGGTTACTAAGCAGAAGGTACCTGTGCTAAAAAGCATTACCAAGGACCAGCTGACGGTGCTGGACTTCGGATACCGAGATGGAGGCACCTAGGCCAAAGGCTCTGGCGAGAACCAGCTGACAGTGCTGGAACCCGGATGGGTAGCAGAAGGAACAAGAGCCAATGGCACTACCGAGGACCAACTGACGGTGCTGGACCATGGTTACTAAGCAGAAGGTACCTGTGCTAAAAAGCACTACCAAGGACCAGCTGACGGTGCTGGACTTCGGATACCGAGATGGAGGCACCTAGGCCAAAGGCTCTGGAGAGAACCAGCTGACAGTGCTGGAACCCGGGTGGGTAGCAGTAGGTACCCATCCAAAGCAAAGTAGCCAGGCCGCAAGCCAGCCGCAGTTACCGAAACCCACAGTCCTACATGGGGTCCATGTCCCACTGGCACTACGGATCCAGCCTTCAGTGCCAGTTCCCGCAGCCCACATAGGAGTCACCTAAACTGCAGGCACCGTAGAGTCGGCTAACCCGGCCGCAAGACGACAGGACAGCGGATAGGTGGCATAGTGACCTTGACACTACCCGGAAACAGCTGGCATGCTGGAACCAGGCTGGGCAACAGGGAGTACCCGTGCCAAAGACACTGCCGAGAACCAGCTGACGGTGCTGGAACCCAGATGAGTAGCAAAAGGTACAAGAGCCAATGTCACTACCGAGGAACAGCTGACGGTGCTGGACCGCGGTTACTAGGCAGGAGGTACCTGTGCTAGAAAGCACTACCAAGGACCAGCTGACGGTGCTGGACCTTCGGATACCGAGATGGAGGCACCTAGGCGAAAGGCTCTGGAGAGAACCAGCTGACAGTGCTGGAATCCGGGTGGGTAGCAGAAGGTACCCATCCAAAGCAAAGTAGCCAGGCCGCAAGCCGGCCGCAGTTACCGAAACCCACAGTCCTACAGGGGGTCCATGTCCCATTGGCACTACGGATCCAGCCTTCAGTGCCAGTTCCCGCAGCCCACATAGGAGTCACCTAAACTGCAGGCACCGTAGAGTCGGCTAACCCGGCCGCAAGACGACAGGACAACGGATTGGTGGCATAGTGACCTTGACACTACCCGGAAAAAGCTGGTGTGCTGGAACCAGGCTGGGCAACAGGGAGTATCCGTGCCAAAGACACTGCCGAGAACCAACTGGCATTGTTGGAACCCAGGGACAATCATGGTGAAGTTTTAGATTGTTTGTAGGCTACAACAGACTATGAAAACCTACTCGACAAATGAATAAACCAATTAAATTGAAGTCCAAATTATAAAAACTTAAAAAATGTTTTATTAATTACACAAAAACCAGACAAAAAGGACATAATACAATACCATAAAATGTCATAATACATGAAGGTAGTAACTTAGTAGACACATAAGCCATAAATAAATATAGTGATCATAAAAATTCCATCCGCAACAAAGTGCATATGATAAGCAGGTAAAGAGTATAAGAACTCAAATAAAGTGCATAGGAAATGTAATAAGATCAAAGATACCCGTGATCAATGGCTACATGCGTCTCCAGCTCCCTCCAACATACGTTTCGCCTACCGTGGCTTTCTCAAGGAGTGATGTAATGGTGCAAAGGGGGAAATATTTATATGTAACCCAAACCAATGGAGATTCTTGGTTCCCATATCAAAATGATCAAAAGAATAAATGCAAATAATAGTAATCAAGCCCCATATTCAGTATGATGTCTCCCAGACTAAACACATATGCCAAAGATAAAAAGGAAAAAATGTCCACATAAGATAATAACCAAGTGCGTTCCAGCGTGGAGCGTATGCCGCAGCCGCCATAAAAGTAATCGGAAGTGTCTCAGATAATGCGCCCAATACTGGTGTATGTACTGCTAGCAGGAAGCCGGGACCCGGAGGTGACGCCCACCGCTCAGAAGAATCAACAGAGCGGAGACAACTACGCCCATTCAGAGGGGAACAGCACGTCACCATCCGCGTGCTGCAGCACCAGATGTAAACACAGATAACTCCTCCCTTGCAAAGGGAGGGGGAGTGAGTTGTCACAGAAACACGCTCAAACATGGCAAATGCAGAGAAGTATACATGTTACTTTGAAAAAAAAAAAATATATATGCTCCAATTGGAAATACAAATGCTAAATAATATAGCAAAAAATAATCATAACAATTAGAACAATTAGTAACATATATATACAACCCAGATATAAGTATTATAGGAATGACCGGGGCAAACTAAAATTTACATAAGACAATAAGCTATACAAAATCCAATCACAATGTATATATCATTTCAATAGAGATATATGTGCAATCATATGAATATATCAATACATTGCAGTAATTTTATAAATATAATAAGAATAAAAATAAAAAAAAAAAATTAATAAAAATAAAAAGTGCTGTGAAACACACGTGCGATCGAGTGAAAAAAATATATAAATAAGGAATATATATATATATATATATATACATATATGTGTATGGACATATACAAATATAAGTATAGCATTATAAATAATCAAAATAATAAAATACAGGTATCAGATGAATGGTCAGATGGATGAGAGAATTCCACGGAACAGGTACAAACTAAAAAGCAAAAAAAGAGAAGACAAAAAATAATAAATCAGATTAATAAACCATTTATAAAAACGCATTAAAAGATAACTGTTCGTTGAGGCTCACCCATAATTTTTTTATTTTTTCTGATCAGTTTTTCCTACAGCTCCAGGGCACAGCTATGGGGGCAGCTTTTGCACCCTCATATGCTAATCTGTTCCTGGGGCTGTGGGAGAGAAGAATTTTTACGACTGACTCTACACCTTTGGTGGACAGGGTGCAATACTGGGGGAGATACATTGATGATATTCTTTGTATTTGGCAGGGTTCCTTGGATGAATTACACACATTTATGGACCATCTAAAAGAAAACGATTTGAATCTACGTTTGACTTACAAAGCGGGAAGATCCAATGTAGAATTTCTGGATGTCTTATTTCAAGTGGATGATGCTGGTTTTGTCTATTCCGATGTGTTCCGTAAACCTACCTCGACAAATAGTCTTCTACATTTCTCTTCTTCCCACCAACGTAGTCTCATTCGTGGTATACCTGTGGGACAATTCTTACGTATGCGACGTATTTGTTCAAAGGAAGAATTGTTTGAAAAACAGAGTAGGGATCTTAGTACGAGATTTAGAGAAAGAGGATATCCTGATGCATATATTGAGCAAGGCTATTGGCGAGCGAAAAGAACTGAACGCTTATCGGCACTTCATAAACGCAAATCCAGTATTCAGACCTCTGATAAGGTACGCTATATTCAAACCTTTAATTGTAAGTGGCGTGAAACGAGTACTATTCTGACTAAACATTGGAAGGTTCTTCAGTTGGATCCGGTCCTTGCACAATATTTACCTCCAAAACCTGCCATTACATTTAGGAGATCAAGGAATATTCGTGATACACTTGTGCATAGTCACTATAAGAAGAAGGAGGTTAATGCGTTTGGATCACGAGGTCCCAAATGGGGTTGTCGTCCCTGTGGATCATGTGTAGCATGTCCAAATATAGAGAGGTGTGAGGACTTCTCCAATGCTGATGAGAATAGGTTTTTCAAAATTGTGCATTATATATCATGCACCACCACTGCAGTAATTTATTGTGCGAGCTGCCCTTGTAACCTAAAATATGTTGGTTTAACATCCAGGGAATTTAGGCGTAGGGTGAGAGAACATGTTTTGGATATTAAAGTAAGCCAAAAATGTTTCTGATATCGACTCCCTTAAGACATTACCAAAGCATTTTAAGTTATTCCATCAAAGTAATGAATTATTATTAAAGGTACGAGGGATTGATCATGTTATATTGAACTCTAGAGGAGGGGATATCAAGAAACGTCTCGCGCAAATTGAGATCAAGTGGATTTTTAGACTGGATACTATTGCACCCAAGGGCCTCAACGAACAGTTATCTTTTAATGTGTTTTTATAAATGGTTTATTAATCTGATTTATTATTTTTTGTCTTCTCTTTTTTTGCTTTTTAGTTTGTACCTGTTCCGTGGAATTCTCTCATCCATCTGACCATTCATCTGATACCTGTATTTTATTATTTTGATTATTTATAATGCTATACTTATATTTGTATATGTCCATACACATATATGTATATATATATATATATTCCTTATTTATATATTTTTTTCACTCGATCGCACGTGTGTTTCACAGCACTTTTTATTTTTATTAATTTTTTTTTTTTATTTTTATTCTTATTATATTTATAAAATTACTGCAATGTATTGATATATTCATATGATTGCACATATATCTCTATTGAAATGATATATACATTGTGATTGGATTTTGTATAGCTTATTGTCTTATGTAAATTTTAGTTTGCCCCGGTCATTCCTATAATACTTATATCTGGGTTGTATATATATGTTACTAATTGTTCTAATTGTTATGATTATTTTTTGCTATATTATTTAGCATTTGTATTTCCAATTGGAGCATATATATATTTTTTTTTTCAAAGTAACATGTATACTTCTCTGCATTTGCCATGTTTGAGCGTGTTTCTGTGACAACTCACTGCCCCTCCCTTTGCAAGGGAGGAGTTATCTGTGTTTACATCTGGTGCTGCAGCACGCGGATGGTGACGTGCTGTTCCCCTCTGAATGGGCGTAGTTGTCTCCGCTCTGTTGATTCTTCTGAGCGGTGGGCGTCACCTCCGGGTCCCGGCTTCCTGCTAGCAGTACATACACCAGTATTGGGCGCATTATTATCTGAGACACTTCCGATTACTTTTATGGCGGCTGCGGCGTACGCTCCACGCTGGAACGCACTTGGTTATTATCTTATGTGGACATTTTTTCCTTTTTATCTTTGGCATATGTGTTTAGTCTGGGAGACATCATATTGAATATGGGGCTTGATTACTATTATTTGCATTTATTCTTTTGATCATTTTGATATGGGAACCAAGAATCTCCATTGGTTTGGGTTACATATAAATATTTCCCCCTTTGCACCATTACATCACTCCTTGAGAAAGCCACGGTAGGCGAAACGTATGTTGGAGGGAGCTGGAGACGCATGTAGCCATTGATCACGGGTATCTTTGATCTTATTACATTTCCTATGCACTTTATTTGAGTTCTTATACTCTTTACCTGCTTATCATATGCACTTTGTTGCGGATGGAATTTTTATGATCACTATATTTATTTATGGCTTATGTGTCTACTAAGTTACTACCTTCATGTATTATGACATTTTATGGTATTGTATTATGTCCTTTTTGTCTGGTTTTTGTGTAATTAATAAAACATTTTTTAAGTTTTTATAATTTGGACTTCAATTTAATTGGTTTATTCATTTGTCGACTAGGTTTTCATTGTCTTTCATGAATATCCGTATATGCTATATAGTTTGTTGGCTAGGCTACAACAGACTGTCAACGTGCTCCCATTAGGCATCTGTCTCCACTCTGTTTCCAGGATTTCACGTGACCACCAACACCGCCAGTTTATGCGTACAGTAGCCGTCTGCCCAATCCACACGTGTTCCTGTGTTACTGGTGTTCTGTAATGTCAGCAGATCCCCTGATGTTTGTCTGCCAATGTCTCCTGCTCTGTCCACATTCCCACCACTTGCAGTAGGAAGGTGGACAGCGCAGGAGACAGTGCCGGACACACATTGGGGGATCAGCTCACGTAACAGAACACCAGGAACACAGGAACAAGTGTGGAATGTGTGGACGGCAACTGTGAGCAGGAACTGGCGGTGTTGGAGGTCAGGGGAAATACTAGAGACAGAGTGGAGACAGAGGCCAAAACAGAGAATGTTTAAATCTGAAGTAGTTACAATTTGGAGGCAGCAGCAGTTTGCCCTCCACACAGCAGGGGATCAGCTGACGTTACCGAACCCCACTTTCACATGAACAAGTTTTTTTTCTGTGTGGACAGCACTTCCGAGCAAAAACTGGCGTTGTTGGAGCCCAGGGACAATCATGGTGCATGCCGAGGCCTACTAGGAGCCAGGTGTAAATCGGAGGTATTTTGACTTTGGAGTGAGCAGGACACTTTGCCCTCCACACAGCAGGGGATCAGCAGACGTTACCGAACCCCACTTTCACATGAACAAGTTTTTTTTCTGTGTGGACAGCACTTCCGAGCAAAAACTGGCGTTGTTGGAGCCCAGGGACAATCATGGTGCATGCCGAGGCCTACTAGGAGCCAGGTGTAAATCGGAGGTATTTTGACTTTGGAGTGAGCAGGACACTTTGCCCTCCACACAGCAGGGGATCAGCAGACGTTACCGAACCCCACTTTCACATGAACAAGTATGTTTTTCTGTGTGGACAGCACTTCCGAGCACCAACTGGCGTTGTTGGAGCCCAGGGACAATTATGGTGTAGGCCGAGGCCTACTTGGTGGCAGTTTTAGATTGTTTGTAGGCTACAACAGACTGTCAACGTGCTCCAATTAGGCATCTGTCTCCACTTTGTTTCCAAGATTTCACGTGACCCCCAACACCGCCAGTTTATGCGTACAGTAGCCGTCTGCCCAATCCACACGTGTTCCTGTGTTACTGGGGTTCTGTAATGTCAGCAGATCCCCTGATGTGTGTCTGCCACTGTCTCCTGCTCTGTCCACATTCCCACCACTTGCAGTGGGAAGGTGGACAGCGCAGGAGACAGTGCCGGACACACATTGGGGGATTAGCTCACGTAACAGAACACCAGGAACACAGGAACAAGTGTGGAATGCGTGGACGGCAACTGTGAGCAGGAACTGGCGGTGTTGGAGGTCAGGGGAAATACTAGAGACAGAGTGGAGACAGAGGCCAAATCAGAGAATGTTTAAATCCGAAGTAGTTACAATTTGGAGGCAGGAGCAGTTTGCCCTCCACACAGCAGGGGATCAGCTGACGTTACTGACCCACACTTTCACATGAACGAGTGTTTTTTTCTGTGTGGACAGCACTTCCGAGCAACAACTGACGATGTTGGAGCCCAGGGATAGTCATTTTGTAGGCTGAGGCCTACTTGTAGGCAGTTTAAGATAAGACGTTGTTAGAATTTGGAGGCAGCAGGAGAGTTTGCCGTACACACAGTAGGGGATCAGCAGACGTTACCGAACCCCACTTACACATGAGCGAGTGTTTTGTCTGTGTGGACAGCACTTCTGAGCACCAACTGGCGGTGTCGGATCCCAGGGAAAATCAGGTAGTAGGCTGAGGCCTACTTGGAGCCAGGTGTAAATCTGAGGTACTTTGAGTTTGGAGGGAGCAGGACACTTTGCCATACACACAGCAGGGGATCAGCTGACGTTACCAAACCCCACTTACACAAGAGCGAGTGTTTTGTCTGTGCGTACAGCACTTCTGAGCACCAACTGGCGGTGTCGGAGCCCAGGGAAAATCAGGTAGTAGGCCGAGGCCTACTTGGAGCCAGGTGTAAATCTGAGGTACTTTAAGTTTGGAGGGAGCAGGACACTTTGCCCTCCACACAGCAGGGGATCAGCTGACATTACCGAACCCCACTTACACATGAAATCAACCATGTACTGCAGACTGCCAAGTGGACCGGAAACGCTGTCCCCAGCTTGAGGCAGCATCTCACCCTGCTCAGCATCACCCCACCCTCGCTGTACACACTGACTACTAGAGCCTTGTGTACCTCCCTCCTCTGGAGAGATGTGTTCCTCCTCCTCCATTGACTCCTCGTCATCCTCCTCACTAAGTGTCCCCTGCCTGGGCCTTTGTGTGGAATCACGTTGCGCAGACTTGCCAGAAGCAGATGGCATTTCTGACTCCTCATCCTCGACCTCTTCAAAAACCTCCTCACTTAGTGCTTGTAAGGTTTTTTGAAGCAGACAGATAAGGGGGACAGCCATGCTGACTAGTGCATCATCTGCACTGGCCATCCGCGTGGAGTCATCGAAGGCACGCAAAACTTGGCAGATGTCCCTCATAGTGGCCCACTCAGTGGTGGTGAAGTGTGTCCGGCGCACAGTGTGACTTGTTTGCGCCTGATGCAGCTGGTACTCCCTTACTGCTGCCTGCTGCTCACACAACCGCTCCAACATATGTAACGTTTAATTCCACCTGGTGGGGAGGTCACATATGATGCGATGTTCTGGCAGGCGGAATCAGCATTGCAGAGATGCAATGCGTGATCTTGCCATGCTGGAACGCCGCAAGTGAGCACACTCTAGGCGAACCTTGTGCAGCAGTGCATCAAGATCCGGATCGTCCCTCAGAAAGCTCTGCACAACCAAATGTGTAGAACACACTGCAACGTGAGCTGCACTCACACACAGAGAGACCTATCAGACAGCCAATAACAGTGCAGAGAAATGGGCTATAGCACTGAAAGGCTGCTGAAAGGCTCCGCTGTCCACTCCTTTAGTGTTTGCAACCAACGTATATGGATACGTATGGAAGCACACTATACAGGAGAAAAAAAAGCAGCAACAAAAGAAAAATGTGTATGAGGCAGAGACACACGCTGGGCGGCCTACAAGCAGACGTGCCTGCAGGACACACTACACAGCGTGGGTCTGCACTCACACAGCCCTTGCAGACAGCTTTTAAAACAGCGCTGCTGGGCTAAAAAAATGCTACAGTGGTGGATTATGTAGCCTGGGTAGAGCAATAGATATGTTTGATGATCGCTATTTCTAACTGTCCCTCACAGTCTTCAACAGCAGCCTGTCCCTAACTGAATTCACAGCAGAGTGAACCCGAAATGGCGGCTGCTGCGGTTTTTATAGTGCATCATGACATCATTTCAGCAGCCAATCACAGCCATGCCAGTAGTTAACATGCCTACATGCCTAACAGGATTTGCCCACACTTCTGAGGATCCCCATTGGCTGAATCAAATCGAGCAGGCTCCTAGCATTATGGGAACTTCTGATTCCGGTATTCGATATGAAAAAAATATCGGAACTAAGTAACGGAATTCCGATACAGGGAATATCGGCCGATACCCGATACTTGCGGTATCGGAATGCTCAACACTATACAGTACCCTTTTTCAGCTTTTTATATTCTTGTCTAATCCATACTGGGCCTGAGAGCGTCTGTGTCTGCCTCCTGAAATACATACAGAGATTTACAATATTTTCACTATTCTATATATATCTGTTATCTGGTGATACAGTACCCTTTTTCAGCTTTTTAAATTCTCGTCTAATCCATACTGAGACTGTGAGTGTCTGACTCATGAAATATATACGGAGATTTATAATTATCCCTAGACTGTATACAGCTGAATGCTTCTGATACAGTACCATATATCTGCTGGTATTTTGGGTCCATTTTCACAAAAAGTAGGACATATGGTGGAAGAGTCTGCGGAGGTGGGCGGGGGGCAGCTGGTACTGATGGTGGTGGTGCATCTGCTGGTAGTGCCAAAAGCACAATAGCACCTAAGGCAGGAGGTGTTGAGTCTGCGCCATGGTCTGGCTCCGGAAGGCCTGGAAGGCTACCTTTTCTGGGAGTAGGTAAACCGCTTTTAAAGCCGGAGCATCAGGAACAGGTTTTAGCTTACATTGCCGAAACAGCCTCCAGCTCTATCGCCTCCTCTTCTGAAGTTTCAAAAAATGCAAGCACTGAGTCGTCTGTGCAAGTTTCTGGTCAGGAACAACACCTTTCCTTGTGTCCTTCACCCCCACCAAAAGTGAAGGATGCGGCATGCCACACTACAGATTACTCCATGGAGCTATTTTCACATACCATGCCTGAGTTATCAAGTGAAATCCTAAATTCCCCAGTCCAACATGAATCAGAGATGCAGTGCACTGATGCACAGCCACTGCTAGATGATTCTGCTGGTACATTGACCCAGAGCACTACATTGCCCTCGCAGTGTACAGAGCCAGAATGTGACCCTGATGAAACTCAGGTGCCCTTTCCCACATACTATACCACCTTACACGATGACACAGAGGAAGGTGCAGATGAAAGTGCCGGTTCCCTGAGCAGGTGGGGGCCAGACTCGTGGGTGAAGGCACTGGCACAGGGCCCCTCACAGTACGTAAAAGTGTCTCTGCTGGTGGGAGGGCCCACTCTCTGCCAGACACACCGGCGTACTATGAGGAGCCCTGTGCCAGTGCCATCTCCCACAAGTGGGCACTCCCTGCTTGTTCAGGGCCACAGCACTTGCAATACTTACTTCTCCCTGATCCACTGCCCTGACGTCTTCTGCGTTTCCTGACAGTGACATTCAGGTCAGAGAGCGCGATGGCATCACGTCTGTACGCCCTCTGCCTAAACAGTCCAAGGCACACTCAAGTGGAATAACTTGCACAAAGAGTAAATTTTATTGTGAAACAAATATTAAGCCAGGGAGCAGATTTTCATATGCGATTAAAGATGACGCTTCGACCCAGCCAGGGTCTTAATCATATATCACTGCAAGAAAAATAAATACCGTGTATAAATATAGACACAGTTCACCAAAATTAATTAAACATAAAAATATAAAATGAGGGATCACCCAGAGTACATAGTGGAGCAAAATAGAAAAAAACACAAAATATGTACAATATATTCAATGGACATAGCTCCAAATAGGAGATAAAGTTATACACTTCATAATAAAGCATAAGGTCTTGTACAAAGAGCAGATCAGAGACATGAAAAGAGAGGTATTTGTTACCTTAGATTGCAGTGCATATACGAAATAAAGCGCAATGGTGCAGAGGATATAAAGTGGTCCCATAAGCTGCAATGAATTATAGCTAGTGTTGAGCATTCCGATACCGCAAGTATCCGGTATCGGCCGATATTAGCTGTATCGGAATTCCAATACTTAGTTCCGATACTTTTTTCATATCGAATACCGTAATCGGAAGTTCCCATAATGCTAGGAACCCGCTCGATTTGATTCAGCCAATGGGGATCCTCAGAAGTGTGGGCACATCCTGTTAGGCATGTAGGCATGTTAACTACTGGCATGGCTGTGATTGGCTGCTGAAATGATGTCATGATGCACTATAAAAACCGCAGCAGCCGCCATTTCGGGTTCACTCTGCTGTGAATTCAGATAGGGACAAGCTGCTGTTGAAGACTGTGAGGGACAGTTAGAAATAGCGATCATCAAAAATATCTATTGCTCTACCCAGGCTACATAATCCACCACTGTAGCATTTTTGTAGCCCAGCAGCGCTGTTTTAATAGCTGTCTGCAAGGGCTGTGTGAGTGCAGACCCACGCTGTGTAGTGTGTCCTGCAGGCACGACTGCTTGTAGGCCGCCCAGCGTGTGTCTCTGCCCAGTGGCGGATCTTAATAGGGGCCGATGGGGCGGTCGCCCCGGGCCCAAGGTTTTTTGGGGGCCCAGGGGCAGGGGCGGGCTGGGCCGGGTGGCAGAGAGGCAAATGCCCCCCGGGCCGCTCCCCCAGCACCTGTACAGGGCCGCCCGTGCCCTGTGCTGTGACGCCACCGGCAGCAGACAGCCGCCCGCGTCACATTCTATGAGGGGCCGGGAGCTGTGCACGGCGCACGGTGCACGGCCGACACCTTGACGGCTGCTCAGCTCCGGCTCCCTCCGGCTGTACTTCCGGGTCAGATGTCGGGCGTGCACGATGCCGACATGTCCCGGAGGATGCTGAAAGCAGAGGCGCTGCTGGGGAGCGAGCCGGCTGTGAGGTAAGTATGGGGAACTTTTTTTATTTTTTTTTTTTTTATAAAATGAATTAAATGGGGGAGGGGGGGAGTGGGGGCTGTACACAATGAAGGGGGGGTGACTGGGGCTGTACATGATGTAGGGGGGGTGACTGGGGCCTGTATATGATGAAGGGGAGGTGGCTGGGGGCTGTACACAATGAAGGGGGGTGACTGGGGCCTGTATATGATGAAGGGGGGTGACTGGGGGCTGTACACAATGAAGCGGGGTGACTGGGGCCTGTATATGATGAAGGGGGGGTGACTGGGGGCTTTATATGATGAAGTGGGGTGACTGGGGCCTGTATATGATGAAGGGGGTGACTGGGGCTGTACATGATGAAGGGGGGTGACTGGGGCCTGTATATGATGACGGGGGGGGTGACTGGGGGCTGTATATGATGAAGGGGGGTGAGTGGGGTCTTCACATGATGAAGGGGGGTGAGTGGGGCTACACAGGATGAAGGGGGTGAGTCGGGGCTACACATGATGAAGGGGGTTGAGTGGGGCTAGACATGATGAAGGGGGTGAGTGGGGTTGTACAGGATGAAGGGGGTGAGTGGGGGCTTCACATGATGAAGGGGGTGAGTGGGGCTGTACAGGATGATGGGGGGTGACTGGGGTTGTACAGGATGAAGGGGGTGAGTGGGGGCTTCACAGGATGAAGGGGGGATGAGTGGGGGCTTCACATGATGAAGGGGGGTGAGTGGGGCTGCACATGATGAAGGGGGGGTGAGTGGGGCTGCATATGATGAAGGGGGGTGAGTGGGGCTGAACATGATGAAGTGGGGGATAAGTGGGGCTGCACATGATGAAGTGGGGGATAAGGGGGACTGCACATGATGAATTAAGGGGTAAGTGGGACTGCACATGATGAATTAAGGGGTAAGTGGGACTGAACATGATGAATTGGGGGTATGGGGGACTGCACATGATGAATTGGGGGTAAGGGGTCTGCACATGATGAATTGGGGGTAAGGGGCACTGCACATGAAGTGGGGGTAAGGGGGACTGCACATGATGTGGGGGTAAAATTAACTGCACATGATGATCGGGGAGTGGGGCTGCACATGAAGTTGGGGGGAAGGGGACAGCACATGATGAAATGGAAGGGGGGATAAGGGGCTGCAAATGATGAAGCGGCACTGCAGATGAAGTGAGTGGGTGATAGGGGACTGCAATGGATGAAGTAAGCGGACTTTAAATTAAAGTGGGGACATTAAAGTGGATCCCCTATGGCCAGGATCACGTTGGGCGATTTTGTGCGTATTGGCCATAGGCCTACAGCTTATGTGCAACGTCTTTTTAGGCCATGTCCACACGTGGTGGAATGGTGGTGGGTTTTCCGTATGGACCCGCAGCAAACCAAGTGCTGCGGTCCGTACGGCTGTCAATTCCCGCACGGGGACCGCAGCGCTCAGGTGGGAAGGGGGGTACAGGGGCCCAGGTTTTATGAACAGCCCCAGGCCCATAGTCCACTTAATCTGCCACTGTCTCTGCCTCATACACATTTTTCTTTTATTGCTGCTTTTTTTTTCTCCTGTATAGTGTGCTTCCATACGTATCCATATACGTTGATTGCAAACACTAAAGGAGAGGAAAACGAAGCCTTTCAGCAGCCTTTCAGTGCTATAGCCCATTTCTCTGCACTGTTTTTGGCTGTCTGATAGGTCTCTCTGTGTGTGAGTGCAGCTCACGTTGCAGTGTGTTCTACAGCCACCGCTGGGTGTAGTCCGCTCAGCGTGCGTCACTGCCTCATACATAGTCCTTTTTTTGCAGCTAATTTGTCCAGATTTTTGCTCCTATATTAGTGTGCTTCCATCCGCATCCATTGTCATTGGTTGGTTGCAAACACTATATAGGATTAGATAGAGGAGCCTTTTTTCTGGCTTGTGCCCTTCAAGGCCAGCCAAACTAGTATCACCCTATTTTTTGGAGCCTCATCAATTGCATTGTAGGTTAGCTTCCTGCATTGTAATCGCTCCAAAAGGTTTGTGATACTATAGCTTTCAAACTTTGGTCACATCCTTTTATTTTTCCCAAAAAAAAAAAAAAGGAAATAAAGTTCACCCAACACTCCACTTTAGAGTTGTGTAGGCCACGTTAGATCATATTAAAGTGTAGTACACACAATCTTAGCCAAATTAGTGTTTCCCATACTGGTTAGCAGGCGTTCAGGAATAAGAACACTAAGCCCCCCCTTTTTTACTTTTCTGCCTATCTTTATCAGTCTACCAAGATGAAGAAGGCAGGGAGTAAGGCACGTGGTCGTGGAGTTTCAGCAGGGAGAGGACGTGGGGATTCAGCAGGGAGAGGACGTGGGGATTCGGTGCCTGCTGCGGCCACCAGTGACCCGGCATCCCCCACTTTTACCAGGCAACAGTCCTTCATGTGCAGCTTTGTAGGACCTCGCCGTACCCCACTGCTGCGTGACGAACAAATTGATTTTTCCTGGGCTCCGACAACGCCAGTTGGTGCTTAGAAGTGCTGTACGCACAGAAAAACACTCGCTCATGTGTAAGTGGGGTTCGGTAACGTCAGCTGATCCCCTGCTGTGTGTACGTCAAACTCCCCTGCTGCCTACAACTTCTTACTACCTCTGATTTAATATGTTCTCTGATTTGCCCTCTGTCTCCACTCTGTTTTGAGCATTTCCTCAGGCCTCCAACACCGCCTGTTTCTGCTCTCAAGTGCCGTCTGCACAATCAACACTTGTTCCTGTGTTACCATGGTCCTGTAACATCAGCTGATCTCTAGAGGTGAGTCCGGCAATGTCTCCTGCTTTGTCTACATTCCCACTACTTGTAGTGGAAAAGTGGACAGAGCAGGAGACATTGCCTGACTCACCTCTAGGGATAAGCTGCTGTTACAGAACCCCTGTAACACAGGAACAAGTGTTGGTTGTGCAGACGGCATTTCAGAGCAGCAACTGTCGTGTTTGGAAGCCAGAGGAAATACTCGAAACAGAGTGAAGACAGAGGCCTAATTGGAGTACAGTGACAGTTAGTAGTAGTCTAGAAACAATATAAAACTGCCACCAAGTAGGCCTCAGCCTACTACCTGATTTTTCCTGGGCTCCGACACCGCCAGTTGGTGCTCAGAAGTGCTGTACGCACAGAAAAAACACTCGCTCATGTGTAAGTGGGGTTTGGTAATGTCAGCTGATCCCCTGCTGTGTGTATGGCAAAGTGTACTGCTCCCTCCAAACTCTAAGTACCTCAGATTTACACCTGGCTCCAAGTAGGCCTCAACCTACTACCTGATTTTTCCTGGGCTCCGACAACGCCAGTTGGTGCTCAGAAGTGCTGTACGCACAGAAAAAGCACTCGCTCATGTGTAAGTGGGGTTCGGTAACGTCAGCTGATCCCCTGCTGTGTGTATGGTAAAGTGTCCTGCTCCCTCAAAATTCAAATGACCTCTGATTTACACCTGGCTCCAAGCAAGCCTCAACCTACTACCTGATTTTCCCTGGGCTCCGACAACGCCAGTTGGTGCTCAGAAGTGCTGTACGCACAGAAAAAACACTCGTTCATGTGTAAGTGGGGTTTGGTAAAGTCAGCTGATCCCCTGCTGTGTGTACGTCAAACCCTCCTGCTGCCTACAACTTCTGACTACCTCTGATTTAATATGTTCTCTGATTTGCCCTCTGTCTCCACTCTGTTTTGAGTATTTCCTCAGGCCTCCAACACCGCCTGTTTCTGCTCTCAAGTGCCGTCTGCACAATCAACACTTGTTCCTGTGTTACCATGGTCCTGTAACATCAGCTGATCTCCAGAGGTGAGTCCGGCAATGTCTCCTGCTTTGTCTACATTCCCACTACTTGTAGTGGAAAAGTGGACAGAGCAGGAGACATTGCCTGACTCACCTCTAGGGATAAACTGCTGTTACAGAACCCCAGTAACACAGGAACAAGTGTGGGTTGTGCAGACGGCATTTCAGAGCAGCAACTGTCGTGTTTCGAAGCAAGAGGAAATACTCGAAACAGAGTGAAGACAGAGGCCTAATTGGAGTACATTGACAGTTAGTAGTAGTCTAGAAACAATCTAAAACTGCCACCAAGTAGGCCTCAGCCTACTACCTGATTTTTCCTGGGCTCCGACACCGCCAGTTGGTGCTCAGAAGTGCTGTACGCACAGAAAAAACACTCGCTCATGTGTAAGTGGGGTTTGGTAACGTCAGCTGATCCCCTGCTGTGTGTATGGCAAAGTGTACTGCTCCCTCCAAACTCTAAGTACCTCAGATTTACACCTGGCTCCAAGTAGGCCTCGGCCTACTACCTGATTTTCCCTGGGCTCCGACAACGCCAGTTGGTGTTCAGAAGTGCTGTACGCACAGAAAAAACACTCGCTCATGTGTAAGTGTGGTTCGGTAACCTCAGCTGATCCCCTGCTGTGTGTATGGCAAAGTGTCCTGCTCCCTCCAAACTCTAAGTTCCTCAGATTTACACCTGGCTCCAAGTAGGCCTCAACCTACTACCTGATTTTTCCTGGGCTCCGTCAACGCCAGTTGGTGCTCAAAAGTGCTGTACGCATGAAAAAACACTCGCTCATGTGTAAGTGGGGTTCGTTAACGTCAGCTGATCCCCTGCTGTGTGTATGGTAAAGTGTCCTGCTCCCTCCAAATTCAAACGACCTCTGATTTACACCTGGCTCCAAGTAGGCCTCAACCTACTACCTGATTTTCCCTGGGCTCCGACAACTCCAGTTGGTTCTCAGAAGTGCTGTATGCACAGAAAAAACACTCGCTCATGTGTAAGTGGGGTTTGGTAACGTCAGTTGATCCCCTGCTGTGTGTATGGCAAAGTGTACTGCTCCCTCCAAACTCTAAGTACCTCAGATTTACACCTGGCTCCAAGTAGGCCTCGGCCTACTACCTGATTTTCCCTGGGCTCCGACAACGCCAGTTGGTGTTCAGAAGTGCTGTACGCACAGAAAAAACACTCGCTCATGTGAAAGTGGGGTTCGGTAACCTCAGCTGATCCCCTGCTGTGTGTATGGCAAAGTGTCCTGCTCCCTCCAAACTCTAAGTTCCTCAGATTTACACCTGGCTCCAAGTAGGCCTCAACCTACTACCTGATTTTTCCTGGGCTCCGTCAACGCCAGTTGGTGCTCAAAAGTGCTGTACACATGAAAAAACACTCGCTCATGTGTAAGTGGGGTTCGGTAACGTCAGCTGATCCCCTGCTGTGTGTATGGTAAAGTGTCCTGCTCCCTCCAAATTCAAACGACCTCTGATTTACACCTGGCTCCAAGTAGGCCTCAACCTACTACCTGATTTTCCCTGGGCTCCGACAACTCCAGTTGGTTCTCAGAAGTGCTGTATGCACAGAAAAAACACTCGCTCATGTGTAAGTGGGGTTTGGTAAAGTCAGCTGATCCCCTGCTGTGTGTATGGCAAAGTGTACTGCTCCCTCCAAAGTCTAAGTACCTCAGATTTACACCTGGCTCAAAGTAGGCCTCGGCCTACTACCTGATTTTCCCTGGGCTCCGACAACGCCAGTTGGTGTTCAGAAGTGCTGTACACACAGAAAAAACACTCGCTCATGTGTAAGTGGGGTTCGGTAACGTCAGCTGATCCCCTGCTGTGTGTACGTCAAACTCTCCTGCTGCCTACAACTTCTGACTACCTCTGATTTAATATGTTCTCTGATTTGCCCTCTGTCTCCACTCTGTTATGAGTATTTCCTCAGGCCTCCAACACCGCCTGTTTCTGCTCTCAAGTGCCGTCTGCACAATCAACATTTGTTCCAGTGTTACAATGGTCCTGTAACATCAGCTGATCTCCAGAGGTGAGTCCGGCAATGTCTCCTGCTTTGTCTACATTCCCACTACTTGTAGTGGAAAAGTGGACAGAGCAGGAGACATTGCCTGACTCACCTCTAGGGATAAGCTGCTGTTACAGAACCCCTGTAACACAGGAACAAGTGTTGTTGTGCAGACGGCATTTCAGAGCAGCAACTGTCGTGTTTGGAAGCCAGAGGAGATACTTGAAACAGAGTGAAGACAGAGGCTTAATTGGAGTACGTTGCCAGTTAGTAGTAGTCTAGAAACAATCTAAAACTGCCACCAAGTAGGCCTCAGCCTACTACCTGATTTTTCCTGGGCTCCGACACCGCCAGTTGGTGCTCAGAAGTGCTGTACGCACAGAAAAAACACTCGCTCATGTGTAAGTGGGGTTCGGTAATGTCAGCTGATCCCCTGCTGTGTGTATGGTAAAGTGTCCTGCTCCCTCCAAATTCAAACGACCTCTGATTTACACCTGGCTCCAAGTAGGCCTCAACCTACTACCTGATTTTCCCTGGGCTCCGACAACGCCAGTTGGTGCCCAGAAGTGCTGTACGCACAGAAAAAACACTTGTTCATGTGTAAGTGGGGTTCGGTAACATCAGCTGATCCCCTGCTGTGTGGACGGTAAACTGCTGCTGCCTCCAAATTCTAACTACTTCTGATTTACACCTGGCTCCTAGTAGGCCTCAGCCTACTCCAAGATTGTCCCTGGGCTCCAACGACGCCAGTTGGTGCTCGGAAGTGCTGTCCATACAGAAAAAACACTTGTTCATGTGTAAGTGGGGTTCGGCAACGTCAGCTGATCCCCTGCTGTGTGTATGGCAAAGTGTCCTGCTCCCTCCAAAGTCAAACTACCTCCGATTTACACCTGGCTCCTAGTAGGCCTCAGCCTACTCCATTATTGTCCCAGGGCTCCAACAACGCCAGTTGGTGCTCGGAAGTGCCGTCCACACAGAAAAAACACTTGTTCATGTGTAAGTGGGGTTCGATAACGTCAGCTGACCCCCTGCTGTGTGGACGGCAATCTGCTGCTGCCTCCAAATTCTAACTACTTCTGATTTAAACATTCTCTGATTTGGCCTCTCCACTCTGTCTCGAGTATTTCCCCTGACCTCCTACACCGCCAGTTCCTGCTCACAGTTGCCGTCCACACATTCCACACTTGTTCCTGTGTTCCTGGTGTTCTGTTACGTGAGCTGATCCCCCAATGTGTGTTCGAGACTGTCTCCTGCGCTGTCCACCTTCCCACTACAAGTGGTGGGAAGGTGGACAGAGCAGAAGACATTGCCAGACACACATCAGGGGATCTGCTGACATTACAGAACCCCAGTAACACAGGAACACGTGTGGATTGGGTTGACGGCTTCTGTGCGCATAAACTGGTGGTGTTGGTGGTAAGGTTAAATCCTGGAGACATAGTGGAGACAGATGCCTAATTGGAGCACGTTGACAGTCTGTTGTAGCCTACAAACAATCTAAAACTACCACCAAGTAGGCCTCGGCCTACACCATGATTGTCCCTGGGCTCCAACAACGCCAGTTGGTGCTCGGCAGTGTCTTTGGCACGGGTACTCCCTGTTGCCCAGCCTGGTTCCAGCACGCCAGCTGTTTCCAGGTAGTGTCAATTTCACTTTGCCACCAATCCGTTGTCCTGTCGTCTTGTGGCCGGGTTAGCCGACTCTACAGTGCCTGCAGTTTAGGTGACTCCTATGTGGGCTGCGGGAACTGGCACTGAAGGCTGGATCCGTAGTGCCAATGGGACATGGACCCCCTGTAGGACTGTGGGTTTCGGTAACTGCGGCCGGCTTGCGGCCTGGCTACTTTGCTTTGGATGGGTACCTTCTGCTACCCACCCGGGTTCCAGCACTGTCAGCTGGTTCTTGCCAGAGCCTTTGGCCTAGGTGCCTCCATCTCGGTATCCGAAGGTCCAGCACCGTCAGCTGGTCCTTGGTAGTGCTTTTTAGCAAAGGTACCTCCTGCCTAGTAACCGTGGTCCAGCACCGTCAGCTGTTCCTCGGTAGTGCAATTGGCTCTTGTAGCTTTTGCTACCCATCTGGGTTCCAGCACCGTCAGCTGGTTCTCGGCAGTGTTATGGCACGGGTACTCCCTGTTGCCATGCCGGTTTTCAGCACGCCTGCTGTTTCCTGGTAGTGTCAAGGTCACTATGCCACCCATCCATTGTCCTGTCGTCTTGCGGCCGGGTTATCCGACTCTACGGTGCCTGCAGTTTAGGTGACTCCTATGTGGGCTGCGGGAACTGGCACTGAAGACTGGATCCGTAGTGCCAATCGGACATGGACCCCCTGTAGGACTGTGGGTTTCGGTAACTGCTGCCGGCTTGCGGCCTGGCTACTTTGCTTTGGATGGGTACCTTCTGCTACCCATCCGGGTTCCAGCACTGTCAGCTGGTTCTCGCCAGAGCCTTTGGCCTAGGTGCCTCCATCTCGGTATCCGAAGGTCCAGCAACATCAGCTGGTCCTTGGTAGTGCTTTTTAGCACAGGTACCTTCAGCTTAGTAACCGTGGTCCAGCACCGTCAGTTGGTCCTCGGTAGTGCCATTGGCTCTTGTTCCTTCTGCTGCCACTATGGGTTCCAATACTGTCAGCTGGTTCTCGCCAGTTTCTCAGCCTTCTTGCACCTTCTGCTACATTTCCAAAATCAAGCTTTTTGAAATTGTCTTTGGTAATCCTTATTGATCTCCATGACGACGACCCTGATGACGACGACCCTGAAGACCACACCAAAGAAGACCAGAAATATGACCCAAAAATAATATGACGAACAGGACAAAGAACATGAAGACAGCCACCAAGATACAGAACAAAAGACAGAATAACAAGAAGCAGAAGAAGCAAAAGCAGAAGAACAGAAAGCAGAAGAACATTAAGCATAAGACTAAAAATCAGCATAGAAGATATCAAGAATTATAAGCAGAAGAAGACTAAACAGTAAATGAGGGTGAGTCCGTTCCTCCTCTTGGTGCCCCTGGATAATGCCTGCTGCTGCAGGCCAAACTGAACGCGGACAAATCCTGTTGTAAATCTTTTGTGATAGGCAGAACGTAAGGTGTAATCTTATAACTTTTATAGATAAGTACTACAGGAATGCCTGTCACCATAAGAAAATGAAGAAGAAGAAGAATAGGAAGAAGATGAAGAGATAGCATATGAAAATTAATAATAGCTGAATAAGAAGAATATGAAGAATGGAAAAAAAAAAATAATGGGAAGAAGATGAAGAAGAAGAAGATGAATAAGGTGAAGAAAAAGTTGATGAAAAAAATGCTACTGCTGCGGATCATGAAGGAGAAAGTGTGGGAGAAGTACAAAAGAAGGTGAAGAGCATGGAAGTTGTGAAACATACATATCTGACAAAATATAAAAAAGGTAACATAGTCAATATCTTTTTAACTCCGAACGTCTTGAAAAAAAAATTGGAATTAATGCTATGCCATGTGATTTGAATAAACCTTTAAGCCTTTAATGTCTCCTCCACCTCCCACAATACATTCTACATGATTCTTATTTGTTTTCAATTATGTAGAATTAGCCAACAAGGAAATAAAGGGCTTTTTAAATTCCGATACCGGAAGTCCCATTGACTTGAATGGGACTTCCGGTATCGGAATCGGCGATACCCGATATTTTTTTCGTATCGGGCGATACCATCCGATACGATATTTTTGGGTATGGAATGGTATCGCCCAACACTAATTATAGCATAATGAGAAAGTGAATTGCAATGAGATAATAGTAAAAAAGGAAAACAAAAAAAGGGATCCCTTATTTAATTAGGAAGGTGCCAAAAAAAGCGCTGTTACAGCACAATGTTGATTCCTGGACGTTTTATGTGGTGCAGGACCTATAGGGTCATGGATATAGTTAATGGTGTTATCTGAATAGCAGGTAATACTAGTGAGGTGAGAGTGCAGCAGAGGTGTTACCTTATCCCGCTGTGTGGCAGAGCGGCGCTCCCGCACTTGGCTGTGGCAGTGTGCATCTGTGGGGAAAGTCCCACTATTTAAGCCATGAGAGCGCCCAGGACCGGAAGTGCTGTGTTCTGCTGGCTGTGGGGCTACTGAGCATGCCCATGACGTCTAGGCGAAGCTGCTGCGATGGAAACTAGCTAACAATAGCCAGCGCTGGGCAGCAGGGAGTCCATTAGCAGTAAATAGAAGTTTATGGGGGCGTCTTTATTCATGCAGGAAACAATATAGAATGACGCTAGTAACAAAGAGGTTGTGAGTAGGCAGATTAATGTACACTAACTAGGCAGAATATCAGTGCAGTTGAACTGGCATATGTAGGGAGGACAATTCTATTCGGCCAACCTTCAGGGTCACCTCTTTATACCCCACTTGAGGCAAGGGCTGACCATTGCTGGCAAAGATGCTAAGGCGTCCATCTGGGCTGCGAGTGATGTTTGAATCAGCCCAATACCATTTAAAGACGATATATGGAATCATTGTCACCTGTGAGCTGGTGTCCAGTAAAGCGTTCATGGGGATGCCATAAATCACGACGAGCAGGACCGGCCATCCTCCCACGTACTTGTCTCACCAGCTTTGCTGGCCTGGACGTCTTACTCCTGGGGGTTGGCGCTCTGCCCCAGGGGTCGCTCATTTAGGCTATGTGCACACGTGCAGAAATGCTTTCCGCCACTCCCATCACGGGTAAAACGCATGCGAATTCGCCTATGCTATACAGCATCAATAGTAAAAGATAGGATGTTAAAAATATTAAAAAAAATAAAAAATATTGTTATTCTCACCTTCCGACGGCCCCCGATCTGCTCTGCGGCACTCCCGGCATCTTCCAGTCCAATTAATCCTTTGCGCGAAAGACCTGAGATGACGTCATGCTCGCGAGAGCGTGATGTCATCAGCGGTCATTCGCGCAAAGCATTACTGGGACCGGAAGATGCCGGGAGCTTGGTGAGAGCGGTAAGGACTTTGGGGGCCGCCGGAGGGTGATTATATCTCTATTTTTTATTTTTATTCTATTTTTTTATGGGATTATGGTACCCAGGGCCTGGAGGAAAGTCTCCTCTCCTCCAGACCCTGGGTACCATCTGCAAATTGAGCACTCACTTTACACATGGTGGGCATAGCCACATGCGTAAAGTGAGCGTTTCAATGCAATCCTATGGGTGCGGAATCGCCGCGATTCTGCAAAAAAAATGAGCATGCTGCGTATTTTTCTGTTATGCAATTCTGCAGCGGAAAAATCCGCAGCATTGGCGCAGCATTGCGGAGTCCTATAGGAATGTATGGGATGCATTTTCTTTGTGTTTTCGTGGTGATTCCGCAGCAGAAAAACGCCACAAAAATGCAAAAAAAACGCAACGTGTGCACACAGCCTTAAATTACAGAATCTTTCTACGTGCCCTGTCTTGTTGCAGCGGCGACAGATGGGCTGTCCTTCCTCATCATAACGATCACTGTCTCTCCCTCTGGTTGGTGGAATTCTCCTGTGCCATCACCATGGGACGTCATCTGGACTGGAGGCCAGCTGGTTCTTCTTTGGAGCTGATATAGAAGAGTTAATGGTTTGCTTTTATATCTCTTTAATTGCCTTTAAGACTTCTAATGCCTTCTGCATTATTATTGCTAGAGTTATTCTTATGTAGACTACTAGTCTCTGTGTTCAAGGAAGCTATACTTGTTATCATATTTGTTCTCAATAGTCAGTTACAACATGTTCTGGACAAATTGTAAACATGATATAACCCTGGAAGTGATGATGGGGGCTACATGAGCTCCATAGAGTTACATTTGTTGTAAATGGTATAAAATATTGCCTTGTGTTGCATTACGTCAGATAAAGTGATTTGACCACGACTTGTGTGTTGAGTCTCTTTGTCTCCAAGCGCTTGTGAACAGAAGGGCAAAAACCTCATAATCCGGACTCACTGGTGATCTGGCATAATCTGACGCTTGGTCAGAACAAAAAGCAGCCACAACAGTTTGGCGCCCAACGTGGGGCCGTGGACACCAGCCTATTAGGAATCCGTATGTGGGAGCTTTCTGGGAGGTTGAATATGCAGAATCCAGGCTGCAGCAGGTGAGAACATTTATTCTTACATTGATTCTGCATCTGCTATATCTCCAGGGATGTTTACATACCTCTGGGTAAGACTGCACAACACGGTTCAAAAGAACCCACATCACCAGTGAGCGGTGAGTATGTCCGTATGAGAGTTGAATAATAGAGTAATAAGATAATAAATGTCATCTGTATTTTCTGTCAAATACTAGTATACTAACTGGTTGTGTACTGGTGTACTGTGTAGCACAAAGCCTGGGATAGACTCTGTTCAGCGTTTATTTTGGATTGGCAGTAAATCATTTGAGGCTGTATTTTGTATTGGGCTGTGGTTTTTGGTTGCTCTGGTTTTCATTGCTTCTTGTTGTTTAAGAAGTTGGCGTTGGTGTTCTCAGAGTGTCAGTGGACATGGCTGTAGGTTAAAGTATCAAATCCAAAGTGCAAGATAGGCAGGCTGAGTGAATCCTTGTATATATGTCTATGAGAACCCCTGAATGAGATGAGTGATGAGTAATTGAGACAAGGGATTTTTTTGTTATTTTCTTTTTTTAAATCAAATGACCGTATGAATGAATCATCACACATCATTTTGTGTCAAGAGATTTGTTACCTTTCTAGTTGTGGGAGATCGCGGACAGATGCGTTATAGATATTTCAAATCTACATCTGAGACTGAATTAATTGAGTAATGATATAGCTCGTATTATACGTGGCATTACATTGTAAAGTTTCCTGAATGCATTTGGCCATAAAAGGGCAAGGCGTGGTTACTCACATTATACATTAGTTATCTGCTCTTACAGTGAAATCCCGTGATTTTGAGTTTTTCTTGTAGAAATTGATTTTGATTAAGTCTAAAGAGCTATGGCATTCTGTTACCTTGTGAAGGACACTACATTCTTCCCATGGGAGGGGGAAGGATGGTGCTGAGCAGTTTCTTTTCTCCCCTTCTCTCGCTCCTCTTGTCTTATCTCTGCTGAGTGTCTTAGTAAGAGGATTCACAGAGCTGCGCTCAAAATTCTCTGTGGTTGTCTTTGGTGAAATGCTCGCTATTTGATTTGTGCATTTTAAAGCAACAGTACTAAATTAAAGTGGAATGAAATTTTGTAAGTTGAAGTTGAAATTAAAATGTGGTGCCTAATTTAGAAGGAAATTGTAAGTGATTGTTTGGAAATTGTAAGTGATGGTCATTAATGTGCTTGAACCTGCTTCTAGTTGTGTGATTGATTTGTATAGCAAATTGTGGATCAACAAAGGAGGCAGCCGACTGTATGGCTGATAAAGTAGGCTAGAGGCCTATCACACCTGGGCCTTCTTAATTTAGTCAGCAGGTTTTTTTGTTGTGGGTGAGAGGCGAGGGCAAGGAGCCCTCTGCATATACCTTGGCAGGCTCACTCTGACTTGCTATGTGTGGGCTGTAAAATGGAGGTCCAGACACACAGAAGAGCATTTCAGAAGCAAGATGAGCTGTCTAAGTTGAAGTAGCCTTCCCACAATCCATGGAGCTGGGTTGGAAGGAAAAAGGCCTATTCCTATTCTAGCCAGCTGATCTAACGGGTGAGAGGCAGAGAGCCTTCTCGTTGCATCCTGTAGGTCTACCGGGTGAGAGGCAAGGAGCCTTCCCGCTACACCTTGGCAGGCTCGCTCTGACTTGCTACGTGTGGCTGCCCGTAGATAAGGTTAGGCACACTAGAGGGGCATTTCAGAATAAAGGTGAGCTGTTGGGAGAAAAAGGTTGAAGCCATGGGCATCTTTTTCTGTGTATAGTCGGTGCCCCAATGGGATCCAAGACAGCTATGCAAATTGAAAAAGACAGAGAAGAAAGGAAGCAGTAAAACAAGTGGGACTAATATTGAAAAAAGCAAAAATACCAGAGTGTGAATGTTTGGATGTACAAAAAGGCACAGACAAGGGAAGAAAATAGCAAGTGAATAAATGATGTTTGAGAATGTGCAGCAGTATGGAAGGTGTATTATGAATGTTTTGGTTGACAAAATTTAACCAGAGACCCGGACAAAACAGATGGACTTGTAAACACTGTGGTCAGACTCAGACAAACCCAGACTGAATAGCTACTTATGTGACCTGTGCCACTGACCTAAGTGAGTTGCGCTAAATCCTGTCCAGACAAGATCATATGTAGTGACATAATAGTGTGGATAGTGGGTAGTGGGGACATTGACCTTTGAGGAGTGAGCTGACAGTAGACATCAGACGACCAACCACATCAGGACCTAGAAGGGCGACTAGAATAAGAAAGATGCAGGTGTTTTATCCCTGGAGCCCCTCTGACCAGCTAGCTTTGTTGAAGAAGCTGCCTGACCCTGAAGACCAACCATTCCCGTTTTACAGACACATAAAGGAAGTACAGCAGACATATAATTGTACCTGGGCAGACCTAGAGAGGTTGGTGAGTTTAAAGGCAGGTGACACACTAGGACATATAATTAAGACACACACAGATGTGGCAAAAAATCAGGCTCGGGGCATGGATGATAAATCTGCACGGTCTGGGGAGACATACTGTGAATCATTAAAACAATGGGCTACAGTAGAACAATCAGAGCAGTCCGTACTCCTGACTAACGTGACACAGCAAAGAGGAGAGAGTGTAGAGATGTACTTTGGACGGTTACAGCTGAAATGGGCAGACATGGGGTACATTTGCATAAACCCACTTGATGTTAGAGTACTGGTGAATGCATTCATTGATGGTATGAACAAAGACTTACGAGACACAGTACAGACAGCCAGACCTGAATGGAGATATGTAGATCCGAAAGACCTCCTTAAGGTAGCTAAAGTAGTTGAGCAAACATGGACGATAAGACGACCTGTCATGTATGCTGGAGCACAAGGAAAACAGTGGAGACGTAGTTAGGGACATAGAAACGGTGAGGTGCTGGAATTGTGGTGAGAATGGGCACTATGCCCGCCACTGCAAAAACCCTACTAAGAAGACGGATCTTCCACCTCCTTCACCTTCAGACTAGGAAACTGGCAACCTAGTGACAAATGTGTGCCCTGTTCTTGTCCCCTCCGGACCTGGTCCTGCCTTGATGACCACCATAACAATGCCGGGAGGGAAAGAGGCAGAATTTTTGATTGGCACTTGGGCAGCCAGGACTGTGGTGCACAAGGATTTGATAATGCCAGACATGATTACTAATGAGATTGTGGAATGTGTAGGGGACTCGCGACCCCTGGTTTACAAGAGGGGCAAGTGACAGAAGCCCCTATGACTAAACAAATAAGACTAAAATTACGAGATAGCCAAGAGGTACTTACAAAACTTATTGTTAGTGACAATACCCCTATGAATTTACTGTCATGATTAAATTGAAAGAAGGAAACCACTCCTCCTTGTTTAAAGCAATACCCCCTTGAGCCTAGCCGAATCAATGGCCACGAGCAGAGATATTAGAGAGTATGTTAAGGCAGGGGTTCTAGTGCAAAGATCTTCCCCCTGCGACACCCCTTTGTATCCCTTTAGGGAAAAAGGACTCAAGGGTTTGCTGACACTTACAGAATGGTTCATGACTTAAGGGCTATTAATGATGATACAGTGAGTGTGACCTCAATCATCCCTAACACACACAATACTGTCACAGATCCCAGTGATGTCAAAATGTTTCACAGTCATTGATTTAGCGGGTGCATTTTTCTCTGTACCCTGCACCCTGACTGTCAGTATCTTTTTTTCTTTACTCATAAAGGTAAACAATATTGTTGGACAGTCCTCCCACAAAGAGGGAAAGAAATCCCCTGCCATCTATTCAGCAGCGATGGCAGGGATCCTTGAGTAGCGGCAATCGCCTCATCCACTGATTGTACTATTACAGTACGTGGATGACCTTTTGCTGTTCTGCCTGGAGCAGAGGTCCTGCAGGGAAGCCACAGGTCCCAGGCCAGACAGCTCCTGCCTGTGGATTCAGAAAAGGGGGAAATGGTGACCATGTTGGCAGGTGGGGAAGAGTGCTTTGGCGTGGCGCGTGAGCATGGCTGCGTGGAGCTGGTGGGTCGGGAGACAGTGGGTTTTGCACATGTTCATGAAAGAAAAAAAACAATCCTGTTCCTAATGGAGATTTTGAGTTTTCTTTTTTGTAGATGGCTCCAGATACCACCAGGATGGACGATTCTACACTGGATATGCAGTAGTATCCTCACATGAGGTAATCCGAGCTGAACCACTCTATCCTCACATGTCAGTGCAGGAGGCAAAGTTGAAGGCACTCACTGAGGCCTGTAGAGCCGCTGCAGGTAAAGTCGCTAATATTTACACTGACTCGAACTATGCATGGGGAATAGCCCATGATTATGGCTCTATCTGGAGAAGCAGAGCGTTCCTTAAATCAGCAGGTAAGCCCATTAAAAATGCAGAGCTGAAACAATTGATGGAGGCATTGATGTTACCAGTCCAGGTTGGCATTGTCAAGGCAAAAGCACACACAAAAGGTGACTCCGTGGAGGTAGAGGGCAACAGAAGGGCGGATGAGGCTGCTAAAGTAGCAGCAAGGCGGCCTAGGGAGCAGTGGACAGTGGCGAGAAGTCAGCGTATTCCAGCCACATTGAGCTTAGATGTCCTGAAATCCCTCCGGCAAAAGGCTGCCCAAGCAGAGAAGGTACACCAGGGGAGACTGGGAGCAGAGCTGAACTCAAATGGAGTATGGGAGAATAAGGATAAATTGTGCCCACCAAAGTCCCTGTTCCCAATCATGGCGCAAGCAGCACGTGGCCCCACTCACACCTCAAAAAGTCACATGTGTGCCATGGTAGATGCCTTTTAGATCGCTCCTGGTTTCAGTTACGCAGTCGTGAAACTTGTACAATCATGCCTCATCTGTGCACAGCACAACCAAGGTAAAACAGTAAAAGTCCCTAAGAAAGCGACACCTAGGCCTCTCTACCCGTTTCAGAGACTGCAGATTGACGACATACAGCTACCAAGGTAGGAGTGTTAGGAGTGGTGGAAGGCACTAAATAAAAATTAAATAAAGTGCCTTCGCCACTCTGGGTCCACCATGCAGTGGATGGGAAAAATGCTGGTAAAGAGGCAGAGCACTGTGGCGGTAATGTGCACAGGGTTTAACTGCACCCAGTGCACTAAAGCAAGCTCTGTTAAAGTCACAGAACTGCAAGCCTAAAGCATACAAAACCGCTGAGTCTGTTCTAGGTCACAGACTCCAGCGGAGCAGACACGGTATTAAAAGTCACAGGAGTAGCCTTAGACATCAGGACTACTCCGTCTAGACCTACCGTGAAGTAAGTTGCGTGGCGTCGCAACTGCGAACACCCGTCAGGACTGCTACCACAGCGCGGTGTGAACTAAGCCGCAAGGAAAGCACCGCTAACACGCAAGCGCGATGCAGGATGCTAGCTGCTGGAACAGATGGAGCTAGAGCGCGCTGGCGCTAGCGCTGCTACTGACTAAATCCCACACACTCACACAGACGTATTATCAGAGGGAAAGGGTTTTTTAATAAGTCAGTCACCAGTCCAAGCATCCATCACCATACACACAGCAGCAGTATGAAAATACTAGCGCATGGTGGAACGTTCATGCGCACTTTTTATAGCGTATGGGACCTGCCGGAAATCTACAGGTCTCCAAAAGGAGCCAATAGGATCCGGAGCGGGACCTGAGCACCTGACTCCTGAACTCCAATGGGAGCTCCTTCCGTGAGCATGCTCAGATGACGGAACAAAGGACTTAGCCTCTGGAGATAAATGTGAGAATCTGGATTCCTGCCTAGGCATGGTAGAAACCAGATTCCTAACAAGGAGTGTATGCAAATATCCTAGTATGTGTAGATCTCTTCTCTGGTTGGCCGGAAGCCTATCCGGTAAAATGTGCAAATGCTAAAACGACTGCAGACAAACTGATGAAAGAACTGATCTGCAGGTATGGTGTCCCAGAAACCATAGAAAGCGATAGGGATACACACTTCACAGAAGAAATAATGAGGGAAGTCATGCAGACTCTGGGTGTACAGCAAGCATTTCATACACCATATAGGCCACAAAGTAGTGGGAAAGTGGAAAGACTAAATGGGACACTTAAACTGAAAATTCAAAAGGCCATGGCAGACACAGGAAAGAGCTGGGTAGAGTGCTTGCCTCTTGCACTCTTTCCAGACACACTCCAAATAGAAAGACAGGCTTGTCTCCCTTTGAAGTCCTGTTTGGTAGTGCACCAAAGGCTGGTCTGTAGAGTTGAGCGAAACGGGTCGAAAAAATTGAAAAGTCGCCGACTTTCGCCAAAGTCGGGTTTCATGAAACGAAACCTGAGCTTAGCGTGAGGTCGGCCACGAGGTTGGCGACTTTAGCGCCAAAGTCGCATTTCAAAAGATGCTTGAGCGCCCTTTTTGCAGCCAATCAGGAAGAACGGACACTGTGGGCAACGTGATGACATACAGTAGGCAGCGGTCATCACCATCTTGGAGAAGGGCATGCAAGTGATTGGCTTGCTTTGTGGGGCGTCACAGGGGGTATAAAAGGGCGGGAACGCCAACCGCCATGTTACTCATGCTGATCTCAGAATAGGGAGAGATGCTGCTGATTCTGTAGGGAGAGTGTTAGGCAGGGAAGAAGATGCCAAAACTGAATCTGCTGCTAGCGATTTTGCCTGTACAACACATCAGTCACTGTGCAGTGCAAGGGGAGGCTATATTTTGGTGCATCAGCTCTGTTGGTTATTAGGCTGCCTTTTAAGGCTACCTGGTAGCTGCATTGCTGTGTGCCCACTGCTGAGCAAACTGCTTTTTTCAAAGCAATCTGGATTTTATTGTTTTGTCCCTTTTTCACACACCGTACACCGGTGTACGCTCCTCACACAGTACCGTGTAACGGCTGTTATCACGGCCACAGTGAAGCTATCTGTGTGTGACTCTGTAAGGATAAGTCGAGGAGTTGTTCCATTCTTACAGACCTCCACCTTATAGTTTTGTCTGGTTTTCAAACAGTTTAGTATATTTGCTGTTTGATTACATTCAAAACTATAGAGAGACAGCGTGTGTCAGTCCGTATACTAAAACACGGAGCTTGACAATTTTACATACACCGGACAGCGGTGTACGTGCACGCTCCTCTCTCAGTACCGTGTAACGGCTGTTATCATTGCCAAATTGACACTAAGTGTGTGACTCTGTAAGGATAAGTCGAGGAGTTGTTCCGTTCTTACAGACCTCCACCTTATAGTTTTGTCTGGTTTTCAAACAGTTTAGTATATTTGCTGTTTGATTACATTCAAAACTATAGAGAGACAGCGTGTGTCAGTCCGTATACTAAAACACGGAGCTTGACAATTTTACATACACTGGACAGCGGTGTACGTGCACGCTCCTCTCTCAGTACCGTGTAACAGCTGTTATCACTGCCACAGTGAAGCTATCTGTGTGTGACTCTGTAAGGATAAGTCGAGGAGTTGTTCCGTTCTTACAGACCTCCACCCTATAGTTTTGTCTGGTTTTCAAACAGCTTAGTATATTTGCTGTTTGATTACATTCAAAACTATAGAGAGACAGCGTGTGTCAGTCCGTATACTAAAACATGGAGCTTGACAATTTTACATACACTGGACAGCGGTTTTCATTACACGCTCCTCTCTCAGTACCGTGTAATGGCTGTTATCACGGCCAAATTGACGCTAAGTGTGTGACTCTGTAAGGATAAATCGAGGAGTTGTTCCGTTCTTACAGACCTCCACCTTATAGTTTTGTCTGGTTTTCAAACAGTTTATTATATTAGCTGTTTGATTACATTCAAAACTATAGAGAGACAGCACATCAGGTTCCTGACAGCGCCGGCATTCAGCCTCCGCTGTGCAGGGACTCAGCAGTGCTGTAGGGGTCCCGGGAACAGTAACAGCTGAAGAGTACAGACGCACAGGACCTGCACGCTGAAGTATTAGCAAGCAGGCACGGGACCTACGGTCACGTGACCACAAGGGGGCGGGGCTTAGTGTTCTGCTTACTGAAAGGCAAGAACACTCAGAGTCGGACAAACCAGAGATCATACACAATACAGGCGAACAAGGTACAGGAGGGACAAGCAGATGGGAGGTCAGACGAAGCCAAAGGTCATACACAAGAGGGTGGTGCGGTACCAAAGGGGCGAGCAGAGAGCAGTCAATTCACAAGCAGAGAGTCATACACGAGAGGACAGTGCGGTACAAGGGGGTCAGGCAGAACTCGTAACAGGGACAGAACCAGATCACAACCAAACAAGAAACAAGTTATCAGGCACAAGGCACACGTATACAAGAGGTCACTTAACTCAGCCGATGGCAAGAGTATAACTGACACCGGATCTAGGTCCAGTGAGCATTAAATAGCCTCATTCTGCCAGAGAGAGGCAGTACAAATAACCCATAGTCTAACCAGGACGGGCTAAAGCGAAATCCCATCCTGGATCATGACACAGCGTGTGAAAGTCCGCATACAAAAACACAGAGCTTGACAATTTTACATACACCGGAGAGCGGTGTACGTGCATGCTCCTCTCTCAGCACCTTGTAACGGCTGTTATCACGGCCAAATTGAAGCTAAGTGTGTGACTCTGTAAGGATAAGTCGAGGAGTTGTTCCGTTCTTACAGACCTACACTCTAGGGAGATTCCAGTTCTGCCCAATTCTATATACACCTTGTAGTTTGTCATACACTACGCAATTTCTGCTGGTCACATTGCGGTGATAAATAAACAGGGCCTGACTGAATCCCACAGTGTCCTGAAGTGTAGAGACATTCCAATTCTCCCCAGTACTATATAAACCTTGGACCTTGTTTTACAGTACCAGAGAGTTGGTGGAAATTTGGGTACATTTTTCCAAAAAATGAGGAAGTGTGGTGGAAGAGTCCGTGGAAGTGGGCGGGGGTTGGCAGCTGGTAATGATGGTGTTGGTGTTGGTGGTGGATCTGCTGGTAGTGGCAAAAGCAAAATAGCACCTAATACAGGAGGTGTTGAGGCTGCGTCATCGTCTGGCTCCACAAGGCCTCGAAGGTTACCTTTTCTGGGAGTAGGTAAACCGCTTTTAAAGCCGGAGCTTCAATAACAAGTTTTGGCTTACATTGCTGACTCAGCCTCCAGCTCTATCGCCTCCTCTTCTGAAGTTTTAAAAAATAAAAGCACTGAGTCGTCATTGGAGGCTCATGGTCATGAACCACACCTTTCCTTGTGTCCTTCACCCCAACCAAAATTGAAGGATGCGGCAGGCCACACTACAGATTACTCCATGGAGCTCTTTTCACATACCATGCCTGGGTTATCAAGTCAAATCGTGAATTACCCAGGCCAAGATGAATCTGACATGGAGTACACTGATGCACAGCCAATGATAGATGATTCTGCTGGTACATTCACTCAGAGCACTACATTGTCCTCGCAATGAACTGAGCCAGATTCTGACCCTAATGAGACTCAGGTGCTCCTTCCCGCATACTATACCACCATACACGGTGACACAGAGGAAGGTGCACATGACATTGAAGAGGAGGTGATGGATGACTTAGTTGTTGACCAGGATTGGCATCCATTGGGGGTAGAGTGTGCCGCTGCCAATGGCTCAGAAGAGGAGGAGGAGCATCCGCAGCAGGCATCGACATCGCAACAGTTGTTATCTGGCAGGTCCGGAGCAGTCCAAAAACGGGTTACAAAAACCCAAAAAATTGCAGGACAGCTTGGCCAGACGGTCAAAATAGCACAGCGTGCAAGGCCTCAAACTGTCTTCCCTAGTAGGAAGAGTGCAGTGTGGCACTTTTCTGAACAAAATGCTAATGATCAGGCAAAGGTAATCTGTAAGAAGTGTGCAAAGACCTTTAACCGTGGGAAAAATCTGAGAAATTTGAATGCCAGTTGCATGCTAAGACATTTAACCACCATGCACTTGCAAGCGTGGATGGACTAGCAAAACTCAAGCACCACATGTGCTACAGCTCCCAAAGAAGGTAGTCAGCAATGCAACATTGTTTCCCCCACTGTAAGTCCACCGGTTAGCACAGCAGCAAAGTTTGAGTTGTCGTCGCAAGAGCAAATCAGTCAGGGAAACACACTTTTACTGCAATGAAAGACTGAATCTAGGCCATCAGAAAGAACACCAACTCCATCACCATCATCAACCCTCTCTCACTCCGCCATGTCCACCGCTAGTTCCATCATATCCAGCTCTCAAGTCCAGCACACCCTACCAGAGACTATGAGTAGGACAAAAAAGAACTCATCCTCTCATCCGCCTACACTGGGTTTGGACGCCCATATTGCCAAACTAATCTCGTTAGAGATGATGCCCTATCGGTTGGTTGAAAGCGCAGTTTTCCGTGAACTAATGGCCTATTGAGTACCACACTATGAACTACCCAGTCACCACTTCTTTTCTCGCAAAGCCATCCCAGCCCTCCACCTTCATGTGAAAGACCGCATTGTCCATGCACTCAAGCTGTCAGTAAGTGGAAAGGTGCACCTCACAACTGATGCATGGTCCAGTAGGCATGGCCAGGGCCGTTACGTGTCCATCATTGCTCACTGGGTTAATGTGGTGGATACAGGGTCCACAGGGGACAGTGGTGGTGGCACAGTGCTGCCTAGCCCACGGTATAGGAAACAGTTGGCTGTAGGCGTTCGACCCTCCTCCTCCTCCTCCAGAAGCGAAAGGTGGTCCACAGAGCGCAGTCGCACGAGCACTGCATCCGCAGTTGACAGTGTTGCAAACGAGGTGTCCCCCTATCGATCAGCTAGTGGAAAGCGTCAGCAGGCTGTGTTGCAGATGATGTGTTTGGGTGACAGACACACCGCAGAGGTACTGGCCGACTACTTTCAGCGACAAACTGAGTCATGGCTGGGCAGTCTACATCTTGAGGCAGGCAAGGTAGTTAGTGATAACGGCCGGAATTTTGTGGCAGCAATAGCCCTTTCAAAACTCAGACACATACCTTGCTTGGCTCACACCTTGAACCTGGTGGTGCAGTGCTTCCTCACTAATTATCCAGATTTAACAGGCCTGCTCCTGAAGGTTCGAAGACTGTGTTCGCACATCCGCCGGTCACCGGTACACTCCAGTCGTATGCAGAAGTTGCAGCGATTGCTCCACCTTCCCAAGCACCGCCTAATTATCGACGTTGCAACAAGGTGGAACTCCACCCTGCACATGGTTGAGCGGCTGTGCGAACAAAGGCAGGCAGTAATGCATTTGTGGGAGGATACATATGCAGGCACTTTGAGGGCAGACATGGAGTTGACAGGTGTACAGTGGTCAAAGCTGAAAGACCTCTGTAAAGTCCCTTCAGTGTTTTAAGGAATGCACACGGCTGGTAAGCACAGATGACGCCATCATAAGCATGAGAATCCCACTTATGCGTCTGCTCATGCAAACTTTGACGCACAATAAAAAGCAGGCGTCTGCAGCCGAGGTAGATGAGGAGGAAGAGGAGGAGGGAAGCCTTGATGACAGTCAGCCATTGTTTTTTCCTGGACCTCTCCTGGATGAGGTGGAGGAAGAAGAGGAAGAGGAGGAGGATGATGATGGGGATGATTATTTAGGGGAGAAGAATGCTTCTCGTGGGGCAAGAGAAAATGTTGGCTTTGCAAGGTCTGGTTCTGGGTTTGTGCGTGACTGGGGGGATGTGGATTTGCCTGAAAGTGCTCCTCCCCCCAGCACTCGCAGTGCATCATTGACACCGGGAACATTGGCCCACATGTCAGATTATGCCTTGCAGATCTTAAAAATGGACCCCCGCATTGCCAAAATGATGAACGATGATGACTACTGGTTGGCCAGCATCCTGGATCCACGCCACAGGAGAACCTTGACCTAATATTGGCTAACAAACAAGCTACTCTGGTAAACCGGTTGGTTGAGGCATTCCCAGCACACAGCAGCGGTGATGGTTCTCACACGAGCCGTAGGGGCTGGGGGCAACTTGGAAGTGGTGTTGGTGGTGCACACATCAGAAGTGGCGTTGGAGACGGGTTTCATGACCATGTTGTGGACTGATTTTTCAAGTCCCGCTCACACGACTGGTAATACTGCATCGATTGAAAGTGACAGGAGACAGCACTTGTCAAGTATGGTTACAAACTACTTTTCCTCCCATATCGATGTTCTCCCTCACAGGTCATTCCCATTTGATTATTGGTCAGCTAAACTGGACACCTGGCCTGAATTGGCACAATATGCCTTACAGCAGCTCGCATGCCCAGCTGCAAGTGTGCTATCGGAAAGAGTCTTCAGTGCTGCTGGATCAATACTGACAGAAAAAAGTACCCGTCTGTCGACCCAAAATGTGGATGATCTAACCTTCATTAAAATGAACCATGCATGGGTTTCCAAGGATTTTGTCCCACCTTACCCTGATGACACATAGGTTGACAGAAAAATTGTTTTCTTCGGTCCGCCTGTTCCTGGGACTTGACCAATTTCGCCTTTAGCAGCAGGTGAATGTCCCACATCAACATATGGCATTTTGTAAACCTCCCTAACTGGGCAGCCTCCTCCCCCCAATGGCCGGGGTTACCACCGAGCGCACGCAACTGTGCGAGTGCCATTGCCCTGGACAGGTGGGTGGGCCGACTCGTGGGCGCGGGTACTGGCACAGGGTCCCTCATAGTGCAATCAAGTGTCTCTGACGGTGGTGGTGCACACCCGCCGTCAGACACACCGCCGTACTATGAGGGGCCCTGTGCCAGTGCCGACGCCAACGAGTGGGCCCCCCCTTGCTTGGGCAGGGCCCCAGCATTTGCAATGTTTACCTCTCCCTGGTCCTCCGCTGTGTTGTCTGGGCTGTCATATCCATCACTGGGACTGGCACTTCAAATTTGGTGAACTGATAGAAGATGATGGTTAAGATGTAGCTATGCCCTGTCCCGCTGGCCGGGATCTAGCTTCAGATGATCAATGGCTTCCATTTCTTATGGACGTCGACTCACAATGAGATGCAGTGGTGGTTTCTCATCAGCTTTAACAGTTTTCCTACCCACAAACGAGTGACATTCCAGCGCACATTTTTAAATGTGCCCTCCCTCTCATGCCAATCCCATAGAAACACCTATGGCCTGTGGCTTCTGTGTTTTGCACTCCAAAGTTACGTGACAGATCATGATAGGCAGTGAACACCATGTTTACATCTCTCCCTGTGATCAAAATTGGATGGATATGAGTAACGGCGATGGGATCAACGGTACTGCGATACGGCAACACTTTCTTCACAAAGAAAGGTTTTTGCTGTGTCCACACACTAATTAATTGAGGGTCAGCATCGCCTCTGAGAATTGTGACGGAAGTTGTTCCCGTGAATAGTAATTTGTAGATTTCTGCAATCACTAGACTTTAGGTAAATAATTGTATCCATCTAATTTCCTATTGCAGAGAGTCTGGGCTGTCTTACTGAGACAGAAATATAAATGAAGATTTAAAAATACCACCAAAAGTGTATCATGGTGTACGCTTGAAATACATTTCCTTTTTTCTAGTTTTTAGATTGTTGTGTAATCCATGCAGAGAACACGGAGATTTTAAATGTTTAAACTATGCTCTATATACCTGCTATCCAGTGATAATGTACCCTATCTCAACTTTGTACAATCTGGTCTAATCCATACTGGGCCTGAGACCGTCTGAGCCTGCCTCCTAATCGATACACATAGGTTTTTAATGTGTAAACTATGCAACATATATACGTGTTATCTGGTGAAACTGTACCCTTTATCAACTTTCTCGAATCTTGTAGAATACATACTGGGCCTGAGAACGGTTGCAGAGCTGTTAAGCAAGCTACAGCACCTGTGGTTTGGACACGTAATGTTTTGCATTTTTTCTGGAATGGCGGTTAGGCCGAAATCAGGAATTGCTGTTGACCTGCACTTACTGGGAAATCATCGTTCACGGCGAATAATTGGAATCCCAGATCCCCATCACTAACGGTGTTCAGCGGTTTATCTGCACCTATAAGCGACAAAAGATGGTCCTTTCAGTGTAGCGCGGTATGTAGCCCCAGACATGGAAGGCCATGATAGCCCTGTTATTGCTCGATCGCGCATGCAAGAGCCTCGCGTATCCCTCTAGTAAGCTTTACGGGTACCGCAGGGGCATGCCGGAGTCTCGTTTGTTAACGGAATAAAGCTGACAAATTGCTAGCACAACTACAAACAGACATACCACATCTCACACACACAATCGGCAAAGCTTTCAATGTGTGCATCTTTTTTTGAGGTGGCATGGTTGTGGTTTCCCTGGTGGAGTCCAATTAAGCCGCAGGCTCCACTCCTGGTGGTGCCCTTTTGGACATTCCTTTAAGGTTCAGCTTAGCAATCATGCTGCCCCCGGAAAGCAAACACTTTGGCTTCATGGCCGCTGTTTGGAGGTTCATGGGAATAACGCCGCCCGATCGCCAGTTGCCATAATTTATTGGTGGAAAGTACGACGGTATGTGATCGTGTTCGTTTTCAGATTTTGTTTTTTTGGTTTTGGTTTTTACATTTTTAGTCCAGACTTTCTTGACTTCATAAGGGCATGACAGGCCTAGATCTGTGTCTCCTCCACCTCCTCCTTTTACTCCTCCACCTCTTTTCTAAATGTAGTTGCCCTTTTCCATATGTTATTTTTGTCTTCAGAGCATTTTGTCGGCTTTGGGACACCTTTTAAGGTGTTTTGTAATTGTTTTCTATGTGTTAGTATGTGTTTGTGTTTGCCTGCCATTGTTTTCAGTGTGGTTCAACGAACATTCGATGAACTTGCCTCCTGTGCAACGAACCAAAACACTTGCGCGGTGGCTCAACACTACTCATGATATATAGACATACATTGTTAATGTTTAAACTATGCTATATATACCTGCTATCTGATGATACTGTACACTTTATCTACTTTGTATATTCTTGTCTAATCCATACTGAGCCTGGGAGTGTCTCTGTGTGACTGATCAAATATATATGGAGATTGACAATTATTCTTTGACTAAATAGAGCTGTACGCTTCTGATACAGAACCATATACAGTATGTGATGTTATTTTGTGCTAAATTTGGAAGTTTGGTGGAAGAGGCCGCGGACGTGGGCGTGGGGGGGCCAGCTGTGCTGATGGTGGTGGTGCATCTGCTGATAGTGGCAAAAGCACAATAGCAGCTAAGGCAGGAGGTGTTGAGCCTGCGTCATGGTCTGGCTCTGGAACGCCTGGAAGGCTACCTTTTCTGGGAGTAGGTTAACCATTTTTAAAGCCCTCCTCTTCTGAAGTTTCAAAAAATGCAAGCACTGAGTCGTCAAGTGCTGGCTCCTGGTCAGGAAGAACCCCTTTCCTTGTGTCCTGAACCCCCACCCAAAGTGAATGATTCAGCAGGCCACACTTCACATTAGTCCATGTAGCTCTTTCTATCATACCATGCCTGGGTTATCAAGTCAAATCGTGAATTCCCCAGTCCAAGATGAATCTGACATGGAGTGTGGGTGGCCAGGCAGGGCAGTGGGGTTAATCGGTCCCGGGACGGGGTCTCCCTGGGATGGGGATGTGTCACAGTGGTGGTGACCCGTTCCGTGGCCCTGGACATCCATGCAAAGGGGTGAATTACGTTTATAGGTGAATGATATGTGACGCCACCTGTGGTTTCTGAGTAGATTGACCAGCGCTGCAGTGGCACTTCTCTGGGACAGATGTTGTGGTGCAGCTAAGATGTAGAAGGCCTGCACAGGTAGGGCCGTTGTCGCAGGGCACATGAAAGAGTTGGTAGATGGTGTGCAGTGCAGGATGTAGCAGAGCCGTGCGCCAGGCGCAGGAGAAAGAGAACAGACACAGTCGTGCAGTTCCTTTACCTGTACTTGGTAAGTGCCGTTCAGGATCCAGAGTACAGATGGAGAAGGAGTTGGTAAGCCTGGAAGCCATTTTGGAATTCTCTCTCTGCAGATTGGTAGTGTGGTCTCCATTCTAGCGCTTATCTGAGGTACTCGCAGTGCTGAGTTCAATGAAGTTCCCCCTGTTGACGCTCTCTTGGACCTTTCTCGTATAGCAGGCAGCCATAGCCTTTTCCTTCTGGCTCCCACACATCGCTGCTGGGGCCTCCAAGCCTTAGTTGGGTACAGAGCATTTACAGCTGCTACTTCCTCCGGTTTCTGCTGCAGGAACGTCAGTGTCCCTACAAACTCGGAGACCGGAATCCGGACCATGTGCTCAAGCTAGGAGTGAGCCTTAACTCTACTCATCCTCCAGCTCCCCTTCTCACATCCACACACTTCCCCTTCCCTTCACAGACTGCCCTAACTTACCTCCTCCCGACCACAGACAGCAGCTTCTCAGCAGTCAGGTTCAGAGGTCTCCCTGCTGGCCTGGAGTGGGAAATGTGTTGTGTGTTGGTTTAACTGCTAGAGAGATCCTTCGTTGCTCCCAAGCATGACATCACACTCCCTAGGAGGAAGGTAATGCCACTGTGGCGACCGTACTCCTGGGGCGCCACAAGTGCACTGAGGCCCAGCCACTGCTAGATGATTCTGCTGGTACATTGACCCAGACCACTACATTCACCTCGCACTCTACACATCCTGAATGTGACCCAGATGAAACTCAGGTTACCCTTCCCATATACTGTACTACCTTACACGGTGACAAAAAGGAAGGTGCAGCTGAAAGTGCAGGTTCGGCCCACCCGCCGTCAGACACAACGCCGTACTATGAGGGGCCCTGTGCCAGTGCCGTTGCCAACGAGTGGGCCCCCTGCTTGCTCTGGATCACAGCACTTGCAAAGTTGAAATACTTACCTCTCCCTGCTCCACCTCCATGACGTCTTCCTCGTTTCCTGATCAGAGAGCGCCATGACATCATGACATCACGTCTGTATGCCCAGACTAGTACAGGGATTCCCTAGCGAGGAGACTTATTTGAGGAGACTTATTTAATTGTTTTCAATGTTGGGACAGCAATTTTTGGGGAGCACTATACTCTGGAGAATGATATATGGGGCCCACCATGCACTGGAGCATTCCAAAGGTGGACATCGGACACTGGAGCAGCATTTACAGGGCTCATTATACACTAGAGCATTAGAAATGGGGCCCATTAAATATGGAGCATTATTTGGGCCCATAAGACAGTGGAGCTTCATCCATGGGGACCAACATATACTGTAGCATTATGTGGAGCTCATCATACACTGTTTCAAACATTATATGGGACCAATGATTCTGTATCGTGAAATATATGGGCCTCATTACTCTGTATAGCGCAATATGTGGTGGCCATAATACTGTATGGAGTTATATGCTGTCCGTTTTTGGAGCTATTGGAGAATTTAAAATGGATATCAGTCATGTGATGTAAGAAGTGAAGCATTTTTCATTGTACTATACCGCTATTTCTCTGCCGTATCGGAGCATGATGAGTTGTGGTATGTGTTAAAGGAGCGCTCTTTGGCCCAGGGCACATGAAAACCTGGAACCAGCCCTACCCCCCCACAAATTTAGCCAAATAACCCCCATTTTTCAGTGCGTAACTAGTATTATGAAGTAAATTAAGGTTGAAAAGCTTCAGTTATAAGATTTGATGTTTTTGGCATTCAAATGGGCACTGTAGGTGTGTTTCCTGGCCTCCACTTCCTGCCGACTTTGCTTCCCCATTGACTTGCATTGGGTATGGTTTTTCAGTCGGCCTTCGACTTTTCACAAAAATCGTCCGATTTCGTTCGACACGACTTTTGCGAAAGTCGGGTTTCATTAAACCCGACTCGACCCCAAAAAAAAGGCAAAGTGGCTCATCTCTACTGGTCTGTACTTCCCACAGGTGCTATAAATGCAACACGGTTCTATGACAGACTATGTCCAGGCCTTGCAGGAAAGACTTAATGTGGTGCATAAACATGCGTTCTCTTCCATTCCAGATCATAATGCCAGTGCAGATGTGTATGAGCTGAATCCAGGTGATGGCGTGGTTATATGTAGACATGTGAAAAGGAGCCTGGACCCATGATTTGACAGCCCCTTCCAAGTCCAGCTGACCACATCCACCTCAGTAAAACTTGAGGGAAAGCCCACCTGGATTCACGCCAGTTACTGCAAGAAGGTCCTGTCAACAGCAGAATGACTGTTCTCATCACCTTGCTGGCAGTGACAGGGTTACTGCACTCTACAGAGACACAGGATAAACTCTTAAATGCTGACTGGGACAACAAACTTATTCGGCATCATGCTCTTCTTAAAAAGACATAGAAAGACAGAAACTGAAAGACTGTTGGATCTGTACACACAGCCCAGTATCTGCGAGGACTACGCCATACTTAGCCTTACCTCTGGAGCCATGGAGGTATTAACCCCACACTGCATACACAATGAGACCTGGACTCAATCTAGGTTTTGGGGAAAAGATGTGCCCCGTGATATATCTGCCTCATTGGCTATAATCGGATGGGCCGCTAATCCCTGGTTTCAGTTTAATATAATGCGGCCTAAGGTATAAATGTGGTGGCGGGAATATGATTCAGATGTCGGAGATATGGTTGCCAGGAGGAGGACTGAAATCCCTCACTCAGACCCCATTCCCAATGATGGACTGTGGTTCAGTCTTCAACACACTGGAGCAAACACTTGTGGTGAGGACAATAATTGCTTCCGTGTATACACTCATGATCAAACACAGGCTAATGAGACGGTGTACCAGGATGGTTTTGAAGGCTGTAGAGCATCTACGGGTAAAATAATAAGGACAGAAAGGGGTAAATGTACATCTGGTATAAGTGGAAAACAAATGAATAACACTTGGTGTGCCCATAAGCCTATGTCAGGACTTTTGAGTTTATACCAATGTATACAGACCCCGGGTCAAGTTTGTGTTCTCCCCGAATGAGTATTCTTGGTTTGCGGACATCGTGCCTACAGGTGGGTGAATAAAGAAGGTAGTAGAACCTGGTGTATAAGACATGTGGGGAATTCTAATATAAAAATATCAAGTGCAATATTATATAATTAACCACCAACATGAACACCCAAGGACTATATATCACCAGTTGCAAAAATATGCACAACATAAGGGGGAGGACGAATCCAAAAACACAACTGATTGTCAAATATAAAATTGCTTTATTAGCGTGGAAGGCAAGGTACAAATGTAATGCACTATAAAATCATAAAAACACAATCAGCGAAAAAGGACACTGATACCCTGTTGGCCAATGCTGCCCATAATTGTACAATTGAGTACATAGTAAACATACACCGAAAGACTGGTTTTAAATAATATGTATAATAACAATGTTATACCACTATATAATCAAACTAGATAACAACATATCCAGGCAAGATAACAAGTGCAAATTTAAAAACAAATAGTGCATAATACCTGGACTGAAAGGTAGATAGAGGCCGCGGGATACCCTTGTCCGCCCCAACGCGCGTTTCGGGAAACCATTGTTTGCACTTGTTATCTTGCCTGGATATGTTGTTATCTAGTTTGACTATATACTGGTATAACATTGTTATTATACATATTATTTAAAACCAGTCTTTCAGTGTATGTTTACTATGTACTTGTGGCGCCCCCAGGAGTATGGTCACCACACTGGCTTTGCCTTCCTCCAGGGGAGGGTAATGCCAGGCTTGGAAGCAGTGATGGTCTCTCCAGCTGTTAGCCTAATGCATGCAACACAGTTCCACTCCGGGCCACCAGGGGGAACTCTGAACCAGGATTGAGGAGCAGAGTACTCTCTGAGGGTCAGGAGAAAGGAGTAGTCAGAGTGTGAGGAGGTCCACGTGTGCAGATGTGTGGAGCGGGGTGGAGGTTGAGCTCCGGGAGGAGAGCTCCCTCACTGCTAGAGCGCATAGACTGGAGCCTGGTCCCCACGGTGGTACGGATACTAATGGTCCTGCCACAGATACCAGAGGAGTAGGAGGCTGTAAATGCCCTGCTCTCACCAAAGACTTGGGACACAACAGCAATTGAATAGAGAGCTGGGACTCAGGAGAGGAGTCCCCGAGAGAGGCTACAGCTGTCTGTCATACAAGTATAGTTCTAGGAACATCTGAAGAGAGGCATTTCAGAGTAACTAAGTACTGGAGTGTTTCACACTACAAAGCGCTAGGAAGGAGACTGCACAGCCCTTCTGCTGAGAGAGAATCCTGATCTGCTTCCAGACTGACCTACTCCAATACCATCTGTAATCAGGACTCTGGACTGCATATACTCAGTAAAGGTACAGAAACTACAACCGCTGGGTCTTGTCTGTTCTCTACGCTTTCAGCACTGCTACATCCCCGGGCCAGCTACATCTACACTGCCCTGGGACTACAGCTCCACCTGTGGGGAGCTTTACCATCTAAGCTGCACATACCATCAGTCCCAGCGGATCTGTATGCAGCGTTGGCCTAACACCATATTTGTCAAACATCACGAGTGGCGTCACGAACTATTCTAACATTAACTACATCTCCCCATTGCTTGGGTGCCCAGGGCCACGGATCGGGTCACCGCTGCTGTGAGACATCCCCCTGACACCGGTCTGGTACCGAATACCCCACAGCCCTGGGAGGGCGACTCAATTTGGCGTCATGAACAGGATTACGGAGCCCGGTATCCCCGGGTCCTGTGTGCCATAGACTGTGTTTGTGAACTGTGTGTGAATTTGGCGCCAGAATCCGCCATTGCCGCGCTGCTTGGCGCGCGCGGGAAGAAAGAGGCGGGCCTTCGTGGGCGGAGCCTGCTGCAGAGCGCAAAGAAGCGAAGTGCCACGCGGGAATAGAGGACAGCGCGTGAGAGGAGGAGGAGCTGAGGCCTACAGCCCGGAGCGTCGGGCCTGTGAAGCAGCCGCCGGTGAGCTCCCGCGACCCCCGGCCCTGGCTAATGTTAACTGGGGGGGAGAAGATGTCCGCGCCACAAGCCAATGCAGCGGCGGACGCTGTTGCTAACTCCGCGGTACCGCCAGGAGGAGCGCCCGCTGCAGCGGTCCCCATAATGCCGCTATCCATGCCTTATATACCGGGAGCGGCCTGGCTACCGCATAACTAGGGTGAGTCACATACCCTGAGTGAATTTAAGGATAGACTGTGCAGCTTGTTTAAAGTTTACCCTCTGTCTGAAGACCAGAAAGTTAATATCCTGATTGGACAGTTAACAGGTGCCGCACTGAGGGAGGTGAAAGCCTGGCAGGCCACCGATAAAGAGACTGTTGCAAAGGTCCTGGCCAAGCTGAAGAGCACTTTTGACACCCGCACTGCAACTGAAATCAAGATGCTGTTCTTTGGCTGTAAACAGAGGCTACAAGACAGTACCCGGGATTATGCCCTCAACGTGCAGGAGGCGCTACGAGCAGATAAGCAAGTTGATCCTGACAGCATAAAGGAAGATAAACTGTTGAAGGAGAAGTTCATTGAAGGACTCCTATCTAGTACCCACAGAGTACAGTTGCGTATTATAACCCTGCAAAGCCCTGATCTGGACTTTGCTGAATTTAAGGACAAGGCTATTCAGGTACTGCAGGAGTCCATTGACAGCCATCCAGCGCCCCCTAGGCGCCCAACGATCACCTACCATCAGGAAGCTACATCCTTTCCTTCCATCCCTGTGGAGGCTGATGCCCAGACCCTGGATAAAGATCCAACAGAGGAGCTGCGTCTTCAGGTCCAGGAGCTGACCAAAGGAATGGCTGCACTCACCAGAACCATGCAGTCCCTGCAGGATTACTCCAAAGAAAAGGTCCAGTTTGCTTCCAGTCCAGAGGATGTCCCGTGGCTCCGGAGGAGGAGAACCCCGCCACTTCGAGGAAGGAACAACGATCGCTACGACCAGGACGGGCATCCCATCTGTCGGCACTGCTACAAGGCAGGTCATCTTGCAAGGTACTGTCCTTTAATCGAGCAACCCCTGGGACAGAGGGCCAACCCCAAGGAGTAGGATCACCAGGCCCAAGGAACTGGAGAGCCAAGTATGTGGGAGGGAGACCGATCCTTCCTGTGGTGATTGACGGCATCCCCTTGAACGCTTTGCTGGACACTGGCTCCCAGGTGACCACTATGCGGTATATTTTGTACAAGAGGTACTGGGCTGATTCTGAACTCACCTGTGGCCCCACTGATAAACTAACTGTAGTGGCTAGTAATGGTCTACCTTGCCGCAGACTGGATACAAGGAAATTTCTGTTAAAGTGGGGCGGGTGGAGCTAAAATCACAAGGTCTGATAGTTGTTGATATTGACCGACGTGAATGCAATCCCATGATGACTCTTGGTACAAATGTAATTGAAAACTGTCTGTCCGAGGTTATTGTCTTGTTACAACAGGTGGCTGAGACTGCTGGTTCCGGTGAACAACGAGTCCTGCAGAAGGAGATCCGAGCCCTGATGCAAAGACAACAGGTAGAACTCTCTGGCGGAGAAATTGGTAGTGTCAGAGTGAGTGATGCTTTTCCCATTGTAATACCCCCCAGATGTGAAATGTTGGTTTGGTGTCAGGCAGCCATAGGTCTCAGAGGGCAGGATTACCAGGCATTGGTAGAGCCAGTATATTCAGATAGCAGGCCCACTGTCCTGACAGCCAGAGGGGTGGTTGATGTACGAAAGGGGAGAGTACCTGTACGCCTTCTGAATTGTGGGGAGGAGGAAGCCACAATACCTCGGTACGCCACAGTTGCTAAACTGCTCACTGTTAATAACAACTCATTGCAGGCAGCAGAGCCTTTGGTCTCATCCGATCCGGTGGAGGGCAATGGCCCTGTGAAGCAGCTAGAAGAGTGGTGCCAGCAACTGCAGGTGGGAACTGACTCTACACCTTCATACCAGAGAAATAGGGTTTACAGAGTGACACAAAAGTATGAGCAGGTATTCAGCAAACACCCACTAGATTTTGGGCAGGCAAAAGGGGTGCAACATCATATCCCCACTGGAGACTATCCACCCATAAAGGAGAGGTACAGACCTATACCCTCAACACAGTACCAATGTGCTAAGAGTATGTTGAAAGAGATGAAGGAAGCTGGGGTCATTAGGGACAGTTGTAGCCCATGGGCAGCTCCAATAGTGTTTGTAAAGAAAAAGGATGGTACTATGAGAATGTGTGTTGATTGCAGGAAAATTAACAGTATCACACATAAAGACGCCTACCCATTGCCTAGAATTGAAGAGTCATTAGCTGCACTTAAAACTACTATTTTTCACCTTGGATCTCACCAGTGGGTATTGGCAGGTTGCCGTGGCAGAGGCAGACAAGGAGAAAACCGCATTTATCACTCCAATGGGTCTCTGTGAGTTCAATTATATGCCATTTGGACTCTGCACTGCTCCAGGAACATTTCAACGGCTGATGGAGTGTTGCCTGGGACACATGAACTTTGAAACAGTCCTGTTGTACTTGGATGATGTCATCGTTTTCTCCAAGACCTATGAAGAGCATCTGGAACACCTGGCCGAAGAGTTTGAAGCTTTGTCCAATTTTGGCCTGAAAGTGAATCCTTCAAAATGCCACCTCCTGAAGCCTAAGGTACAGTACCTCGGTCATGTAGTCAGTGCAGAAGGTGTGGCACCAGATCCTGACAAGGTCACGGTCATCCGGGATTGGAAAAAGCCCAGCAACCTCCATGAGGTACGCCAATTCCTTGGACTGGTAGGCTACTACCGGAGATTCATCAAAGGCTTTACTGAAATAGCCACCCCGATGCAAAACCTTCTGGTGGGGCAGTCCAAGAAAGGCAAGCAGAAGAATTCCACATTTGAATGGACTGAAGATTAGGAGAGGTCTTTCACCAGATTGAAGATGGCTCTCACAGGTGACGAAGTTCTGGCCTACCCAGATTATGAGAAACCCTTTGTGCTGTACACGAATGCCAGCAACGTGGGATTAGGAGCAGTACTGTTGCAGGTACATAATGGAAAAGAGAGAGTGATCTCCTACGCCAGCAGGAAGCTGCGTCCCACTGAGAGGAACCCTGATAATTACAGTTCTTTCAAGCTGGAGTTCCTTGCCATAGTCTGGGCTGTCACCGAAAGGTTCAAGCATTACCTAGCTTCGGCCAAATTTACAATCTTCACGGACAACAACCCGTTGACCCACTTGGACACTGCCAAGCTAGGAGCACTGGAGCAGCGATGTATGGCTCGGTTATCCAATTATGAGTTTACCATCAAGTACCGGGCAGGGCACAAGACTGCCAATGCTGATGCGCTATCCAGGATGCCTAATCTGCCAGATGCAGGAGAAGACCTTGAGGCTCTGGAAGAGGTAGAATTGCCTCCCTTCCACCAGCCACTGGCGCTGGCGGTCCAACGTGCTCAAGGAGTGAGAAACAGGCAGCCTGGGTTGAAGGAAGTCACTCTGAATCCGTTGCCCCATCATGATTGGGCAGAAGCGCAAGATAATGACCCTGCAGTCCGCCTGGTGAAAGAGCTGCTGACACAAGGTGACTCACGCCCAGAGTTGAGTGGTCCTGAAAAAACTCATCAGTTGTGGAAGGAAAGAGGTCGGCTGTTCATTTATGATGGGAAGCTGTGTCGGAGGAGTATCAATGCCCGCACACATGAGCTGGTCTGGCAGGTGGTGGTCCCAAAGAGAGATGCATCAATGGTCCTAGGAGCATACCACAATGGAGCTGGACACTTTGGATGGAAGAAGTTGGAAACATTGCTCCGAGAGAGGTTCTACTGGACTGGCATGCAGAAGGCCATTGAGAGGTGGTGCTGGGAGTGTGGACAGTGTAACCTTTGCAGAAAAGATCGAGACAGCCAGAGAGCTCCCTTACAGCCAATCATCACCAAACAGCCCCTGGAGTTGGTAGCCCTGGACCATGTGAAGCTGGCTCCAAGCCGGTCAGGCTACCTTATGCCCTTGCCATTGAGGACCACTATTCAAGATTCCTGGTGGTTGTGCCCGTTAAAGATCTAACGGCCAGGACAGCGGCCAGAGCATTCCAACAGCACTTCTGTAGACCACATCCTGAGAGGGTGCTGACAAACCAAAGTCCAGCTTTCGAGGCAGAAGTGTTCCATGAATTTTGCAACTTATATGGGTGTAAGAAGATCCAGACAACACCTTATCACCCACAGACCAACGGCATGTGCGAGAAGATGAACCAGGTAGTGATTGATTTACTGAAGACAATGCGCTTGGAGGAGAGACATCTGTGGCTAGAAAAGTTGCCCGATCTGGTGGACCTCTACAACCATATCCCAGTGAACTCTACCAACTGTACTCCAGCGTACCTGATGAGAGCAAGGCCTGGTAAGCTGCCTATTGAGTTAGACATGGGAGACCTGACGCCTGAAGTAACGTCACCAGATGCTGACTGGGACAAGGAGAGGCAGCAGCAGTACAGAAGGGTACAGGAGTGTGTGGAGAAGAGTCTGGCTCAGGCAAGGCAGAAGTAGGAGAGACTTTATAACCAAAATGCACCTGCTGTTCCTTTTTCACCAGGAGAATAAGTTCTCAAGAGAAAAAGAAGATTGCATCAGCTGGATGATCAATGGGAAGAGGAGCCCTATACAATTCTGCCCTCGAACTTTGATAATGCCAAAGTATGACTTGTTAGCAAAGATGGAGGAGAGACCTCAGCAGCGGTATCCAGGGATCACTTGAAGTTATGCCCTGAACAGTTGAAAGAAAAAGCGGGAGGATCAGATAGCATCCCACCTACAGAGGAAGAAAAGACAGTCAGTACCGTGCTGGGAGAGTTCCCTGCGAATTGGGCTAGAGGTAATGATGCAAGAAGACCTTGAAGATCGAGAAAATCAGGCAACAGAAGCCACACCAGCAGTGGAGTCAGAGAACCCTCGCCCTGCCAGTGGTGAACCTGTTGTGCCCCTGGTGAGTCTAAGAGTCGGTAGGAGAGTGCTACCCAGTTTGCCCCCATTAGAGTTACGCAGGTCTACCTGCACTACACAAGGCATACTACCAGTTAGATACCGTATATAAAGTAATGTAATTGTTGAAATTTTGTAAATATGTAACTGTTTTTCAAGCTTTTGTGCTTACAGGTAACCTGTAAGAGTTTCCTTGGAAATTGCTAAGTTTTGTTCATGGACACTGAACCACAGGACTTGTGTGTGGTCAAAAACTTTCCTTGTATATATTTACCATTTGTCAGGAATGGACCATGGACATTGATGTTGGACTTGTCATCATAGGACCATTTTTGCAGCAATTGGTTTTTGTACATTTTTCTCTTTTTCAAATCTTGTACAATTATTGTTGTTTAAATGTTTATATGTTGTTTTTGATGTTTTTGTTCAGCCCAGGAGTGCTGACTTGCACTAGGGGGGAATGTGGCGTGTTATAAATGGGTCACCGAGGAGAAAAAAAAAAAAACAAGCTAAGCCACAGAAAACCAGAGAAGTTGGTAACTATGCAGATTGCAGATCCCTGATCATACCACACAACTAGCAGTAGCCGTGGAGCGTGCCTACGATGTTCCTAGACGCCTCGTCACGGCCGGAGGACTACATAAGCCTAAAGCAAGAAAAGGGAAAACTAACTGCCCCAGAGCAGACCCCAAAGGAATAGATAGCCCCCACACATGTATTGATGGTGAAACAAGATGAAGGCACAAACACAGGCAGGAAAATAGGCTGAGCAAATGATGGGGCCCAAACTAACTAGACAGGAAAGGAAAGGCAAGTCACTCTCTGCAACCTGCAAAAAACCCTACAAAAATAATATCCAACACTTCTGATAGCAAAATTAACCCTGAAGTCACTAGACTTCTCCCACTATATCAGCACTCTGGAATATTCTGAGACAGAGCAAAAAGAGACCGAACTAGTAAGGGACATAAAGCCAATTGGCAAAATACTGATAAATAAGAGTGGAAATTCAGCTCAGCCCCCAGCCGGGGCTGGCAGACCACACAAAAAACTGAATAGACCAACAAAATCAAGTGTGAACATTAGCAGAAAAACTTAGCTTTAGATGACTGGAATAGAGCTGAAAACCAAGAGCTGACAAGCCAGAAGGAATCACCAGCAACTGAATAGGGCGTGGGCTGTCTTAAATCCAATCTGAGAATCCTGAGATCCAGTCATCGTCCTCATTCTCAGGTGGCAGATCTCCACCGATCAAACCAGCCACACCACCTCCCGTCACCACCAGAGGGAGTCCAGAAGGGGAACTCACAACTTGTGAGAATGAACTCACAACAGTGACGCCCCCAGGAGTATGGTCACCACACTGGCTTTGCCTTCCTCCAGGGGAAGGTAATGCGAGGCTTGGAAGCAGTGATGGGTCTCTCCAGCAGATAACCTAATGCATGCAACACAGTTCCACTCCGGGCCACCAGGGGGAACTCTGAACCAGGATTGAGGAGCAGAGTACTCTCTGAGGGTCAGGAGAAAGGAGTAGTCAGATAGTGTGAGGAGGTCCACGTGTGCAGACGTGTGGAGCGGGGTGGAGGTTGAGCTCCGGGAGGAGAACTCCCTCACCACTAGAGCGCAAAGACTGGAGCCTGGTCTCCATGGTGGTACGGATACTAATGGTCCTGCCACAGATACCAGAGGAGTAGGAGGCTGTAAATGCCCTGCTCTCACCAAAGACTTGGGACACAACAGCAATTGAATAGAGAGCCAGGACTGAAGAGACGAGTCCCCGAGAGAGGCTACAGCTGTCTGTCATACAAGTAAAGTTCTAGGAACATCTGAAGAGAGGCATTTCAGAGTAACCAAGTACTGGAGTGCTTCACACTACAAAGCGCTAGGAAGGAGACTGCACAGCCCTTCTACTGAGAGAGAATCCTGATCTGCTTCCAGGCTAACCTGCTCCAATACCATCTGTAATCAGGACTCTGGACTGCATATACTCAGTAAAGGTACACAAACTACAACCGCTGGGTCTTGTCTGTTCCCTACGCTTTCGTCACTGCTACATCCCCGTGCCAGCTACATCTACACTGCCCTGGGACTACAGCTCCACCTGTGGGGAGCTTTACCATCTAAGCTGCACATACCATCAGTCCCAGCGGATCTGTATGCAGCGTTGGCCTAACACCATATTTGCCAAACACCACGGGTGGCGTCACAAACTATTCTACCATTAACTACATCTCCCCATTGCTTGGGCGCCTAGGGCCACGGACCAGGTCACCGCTGCTGTGACACATCCCCCTGACACAGGCCCAGTAGCGAGTACCACACAGCCCTGGGAGGGCGACCGATGCTCAATTGTACAATTATGGGCAGCATTGGCCAACAGGGTATCAGTGTCCTTTTTCGCTGATTGTGTTTTTATGATTTCATAGTACATTACATTTGTACCTTGCCTTCCACGCTAATAAAGCAATTTTATATTTGACATTCAGTTGTGTTTTTGGATTCGTCCTCCCCCTTGTGTTCTACAGGTGGGTGAGCCCGGACATAAGAGGGGTCTGCACTCTTGCCAAACTGACACCCGCCACTTTCATAGTTCCTCATAGTAAAATAGACACAGTAGCAGTCCCAATTTATACTTTGTATAGAAGGGCTGTAGACAATAAGCCCCAGCCAAATGGTAGGCCGCATCTTAGAAATGGGGATAACATATAAAATATTCAGTAGTATGCTAATATACCCCTTCATAACACAAATGTGAGATAAATTAGTGGAAGCTACCGACTACCTGGACGATCAGATTTTCCAGATTCTTGAAGTTCTTAATGAAACTAATACAATACAGAGACAATTACTCATAGTTACTAACCAACATATAATAAAAATAATACATTTTATTTTTATAGCGCCGACATATTCCGCAGTACTTTACATTTCAAAGGGGATTTGTACAGACAATAGACATTACAGCATAACAATAATCACATAGATCATAACAAATACCAAGAGGAATGAGGGCCCTGCTCGCAAGCTTACAATCTATGAGGAAAAAAAAGGGAGACACGAAAGGTGGGTGGTAACAGTTGCCCTGATTGTATGGACCAGCCATAATGTTAAGTGTGTATCAGTACAGACACAGAGGGCTAATGGATGCATAAAGCATGTGGGAACATGATGCGGGGAACCTGGTTATGGTAAAACTTTTGGCTGTGCCACACAGGGATAGATTAGGTTAATATGTTGAGGCGATAGGCCAGTCTGAATAAATGTGTTTTCAGGGCATGCTTAAAATTGTGGGGATGGGGGACTAATCGTATTGACCTGGGAAGTGCATTCCAAAGAATTGGCGCAGCACATGTAAAGTCTTGGAGACGGGAGTGGGAGTTCTGATTATTGAGGATGCTAACCTCAGGTCATCAGCAGAACGGAGGGCGCAGGTAGGGTGGTATACTGAAACAAGGGAGGAGATGTAGGGTGGTGCTGAGCCATGGAGGGCTTTGTGGGTGAGGGTAATAAGTTTATACTGAATTCTGGAGTGGATGGGTAGCCAGTGTAATGACTGGCACAAGGTAGAGGCATCAGTGTAACGATTGGTGAGGAATATGATCCTGGCTGCAGCATTAAAGACAGATTGGAGAGGGGAGAGTTTGGTAAGAGGGAGACCGATTAGAAGAGAGTTACAATAGTCGAGAGACGAGAATGAATAAGAGAAACAGTCAGAGTTTTACTATACTATAGTACTAGATTACCTGACAGCAAAAGAAGGAGGAATGTGTCAGATAATTGGTCCCACCTGTTGTAATTATATCGACCCTGCTGGCAATCTCCAGATCAGGGCCAGTATAGACAAAATAGGTGAACTTAGAGACCAATGGTTAAAACAACACAGTGCAAACAGAGACTCCAGGTGGGGTAACACATTCTCTTTTCTAAACCCAGCAAATTGGTTTAATGGCCTTGCAGGATGGATTTTTGGCATTGTACAGACTTGTATGCAAATATGGTGTTTTGCTTATTGTTTTATGTAGCCGTAAAAGTGCTAATATATGTATTACTTAAGCTACTGAATAATCTATGCCTAAAAAAAGAATCTAAGGCTGAAGTGTATCATAGACCCCAGGTGGCCATTGCTGATGGGGAAAGTGAGTGTCCACACTGAGGGTGGATGGGTGAAGCAGGTAGGAAGCCCCCTTATGGGTACTAGACCTATGAGACAGTAGCTCCTTTGTGGACATCAGCTGACCCTGTGGCAAAGGTTATACCATTTACAAAAGGGGGAAATTGATATAGAAGAGTTAATGGTTTGCTTTTATATCCCTTTAATTGCCTTTAAGACTTCTAATGCCTTCTGCCTTATTATTGCTCGAGTTATTCTTATGTAGACTACTAGTCTCTGTGTTCAAGGAAACTATACTTGTTATCATATTTGTTCTCAATAGTCAGTTACAACATGTTCTGGACACATTGTAAACATGATATAACCCTGAAAGTGATGATGGGGGCTACATGAGCTCCACAGAGTTACATTTGTTGTAAATGGTATAAAATATTGCCTTGTGTTAGGCGTCGGGTTCCTGCCACTGTACAGCAGGAATCCAGAGCCTTGCACCCAGCGGTCTCCCATTCTTCTTCAGCTGCAGTGGAGGCTGCTCAGCAGATTCATCGGTTCCAGCGCTCTGCCCAGGCAAACTCCGTAGGTTTGCTTGTTGCTGCCACCACTGGCACAGCTATGACAATGCATGCTGCTCAGCAGCGAGATTCTCCAGGGACTAAGTCCTCATGTCGGGCCACTGAGCATGCCTGTGGAGTGATCTCCCATTGGAGATCGAGGGTCACGTGCTCAGGTCCTGCTCGTGTTCGGATTGGCCCATCCGAGAAGCCAGGAAGGTCCCGGACGCCCGTGGCTATAAAAGGTTTGCATGACCGCTCGCCCATGCGCTAGGATAGACTGTATTTACAGACTATGTGGAGTGAGTGATGTATGCACATATGAATGTCTCTGGTGAGTGACTCATTAAAAAACCCCTACCCTTGGTACGCATGTGTTGTGCAGCCTAGCCTGCTAGCGCCCTGGCTTAGGCGTAGGTAGGTCTGAGGTTGAGTCAGGCATCAGGCCTCACCAGGGACTCGGCACGCCTCAGTGCATGTGCTCCATAGCCAGCATCTATAGCGGCACTCGCGGCAGCGACGCCGCGCATTCAGTGGGCCTAGAAGGACTCTAACCCCATGTCCTTAGGGTAGAGTTCTGTGGCCGTACACTGTGCACTCTTTTAGCCGAGCTCTGTGAGCACAAACAGGCTCTGGCGTTTATGCTCAGCGGTAGTGCAGCTCTGTGAAGCAACAGAGTCAGTCCCTGTATACACTGGGTGATGTTAACCCACGTGTGTTCTTATAGTATACCGCCATATAGCATCCGCCATTACTGAGCAGCAGGTTACCACCCCTGCACGGTGGACCCTGGGCTGTGAGGGCACCTTATTACCATCTTTATTATTTGGTGCGTTCCGCCAGCCCTAACATTATCCTTGCGCCAGGGTCTGGCTAGTAATGGCGGACGAACAGCGACTGCTGCATTACATCCGGCAGCTGCAGGGCAGGTTGGCGGCTCTCGAGCGTTCAGCCTCAGCTGTGGATGTTACTGCAGTCGCTGTTCAGGCAGCCACAGAGGCTGTCTCCTGTGTGACCTCAACCATCCCTGCCCCTACTTTGTCCCGCCTCCCGCTGCCCGAGAAGTTCTCGGGTGATAGTGCTTCTTGTAGGGGTTTTGTAAGCCAGTGTTCTATACAGCTAGAGCTGCTGGCCGCACGATTCCCCTCTGAGCGGGCTAAAGTGGGATTTATTATTTCCCTCTTGTCGGGCAGGGCTTTGGAGTGGGCGACACCGCTGTGGAAGTGTGGTGATCATGTGGTGCAGAGTGTCTCGTGGTTCTTGGACACTCTGAAGCAGGTCTTCCTGGGACCACGAGTCACGCATGACACCACGCTCTGGCTGCTGGCATTGTCACAGGGCTCCTCCATGGTCAGCCACTTTGCCATCCAGTTCCGGACGCTGGCCTCTGAGTTAGAGTGGTCAGAGAAGGTCCTCATTCCGGCATTCTGGAGAGGTTTGGCTGGCCTTGTGAAGGACGCTCTGGCCATCAGGGAGATTCCCGCTACACTGGAGGAGCTATCACTGTCTCCACCCGTATAGATCTTCGCTTCGCCGAGCGAAGGTTGGAGCGGGACCAGTGTAGGCAGAGATTTAGGTTGGCACCTAGTTTTGCTAAACCTCTGGAATCTTCCGATCGGGCGTCCAAATGTCAGGGGGCTTCCCGTGAGGGATCCAGGCCCCGGTCCGCTCAAGCTCCTGTGAGCTGTCATGTTTGCCGGCAGTCCGGTCACCTTGCCAACCGGTGCCCACAGCAGCTGGGAGAACGCTCGCGCCTAGTGGCTGTAGGAGGCGGAGCACTACAATCAGCGACGTTTTCCTCCAAGCTGTCCTTTAAGGGGACACTTGAGTTTGATTCTTCCACTCTGGCGGTGGAGGTTTGCATGGATTGCGGGGCAGAGGGCAATTTTATGTCGTCAGCCTTCGCTCAACGGCACGCTATACCCCTGATTATGATGTCTACACCAGTCACCGTCAGAGTGGTGAACGGCACCACTCCACCCTCACAGATAACCCACCAGACTGTCCCCTTGTTACTCTCAGTGCCTCCATCTCATCAGGAGACGATATTCCTCCTCATCATGTCCGAGGGTATTGACCAGGTACTTCCAAGGGTCCCCTGGCTGCGGTACCACTCCCCCAATATAGAGTGGTCCTCAGGGAAGATTATTGGGTGGAGTAAATCATGTGAGGGTAGATGTCTGAGGGAATGCATTCAGGTTGCCTCCACCGAGGTTCCCGCTGATCTCTCCTCGCTCCCCAAACACTATCGACAGTATGCGGACGTGTTCTCCAAAAAGGCGGCGGAGACCCTTCCACCGCATCGCCCCTATGACTGTTCTATTGACCTCTTGCCTGGTGCTGAGCCTCCCCGGTAGAGTTGCGCGACTTTAGTCGGATCGGGTTTCATGAAACAAAATTTGTTTCAGATGAAACTGGTCCGACTAGGGCAAAAAAAGTTGGAGTTTCGTCCGAAACCCGACCCCAATGCAAGTTAATGGGAAATAAAAGTCGGCATTGAGCGAGTGACATTCATCCGCTCAATGCCGACTTTTATTTCCCATTGACTTGCATTGGGGTCGGGTTTCGGATGAAACTCCGACTTTTTTTGCCCTAGTCGGACCAGTTTCATCTGAAACAAATTTTGTTTCATGAAACCCGATCCGACTAAAGTCGCTCAACTCTACTCCCCGGGGTCGAGTCTAACCCCTATCTCTCCCGGAGACAGAGGCCATGTCTCAATACATCAGGGAGAATCTGGCAAGAGGATTCATTAGGAAGTCAGTGTCACCAGCGGGGGCGGGATTCTTCTTCGTCCAGAAGAAAAGTAGGGAACTACGTCCTTGCATTGATTACAGGGGTCTTAACGCCATCACCGTTAAGAATAAGTATCCTCTGCCCCGATATCAGAGCTGTTTGATAGGCTACGGGGAGCGAGGGCGTTTTCCCAAACTTGATCTGCGGGGGGCTTACAACCTGATTCGCATCCGTGATGGGGACGAATGGAAGACGGCATTTTACACCAGGGATGGGCACTATGAATACCTGGTGATGCCCTTCGGCCTCTGTAATGCCCCGGCCGTCTTCCAAGACTTTGTGAACGATATCTTCCGGGATATGCTTACCATCTCGGTTGAAGTCTATCTGGATGATATTCTCATCTACTCTCCAGTAGAGTTGAGCGAAACGGGTCGAAAAATTTCAAGTAGCTGACTTTTGGCAAAGTCGGGTTTCATGAAACGAAACCCGACCCTAGGATGAGGTCGGCCACGAGGTCGGCGACTTACGCGCCAAAGTCGCGTTTCAAAACTTTGTTTTGCGCTCTTTTTCAGCCAATCAGGATCCACGGACACTGTGGGCAACGTGATGACATAGGCACGGGTCACCACCATCTTTCAGAAGGGCATGCAAGTGATTGGCTTGCTTTGGTGGGCGTCACAGGGGGTATAAAAGGGCGTGCACGCCGACCGCCATCTTACTTCTGCCGATCTTAGCATAGGGAGAGGTTGCTGCTGATTCTGTAGGGAGAGCGTTAGGCAGGGAAGAAGAAAAAAAAACTGCTTCTGCTGCTAGTGATTTTGCCTGTACAACACACCAGTCACTGTGTGTGCAGTGCAAGGGGAGGCTATATTGTGGTGGATCAGCAGTGTTGGTTGTTAGGCTGCCTTCTAAGGCTTCCTGACGGCTGCATTGCTTTTTACCGACTGCTCTGCAAACTGCTTTTTTAAAAGCAATCCCAATTTTTATTTTTGTCCTGCTGAGGTACTGAGCGTGCATTTTTTCACACCATACAGCGGTGTACGCTCCTCAAACAGTACCGTGTAACGGCTGTTATCACAGCCACAGTGAAGCTATCTGTGTGTCACTCTGTGAGAATAAGTCGAGGACATGTTCCGTTCTTACAGACCTGCACCTACTAGTTTTGTCTAGCTTTCAAACAGTTAAATATATTTGCTGTTTGATCGTATTCAAAACTATAGAGAGACAGCGTGTGTCAGTCGTATACTTAAAAAACACAGAGCTTGACAATTTAACGTACATCGGACAGCCGTGTACGTGCACGCTCCTCTCAGTACCGTGTAACGGCTGTTATCACGGCCACAGTGAAGCTATCTGTGTGTCACTCTGTGAGAATAAGTCGAGGACATGTTCCGTTCTTACAGACCTGCACCTACTAGTTTTGTCTAGCTTTCAAACAGTTAAATATATTTGCTGTTTGATCGCATTCAAAACTATAGAGAGACAGCGTGTGTCAGTCCATATACTTAAAAAACATGGAGCTTGACAATTTAACGTACACCGGACAGCTGTGTACATGCACGCTCCTCTCAGTACCGTGTAACGGCTGTTATCATGGCCACAGTGAAGCTATCTGTGTGTCACTGTGGAAGGATAAGTGGAGGACATGTTCCGTTCTTACAGACCTACACTCTAGGGAGATTCCTATTCTGCCCAATTCTACATACACCTTGTAGCTTGTGATACACTAGCCAATTTCTGCCTGTGACATAGCGCAGTGATATTCAGTGGGCCTCACACAATCCAAAAGTGTCCAGTGTCCACAATTGTGTGCAGAAATTCAAAATCTCCCTTATCCTCTAGTCACTTTTTTCACACCTGTGCCATCGAGCCTGTGACATAGCGCTCTAATATTCAGTGGGCCTCACACAATCCAAAAGTGTCCAGTGTCCACAAGTGTGTGCAGAAATTCAAAATCTCCCTTATCCTCTAGTCACTTTTTTCACACCTGTGCCATCGAGCCTGTGACATAGCGCTCAGATATTCAGTGGGCCTCACACAATCCAAAAGTGTCCAGTGTCCACAAGTGTGTGCAGAAATTCAAAATCTCCCTTATCCTCTAGTCACTTTTTTCACACCTGTGCCATCGAGCCTGTGACATAGCGCTCAGATATTCAGTGGGCCTCACACAATCCAAAAGTGTCCAGTGTCCACAAGTGTGTGCAGAAATTCAAAATCTCCCTTATCCTCTAGTCACTTTTTTCACACCTGTGCCATCGAGCCTGTGACATAGCGCTCAGATATTCAGTGGGCCTCACACAATCCAAAAGTGTCCAGTGTCCACAAGTGTGTGCAGAAATTCAAAATCTCCCTTATCCTCTAGTCACTTTTTTCACACGTGTGCCATCGAGCCTGTGACATAGCGCTCAGATATTCAGTGGGCCTCACACAATCCAAAAATGTCCAGTGTCCACAAGTGTGTGCAGAAATTCAAAATCTCCCTTATCCTCTAGTCACTTTTTTCACACCTGTGCCATCGAGCCTGTGACAGAGCGCTCTGATATTCAGTGGGCCTCACACAATCCAAAAGTGTCCAGTGTCCACAAGTGTGTGCAGAAATTCAAAATCTCCCTTATCCTCTAGTCACTTTTTTCACACCTGTGCCATCGAGCCTGTGACATAGCGCTCAGATATTCAGTGGGCCTCACACAATCCAAAAGTGTCCAGTGTCCACAAGTGTGTGCAGAAATTCAAAATCTACCTTATCCTCTAGTCACTTTTTTCACACCTGTGCCATCGAGCCTGTGACATAGCGCTCAGATATTTAGTGGGTCTCACACAATCCAAAAGTGTCCAGTGTCCACAAGTGTGTGCAGAAATTCAAAATCTCCCTTATCCTCTAGTCACTTTTTTCACACCTGTGCCATCGAGCCTGTGACATAGCGCTCAGATATTCAGTGGGCCTCACACAATCCAAAAATGTCCAGTGTCCACAAGTGTGTGCAGAAATTCAAAATCTCCCTTATCCTCTAGTCACTTTTTTCACACCTGTGCCATCGAGCCTGTGACAGAGCGCTCTGATATTCAGTGGGCCTCACACAATCCAAAAGTGTCCAGTGTCCACAAGTGTGTGCAGAAATTCAAAATCTCCCTTATCCTCTAGTCACTTTTTTCACACCTGTGCCATCGAGCCTGTGACATAGCGCTCAGATATTCAGTGGGCCTCACACAATCCAAAAGTGTCCAGTGTCCACAAGTGTGTGCAGAAATTCAAAATCTACCTTATCCTCTAGTCACTTTTTTCACACCTGTGCCATCGAGCCTGTGACATAGCGCTCAGATATTTAGTGGGTCTCACACAATCCAAAAGTGTCCAGTGTCCACAAGTGTGTGCAGAAATTCAAAATCTCCCTTATCCTCTAGTCACTTTTTTCACACCTGTGCCATCGAGCCTGTGACATAGCGCTCTAATATTCAGTGGGCCTCACACAATCCAAAAGTGTCCAGTGTCCACAAGTGTGTGCAGAAATTCAAAATCTCCCTTATCCTCTAGTCACTTTTTTCACACCTGTGCCATCGAGCCTGTGACATAGCGCTCAGATATTCAGTGGGCCTCACACAATCCAAAAGTGTCCAGTGTCCACAAGTGTGTGCAGAAATTCAAAATCTCCCTTATCCTCTAGTCACTTTTTTCACACCTGTGCCATCGAGCCTGTGACATAGCGCTCAGATATTCAGTGGGCCTCACACAATCCAAAAGTGTCCAGTGTCCACAAGTGTGTGCAGAAATTCAAAATCTCCCTTATCCTCTAGTCACTTTTTTCACACCTGTGCCATCGAGCCTGTGACATAGCGCTCAGATATTCAGTGGGCCTCACACAATCCAAAAGTGTCCAGTGTCCACAAGTGTGTGCAGAAATTCAAAATCTCCCTTATCCTCTAGTCACTTTTTTCACACCTGTGCCATCGAGCCTGTGACATAGCGCTCAGATATTCAGTGGGCCTCACACAATCCAAAAGTGTCCAGTGTCCACAAGTGTGTGCAGAAATTCAAAATCTCCCTTATCCTCTAGTCACTTTTTTCACACCTGTGCCATCGAGCCTGTGACAGAGCGCTCTGATATTCAGTGGGCCTCACACAATCCAAAAGTGTCCAGTGTCCACAAGTGTGTGCAGAAATTCAAAATCTCCCTTATCCTCTAGTCACTTTTTTCACACCTGTGCCATCGAGCCTGTGACATAGCGCTCAGATATTCAGTGGGCCTCACACAATCCAAAAGTGTCCAGTGTCCACAAGTGTGTGCAGAAATTCAAAATCTCCCTTATCCTCTAGTCACTTTTTTCACACCTGTGCCATCGAGCCTGTGTCATAGCGCTCTAATATTCAGTGGACCTCACACAATCCAAAAGTGTCCAGTGTCCACAAGTGTGTGCAGAAAATCAAAATCTCCCCTGTCCTATAGACACCTTGTACCTTGTTTTACATTACTATATAGTTTGTTGGATTTTGTCTACATTGCTACAAAAAATGAGGAAGGCTGGTGGAAGAGGCCGTGGAATTGGGCGGGGGTTGGCAGCTGGTAATGATGGTGTTGGTGGTGGATCTGATGGTAGTGGCAAGAGCAAAATAGGACCGAATGCAGGAGGTGTTGAGCCTGCGTCATCGTCTGGCTCCATAAGGCTTCGAAGGCTTAGTTTTCTAGGAGTTGGCAAACCGCTTTTAAAGCCAGAGCATCAGGAAAAAGTTTTGTCTTACATTGCTGATTCAGCCTCCAGCTCTATCGCCTCCTCTTCTGAAGTTGTAAAAAGTAAAAGAACTGAGTCGTCATTGGAGGCTCATGTTCATGAACCACAACTTTCCTTGTGTCCTTCACCCCAACCAAGATTGAAGGATGACGCAGGCCATACTACTGATTACTCCATGGAGCTGTTTTCACATACCATGTCTGGATTATCAAGTGAAATGGTGAATTACCCAGGCCAAGATGTATCTGACATGGAGTGCACTGATGCACAGCCGCTGATAGATGATTCTGCTGGTACATTCACTCAGAGCACTACATTGTCCTCGCAGTGTACAGAGCCAGATTCTGACCCTGATGAGACTCAGGTGCCCCTTCCCGCACACTATACCACCATACACGGTGACACAGAGGAAGGTGCACATGACATTGAAGAGGAGGTGATGGATGACCCAGTTGTTGACCCAGATTGGCATCCATTGGGGGAAGAGGGTGCTGCTTCCAATAGCTCAGATGAGGAGCATCCACAGCAGACATCGACATCGCAACAGCTGTTATCTGGCAGGCCCGGAGCACTCCAAAGACAGGTTCCAAAAATCAAAAGAGTTGCTGGACAGCTTGTCCAGAGGGTCAAAAGATCACAGCGTGCTAGGCCGCAAAATGTCTGCCAAAGTAGGAAGAGTGCAGTGTGGCACTTTTGTGAACAAAATCCTCATGATCAGGCCAAGGTTATCTGTAAGAAGTGCGCAAAGACCTTTAGCCGAGGGAAAAATCTGAAAAATTTGAATACCAGTTGCATGCTTAGACATTTAACCAGCATGCACTTGCAAGCGTGGACACAACACCAAACCTCAAGTGCCATATGTGCAACTGATCACAACGAAGGTAGTCAGCAACGCTACATTGTTTCCCCCACTGTAAGCCCACCGGTTAGCACAGCAGCAAATGTTGAGGTGTCGTTGCAAGGCCACAGCAGTCAGGGAATCCCACTGTTATATCAACGAAAGACTGATTCTAGGCCGTCAGAAAGAACAACAACTCCATCACCATCATCAACCCTCTCTCAGTCCGCCCTGTCCACCGCTACTTCCACCATATGCAGCTCTCAAGTCCAGCTCACCCTCCCAGACACTATGAGTAGGTCAAGAAAGTACTCAGTCTCTCATCCGCGTACACTGGGTTTGAACACCCACATTGCCAAACTAATCTCATTTGAGATGATGCCCTTTCGGTTGGTGGAAAGCGCAGCTTTCCGCGAACTCATGGCATATGCAGTACCACGCTATGACCTACCCAGTCGCCACTTCTTCTCTCGCAAAGCCATCCCAGCCCTCCACCATCATGTGAAAGACCTCATTGTCCATGCACTCAAGCAGTCAGTGAGCGGAAAGGTGCACCTCACAATTGATGCATGGTCCAGTCGGCATGGCCAGGGCCGTTACGTGTCCATCACTGCGCACTGGGTTAATGTGGTGGATGCAGGGTCCACAGGGGACAGCGGTGGTGGGACAGTGCTGCCTAGCCCACGGTATAGGAAACAGTTGGCTGTAGGCGTTCGACCCTCCTCCTCCTCCTCCAGAAGCAAAAGCTCGTCCACAGAGCGCAGTCGTACGAGCACTGCATCTGCAGCTGCCACTGTTGCACACAAGGTGTCCCCTATCGAGCAGCTAGTGGAAAGCATCAGCAGGCTGTGTTGCAGATGATGTGTTTGGGCGACAGACACACTGCCGATGTGCTGGCCGAGTACTTGAAGCGACAAACTGAGTCATGGCTGGGCAGTGTACATCTTGAGGCAGGCAAGGTAGTTAGTGATAACGGCCGGAATTTTGTGGCAGCCATAGCCCTTTCAAAACTCAGCCACATACCTTGCTTGGCTCACACCTTGAACCTGGTGGTGCAGTGCTTCCTCAATAATTATCCGGAGTTAACAGCCCTGCTCCAGAAGGTGCGAAGACTGTGCTCGCACATTCGCCGGTCGCCTGTACACTCCATTCGTATGCAGAAGCTGCAGCGATTGCTCCACCTTCCCAACCACCGCCTCATTATCGACATTGCAACAAGGTGGAACTCCACCCTGCACATGGTTGAGCGACTGTGCGAGCAGAGGCAGGCCATAATGCATTTGTGGGAGGATACACGGCCAGGCACTTTGAGAGCAGACATGGAGTTGACAGGTGTGCAGTGGTCGAAGCTGAAAGACCTCTGTAAAGTCCTTCAGTGTTTTGAGGAATGCACACGGCTGGTAAGCGCAGACGACGCCATCCTAAGCATGAGCATCCCACTTAAGCGTCTGCTCATGCAAACTTTGACGCACCTTAAGGAGCAGGCGTCTGCAGCCAATGTTGATGAGGAGGAAGAGGAGGAGGGAATCCTTGATGACATTCTGCCATTGTCTGCTCAGGGACCTCTCCTGGACGAGGTGGAGGAAGAAGAGGAGGAGGAGGAGGAGGAGGATGATGGGGATGATTAATTAGGGGAGGAGGATGCATCTCGTGGGGCAAGTGAAAATGTTGGCGTGGCAAGGTCTGGTACAGGGTTTGTGCGTGACTGGAGGGATGTGGATTTGCCAGAAAGTGCTCCTCCAACCAGCACTCGCAGTGCATCATTGACACCGGGAACATTGGCCCACATGTCAGATTATGCCTGGCAGATCCTAAAAAGGGACCCACGCATTGCCAAAATGATGAACGATGACGACTACTGGTTGGCCAGCATCCTGGATCCACACTATAAAGGCAAATTACAAAACATCATGCCACAGGAGAACCTTGACCTAATATTGGCTAATAAACAAGCAACTCTAGTAAATCGGTTGCTTGAGGCATTCCCAGCACACAGCAGCGGTGATGGTTCTCACACGAGCCGTACGGGCCAGGGGCAGCTTGGCAGAGGTGTTCGAGGTGCACACAGCAGAAGTGGCGTTGGAGACAGGGGTTTCATGACAATGTTGTGGACTGATTTTTCAAGTACCGCTCACACAACTGGTAATACTGCATCGATGGAAAGTGACAGGAGACAGCAGTTGTCAACTATGGTTACAAACTACTTTTCCTCCCATATCGATGTTCTCCCACACAGGTCATTCCCCTTTGACTATTGGGCCGCTAAACTGGACACCTGGCCTGAATTGGCACAATATGCCTTACAGGAGCTCGCTTGCCCAGCTGCAAGTGTGCTATCGGAAAGAGTCTTCAGTGCAGCTGGATCAATCCTGACAGAAAAAAGGACCCGTCTGTCAACCCAAAATGTGGATGATCTAACCTTCATTAAAATGAACCATGCATGGGTTTCCAAGGATTTTGTCCCACCTTCCCCTGATGACACATAGGGTGACAGAAAAATGGCTTGCTTTGGTCCACCTCTTCCTGGGACTTGACCTATTTCGCCTTTTGCATCAGCTGAATGTCCAACATCAACATATACCACTTTCAAAAACACCCTAACTGTGCTGCCTCCCCCCCCATGGCCGTGGTCACCACCTAGCACACGACACCGTGCGAGTGGCGTTGCCCTGGAGAGATGGGTAGGCCGAGTCTTGGGAGCGGGCACTAGCACAGGGTCCCTCATAGTGCAATCAAGTGTCTCTGACGGTGGTGGTGCACACCCGCCGTCAGACACACCGCCGTACTATGAGGGGCTCAGTGCCAGTACCGACGCCCACGAGTGGGCCCCCCTTGCATGGGCAGGGCCCCAGCATTTGCAATCTTTACCTCTCCCTGCTCCTCCGCTGTGTAGTCTGGGCCGTCAAATCCATACTGTGCCTGACACCGTCTGAGCCTGCCTCCTGATGTATAGACATATATTTAGAATGTGTACGCTATCCATACATGTTATCCGGGGAAACGGTACCCTTTCTCACCTTTGTGCAATCACGTGCAAGCCATACTGGGCCTAACACCGTCTGAGCCTGCCTCCTGATGTATAGACATATATTTTGAATGTGTACGCTATCCATACATGTTATCTGGGGATACGGTACCCTTTCTCACCTTTGTGCAATCACGTGCATGCCATACTGGGCCTAACACCATCTGAGCCTGCCTCCTGATGTATAGACATATATTTTGAATGTGTACGCTATCCATACATGTTATCTGGGGATACGGTACCCTTTCTCACCTTTGTGCAATCACGTGCAAGCCATACTGGGCCTAACACCGTCTGAGCCTGCCTCCTGATGTATTGACATATATTTTGAATGTGTACGCTATCCATACATGTTATCCGGGGATACGGTACCCTTTCTCACCTTTGTGCAATCACGTGTAATCCATACTGGGCCTGACACCGTTTGAGCCTGCCTCCTGATCTATAGACATATATTTTGAATGTGTACACTATGCTATCCATACATGTTATCCGGGGATACGGTACCCTTTCTCACCTTTGTGCAATCACGTGTAATCCATACTGGGCCTGAGAACGGCTGGCGAGCTGTTAAGCAAGCTACAGCACCTGTGGTTTGCACACGTAAGTTTTTCATTTTTTCAGGAATGACGGTTAGGCCTAATTCCGGAACTGCGGTTGACCTGCACTTACTGGGAAATCATCGTTCGCGGGTAATAATTGTAATCACAGATCCCCATCACTAACGTTGTTCAGCGGGTTATATTCACCTGTAAGCGACAAATGCTGGCCTTTTCAGTGTAGCGCACATGCAGCCACGGACATGTAAGGGCATGACACACCAGGTATTGGCCAATCTCATGTGCCAGAGCCTCACGTGTCCCTCTAGTAAGCCGGACTCGGACCACGGGGCATGACGGAGTCTCGTTCGTTAACGGAATTAAGCTTGCAATGTGTGCATCTGTTCTGTAGCTTGCATGGTTGAGGTTTCCCAGGTGGAGTCGAATTAAACCGTAGGCTCCACTCCTGGTGGTGCCCTTCTGGACATTCCTTTAAGGTTCAGCTTTGCAACCATACTGCCCACGTAAAACAAACACTTTGCCTTCATGAACGCTGTTTGGAGGGTCATGACTCGTGGGAATAACGCCGCCCAATCAGTTAACCTGCTAGAGAGATCCTTCGTTGCTCGCAAGCATGACATCACACTCCCTAGGAGGAAGGTAATGCCACTGTGGCGACCGTACTCCTGGGGGCAACACAAGTGCACTGATGCCCAGCCACTGCTCGATGAATCTGCTGGTACATTGACCCAGACCACTACATTCCCCTCACACGCTACACGGCCTGAATCTGACCCTGATGAAACTCAGGTTACCCTTCCCATATACAGTTCCATCTTACACGGTGACAAAGAGGAAGCTGCAGATGAAAGTGCAGGTTCGGCCCACCCGCCATCAGACACACCACCGTACTATCAGGGGCCATGTGCCAGTGCCGTCGCCAACGAGTGGGCCCCCCCTGCTTGCTCAGGATCACAGCACTTGCAAGGTTGAAATACTGTGCAGTGCGATGGAAGATGGGGACGACGAGGAATCCAGACTAGTACAGGGATTCCCTAGCGAGGAGACTTATTTCATTGTTTTCAATGTTGGGACAGCAATTTTTGGGGAGCACTATACTCTGGAGAATGATAGATGGGGCCCACCATACACTGGAACGTTCCAAAGGTGGACATCAGACACTGGAGCAGCATTTACAGGGCCCATTATACACTAGAGCATTAGATATGGGGCCCATTATGTTTGGAGCATTATTTGGGCCCATAAGACAGTGGAGCTTCATCCATGGGGACCAACATATACTGTAGCATTATGTGGAGCTCATCATATACTGTTTCAAACATTATATGGGACCAATGATTCTGTATGGAGAAATAGATGGGCCTTGTCATGAGATGTAAAAAGTGAAGTATTTTTCATTGTACTATACCGCTATTTCTCTGCCGTATCGGAGCATGATGAGTTGTGGTATGTGTTAAAGGGGCGCTCTTTCGCCCAGGGCACATGAAAACCTGGAGCCAGCCCTCCCCCCCACAACTTTAGCCAAATAACCCCCATTTTTCAGTGCGTAACTTGTATTATGAAGTTAATTAAGGTTGACAAGCTTAAGTAAGAAGAACTGATGCTTTTGGCATTCAAATGGGCACTGTAGGTGTGTTTCCTGTCCTCCTCTCACTGCCGACTTTTCTTCCCCATTGACTTACATTGGGTTTCGAATTTCGGGACGACCCCGACTTTTCCCTATAATCGGCCGATCTTGCTCGACCCGACTTTTGGAAAAGTCGGGTTTCACGAAACGAAACTCGACCCTAAAAAACCAAAAGTCGCTCAACTCTACTCTCCAGATATTGACTCCCACCAGAGAGATGTTTGCAAAGTTTTCGATCGCCTGCGGGCAAACTCCCTCTATGCCAAGTTGGAGAAGTGTGTGTTTGAGCAGGAGTCCTTGCCTTTCCTGGGCTATATCATCTCCATCTGGGGATTGGCCAAGGATCCTGCCAAGCTACAGGCGGTGATGGATTGGCAGGAACCTCATTCTCTCAAAGCGGTGCAGCGCTTTATGGGATTCATAAATTACTATCGCCAATTCATCCCTCACTTCTCGACTTTGGTAGCACCCTTGGTACCCCTCACCAGGAAGGGTGCAAATCCCAAGTTGTGGTCGGAACCGGTCTCCAAGGCCTTCTCCTCCATTAAGTTCAATTTCGCTAGCGCTCCCATTCTACATCGCCCCGATGTAGATAAGCCCTTCATTCTGGAAGTGGATGCCCCTTCCGTCAGTGCTGGAGTGGTCCTGTTTCAGAAGGACACGCAAGGTCGGAAGCATCCATGCTTTTTTTTCTCCAAGACCTTCACACCGGCGGAGAGGAATTATGCCATCGGGGACAGGGAGTTGCTAGCGATGAAGTTGGCCTTCTCGAAGTGGAGACACCTCCTGGAGGGGGTCACCACCCTTTCCAGGTGTTCACCGACCACAAAAACTTGGTGTATTTGCAAACAGCCCAGCGGCTAAACTCTCGCCAGGCCAGATGGTCTTTGCTCTTTTCCCGCTTCCACTTAACCCTCCATTTTCTCTCCGGGGAGAAGAACGTCCAGGCCGATGCTCTCTCCCACTCCGTGGTGTCATCGGAGGAAGAGGAGTAGGAGCCTTGGCTGATCGTTCCATCCGAGAGCATGAGGACTGTGGCTCCGGTTGCCCTTGAGTCAGTACCTCCGGGCAAGACATTTGTCCCAGCCCATCTGCGACCGGAGGTCCTCGCTTGGGCTCATTCGTCCAGGGTGGGTGGACATTTTGGGACAAAACGGACCTCTGAGCTTTTGGCGAGGACATACTGGTGGCCGCATATGGCCCGTGACGTCAGGGACTATATTCAGGCGTGTGTCTCTTGCGCCAAGAATAGGTCCTCTCCGCAGCAGCCCGCTGGGCTTCTTTTTCCTCTGCCGGTAGCGGAACGGCCCTGGGAGATGGTCGGTATGGACTTTGTGGTGGGGCTACCCAAGTCCAGTGGCAGCACGGTCATTTGGGTTGTCACCGACCATTTCTCTAAGATGGTGCACTTGGTACCTCTATCCCGGTTACCTTCTGTGCGGGGCCTGGCAGTGTTGTTCATTAAGCATGTTTTCCGCCTGCATGGCATGCCGGACAAGATTGTCAGTGACCGGGGTCCTCAGTTTGCGTCCTGGTTTTGGAGAGAGCTTTGTTCCCTGCTCAGCATTGAGCTGAATCTCTCCTCGGCCTATCATTCCGAGAGGAACTGATTGGTAGAGAGATCCAACCAGACCCTGATCACATATCTTCGACATTTTGTCTCGGCCAGGCAGGACAACTGGGCATCCTTGCTGCCGTGGGCAGAGTTCGCTTTGAACAATGCTGTGGCCGACTCCACCGGTCAGACCCCATTCCTTCTAAATTACGGTGAGCATCCGCGCATCCCTGTGCCCATGCCCGTGTCATCCACCGAATCCAGGGTGGCAAACTGGGTGGTGGAGGCACGTGACATTTGGGATCGCACCCAGGATGCTATCCAGGCTTCCAAGGAGAGAATGAGGACCTCCGCTGACACACACCGGCGCCCTACTCTGACTTTTGCCCCTGACGACTCGGTGTGGCTCTCCGCCCAAAACATCAGGCTGCGGGTAGAGTCCGCACCTCACTACATTGGCCCCTTCAATGTCCTCGAACGGATCAGCTCTGTGGTCTACCGTCTGGCCCTTCCACCACACCTGGCTATCTCTGATACATTCCACGTGTCCCTCCTTAAGCCTGTTCACTTGTCCAGGTTCTCCGAGTCATCTGCCGGGACATCAGACTTGTCTTCGGACGAGTTTGTGGTCAATGCCATCGTGGGATGCAAGGTGATGCGGGGCAAAAAGTTTTATTTGGTGGATTGGAAGGGTCATGGTCCAGAGGATCGGACCAGGGAGCCAGTGGAGAACATCTACGCTCCGCTCCTCACTGCGGCGTTTGAGCGTAGCGAGGCTCAGAGGGGAGGGGGCCCTAGGAGGGGGGGTAATGTTAGGCATTGGTCTCCTGCCACTGCCCAGCAGGAACCAGAGCCTTGCACCCAGCGGTCTCCCATTCTTCAGCCGCAGTGGAGCGTGCTCAGCAGATTCATCGGTCCTGGCACTCTGCCCAGGCCAACACTGTGGGTCTGCTTGCTGCTGCCACCTCTGGCACAGCTATGACAATGCATGTGGAGTGCCCAACCAGGGCCTAGTGGGGTACTTGGTACCGGGCCTGTTGATCTCAATGGAAGTTGTCACGGAAGCTGTGACCCGGTCCGTGGCCCTGGGGCTCCATGGCAAAAAGGGGATGAATGAACAATGAAATAAAGTTTATGAATAGTTCCTGACGCCACCTGTGGCATTCGGCAAGTGAGGTGTTAGGCCAACGCTGCATGCAGATCCTCTGGGACTGGTGGTGGGTTGCAGCCAAGATGGTGAAGCTCCCCACAGGTGGAGCTGTAGTCCCAGGGCAGTGTAGATGTAGAAATGGAGGCGAGGCAAGGGCGGTGTAGAGGCTGGTGCCCAGATGTAGTAGTGCGGGGTGTAGTGATGTGTGAATAAGTGGAGCATACCAAGGCATGTAGTTCCAAAGTTTTACTCACAGTCTGCAGTTCACACAGATGCCTGCCTCCGTGCTGTGTCCTCCGGGTCCTGGGCTCAGTCAACCTCCAGGCAAGATAGGATGCTCCCTTCCAACACTCCGCCAACATGTACCTTTCTGAACGTCTCCTCTATAGTGCCTTTAAGTGAAGTACTCCTAGTACTGAGTTACACTGGAGTGCCTCCTGACAGATGTTCCCAAGAACTCTACTTGTATGGCAGACAGCTGTAGCCTGCTTTGGGGACTCCTTACTCCTGAGTCCTGGCTCACTATCCAAGTTGCTGTTGTGCCCCAAGTCTTAGATGGGAGTAGTGCATTTACAGCCCACTACTCCACCGGTGTCTGCTGCAGAACAATTAGTGTCCTTACAACCTCGGGGCCTGGGCCCCGGCCTTGCGCCTAGAACTTCTAGGCAGGGTTCTTCCTCTAACCCACGTCCTCTGTATTCCCTTACTTGTCTTTCTTTCTTATGGAAGCTCAGGCTTCAGTTCAATGTCTTTCTCCTTCTTTCCTTTCCCGTGCCAGCAGACCCAGGTCACTGAGATCTGCTGCAGCACCTCCTTCCTCCAACCATCTCTTAGGGATCTTCTCTCCTCACTCCTCTCTGAGTGACTCTCTTGACCAACAGAACTAACTAACTAACTCAAATTCTAAACCTTCCCACTCTTATTTGTATCCTAAACTCCACCCACCTCCCAGCACGTTTTGTGTTTCCAAGCAGGGAACCACCAAAGGAGCTCTGCTACTCTCTAAGCAAGGAGCCGCAATGTGGCTTTGCTACACTACTTTGTGGTGAGGGGTGCAGGTGTTGGAGCGTGGCTAGGAGTTCCCACCTTACCTGGATGGTGGGGCACCACACCTCAGGAGGAGGTGGAGTACCTCTGTGGCGACTGAAGCCACAAGGGCACCACATCCCCCCGTTAAACACAGCACGTCCGCGGGCTGCAAGTCAAACAGAGTTAACAATATAGGAACATACAAAATTTTGGTAGTGCTGAATAAACATTTCTTAGACTAAACTTCCTAATATAGGAGGCACGGTTTCTTGAACGTTACAAACAAATTAACTGTCTAAACCTTTTAAATTATGCTACCTAATGTAAAGTGCTACAGGAGCAAACTCAATATCAATTCACATTTTCTAGCAACACATCTCTTTCCATTATCTTTCACATTTTCTACTTTTCACTGTCTCTTCTAGACTTAGGATGACAACCGTAGATACCTGGTTCGTCACCTGTAATTTTCAATTCTGCATTCACATTCTCAGCATCTTTATTCGAAAACTCTGTAAAACATTCACTATGTCTCTTTCTCAATATACTTCTATAAAATCTATCATTAATACTTTCATTATACACTATTATGTTCTAGCTTCTTATTCAGAGAAAAACATTAAGCATTATTATCAAGTGCAACGATAGACACTGGTCCGACCATCGCGTCTGGAAATGTCCCTATGTCGAGGTAGATCTTTCAAAAAGAGAGTCCTATGTAAAACCAAGAGAGAGCACCAAAAGCGGTGCAAACTATATACAATAACAGTTCTGGACCATTCAACGTTCATGATCTCCACAGTTCAAGTGTAAAGGCTGCCAACAAAACTGGGCAACTCTGGGAAAATAAACTAGGACATGATAACCAAAAACAGAAAACTGGTGCAAAAAATAGAAAACAATGGCACAACTGTGCAAATACCCTCCTGGGTAATGAGATTTACTTTAAAGGAAGCATCTTGACTAATTGTTATTGTTGTTCCCTCCTGGGGTTCTGGAAGATGATGATTGGGAACTGCTACCAGATGAAATGATTTGGGTGTCTTCATCTTGTTGCTGGTTGCTTGCCATACGCATGTATTCTCTCTCTTCAGGGGTGAGATTGACAGCTGCCTGTGCGGATATTGTGGTAGCTGAGGGGTCCGCTACTTGGGGTTCTGCAGGGGTTGCAGCCGGTATCTCTGCTGTCAGCAATTCGGCCAGAGCTGTAGCGGGTACCGATAGCTGCTGTTCTGCGATTGCAGGTGGTACCACAGCGAGTGATACTACGGCCGGTTGTTGCAGGAATGAGGCAATTTGGGGGCCACTACATGATGTCTGCGCGATCACTGAACAGTTTCTGTCTTTGGGTGCGGTTCCTAATACCAGGATCATGGAAGGGGTGGACATCATACCTGCTACCTCCCGGTGATGTTCTGGCTCCTGCGGAGGCACTGGATTGCGAATGATGGCGGCCGCAATCCCTGGGGTTGTCTGTCATACGGCCGGTAGCTGTATCCGTCCCAGCTCAGGACCAGGATAGGCCGGTAGGAGCCTGCGTGGCCGCGCCGGCTTTGGGCTGGGACTCCGCTCCTGTCCCACAGTCTCCGGGCCTCTCATGTATCTTCTCCTGGCAGGCCGCATTCAGTGACAGCACCAGCCTGGAGGCAGTGGCGGGCGCTGTAAAGGGTGTCGAAGCGGCTGTATGCTCCGCGAGCGCTGCCTGGGGGAGGGTTGCTTCCCCCCGCCATTTTCTTCTGGCCTCCGCACTCCTTCCATTATGGCATTCTGGCATTTACCAAGCCAGTATATGAACCCCTCGGGGGGTGGGTCAAGTTGCTGTCGCATAGAAGTTCAGACAGGGGAGGCCCAGGACAGTCCGCGCTCTTTTCTTAGGACCGCCAATATTATCACGCCCTTCTTCTCTAAGCTGTCGGCCATTATTAATATTCATTTCACAGTTTATTAAATTGGGTCATCGGCACATTCTCACAAGTTTTAAGTCCAGCAAATCTTAGGCACACAGAACCCAATAGCATTGGGTCTCGTCATCCTGTTCGTGACGCCAGAATGGAGCGCCCCACCAGGGCCTAGCGGGGTACTTGGTACCGGGTCCGTTGATCTCAATGGGAGTTGTCACAAAAGCTGTGACCCGGTCCGTGGCCCTGGGGCTCCATGGCAAAAAGGGGATGAATGAACAATGAAATAAAGTTTATGAATAGTTTGTGACGCCACCTGTGGTGTTCGGCAAGTGAGGTGTTAGGCTGACGCTGCATGCAGATCCTCTGGGACTGGTGGTGGGTTGCAGCCAAGATGGTGAAGCTCCCCACAGGTGGAGCTGTAGTCCCAGGGCAGTGTAGATGTAGCAATGGAGGAGAGGCACAGGCAGTGTAGAGGCTGGTGCCCAGATGTAGTAGTGTGGGGTGTAGTGGTGCGGGAATAAGTGGAGGACACCAAGGCATTTAGTTCCAAAGCTTTACTCACAGTCTGCAGTTCACACAGATACCTGCCTCCATGCTGTGTCCTCCGGGTCCTGGGCCCAGTCAACCTCCAGGCAAGATAGGATGCTCCCTTCCAACACTCCGCCAACATGTACCTTTCTGAACATCTCCTCTATAGCGCCTTTAAGTGAAGTACTCCTAGTACTGAGTTACACTGGAGTGCCTCCTGACAGATGTTCCCAAGAACTCTACTTGCATGGCAGACAGCTGTAGCCTGCTTCGGGGACTCCTTACTCCTGAGTCCTGGCTCACTATCCAAGTTGCTGTTGTGCCCCAAGTCTTAGATGGGAGTAGTGCATTTACAGCCCACTACTCCACCGGTGTCTGCTGCAGAACCATTAGTGTCCATACAACCTCGGGGCCTGGGCCCCGACCTTGCGCTTAGAACTTCTAGGCAGGGTTCTTCCTCTAACCCACGTCCTCTGTGTTCCCTTTTACTCCTACGTTCCGTACTTGTCTTTCTTTCTTATGGAAGCTCAGGCTTCAATTCAATGTCTTTCTCCTTCTTTCCTTTCCCGTGCCAGCAGACCCAGGTCACTGAGATCTGCTGCAGCACCTCCTTCCTCCATCCATCTCTTATGGATCTTCTCTCCTCACTCCTCTCTGAGTGACTCTCTTGACCGACTGAACTAACTAACTAACTAACTAACTCAAATTCTAAACCTTCCCACTCTTTTATACATCCTAAACTCCACCCACCTCCCAGCATGTTTCGTGCTTCCAAGCAGGGAACCACCAAAGGTGCTCTGCTACTCTCTAAGCAAGGAGCCGCAATGTTGCTTTGCTATACTACTTTGTGATGAGGGGTGCAGGTGTTGGAGTGTGGTTAGGAGTTCCCACCTTACCTGAATGGTGGGGCACCACACCTCAGGAGGAGGTGCAGTACCTCTGTGGCGACTGAAGCCTCAGGGGTGCCACACATGCTGCTCAGTAGCGAGATTCTCCAGGGACTAAGTCCTCATGTCGGGCCACTGAGCATGCCTGTGGAGTGATCTCCCATTGGAGATCGAGGGTCACGTGCTCAGGTCCTGCTCGTGTTCGGATTGGCCCATCCGAGAAGCAAGGAAGGTCCTGGACGCCCGTGGCTATAAAAGGTTCGCATGGCCGCTCGCCCATGCGCTAGGATAGACTGTATTTACAGACTATGTGGAGTGAGTGATGTATGCACATATGAATGTCTCTGATGAATGAATCATTAAGAAACCCCTACCCTTGGTACGCATGTGTTGTGCAGCCTAGCCTGCTAGCGCCCAGGCTTAGGCGTAGGTAGGTCTGAGGTTGAGTCAGGCCTCAGGCCTCACCAGGGACTCGGCAGGCCTCAGTGCATGTGCTCCATTGCCAGCGTCTATAGCGACGCTCGCAGCAGCGACGCCGTGCGTTCAGTGGGCCTAGAAGGACTCTAACCCCGTGTCCTTTGGGTAGAGTTCTGTGGCCGTACACTGTGCTCTCTTTTAGCCGAGCTCTGTGAGCACAAACAGGCTCCGGCGTTTATGTTCAGCGGTAGTGCGGCTCTGTGAAGCAACAGAGTCCGCCCCTGTACACACCGGGTGACGTTAACCTGCTTGTGTTCTTATAGTGCACCGCCATATAGCATCTGCCATTACTGAGCAGCAGGTTACCACCCCTGCACGGTGGACCCCGGGCTGCGAACGCACCTTATTACCATCTTTATTATTTGGTGCATTCTGCCAGCCCTAACAGCCTTGTGTTGCATTACGTCAGATAAAGTGCTTTGACCATGGCTTGTGTGTTGAGTCTCTTTGTCTCCAAGCGCTTGTGAACAGAAGAGCGAAAACCTCGTAATCCGGACTCACTGGTATAATCTGACGCTTGGTCAGAACAAAAAGCAGCTATAACAGAGCCACTTGCATGGACTGCACAGTTTTAGTGCATGCAGCCACGCTTTTGGTCAGTTCCTGGACCTGGAGACATAGGTGTGCAGAAGAGTCATTGTCTTGGGTCAGCCTGTCAGTCTCAAGAGGGGTCTGGAGCAAGGATACTGCCTCCTGATGATATTTAATTGCTGGGTACCTAAAAGGTGCTGTGCTGCTAGAATTTGGTTCACGCCACACTCGGATGGCTCTATTCTTAAAGTGCGCAAAGTCCAGGTCAGGGTTTTATAAGGCCAGAATGCGCAGATGTATCCTTGGGGCGTTATGGGTCGCCCTCCCAGGGCTGTGGGGTACTCGGTACCGGGCCGGTATCAGCGAGATGTGTCACAGAAGCGGTGACCCAGACCGTGGCCCTGGGCGCCCAAGTAATAGGAAGATGTGGATGGTGGAATGTAGTTAAATGAATAGTTTGTGACGCCACCTGTGGTGTTCGGCAAGTGAGATGTTAGGCCGACGCTGCTTGCAGATCCTCTGGGGCTAATGGTGTGTGGCAGCCAAGATGGTGAAGCTCCCCACAAGTGGAGCTGTAGCCCCAGGGCAGTGTAGGTGTAGGGGAACAGGAGAGGCGCAGGCAGTGTAGAGACTGGTACCCAGATGTAGCGGTGCTGAGTGTGTTAGCGCAAGAATGGATGGAGGACACCGGGGCTTGTAGTTCCAAAGCTTTACTCACAGTTCTTAGTACACACAGGTGCCTGCCTCCGGGCCATGTCCTCCGGGTCAGAGACTCAGTCAACCTCCAGGCAAGATGGTATGCTCCTTCCAACAATCCGCCAACATGTGCCTTTCTGAACGTCTCCTCTATAGCGCCTTTAAGTGTGAAGATCTCCTAGTACTGAGTTACACTTGAGTTCCTCCTGACAGATGTTCCCAAGAACTCTAATTGTACGGCAGACAGCTGTAGCCTGCTTCGGGGACTCCCTACTCCTGAGTCCCGGCTCTCTATCAAAATTGCTGTTGTGCCCCAAGTCTTAGATGAGAGTAGTGCGTTTACAGCCCACTACTCCACCGTTGTCTGCTGCAGAACCACAAGTGTCCATACAACCTCGGGGACCGGGCCCCGGCCTTGCGCTTAGAACTTCTAGGCAGGGTTCTTCCTCTAACCCACGTCCTCTTTGTTCTCTGTTACTCCTTAGTTCCGTACTAATCTCTCTCTCTTATGGAAGTTCAGGTTTCAGCTCAATGTCTTTCTCCTTCTTTCCTTTCCCGTGCCAGCTGGCTCAGGTCACTGAGGCAGCTGCAGCACTCCTTCCTCCATCCCTTCTTCCAGGGATCTCCACTCCTCTCCGAGTGGCTTCCTTTCTCCAACCTCCTGTCAGACTGACCTGACTCAAACTGTCCTGTAATCCTAAACCTTCCCGCTCTTGTATGTATTCTCAACTCCACCCACCTCCCAGCATGTTTAGTGCTCCAAGCAGGGAACCACCAAAGGTGCTCTGCTACCCTCTGAGCAAGGAGCCGCAAACTCCTGTTGTGTGGGATGCGAGTGTTGGAGCGTGGTCAGGAGTTCCCACATTACCTGGATGGTAGGGTACCACACCTTAGCAGAAGGTGCAGTACCTCTGTGGTGACTGAGCCTCAGGGGCACCACAGTTAGATAGGAGTCCCTCAATAAAGTGCTCCATTAACAACTTATCCTCATCTTGCACGCTGTCAGAAGCAACCTGCTTCATGTTCTGTAGCACCTCCTAAAGGTTAAGGGCAGAGTCCTGTATACTGACCTGCACCCTTTGTTTGCACCCAAAGAATCTCATTTTTATTTCTACTATAGTGCAGACGTGACGCCCCTGAGGGTTCAGTCGCCAGAGAGGTGCTGCACCTCCTCCTGAGGTGTGGTTCCCCATCATCCAGGTAAGGTGGAGACACCTGACCACACTCCAACACCTGCATCCCACACAACATAGTAGTGTAGCAAAGTACCTTTGGTGGCTCCCTGCTTGGAACATGAAGAGTGCTCGGAGTTGGGTGGAGCTTAGTCTACACAAGAGAGCAGGAGATTATTAGGACTAGGTCAGTCTGTGAGAGAAGATCCCCTAAGTGGGATGGATGGAGGGAGGTGCTGCAGCAGTCTCCTGTGACCTGGAGCTGCTGGCACTGGAAAGAGATATAGAAAGCCTGATTCTCCATAAGAAAGAAAGATTAGTACGGAACATAAGGAGAAGAAGAGAACTAAGGACTAGGGTCGGAGTGGAACCCTTCTTCAAGTTCAAAGCGCATGGCCGGGGTCCGGTCCCCGAGGTTGTATGGACACTAATGGTCCTGCAGCAGACACCGGAGGAATAGAAGTTGTCACCACTTTATTCCCACACAAAACTTGGGGTCACAACAGCAACGTGAGTGAGCCGGGACTTGGGAGCAAGGAGTCCCCGAAGCAGGCTGCAGCTGTCTGCCGTACAAGTAGAGTTCAAAGGAACATCTTAAAGGAGGAACTTGGGTTTAACAAACAACCACAAGTACTTCATTACAAGCGCTAGAAAGGAGATGTTTGGAGAAGGCATATGTTGGCGGAGTGTTGGAACGGAGTACTTCATCTTGCCTGGAGGTTGGCTGAGCCCCTGACCTGGAGGACACGGCACCAAGGCGGGCACCTGTATGCACAACAGACTGTTAGTAAAGTTTTGGAACTATATGCCCTGGTGTTCTCCGCTTATTCCTGCGCCAACTCACTCAGCACTGCTACATCTCTGTGCTTAACACTACACCGTTCTCCTCTCCTCACTACCTCTCTATCTACATTACACTGCCCTGGGACTACAGCCCTACCTGTGGAGGGCCACAACATCATTGCTGCACCACACCATCTGTCCCAGAGGATCTGTCTGCAGTGTCGGCTTAACATCTTCATTGCCGAACACCACAGGTGGTGTCACGAATCATCCACTTATAACCTTTAATCATCAGCCACGCTTAACACTATTTCTTTTACATGGACGCCCAGGGCCACGGACCGGGTCACAGCCACTGTGACATCTCCCATTGAAATCAATGGGCCCGGCTCTGAGTACCCCACAGCCCTGGCTGGCGATCCACAGATGTCAAAGGTGTCCTTCAGCCTGGCCAAGATTTGCTTGACAGTTCCTTTATCAGTGTCTGGCCAGGATTTTAATTCCCTCTGGGCTGCACCAGTTAACTGGCCAGTGAGGATGCTGATTGTTTTGACTCTCAGACATGGGGTACACTTCAAACAAACTACATTGTGTCTCCTTGATATCGCTCAGGGTATGCGACCCCTGGCCGCTCCTGGGATGTACGGCATTGATAGCGGCATTATGGGGGCTGCGGCTGTGGCCGCCGCTGGAATCGGCAGCACCTTGCGGTTGCAGCCTCCGCTGGATCTCCACCTGGGTGGACATTTTCTTCTCCCCTTGTGAACCTCAGCTAGGCTCTGTTTATCGTTGCCGTTTTCAGCGGCTGCTCCGCAGGTGGGATGGAACCTGCTTTTCCCCCCCGTTCACGACAGAGTGCGGCTCCGGCTTCAGTTCTTGCTCTTTCTTCTGGTTCCACCCATGACGACATGCCCCTCTTTTCCCGCGCACCATGTGACTCAGTAATGGTGGCGATGTTATAATTCAAGAAAGTCTCTGCCACACAGTACCCGATAATGCCGGGCTACGAAATCCTGTTCATGATGCCAAAATGGCGTGCCCCACAGGGCCCCGGAGTACTCGGTACCTGGCCAGTCCTTCAGGGAATGTCGCAGTGGCAGTGACCCGGTCCGTGGCCCTTGGCGTCCATTAAAATAAATGAGGAGGAAAGTTTATAGGGGATTAATTCGTGATGCCACCCGTGGTGTTCAGCAATAAGGAGATAGCCGACGTTGCTTAAGGAGACCGCTGGGGCTGTTGGTGATGCAGCAAAGTTGTTATGTGGCGTCCCTGAGGCTCAGTCGCCACAGAGGTAATGCACCTTCTCCTAAGGTATAGTGCCCCACCAACTAGGTAGGTTGGGAACTCCTTTCCACACTCCAACACCTGCATCCCACACACAGGATAGTTCAGTAGGTCCACATAGCAGCTTTAGGCTGGGGGTAGCAAAGCACCCTTCGTGGAACCCTGCTTCGTAACACGAGATGTGCTGGGAGGTGGGTGGAGTTAGTATAAAAGAAGGGGAAGGATAGGATTTACAGGTCAGTCTGTGGTGAGTCCCAGAGAAGGAGGTCAGTCTGACAGAGGGTCAGTCTGAGGGGAGCTCAAGGCGGAGGAAGACAGTCAGTCAGGCGAGGCTGAGGACTGGTCTTAGTGGAACGAGCTCCCTGGGAAAAGAGAGAGAGAAGAAGGAGTGCTGCAGCTGCCTCAGTGACCTGAGCCAGCTGGCACGAGAGAGAGAGAGAGAAGGAGAGAGACGTAGAACTGTAACCTGCACTTCCATAAGAGAGAAAGACACGTACGGAACGAAGGAGGAGAGAGACCAGAGAGGAGTTGTGGGTTGGAAGAGTACCCTGCCTATAGGTTGTCAGTGCAACAAACATCACCGCCATTGATATTGGGCGCCCAGGGCCATGGACCCGGTCGCCGCTGATGTGACACATCCCCCTGACATCGGCCCGATACCGAGTACCCCACAGCCCTGGGTGGAGCAGGGGCAACCTAATTTTGGTGTCACAACCAGGATGACGAGACCCAATGCCATCGGGTTCTGTGTGCCTGAAATTTGTGAGACTTTGTGCTTTTGAAAATGTGCAGAAGACCTGATTTAATAGACTGTAAAATGGACATTGGAAATGGCCGCTGGCGTGGAGAAGAAGGGCGTGAAGAGATGGGAGGTCCTAGGAAACGACCGCGATGAGTATTGGGCCTCCCCTGCCTGTACTACTATGTGACAGCAACATGGCCCACCCCCCAAGGGGTTCGTATACTGGCTTGGTATGGAGGCGCTGGAAGAAGACGCCGCCCCCGGAAGGAGGGGCAGAAGAAGCCAGTGGTGGGAAAGGGGCCAAGGCAGGAAGGAGAACGCCAGAATGCCATGATGAAAGAAGATGAGAAATCAGAAGAGCAGGGGGAGGAGAGACCACTCGCCCCTAGGCCGCTCACCCGGAGGCTGCGACCGCTGATACATCCTTGGCAGTGGCCACCACCACCTCACCCCGATACTGCCATTGGGTGAGTCCCGTTCGGAGAAGATACATGAGGGTGTTGGAGAAGAATGGAGGCCCAGGACCGTGTCCCCGCCTGGACCGGGAACGGTTGCGCCGAACTCCACCAATGACCCCGGCAGAGACTGGTCTGACCCCGGCTCGGATGTAACTGCGGTCCATCCTGTCCGTCACTCCGGGAGTTGCGGCAGCCGCCATCTACTACTGGGAACCGGAACCGCAAACGCGGCTGGATACGCCAGGTACTATTACTGCCCTGGGGGGTGACTGTTATGATTGAGTCACTGAGAAAGGAAAAAACAAAACACGAGCTCAGCCCAGAAAATCAGAGAGGTTGGAAACTAGCGGATTGCAGACCCCTAATCCTATCACACAACTAGCAGTAGCCGTGGAGTGTTCCTATGGTGATCCTAGACACCTCGTCACAGCCGGAGATCTAAATAAGCCTAAAGAGAGAAAAGGGAAAAACTGACTACCCCAGAGCAGACCCCAAAACAATAGGCAGCCCCCAACATATAATGACGGTGAAGCAAGATGAAAACACTAACACAGATAGAAAGATAGGTTGAGCAAATGATGGGGCCCAAGCTAACTAAAAAGGACAGGACTAGAGTTGAGCGATACCAGCCGATACTTGAAAATATCGGATCGGAATGGATCGGCCGATCTTTAAAAAAAGTATCGGTATCGCCGATTCCGATACCGGGAACCAATGCAAGTCAATGGGGCCAAAATATCGGAATTAAAAAAAACCCTTTCTTTCCTTGTAGGTTAATTCTACATGAAGAAAAACAACTAAGAATAATGTAGAATGTATTGTGGGAGGTGGAGGAGACATTAAAGCCATAGAGGTTTAGCCCAATCAAATGGAATAGCAGGAATTAAACTTTTTTTTTTAAAGATGTTAGGAGTTACAAAGATATTGACTATGTTAGCCTCATTTATATTTTGCCAGACATGTATGTCTTCTTCTTCTACTTCCTTTTTTTACATTCTTCTTCTTCTTCTTCTTCTACTTCCTTTTTTTACATTCTTCTTCTTCTTCTTCTACTTCCTTTTTTTACATTCTTCTTCTTCTTCTTCTACTTCCTTTTTTTACATTCTTCTTCTTATTCCTTTTTTTACATTCTTCTTCTTCTTCTTCTACTTCCTTTTTTTACATTCTTCTTCTTCTTCTTCTACTTCCTTTTTTTACATTCTTCTTCTTCTTCTTCTACTTCCTTTTTTTACATTCTTCTTCTTCTTCTTCTACTTCCTTTTTTTACATTCTTCTTCTTATTCCTTTTTTTACATTCTTCTTCTTCTTCTTCTACTTCCTTTTTTTACATTCTTCTTCTTCTTCTTCTTCTTCTTCTTCTTCTTCCTTTTCTTACATTCTTCATATTCTTCTTATTCAACAATTATTATTCTACATATTCAGCTTCTTCATCTTCTTCCTATTCTTCTTCATCATATTCTTGTTTGTGTCAGGCATTCCTGTAGTTGTTATCTAGAAAAGTTAGAAGTTTACACCTTCCGTTCTGCCTGTCACAAAAGATTTACAACAGGATTTGTCTGCGTTCAGTTTGGCCTGCAGAAGCAGGCCTTTTCCAGGGGCACCACGAGGAGGAACGGACTCACCCCCATACACTGCTTAGTCTTCTTCTGCTTATAAATAAGATAATATCATTTGCTCAGAGTATTAGTCTTATGCTTAATGTTCTTCTGCTTTGTTTTTTTTATGCTTCTTTGTCTTCTCTCTCTTGTTGTTCTGCATCTTGGTGGTTGTCTTCCTGTTCTTTGTCCTCTTGAACCAGCTGACGGTACTGGCACCCGGAGGGGCAGCAGAAGGAACAAGAGCCAATGGCACTACCGAGGACCAGCTGACGGTGCTGGAACCCGGTTACTAAGCAGGAGGTACCTGTGCTACAAAGCACTACCAAGGACCAGCAGACGTTGCCGGAACTCGGATACCGAGATGGAGGCACCTAGGCCAAAGGCTCTGACGAGAACCAGCTGACGGTGCTGGAACCCGGAGGGGTAGCATAAGCTGCAAGAGCAAATGGAAATAGCGAGGACCAGCTGACAGTGCTGGCACCCGGAGGGGCAGCAGAAGGAATAAGAGCCAATGGCACAACCGAGGACCAGCTGACGGTGCTGGAACCCGGTTACTAAGCAGGAGGTACCTGTGCTACAAAGCACTACCAAGGACCAGCAGACGTTGCCGGAACTCGGATACCGAGATGGAGGCACCTAGGCCAAAGGCTCTGACGAGAACCAGCTGACGGTGCTGGAACCCGGAGGGGTAGCATAAGCTGCAAGAGCAAATGGAAATAGCGAGGACCAGCTGACAGTGCTGGCACCCGGAGGGGCAGCAGAAGGAATAAGAGCCAATGGCACAACCGAGGACCAGCTGACGGTGCTGGAACCCGGTTACTAAGCAGGAGGTACCTGTGCTACAAAGCACTACCAAGGACCAGCAGACGTTGCCGGAACTCGGATACCGAGATGGAGGCACCTAGGCCAAAGGCTCTGACGAGAACCAGCTGACGGTGCTGGAACCCGGAGGGGTAGCATAAGCTGCAAGAGCAAATGGAAATAGCGAGGACCAGCTGACAGTGCTGGCACCCGGAGGGGCAGCAGAAGGAATAAGAGCCAATGGCACAACCGAGGACCAGCTGACGGTGCTGGAACCCGGTTACTAAGCAGGAGGTACCTGTGCTACAAAGCACTACCAAGGACCAGCAGACGTTGCCGGAACTCGGATACCGAGATGGAGGCACCTAGGCCAAAGGCTCTGATGAGAACCAGCTGACGGTGCTGGAACCCGGAGGGGTATCAGAAGTTACCCCTGAAAAGCAAAGTTGGCATGCCGCAAGCTGGCCGCAGTTACCGAATCACACAGTCCTACAGGGGGTGCTTGTCCTACTGGCACTATGGAACAAACCTTTCTTACCAGAACCCGCAGTCCACATAGGAAGCACCTAAACTGCTGGCACCCTAGCCTCGGCTAACCCAACCGCAACACGACATGGCAACTTGGGGTGGCAAACTGACATTGACACTTCCCAGAAACAGCAGGCAGGGCTGGAACCAAGCTGGGCAGGAGGGAGTACCCGTGCCAAAGTCAGTTATGAGCAGCAACTGGCGATGTTGGAGCCCAGGACAAGCACTTAGCAGGCTGAGGCCTGATGTGCTGTCAATTGGGAGGCAGCAGGACAGATTGCCATCAAAACAGCAGGGGAACAGCTGACGTTACTGAACCCCACAAACACAGGAGCTAGTGTTTTACTCTGTGAAGACGGCACTTCCGAGCAACAACTGGCTGTGTTGAAGCCCAGGGACAAGCACGGAGCAGGCTTAGGCTGCATTGAAGAAATTTTAAGATCGGTTGTAGACTACTAATTTGAACCAAGCTCCACTTAGGCCTGTGGCTTCACTGATTTTCGTATTTCCCCTGTCCTCCAACCCCGCCAGTTACAGCTCCGAAGTGGCGTCTGCACAATCCACACTTGTTCCTGTGTTACAGGTGTTCAGTCCGGTCAGTTAATCCCCTGATGTGTGTCCGGCAATGTCGCCTGCTCTGTCCACATTCCGATAATGGGAATGTGGACAGAGCAGGCGACATTGCCGGACACACATCAGGGGATTAACTGACCGGACTGAACACCTGTAACACAGGAACAAGTGTGGATTGTGCAGACGCCACTTCGGAGCTGTAACTGGCGGGGTTGGAGGACAGGGGAAATACGAGAGACGGTGTAGCCACAGGCCTAATTGGAGCACGGTTAAAAATCAGTAGTGGTACGACTGTGTAGGCAGCAGGAGACTTTGCCATCCACACAGCAGGGGATCAGCTGACATTACTGAACCCCACTGAGACACGGGAGCAAGTGTCTCTTTCCGTGTGGACGGCACTTCCGAACTACAACTGGCTGTGTTGAAGCCCAGGAAATAGGAGGGTGTAGGCAGAGGCCTACTGTATTTTGAATGAGTTTACAGCAGGAGAGACTGCCATCCACACAGCAGGGGATCAGCTGACGTTACTGAACCCCACTGAGACACGGGAGCAAGTATCTCTTTCCGTGTGGACGGCACTTCCGAACTACAACTGGCTGTGTTGAAGCCCAGGAAATAGGAGGGTGTAGGCAGAGGCCTACTGTATTTTGAATGAGTTTACAGCAGGAGAGACTGCCATCCACACAGCAGGGGATCAGCTGTCGTTACTGAACCCCACTGAGACACGGGAGCAAGTGTCTCTTTCCGTGTGGACGGCACTTCCGAACTACAACTGGCTGTGTTGAAGCCCAGGAAATAGGAGGGTGTAGGCAGAGGCCTACTGTCTTTGTAATGCGGAGACAGCAGGAGAGACTGCCATCTCCACAGCAGGGGAACAGCTGGCAGTGCTGAACCCCACTAACACTTGAACGAATGTGTTTGGCTCTGTGGAGACGACACTTCTGAACACCAACTGACGCTGTTGGAGCCCAGGATTAGGCGAGGAGCAGGCTGGGGCCTACTGGATTTTGGCAGGTGAATGCAGCAGGAGACTTGCCATCTCCACAGCAGGGGAACAGCTGGCAGTGCTGAACCCCACTAACACTTGAACGAATGTGTTTGGCTCTGTGGAGACGACACTTCTGAACACCAACTGACGTTGTTGGAGCCCAGGATTAGGCGAGGAGCAGGCTGGGGCCTACTGGATTTTGGCAGGTGAATGCAGCAGGAGACTTGCCATCTCCACAGCAGGGGAACAGCTGGCAGTGCTGAACCCCACTAACACTTGAACGAATGTGTTTGGCTCTGTGGAGACGACACTTCTGAACACCAACTGACGTTGTTGGAGCCCAGGATTAGGCGTGGAGCAGGCTGGGGCCTACTGGATTTTGGCAGGTGAATGCAGCAGGAGACTTGCCATCTCCACAGCAGGGGAACAGCTGGCAGTGCTGAACCCCACTAACACTTGAACGAATGTGTTTGGCTCTGTGGAGACGACACTTCTGAACACCAACTGACGCTGTTGGAGCCCAGGATTAGGCGAGGAGCAGGCTGGGGCCTACTGGATTTTGGCAGGTGAATGCAGCAGGAGACTTGCCATCTCCACAGCAGGGGAACAGCTGGCAGTGCTGAACCCCACTAACACTTGAACGAATGTGTTTGGCTCTGTGGAGACGACACTTCTGAACACCAACTGACGCTGTTGGAGCCCAGGATTAGGCGAGGAGCAGGCTGGGGCCTACTGGATTTTGGCAGGTGAATGCAGCAGGAGACTTGCCATCTCCACAGCAGGGGAACAGCTGGCAGTGCTGAACCCCACTAACACTTGAACGAATGTGTTTGGCTCTGTGGAGACGACACTTCTGAACACCAACTGACGTTGTTGGAGCCCAGGATTAGGCGAGGAGCAGGCTGGGGCCTACTGGATTTTGGCAGGTGAATGCAGCAGGAGACTTGCCATCTCCACAGCAGGGGAACAGCTGGCAGTGCTGAACCCCACTAACACTTGAACGAATGTGTTTGGCTCTGTGGAGACGACACTTCTGAACACCAACTGACGCTGTTGGAGCCCAGGATTACGCATGCCGCATGCAGAGGCCAATGGGCATCGGTTTTTATGGAGGTTGTGGACTACTTCTGATTCTAACCATGCTCCACTTAGGCCTCTGGCTCCACTGTCTCTACTATTTACCCTGGCCTCCAACCCCGCCAGCTACATCTCTGAAGTGGCGTCAGCACAATCTACACTTGTTCCTGTGTTACTGGTGCTCAGTCCCATCAGTTGATCCCCTGATGTTTGTCCGGCAAGTTCGCCAGCTCTGTCCTCATTCCCACTACTGGTTATAGGAATGTGGACAGAGCAGGAGACCTTGCCGGACACACATCAGGGGATAAACTGATGGGACTGAGCCACAGGAACACAGGAACAAGTGTAGATTGTGCTGACGCCACTTCAGAGATGTAGATGGCGGGGTTGGAGGTCAGGGGAAATAGTAGAGACAGTGGAGCCAGAGACCTAAGTTGGGCACGGTTAAAAATCAGTAGTGGTTTGAATGTTGATGGAGCTGGTGACTCTGCCGTCCACACAGCAGGGGATCAGCTGGCATTACTGAACCCCAGTAACACAGGAGCTAGTGTGTTTCTCTGTGCAGACGACACATCTGAGCGACAACTGGCTGTGTTGAAGCACAGGGATTATAGTTCAGGTGGTAGAAAAATGAACACACCAGCAGACCTGGATACAGTTGCCAACCACTAATTTAGTCTGTAAGAGGAATGGCAAAGTCTTTGGAGATCCAGGCCTTGTTCATTTTCAGAAAAGTCAGCCGGTCAACATTATCGGAAGATAGTCGCGTGCGACGGTCTGTTAGTACACCACCTGCGACACTAAAGACACGTTCCGATAATACACTGGCAGCAGGGCAAGCCAGCACCTCCAATGCATACTGGCTAAGCTCTGGCCATGTATCCAGCTTAGAGACCCAAAACTTGAAGGGGGAAGAGCCATCTGGGAGTACAGCGACAGGGCAAGACATGTAGTCTGACACCATCTGACGGAAGCGTTGCCTCCTGCTGACTCGAGGCGTCGCTGATGGTGTAGACAATTGTGGTGGACACACAAAACTTTGCCACATTTGGGCCATAGTGGTCTTGCCTTGTGCTGCGGCACTGCCTCTGCTCCCTCTTTGTGCAGAGTTTCCTCCACTGCCTCGACGCACAGAGCTGCTTTGTAAAGCACTAGCAACAATGCTGTCGGGTGGAATGGAAAACATTATGGACTGCACCAGTGACTCTTCGTACTCCCGCATTTTACGCTCCCGGTTCAACGTTGGTATGAGCCTTTGTACGCTGTCCCGGTAGCGAGGATCTAGGAGGGTGTACACCCAATAATCAGCCGAGACGAGAATGTGGGCGATGCGGCGGTCGTTTCTCAGGCACTGCAGCATGAAATCAACCATGTGCTGCAGACTCCCAACTGCCAAAGAACCGCTGTCCCCTGTTTGAGGCGTGACCTCGACCTGCTCTGCATCACCCCACCCTCGCTGTACATACTGAGTAGAGGTTTGTGTACCTCCCTCCTCTGGAGAGATGTCTTCCTCCTCCATCGACTCCTCCTCATCCTCCTCACAAAGTGTCCCCTGCCTAGGCCTTTGTGAGGAAACACGTAGCGCAGACTGTCCAGAAGCAGATGGCATTTGGGACTCCTCATCCTCCACCTCTTCTGAAACCTCATCCCTTAGTGCTTGCAGTGTTTGTTGAAGCAGGCAGATAAGGGGGACAGTCATGCTGACTAGTGCATCGTCTGCACTCGCCATCCGCGTGGATTCATCGAAGGCACGCAAAACGAGGCAGATGTCCTTCATAGAGGCCCACTCAATGGTGCTGAAGTGTGAACGGCGCACAGTGCGACTTGTTTGCGCCTGATGCAGCTGGTACTCCATGACTGCTGCCTGCTGCTCACACAACCGCTCCAACATATGTAACGTTGAATTCCACCGGGTGGGTAGGTCACATATGATGCGATGTTCCGGAAGGCCAAATCGTCGCTGCAGAGCAGCGAGGCGCGATCTTGCCGTGCTGGAACGTCGCAAGTGAGCGCACTCTATGCGGACCTTGTGCAACAGTGCATCAAGATGAGGATAGTCCCTCAGAAAGCTCTGCACGACCAAGTTAAGAACATGTGCCAGACATGGGATGTGTGTGAGGTTGCCTAGGCCAAGAGCTGCCACCAGATTTCGGCCATTGTCACACACTACCAAGCCCGGCTGGAGATTCGCTGGCCCAAACCACACATCGCTCTCCAGCTTGATAGCATTCCAGAGCTCCTGCGCTGTGTGGCTTCGATTCCCCAAAGAAATTAATTTGAGTACAGCCTGTTGACGTTTGGCCACGGCTGTGCTCATATCGGTCGTAACAGGCTCCTGCTCTGCTGTTTCTGAGGAACTTGAGTAGGAGGAGGAGTCTATGTGTACAGACTGGAGTCCTGCAATCCGTGGCGTTGGAAGAACACGTACAGCGCCACTCTCCAGATCCGTACCCGGCTCCACAACATTGACCCAGTGGGCAGTGAGGGAAAGGTATCGTCCCTGTCCATGGTTACTGGTCCACGCATCGGTGGTCAGGTGGACCTTGCTACTAACGGCGTTTAGTAGCGCATGTTTTATTTTGCCCTCAACATGTTTCTGCAGGGCAGGGACGGCTCGCCTGCTGAAATAAAAGCGGCTGGGCACGTTGTATTGGGGGACTGCCAATGCCATTAAGTCCCGGAAGGTGTCAGTGTCCACCAGCCTGAATGACAGCATTTCAACTGCCAGAAGTTTGGCAATGCCAGCATTCAGAGACTGTGCTCGGGGATGGTTTGCCGAGTAAGGGCGCCTTTTATCCCATGCCTGTGCTACCGATGGCTGTGATGGATGGGAACGTGCTGTTATGGGTGGAATCTGACAGGGTCTCCGGACAACAGTGGCAGAGGTTCTTCCTTGGCGATCCTGTGAGGAAGCCGAACCAGCAGTGTGTGAGCTGGAGGAAGAGGGCCCAACACGAACTGAAGAGGTGGTAGGTGGTGCTGTACGTTGGCCTACGTCTTCAGGGTGTCTCTGCAACTCCAACTCGTGCTTGGTGCGCACATGTTTCCACATATTTGTGGTATTGAGGTTGCTGACATTTCTCCCTCTTTTGACTCTCTGATGACACAGCTTGCATTTGACAAAGCAAATGTCATCTGCAACTGTGTCAAAAAAGGACCACGCACTGCAACTCTTGTGAGCGCCCGGTTTGCCTTTGGAAGGAGGAATGCTCCTAACGGGTGCCGAAGTGGAGGGTACAGGCAACCAAGTCTTCCCCCTCCCTCTGCCTCCTGTTTTGGCCGGTAGGGGAATCTCTTCCTCCGAGCTGCTCCCACCACCTTCCTGTTGCTCACGCCATGATGGGTCAAGGACCTCATCATCTTCCCTCCCCTCTTCAAACAGCTGCTTCTCCGGGGTTGTCTCGCCAGCACCGTACGCACCAGAAAGTGGCAACTGAGTCTCGTCATCATCTGATGCGTACTGAGGTGTGCTGACCATAGGCACTGGCCCACTCGCCTCTTCAGATTCAGAGGGACAAAGAAGTTGCGCATCACTGCATACTCCCTCTTCTTCACATTCAGGAATGCTGCTTGGCTGGCCCCCTCTTTCCAAGCCAACAGATTCCGAGAACAGAAGTAGAGACTGTGATGGCTCCTGTCCATGTCTCTCTGACTGCCTGGGCACTTTGGCAGGTGGTGAAGAGACAGATGGTTGCTCTTCGGTGCTCTGACCCTGAGAGGATGCGGAAGTAATTGAAGTCGATGCGTTAGCTGCCATCCATCCGACAACGGCTTCAATTTGTTCCTCCCGCAGCAGTGGGGTACGTTGAGGTCCTACAAAGCTGCGCATAAAGGACTGTTGCCTGCTAAAACTGGGGGATGCTGATCCACTGGTGCCCGCAGCAGGCCCAGAATCCCCACGTCCTCTACCTGTAGAATCCCCACGTCCTCTCCCTGCAGAATCCCCACGTCCTCTCCCTGCTGAAACTCCACGCCCACGCCCACGCCCCCGCGCCTTACTCCCTGCCTTCTTCATCTTGCAAGACTGCTTAAGATAGGCAAAAAAGTACAAAGGGGGGCCTTAGTGTGCTTATTCCTGAACAGCTGGTTACAGGTACAAGAAACACTAATTTTATGAAGTGTGTGTGTGTGGACTAGACTTTAATAGGAGCTGATGTGGCCTACACAAGTTCAAAATGTAGTGTTTGGTGAACTTTTTATGTGGTTTCTTTGTTTGAAACAAACTCAAAGTATGAGAACAAAGAATTGAAACTGATAGTATCACCAACTTTTTGGAGCTATTACAATGCAGGCAGGTAACCTACAATGCAAAAGATGAGGCTCCAAAAAAATTGGGTAATACTAATCTGGCTGCGCCGGCAGGGCACAAGCCAGAAAAAAAGGCTCCTCTATCTACTCCTATATAGTGTTTGCAACCAACCAATGTTGATGGATACGGATGGATGCACACTAATAGGAGAAGAAAAAATGAGCTGCACTCAGAGACAAATATGTGTGAGGCAGTGACGCACGTTGAGCGTCCTACAACCAGACGTAGCTGCAGGACACTCTACTCAGCGTGAGCTGCACTCACACACAGTCAGAGACCTCTCAGACAGCCGTCAACAGTGCAGCTAAGTGGGCACTGGCACTGACAGGCTGCAGAAAGGCTCCGCTGTGTACTCCTATATAGTGTTTGCAACCACCGTAGATGGAGACGGATGGATGCACACTAATAGAAGAAAAAATGAGCTGCACTCAAATAAAAATATGTGTGAGGCAGTGACGCACGCTGAGCGTCCTACAGCCAGACGTAGCTGCAGGACACACTACTCAGCGTGAGCTGCACTCACACACAGTCAGAGACCTCTCAGACAGCCGTGAACAGTGCAGCAAAGTGGACACTAGCACTGAAAGGCTGCAGAAAGGCTCCGCTGTCTACTACTAGTGTTTGCAACCAACGTATATGGATACGGATGGAAGCACACTAGATTGAAATTATTTAAAAAATGCAGCTCAAAAAATAAAAGATGTATGAGGCAGCAGTGATCACACTGGGTGGCCTACAGCCTGACGTGGCTGCAGGACCCACTCCACAGCGTGAGCTGCACTCACACAGCCCTTGCAGACAGCTGTGAACACTGCTGCTAGGGCAAAGAAGGCTACAGTGGTGGTTTATGTAGCCTGGGTAAAGCACTAGATGTTTGGTGGAATCGCTATTTCTAACTGTCCCTCACAGTCTTCTACAGCAGCCTGTCCCTAACTGAATTCACAGCAGAGTGACCAGAAATGGCGGCTGCGGTGGCTTTTATAGTGCATCATGACATCATTTCGGCAGCCAATCACAGCCATGCCAATAGTTAACATGCCTACATGCCTAACAGGATGTGCCCACACTTCGGAGGATTCCCATTGGCTTAATCAAAGCAAGCAGGCTCATAGCATGATGGGAACTTCCTATTCCGATTCCGATCCCGGAATCCGATATGAAAAAAGTATCGGAATTAAGTATCGGAATTCCGATACCGCTAATATCGGCCGATACCCGATACTTGCGGTATCGGAATGCTCAACACTAGACAGGACAGAAAAGCTGCTGTCTGCAAGCCGAGAAAACCCTGCTAAAAATATTACCAACACAACTGATAAGCAAAAAGGACCCTGAAGTCACTAGACTTCAAACCCTATATCAGCAGTCAGAATATTCTGAAAGCAGAGCAAAAGAGAACACTGATAAAGGAATAAGAATCCAGCACACACCCCGGCCGGGGATGGCTGAACTCAATAAACAAGGTAAACAAAACCAAAACTAATAAGTTCAATAGCAGAGCAAAAACTTATCTTTGGGAAGCAGGAATCAGACTGGTCTCCAAGAATCCAGCAGAGAAATCACCAGCCACTCAGAAGGGCTTCGGCTGCCTTATATCCAGTCTGAAGTTCCTGTTACCCAGTCACAATCCACCAGATCAGGTGTTTGGTTTCTTTCATCCAAATCAGCCTCACTACCTTCCTTCACCAGAAGAGGGAGATCCTCGGACACAAAAGGAGAATGAACAGATGAGCTCACAACAGTACCTCCCCCTTGAGGAGGGGTCACCGAACCCTCATCCAAGCCACCAGGGCGATCAGGATGAGCCCGATGAAAGGCACGCACCAATCTTTCGGCTTGAATATCAGAGGCAGAGACCCAGGAATTATCCTCCTGACCATAACCCTTCCACTTAACCAAATACTGGAGTCTCTAGCCAGATGGGAATCCAGTATCTTCTCTACCTCATATTCCATGATACCTTCAACCAACACAGGGTCAGGAGGTGCCGCCATACGAACCACTGGTTCAACAAACCTCTTCAACAAGGACTTATGAAACACATTATGAATCTTAAATGTGACAGGAAGAGCCAAATGAAAAGAGATCGGATTAATAATATCCAAAATCTTGTGAGGTCCAATAAATCTAGGTTTAAACTTTGGAGAAGCCACTTTTATAGAGATATTCTTTGATGACAACCAAACCATATCACCAACCTTAACCCCTTCACTACCAAGGGTGGTTTGCATGTTAACTCCCGGGCCAATTTTTACAATTCTGACCACTGTCCCTTTATGAGGTCATAACTCTGAAACACTTCCATGGATCCCGGTGATTCTGACATTGCTTTCTCGTGACATATTGTACTTCATATTAGTGGTAAAATTGCATTCAAATAACTTGCGTTTATTTGTGAAAAAAATGGAAATTTGGCGAAAATTTTGAAAATTTCGCAATTTTCCAACTTTGAATTTTTATTCCCCTAAATCACAGCGATATGGCACACAAAAAACTTAATAAATAACATTTCCCACATGTTTACTTTACATCAGCACAATTTTGGAACCAAAATTTTTTTTTGTTAGGAAGTTATAAGGGTTAAAAATTGACCAGCGATTTCTCATTTTTGCAACACCATTTTATTTTTAGGGACCACATCACATTTGAAGCCACTTTGAGGGGTCTATATGATAGAAAATACCCAAAAGTGATACCATTCTAATAACTGCACCCCTCAAGGTGCTTAAAACCACATTCAAGAAGTTTATTAACCCTTTAGGTGCGTCACAGGAATTTTTTGAATATTTAAAAAAAAAATGAACATTAAACTTTTTTTCACAAAAAAAATACTTCAGGTTCAATTTTTTTTATTTTACCAAGGGTAACAGGAGAAATTGGACTGCAAAAGTTATTGTACAATTTGTCCTGAGTACGCTGATACCTTATATGTGGGGGGAACCACTGTTTCGGCGCATGGCAGACCTCAATAGGGAAGGAGCGCCGTTTGACTTTTTCAATGCAAAATTGGCTGGAATTCAGATCGGACGCCATGTCGCGTTTGGAGAGCCCCTGATGTACCTAAACAGTGGAAACCCCCCCAAGTGACCCCATTTTGGAAACTAGACCCCCCATGGAACTTATCTAGATATGTGGTGAGAACTTTGAACCCACAAGGGCTTCACAGAAGTTTATAACGTACAGCGGTACAATTAAAAAATCATATTTTTTCCACAAAAATGATCTTTTCACCCCCAATTTTTATTTTTCCAAGGGTAAGAGGGCCCTAAAAGCTATTGTGCAATTTGTCCTGAGTATGCTGATACCCCATATGTGGGTGTAAATGACTATTTGGGCGCATGGCAGAGCTCGGAAGGGAAGCAGCGCCATTTGACGTTTTTGGCTAGAATTGAGATCGGACACCATGTCGCGATTGGAAAACCCCTGATGTACCAAAACAGTGGAAACCCCCACAAATGACACCATTTTGGAATCTAGACCCCCCAAGGAACTTATCTAGATGTGTGGTGAGAACTTTGAACCCCCAAGGGCTTCACAGAAGTTTATAACATACAGCCGTACAATTAAAAAATCATATTTTTTTCCACAAAAATGATCTTTTCACCCTCAATTCTTATTTTTCCAAGAGTAACAGGACCCTAAAAGATATTGTGCAATTTATCCTGAGTACGCTGATACCCCACATGTGCGGGTAAACCACTATTTGGGCGCATGGCAGAGCTCGGAAGGGAAGCAGCACCATTTGACGTTTTTGGCTGGAATTGAGATCGGACACCATGTCGCGTTTGGAAAGCCCCTGATGTACCAAAACAGTAGAAACCCCCCCACAAATAACACCATTTTGGAAACTAGACCCCCTAAGGAACTTACCTAGATTTGTGGTGAGCACTTTGAACCCCCCAGTGCTTCACAGAAGTTTATAACGCCCGGCCATGAAAATAAAAAAAATCGTATTTTTTCCACAAACATCATCTTTTAGTCCCCATTTTTTTTATTTTCCCAAGGGTAACAGGAGAAATAGGACCCCAAAAGTTGTTGTCCAATTTGTCCTGAGTACGCTGACACCCCATATGTGGGAGAAAACTACTGTATGGGGACACGTCGGGGCTCAGAAGGGAAGTAGTGACGTTTTGGAATGCAGACTTTGATGGAATGGTCTGCGGGTGTCATGTTGCTTTTGGAGAGCCCCTAATGTACCTAAACAGTGGAAACCCCCCACAAATGACCCCATTTTGGAAACTAGACCCCCTGAGGAACTTATCTGGATGTGTGGTGAGCACTTTGAACCCCCAAGGGCTTCACAGAAGTTTATAATGCCCAGGCATGAAAATAAAAAAATTGTATTTTTTCGACAAACATGATCAATTAGTCTCCAATTTTTTTATTTTCCCAAGGGTAAAAGGAGAAATTGGACCCAAAAAGTTGTTGTCCAATTTGTCCTGAGTACACTGATACCCAATATGTGGGAGAAAACTACTGTATGGGCACATGTCGGGGATCGGAAGGGAAGTAGTGACGTTTTGGAATGCAGACTTTGATGGCATGGTCTGCGGGTGTCATGTTGCTTTTGGAGAGCCCCTGATGTACCTAAACAGTGGAAACCCCCCACAAGTGACCCCATTTTGGAAACTAGACCCCCTAATGAACTTATATAGATGTGTGGTGAGCACTTTGAACCCCCCAGTGCTTTACAGAAGTTTATAACGACCGGGCGTGAAAATAAAAATATCGTATTTTTTCAACAAACATCACCTTTTAGTCCCCATTTTTTTATTTTCCTAAGGGTAACAGGAGAAATTGGACCCCAAAAGTTGTTGTGCAATTTGTCCTGAGTACGCTGATACCTCATATGTGGGAGAAAACTACTGTATGGGTACACGTCGGGGCTCGGAAGGGAAGTAGTGACGTTTTGGAATACAGACTTTGATGGATTGGTCTGCGGGTGTCATGTGCGTTTGGAGAGCCCCTGATGTACCTAAACTATTGAAACTCCCCACAAGTGACCCCATTTTGAACACTAGACCCCCCACGGAACTTATCTAGATGTGTGGTGAGCACTTTGAACTCCCAAGTGCTTCACAAAAGTTTATAACGCCCGGGCGTGAAAATAAAAAAATCATTTTTTTCCGCAAAAATGATATTTTTGCCCCCCAATTTTTTATTTTCCTAAGGGTAACAGGAGAAATTGGACCCCAAAAGTTGTTTTGTAATTTGTCCTGAGTAGGCTGATACCCCATATGTGGGGGTAAAACACTGTTTGGGCGCATGGCAGAGCTTGGAAGGGAAAGAGCACCATTTGACTTTTTCAACGCAGAATTGGCTGGAATTGAGATCAGACGCCATGTTGCCTTTGGAGAGCACCTGTGCCCAAACAGTGGAAACCCCCAATTCTAACTCCAACCCTAACACCAACACACCCCTAACCCTAATCTCAGCCCTAACCCTAACCCTAGCTCTAACCCTAATGGGAAAATGGAAATAAATACATTTTTTTTATTTTATTATTTTTCCCTATCTAAGGGGGTGATAACGGGGGGTTTGACTTACTATTTATGGCGGTTTTTATGTTTGGCGGCTGTCAGACGCTAAAAGACACTGTTTATTGTAAAAATAGTTTTTGCATCACCACATTTTGAGAGCTATAATTTTTCCGTATTTTGACCCACCGAGTCATGTGAGGTCTTATTTTTTGCGGGACGAGTTGATGTTTTTATTGGTACCATTTTCGGGCATGTGACATTTTTTGATCGCTTTTTATTCCGATTTTTGGGACGCAGAATGAACAAAAACCAGCGTTTCATGAATTTCTTTTGTGGGGGTGCGTTTACACCGTTCCGTGTGCGGTAAAATTGATAAAGCGGTTTTATTCTTCGGGTCAGTACGGTTACAGCGATACCTCATTTAGGTCGTTTTTTTATGTTTTGTCATTTTTTTGCAATGAAAACAATTTTATATAAAAAATAATTATTTTTGCATCGCTTTATTCTGCGAGCTATAACTTTTTTATTTTTTTGCGGATGATGCTGTATCATGGTTCGTTTTTTGCGGGACAAGATGACGTTTTCAGCCGTACCATGGATATTTATATGCGTCTTTTTGATCGCGCATTATTGCACTTTTTGTTCGGTGGTATGATAATAAATCATTATTTTTTGCTTCGTTTTTTATTTTTATTTTTTAAGGGGTTCGCTAACGGGGTTAACTAATGGGACAGTTTTATAGGGCGGGTCGCTACGGACGCGGCGATACCAAATATGTGTACTTTTATTGTTTTGGTTTTTTTTTATTTTGAAAAAATGGATTTATTGGGGAATATTTTTTTTTTTTACTAATTTATTTAGCGATTTTTTTAAAATTATTTTTAACTTTTTTTTTTTTTTTTTTTTTTTTACTTTATTACCTTGTCCCAGGTGGGACATCACTGTCCTGTGACAGATCGCTGATCTGTCACATCACAGATCACTGTGACAGATCAGCAATCTGTCACAGGCAGTTCTGCAGACTTCCTCATGCCTGCGCTTTGCAGGCACTGAGGAAGTCAGCTTCCTGCAGGCCCCCGAAGGCCCCCGTCGCCATCTTGGATTCGGGGGCCTGCAGGAAAGGAGCCCCCCGCAGAAGCGCTGCACATTGTGCTGCCGTGGGGGGCTCAGGGAAGCACGGAGGGAGCCCCCTCCCTGCCGATGCCTCCCTTTAACCCCCGGTACACCGCGATCGTGTTTGATCATGGTGTGCAAGGGGTGAACGTGTCGGGGGCGGTGCGTGACCGCCCCTGACACATTGTGCCGGGTGTCAGCTGTGATAATCAGCTGACACCCGGCCGCGATCAGCGGCGCTCACCACGTGGGCGCCGCTGATCGCTGGGACGTAATATTCCGTCCATGGTAATTAGGTCCAGGGTCCAGGTTGTAGGTAAGGGGTTAAACTGGGGACCAATGGTCCTATGCCGCTTAGAAAACCGCTGGGCCTTTTCCTGGGAAAGAGACAACTTATCCACCACTTGGTCCCAAATCTGCTGCATTCTTTCCACCACAGTGTCAACCCCTGGACAGACAGAAGACTCCACCTGCCCTGAAGAAAATCGAGGATGAAACCCAAAGTTACAGAAAAAGGGTGACATCAAAGTGGCAGAACTAGCTCTATTATTTAAAGCAAATTCAGCCAAGGGTAAAAATGAGACCCAATCATCCTGATCAGCAGATATAAAACATCTCAAATAAGCCTCCAAAGTCTGGTTTGTTCTCTCCGTCTGCCCATTGGTCTGAGGGTGAAATGCAGAGGAGAAGGACAACTAAATTCCCAAATTGGAACAAAAGGTCCTCCAGAATCTAGAGACAAACTGAACTCCTCTGTCTGATACAATGTTCTCAGGAATCCCGTGCAAGCGAACCACCTGTTGCAAAAACAAGGGCACCAACTCTGAGGAAGATGGCAACTTAGGGAGTGGTACAAGATGGACCATCTTAGAGAATCTATCACAAATCAAACAGATAACAGTCATCCTCTGAGAGACAGGCAGATCAGAAATAAAATCCATTGAAATATGGGTCCATGGCCTCCTGGGCACCGGCAAGGGCATCAACAACCCAATAGAACGAGAACAAGGCTTAGATCGGGAGCAAGTCCCACAGGACTGCACAAAATTTCTGACATCACGAGACAAGGCAGGCCACCAAAAAGACGGACTCACCAAATCTCTAGTACCAAAAATACCTGGATGACCAGCCAATGCGGAGCAATGAACCTCAGACATCACTTTTCTCCACCACTGGTCAGGAACATACAACCTACCACTGGGACAACGTTCAGGCTTATCCTCCTGAAACTTCTCCAGTGCACGTCTCAAATCGGGCGAGATGGCAGAAAGAACCACCCCCTCACCTAAGATGGTAGCAGGCTTGGTCACAAAAGGAGAATCAGCCAAAAAACTCCTAGAGAGGGCATCAGCCTTAACGTTCTTAGTGCCCGAAAGAAAGGAGACCACAAAATCAAAACGTGTGAAAAACAAGGCCCACCTGGCCTGTCTCAGATTCAAGCGCTTAGCCGACTCAAGGTAGATCAAATTCTTGTGGTCAGTGAGGACCACAACTTGATGTCTAGCTCCCTCCAACCAATGTCTCCACTCCTCAAATGCCCACTTCATGGCCAACAGTTCTCGATTCCCCACATCATAGTTGCATTCCGAAGGAGATAACTTTCAGGAAAAGAAGGCACAGGGGTTCATTTTAGATGTTACAGGATCCTTTTGGGACAAAACAGCTCCTGCACCAGTCTCTGAAGCATCCACCTCCACCTGAAATGGAAGTGAGACATCGGGTTGTCACAAAACTGGAGAAGTGAACCTCCGCTTCAGCTCCTGAAAAGAAGAAACAGCCTCTGGAGACCAATTCAGCAAATCAGCGCCCTTCTTAGTCAAATCAGTCAATGGTTTGGCAACAACAGAAAAATTGGCTATAAACTTACGATAAAAATTAGCAAACCCCAAAAACTTCTGGAGAGCCTTCAAAGAAGTGGGCTGAACCCAATCATAAATGGCCTGTACCTTGGCCGGGTCCATTTCAATAGTTGACGGAGACAAAATAAATCCCAAAAATGAAATCCTCTGTACACCAAAAAGATATTTCGATCCCTTAACATACAGGGAGTTTTCCCTCAAAATCCGGAACACAGTCCGAACATGTTGCACATGAGAGTCCCAATCCCTGGAAAAGATTAAAATATCATCCAAATAGATGATCATAAACTTATCCACAAAGTCCCGGAAAATATAATTCATGAAGCACTGGAAGACAGAAGGGGCGTTAGTGAGCCCAAAAGGCATCACCAGGTACTCAAAATGTCCCTCCGGAGTATTAAACGCTGTCTTCCATTCATCCCCATGCTTAATGCGAATAAGATTATACGCCCCCCTGAGGTCAAGCTTAGTAACCCAGCAAGCACCCTCAACTCTAGAAAATAGGTCAGAAATCAGGGGTAACGGACACTTATATTTAACAGTAATTTTGCTAAGGGAGTGATAGTCAATACATGGCCTTAATGAACCATCCTTCTTGGCTACAAAAAAAACCCAGCACCCAAGGGTGAAGAGGATGGTCTAATATGACCCTTCTCCAATGACTCCTTAATATAAGAACGCATAGCCTCATGTTCAGGTACAGATAAATTAAAAAGTCGACCCTTGGGAAATTTACACCCCGGACTCAGCTCAATTGCACAGTCATAACTCCTATGAGGAGGCAAAGACGCAGACTCATTCTCACTAAATACATCATAAAAATCAGCCAAATAGTCAGGAACATCATGCAACTGAGGAGAGGTGGAGAAAACAGGAGTGTCACTAAGAGCACACCGACAACCCCAACTCACCACAGACACAGATTCCCAATCCAAAACTGGATTATGGATTTGCAACCAGGGGAACCCCAGAATGATGGTATCGTGCAAATTATGCAACACCAAAAATCTGCAATTTTCTGGATGGTCTGGGGCGACCCACATTACCACCTGGGTCCAAAACTGAGGTTTGTTCTTTGCCAACGGAGTAGCATCAATACCCTTCAAAGGAATAGGCATCCGCAGGGGTGTCATAGGGAAACCACAACGTTTAGCAAAATCCAAATCCATTAGGTTCAAGGCCGCTCCTGAATCCACAAAGGCGTTAGAAGAAAATGTGGACAGGGAGCAGATCAGAGTAATTGCCAGAAAAAACTTAGGTTGTACGCCAGCTACAGCAAATGTGTGTGCAAAACGTTTCTCTCGTTTAGGGCAGACAGAAATAATATGAGAGGCATCTCCACAGAAAAAAACACAGCTTATTACGTCTTCTAAACTCCTGACATTGCGCCCTAGACAAAACTCTATCACATTGCATAGGTTCAGACATTTGTTCAACAGGTGGCAGCATTTCCCGTGTAATTTTACTTTCACGTAAACGCCGATCAACCTGAATGGCTAATGACATAGAATCGTCAAGACCAGAGGGAACAGGAAATCCCACCATAGTATCTTTTACGGTTTCTGACAAACCCTTCCGAAAGAGAGCTGCCAAGGCACCATCATTCCAAGTGGTGAGGACCGCCCACTTACGGAATTTTTGACAGTACAGTTCTGCAGAATCTGGACCCTGGCTCAATGCCAACAGGGTCTTTTCGGCTTGATCAATCGCATTAGGTTCATCATACAACAACCCCAAGGCCTGAAAAAATGCGTCCACATTTGTTAGAATGGGATAATCTGGTGCTAAAGAAAATGCCCAATCCTGGGGATCGCCGCGCAGCAAGGAGATGACAATTTTAACCTGCTGCGCAGAGTTCCCCGATGAGTTAGGCTTCAAGGCAAGAAATAATTTACAATTATTCTTAAAATTCAAAAATTTAGACTGATCCCCAAAAAACACATCAGGAGTGGGGATTTTTGGTTCAGCAGTTTGTGAATGAGCAAGATAGGTGGAAATTCCTCGCACTTCAGCAGCAAGCTGCTCCACATGATCAGACAATTGCTTCATCTCCATCAGAAAAAAAATATTCCTCCTACGGCCTCAGAGAAAAAGAGGAAAAAATATACACAAAAAAATTCTGACACTTTTTTTTTTCTCTAACAATTCCTTCCTGCTTTTGAGTACCCTAGAATCTGCGGTATGGCTGGTGATTCTGTTATGATTGAGTCACTGATGAGGAAAAAACAAAACACAAGCTCAGCCCAGAAAATCAGAGAGGTTGGAAATTAGCGGATTGCAGACCCCTAATCCTATCACACAGCTAGCAGTAGCCGTGGAGTGTTCCTACGGTGATCCTAGATACCTCGTCACAGCCGGAGATCTTAATAAGCCTAAAGAGAGAAAAGGGAAAAACTGACTGCCCCAGAGCAGACCCCAAAGCAATAGGCAGCCCCCAACATATAATGATGGTGAAGCAAGATGAAAATACTAACACAGATAGAAAGATAGGTTGAGCAAATGATGGGGCCCAAGCTAACGAAAAAGGACAGGACAGAAAAGCTGCTGTCTGCAAGCCGAGAAAACCCTGCTAAAAATATTACCAACACAACTGATAAGCAAAAAGGACCCTGAAGTCACTAGACTTCAAACCCTATATCAGCAGTCAGAATATTCTGAAAGCAGAGCAAAAGAGAACACTGATAAAGGAATAAGAATCCAGCACACACCCCGGCCGGGGATGGCTGAACTCAAAAAACAAGGTAAACAAAAACAAAACTAATAAGTTCAATAGCAGAGCAAAAACTTATCTTTGGGAAGCAGGAAACAGACTGGTCTCCAAGAATCCAGCAGAGAAATCACCAGCCACTCAGAAGGGCTTCGGCTGCCTTATATCCAGTCTGAAGTTCCTGTTACCCAGTCACAATCCACCAGAATAGGTGTTTGGTTTCTTTCATCCAAATCAGCCTCACTACCTTCCTTCACCAGAAGAGGGAGATCCTCGGACACAAAAGGTGAATGAACAGATGAGCTCACAACAGGTGACCTTAGCTTTGGGAATGGAACCTCTGGATCGGAATGGCCCAGTTGACCTCCGCCGAAGAACCCGACTGCGGTACCGCTGACTGAAACCCCAATGGACACTGAGGAATCAGACCCTGAGGAACTGGCAGTGGTGCCCACAGTGGATGTGCCATCCCCACCGGCAGTGGATGTTTCAATGGCCCTTTCCATTACCCCGACCAGTCCCTACCTCTCCCTGTGGGATGCAGAGAACATGCGATTAGCCATCCAGCAACAGGATGAGGATATTTCTAGTACCATGTCTGAAGACAGTTCCAGAACCCCAGGAGGGGACCACAAGTAAAGTAAACTTTCCAAAAATTTCTCGGATCCGGACTCCTTATCTATGAACTGGTCCAATGTTTGTATTTATGTTTCTCCCTCTCCCATATTGATAGTTCTGCTTCACATCACTTGTCTTATCTATTGCATTTTTTCTAGGCTGTATTGTGCATAAATATGTGACTCTTCAGATTTTGTATTAGTCTAGCCTGATGAAGAGACCTGAGTAGTCTCGAAAGCTTGCAATGTGTTACCATCTTTTCAGTTAGCCATTAAAAGGTATCAACTACTGAGGACTCTCAATCCTGAATATTTCGTTACCCAGGAGGGTTTGTTTGCACTAATTTTGCCTTTTTCTATTTTTCTTATCATGTTTTTCTGGTAGCACTTTTGTTGCCCCATTTTATTGGCAGCATTTTCTACATTTGAACTGAGGAAATCATAGACGCTGATTGGTCAAAAACTTTACTGTAAATAGTTTGCACCTCTTTAGGTGCCCTTTCTTGGCTTTACATATAAAGACACATTGCAAAGATAATGTTTTTGCATGGACACTTTTCGAAGATGATGTCTACCTCAAAGGACACTGCAAGAGATCCCGGCTGGGAGCGGTGTCCAGCACTTACAAGAATAACTGTTGAATGTTTTACTGTGAAGTATTTGATAATGTGTTTTATAAGAGTAGTAGTAATTGAGAAATGACTTTTATAGGGATGAGTGATGTGAATAAAGAATTGAAAGTAGACAGGTGTGTTGTGAGTTCATTTTCCCCTTTACCACTGAGGCCCGATGAACTCCCTATTCTAGTAAAGAAAGATAGTGAGCCTGATTATCAGGCATCTGGGTCTAATGATGATGATTGGCTGAGTGGAGTTTCTGACTGGATATAAGGCTGTCCACGCCCATCTGCTCTGCGGGTGATTTCTCTGTGGATCCTTGGATACCAGTCTGAATTCCTGCTCTCCAAAAGCTAAGTTTTTCTGCTCTGCCGTTTGCATTTGTACGTTGTTTTTGTTTTGCTGGATTTCTGTCATTCCCTGCTGGGGTGATCTGAATTCCTTTAGCTCTGTCTTCAGAAAATACCTGAGTGCTGATATAGTTTTTGAAGCCTAGCTGCTTCAGGGCCTTTTTCCATATCAGCCTGTTGGCTTATGTCTTTTCAGGGTTTTTGCAGATTGCAGACAGCAGCTGTTCTATCCTGTCCTATTTTAGTGAGTTTGGGCCCCATTGTTTGCTCAGCCTATCTTTCTATCTGTGGGTGTGTTTTTTCATCTTGCTTCACCGTCATTATATGTTGGGGGCTGCCTTTTACTTTGGGGTCTGCTCTGGGGCAGTTTAGTTTTCCTTTTCTGTCTTTAGGCTATTTAGTTTCTCTGGCTGTGATCGAGGGGTCTAGGGCACCGTAGGAAACCCCACGGCTACTGCTAGTTGTGTTGATAGGTTCAGCGGTCTGCATTCTGATAGTTGCCAACTTCTCCGGTTTTCTGGACTTAGCTGCTATTTTTGTGTCTGCCTCCTACGGTGACTCATTCATAACACAGGTGCGGACCAGGTACTTGCGGTCAGCGTCTTGCGTCTAGAAGAGACAGTGAAAGTAGAAAAATAAATGTGCACTAGAGTGAGAAAATGTGTTACAGAGAATAGCACTTTGAATCGAGAATTGCACTTAGAATTAAAAATTTTAGATAGAATTTAAGATAGAATTGTTTGTAACGTTCAAGATGAGTACCTCCTATACTAGGAAGAGTAGTATAAGAAAAGTTTGTTATGCATTACAAAATTTTTGTATGTTTCTTTGCTGTCTACTTTGCTGTCTTGCAGCCCACGGACGTGCTGTGTTTAACCGGGGGGGTATGTGGTGCCCCTGAGGCTCAGTCGCCACAGAGGTTCTGCACCTTTTCCTAAGGTGTAGTGCCCCACCAACTAGGTAAGTTGGGAACTTCTTTCCACACTCCAACACCTGCATCCCACATACAGGATAGTTCAGTAGGTCCACACAGCAGGCTGGGGGTAGCAGAACCCCTTCATTGGAACCTGCTTCATAACACGAGATGTGCTGGGAGGTGGGTGGAGTTAGTATAAAAGAAGGGGAAGGATAGGATTTACAGGTCAGTCTGGGGTGAGTCCCAAAGAAGGAGGCCAGTCTGACAGAGGGTCAGTCTGAGGGGAGCTCAAGGCGGAGGAAGACAGTCAGTCAGGCGAGGCTGAGGACTGGTCTTAGTGGAATGAGCTCCCTGGGAAAAGAAAGAGAGAAGAAGGAGTGCTACAGCTGCCTCAGCGACCCGAGCCAGCTGGCACGAGAGAGAGAGAGAGAGAAGGAGAGAGACGTAGAACTGTAACCTGCACTTCCATAAGAGAGAAAGACACGTATGGAACGAAGGAGGAGAGAGAACAGAGAGGAGTTGTGGGTTTGAAGAATACCCTGCCTATAGGTTCTCAGCGCAAGGCCGGGGCCCGGTCCCTGAGGTTGTACAGACACTTATGGTTCTGCAGCAGACACCGGTGGAGTAGTTGGCTGTAAATGCACTACTCCCATCCAAGACTTGGGACACAACAGCATCTGAATAGAGTGCCAGGACTCAGGAGAAGGGAGTCCCTGAAGTTGGCTACAGCTGTCTGTCATACAAGTAAAGACTAGGAACATCTAGAGAGATGCATTCCAGGGTAACTAAGTACTGGAGTGCTTCGCCCCAAAAGGCGCTTTGGCGGAGTCGTTCACGAAAGGTACATGTTGGCGGAGTGCTGGAGAGGAGAAGCCTGTCTTGCCCGGGAGGTTGATTGAGTCTCTACCCCGGAGGACACGGCACGGAGGCAGGCACCAGTTGGTACCACGAACTGTGAGTAAAGCTTTGAAACTGCAAGCCCTGGTGTCCTCCATTCATTCGCCGCTAACACCAACATCTACACCATTCTGCGCCTCTCCTCATCCATTGCATCTACACTGCCCTGAGACTACAGCTCCACCTGTGGGGAGCTACACCATCTTTGTTGCACCACACCATCAGTCCCAGTGGATCTGCATGCAGCGTTGGCTCAACATCATACTTGCCAAACACCACGGGTGGCGTCATGAACTATCCATATAAACGATATTAAACATCACCGGCATTGACATTGGGCGCCCAGGGCCACGGACCAGGTCGCCGCTGCTGTGACACATCCCCCCTGACACCGGCCCGGTACCGAGTACCCCACAGCTCTGGGTGGAGTGGGGGCGACTCAGTTACAGCTCTCCACAGGTAGAGCTAAGCCATAGGGCAGTTATAGTTCTTATAAAGGACTAGATGTGGGCCCGATGCTATCGCGTTGGGAGGGCAGTGACATCACTATGGGGGCAGCTGTGTGGCGCTGGGGGTGGCGGCCCACCCACCTCCGTGCAGTCACAGCCAGCAGGAAAGACGGTGCTTTGCGGCCTGTGCTGGAGATGGGGTGCGGCGCCACAAAAGGGTGGCCGCACTCCATCTCCAGCATAGGCCTTAAGCAGCGGTCTTTCCTGCTGGCTGTGACTGCACAGAGGTGGGTGGGCAGGCAGTGGCAGTTTCTGGTGCGTGTAGTCAGGCGATGGGTCCTAGCGACATCCCTCTCATTACTCCCCCCTCATTACACCCTCTCATTATACACCCTCATTACACCCCTCTCGTTATACCCCCTCATTACACCACTTTCGTTATACCCTCTCGTTATACCCCCCTCATTACACCCCTCTCATTATACCCCCCTCTCATTATACACCCCCGCATTACACCTTCTCAGTATACCCCCCTCGTTACACCCCTCTCAATAGACCCCCTCGTTACACCCCTCTCATTATACCCCTCTCACAGCCAGCAGGAAAGACTGTGTTTTGCGGCCTGTGCTGGAGATGTTGTGCGGTGCCACCAGAGGGTGCCCGCACCCCATCTCCATCATAGGCCGCAAATCACAGTCTTTCCTGCCAGCTGTGACTGCACGGAGGTGGGTGGGCAGGCAGCAGCGGGTCCAGCAGTGGCGGTAGGTCCAGCGGCGGGGGGTCCGGTGGTGGCGGGTCCAGTAGCGGCGGCAGTGGGTCTGGCGGTGGGTTCAGTGGTGGCGGGGGGTCCGGTGGCAGCGGGGGGGTCCGGTGGGGTGGGGGGGTTCAGCGGTGTCCCGCTGATGGTACTGTGGAAGGGCCTGGTACCAACAGCCGGTGCCATATTGGAATACCCATCACTTGGGTATTCTAATATGGCGGTCGGCGTACTTCCGGTCGGCGCGGTGGAATGTGGGATTCGGGGACATACAGACAGAAGTGGATAATGGACAATTTAAGGCAATTATATATATAGATAGTGACATTGGGGTGCAGGACTGAGGGTATAATGTGTAACTGCAGACACATGAACTGTAGTTTCCTTTACCTTTACTTGATGGTTTGGAATACAGACCGGAGCACTGCTAACAGATAGAAATGGAGTTCCGGACAGCCTGGAAGCAATTTAGGGACCCCTAAGCCAGATAGAGTTGGAGGCCTCCTTGCTGCCCTGTCCTCTGAGGTTCTTGCTGCTTAAAGCTATGCTTCAGCCTCTGTTCCTTATTGTCCTAGTATTTGCCGGTATGGCAGGCAGCTTGAGCCTATTGCAGGTGTCGCTCCTTTGTGAAGGCTCCGGGCTCTGATATGCTGCTGTGCACTGAGTGTTTGATGGGCCAGGGGACCTGCAGTTCCCTGCCCTCCAGATTTAGCTGCTGAGACTGTTATACCCGTGCAGCCACAGACTCTGGTGTCCGGTTCTGGCGCTCTGTTCTGGTGTGAGCTTGGTCACAGCTCCACTCCCCTGCTTTTCCTAGACTTCTCTCTTCCTCTATAACTGTTGTCTGACTCAGATTACAAGTCTAGTCTGGGGACGAGCTCCTCACTCTTCCAGTCCCCATCACTGACTGACTAACCCCACGTCTAGACCAGAACTAACAGGGGTTTTGAGCTCCCCTTCAGGTCTGGAGTCAGGAAAAGTGTTGAATGCTGATGTTACCTGACCAGGGAACTCCTCCTTGCTTCCAGGCATGACACCACCCCCTGTGAGAGAGGCAATGCCACTGTGACAACCGCACCCCTGGGGTGCTACATTTGTACTAAAAAAGTGCAGAGAGTATCCAGTACCTGAGGGTATCCATATAGTCCAAGGATTTGTGCTGCTGCAATAGTGGGAGATGAGTGCTGATCACCAATGACACCAACCAGCTGACCACGGCCCATAGTAGAGTAACTCGGTATTACCCCACCCGGGCCAGACAGAATATGTAACACATGTCGTACTGCCAGTCGTCCATCAGAGCACGAGTCATGAAGATGATATCCCAGAGTAATATTGGGCAAAATGTCAGGATTTTTGTTGATATTTTCGATGGCAAAAAGAAAAATCTGAAAAGTCGTTATTCTCTCAAGATCTTTCCTGTAAAAAGATTTAAAAAAAAATCTTTAAATATATATGTATATACATACAGTATATAATAATAATATAATAATAATAAATTTTATTTTTATAGCGCTGACATATTCCGCAGCACTTTACATTTCAGAGGGGACTTGTACAGACAATAGACATTACAGCATAACAATAATCACATAGATCATAACAGATACCAAGAGGAATGAGGGCCCTGCTCGCAAGCTTACAGTCTATGAGGAAAGAGGGAGACACGAAAGGTGGGTGGTAACAGTTGCCCTGATTGTATAGACCAGCCATAATGTTAGGTGTGTGACAGTGTATAGTGTATATATACACTAGCTGAAGAACCCGGTGTTGCTCAGGCATAGTAACTATCTGTGGTTAGGTATAACAAATTATAATGATTATCCTCCATCCCAGACCTGAGCAAAGTGCGACCCGCGGGCCACACCTGGCCCTTCGGCTGTCTCCGTCCGGCCCGCCAACCGAGACAGCCGAGGGGCTGGAAAACAGAGATCCACAGGCTGCACCATGCCCATCCACTAGCTGTTTCCATCTGCGCTGAATTCATTAGTGTAAGAGGGGCCTCTGGCCTCTTCCTCCACCAATCAGCGTGTGAGACAGCTGACACTAAGACATCATTTCATCTCTTCAGCTGTGTGCTGCAGAGAGTCGGCGCAGTGGAGGCAAGGAAACAAGCAAAGCGCCAGGGAACGGGACTGAGGTGAGTATGTGGTGTTCATTTTTTTCATGTGTATGGGATGTCTGGGTGGGCATGGGGAGGCTATGCGGGTGTCGTACTGCACAAGGGGAACCTACAGGGGTGTTGTGCTGCATAAGGGGAGGCTATGGAGCTATCGTGCTGCACAAGGGGAGGTGCTGTGAGTTCATTCTCGGGTTCCCCTTCTGAATTCCCTCTGGTGGTGTCGGGATGTGGTGCAGCTGGTTTGATCGGTGGAGATCTGCCACCTGAGGATGGGGATGATGATTGGATCTCGGGATTATCAGATTGGATTTAAGACAGCCGACGCCCTATTCAGTTGCTGGTGATTCCTTCTGGCTTGTCAGCTCTTGGTTTTCAGCTCTGTTCCAGTCATCTAAAGCTAAGTTTTTCTGCTAATGTTCACACTTGATTTTGTTGGTCTATTCAGTTTTTTGTGTGGTCTGCCAGCCCCGGCTGGGGGCTGAGCTGAATTTCCACTCTTATTTATCAGTATTTTGCCAATTGGCTTTTTGTCCCTTACTAGTTCAGTCTCTTTTTGCTCTGTCTCAGAATATTCCAGAGTGCTGATATAGTGGGAGAAGTCTAGTGACTTCAGGGTTAATTTTGCTATCGGAAGTGTTGGACATTATTTTTGTAGGGTTTTTTGCAGGTTGAAGACAGTGACTTGCCTTTCCTTTCCTGTCTAGTTAGTTTGGGCCCCATCATTTGCGCAGCCTATTTTCCTGCCTGTGTTTGTGCCTTCATCCTGTTTCACCATCAATACATGTGTGGGGGCTATCTATTCCTTTGGGGGTCTGCTCTGGGGCAGTTAGTTTTCCCTTTTCTTGCTTTAAGCTTATGTAGTCCTCCGGCCGTGACGGCCGGTGGTTGGCGCTCATAGCAATGCTGTAATTCAGCTACATATAGGCAATCTGCTGATCGCCTATATGTAGCAGAGACGATCAAGTATTGGATGCTTCTAGTCTCCCATGGAGATTATTGAAGCATGGCAAAATTTTTAAAAAAGTTTTAAAAAATATTAAAAAAAAAAAAAATATGAAAGTTTAAATCACTTCCCTTTCGCCCCATTCAAAATAAAATAATATTAAAAATCATACATACACATATTAGGTATCGCTGGGGTTCAGAATCACCCGATCTATCAATAAAAAAAAGATTATTCTGATCGCTAAACTGTGCAGCGGGAAAAAATCAAAACACCAAAATGCAATAACGGGCGATCAAAAGATCGTATCAGCACACAAATGGTATCCTTAAAAACATCAGCTAGGCACACAATAAATAAGCCACCTCTCGACCCAAAATCATGAAAAATGGAGACGCTATGGGTCGTGGAAAAGGCACAATTTTTTTTTTTTTTAGCAAATTTTGGGATTTTTTTTCACCACTTATATAAAAAAGAACTTAGACATGTTTGGTGTGTATGAATTCGTAATGACCTGGAGAATCATAATGGCAGGTCAGTTTTAGCATTTAGCAAAAATAGAAAAAAAGCCAAGCAAAAAACATTTTTAGTAAAAGGGAAGGAAAAGAAGAAAGTATATGTAATGTAAAAGTATAATTAGATCATAGGTGTCACTTACCTTTTATAAATCTTGACATCTTGCATATAGGACACTTAGGACCATTAGGTGGTCAAAGGTGGATTTCTCCTTTGGTCGGTATGCTGCAAATCCCTGTTGGATATTACGCAGATAATCCCTGGCAAATCCCTGGTAGATATCCAAGTAACCATAGGAATGTTATCCAATAAACTCTATACCAGGCCATTTGCGCTCCCGTAGGTGTAGGATCCAAGGATTCTTATTATCCAAAAAGGGTTTTATTAATTCTCAAGAAAAAGCTCATACAACGCGTCTCGACAGTATAAAATGTCTTCGTCAGGTATATTGTGAACAATGAGGAAGACATTTTATACTGTCGAGACGCGTTGTATGAGCTTTTTCTTGAGAATTAATAAAACCCTTTTTGGATAATAAGAAGCCTTGGCTCCTACAACTACGGGAGCGCAAATAGCCTGGTATAGAGTTTATTGGGAAACAAAGAACATGTATGAGATTGCACTTTTTTTGCAATTTCACCGCACTTGGAATTTTTTTCTTGTATTCGAGTACATGACATGGTAAAACCAATGATGTGTTTCAAACGTACAACTCATCCTTCAAAAAATAAGCCCCCACATGGCCATATTGATGGAAAAATAAAAAAGTTATGGCTCTGGGAATAAGGGGAGCGAAAAACGAAAACGCAAAACAGAAAAAAGCTGAGGCTATTAGACATAGATGCTAATGAGGAGAACATAATCTTACCCCGATACAAGTCACTAGTGCAACCACACTCAGAATACTGTGTACAGTTCTGCTCTCCGGTGTATAAGAAAGACATAGCTGAACTGGGGCGGGTGCAGAGAAGAGCGACCAAGGTTATTAGGGAACTGGGGGGGTCTGCAATACCAAGACAGGTAATTACACTTGGGGTTATTTAGTTTGGAAAATCGAAGGCTTAGGGGTGATCTTATTACAATGTATAAATATATGCGGGGACAATACCAAGACCTTTCTAATGATCTTTTTACTCTTAGACCTGTGACGGGGACAAGGGGGCATCCTCTACGTCTGGAGGACAGAAGGTTTAAGCATACTCACAGATGCGGATTCTTTACTGTAAGAGCAGTGAGACTATGGAACTCTCTGCCATATGATGTTGTAATGAGTGATTCCCTACTAAATTTTAAGAGGGGACTGGATGCCTTTTTTGAAAAGTATAATGTTACAGGGTATATATATATTAGGTTCCTCAACAGGGCGTTGATCCAGGGAGCTAGTCTGATTGCCGTATGTGGAGCTTAGTGTTTGCTGCATGTTTTTTTTTCCCTTCCTCTGGATAAACATGTTAGGCTATGCATTGAACTAGATGGACTTAAAGTCTCCCTTTATCCTTAAATACTATGTTACTATGTAGCTATATACCATTCATATAGCCTCCATCCCTTAGTCCCGTGCCCATATACCCATCATACACATCCTCCATCCCATAGTCGAGTGCCCATATACCCATCATACACATCCTCCATCCCATAGTCCCGTGCCCATATACCCATCATACATATCCTCCGTCCCTTAGTCCCGTGCCCATATACCCATCACACATCCTCCATCCCATAGTCCCGTGCCCATATACCCATCACACATCATCCATCCCATAGTCCCATGCCCATATACTCATCACACATCCATCCCATAGTCCCATGCCCATATACCCATCACACATCCTCCATCTCTTAGTCCCGTGCCCATATACCCATCGTACACATCCTCCATCCCATAGTCCCATGCCCATATACCCATCATTCACCTCCTCCATCCCTTAGTCCCGTGCCCATATACCCATCACACATATCCTCCATCCCATAGTCCCATGCCCATATACCCATCATACATCCTCCATCCCATAGTCCCATGCCCATATACCCATCATTCACCTCCTCCATCCCTTAGTCCCGTGCCCATATACCCATCATACATCCTCCATCCCATAGGCCCGTGCCCATATACCCATCACACATATCCTCCATCCCATAGTCCCATGCCCATATACCCATCATACATCCTCCATCCCATAGTCCCATGCCCATATACCCATCATTCACCTCCTCCATCCCTTAGTCCCGTGCCCATATACCCATCGTACACATCCTCCATCCCATAGTCCCATGCCCATATACCCATCATACATCCTCCATCCCATAGGCCCGTGCCCATATACCCATCACACATATCCTCCATCCCATAGTCCCGTGCCCATATACCCATCATTCACCTCCACCATCCCATAGTCCCGTGTCCATATACCCATCACACATCCTCCATCCCATAGTCCCATGCCCATATACCCATCACACATCCTCCATCCCATAGTCCCGAGCTGGGTGGCGCTGAGCAGGGAGTTTCTGGAAATGTGTTGTTGTTATGTACCCTGGCAGTGCGGCTCTGTGTCCGGCCGCTGATGATGCAATTTTCTAGGCCGGTAACAATAGAGCACGGCAGTAAGGGGAGGAGGTGATTCATTTCTGTCATGTGCTCTCTGCTCCTTTCTGGGGGGCAGACAATGGCTGAAGCTTATGTTCCCGGGGATGATAGACTTCCACCACCTGGACAGTGACTGCTAAGGTGTTATGGAGTGGGAAAACTGTTGCTCATAGCAACCAATCACAGCTCAGCTTCGTTTAAACAGCTCTGGTGAAATGAACGATGCTTGATGATTGGGTGAGGCTATGTGGAGTGGGCGTGGCTGATACACACACAAATACATACATACTCTTAGCTTTAAATATTAGACATATATACACAGTGCTTTGTAAAAGTATTCCTTTTCTGTGAACTTTTCCACTTTCTCAAGTCACACTCGTCAACTTAAAACGTAACCTTCGTTTTAATTTTATTTCATAAACCAATAGTACATTTGAAAATAAGCAGCTTTGACACAACTACCTGAGATTAGCTCATGAAGTATTAATAATAATAAATGCCCTAAGCAGCTTCCGGGTTGTAACAACTTCCGTCCAGTTGTAACCGGTGACGTCACCGCACACCTCTTTCCATGTTAACCCTCAACACACCACTCCTCCTCAACACACACACTCCTCTCACCTTTGACCATCTCCACTCACTCTTTCACTCCACATACGACCCTTTCTCTTACTCCGTCTCTCATACTCACGCCGTCATCGCCGCTGATCCACGATCCCCGGCATCTTCTTCCGCCGGCGCCATCCTGGATCCAGACGTCCTCCACGCCAGCGACATGTTCTTGCGGCGACGCTATTTTGGATCGGCGAAATCCCGCGATAGTCAAGATGGCGTCGCCGCAAGAACATGTCGCCGGCGAGGACGACGTCGGGATCCAAAATGGCGTCGGCGAAAACTCGCTCGATTTCGCCAACGCCATTTTGGATCCCGACGTCGTCCACGCCGGCGACATGTTCTTCCGGCGACGCCATCTTGAGTATCGCGGGATTTCAAGATGGCGTCTCCGCAAGAACATGTCGCCGGCGTGGACAACGTCTGGATCCAGGATGGCGCCGGCGGAAGATGTCGGGGATCGTGGAGCAGCGGCGATGACGGCATGAGTATGAGAGACGGAGTGAGAGAAGGGGTCGTATGTGGAGTGAAAGAGTGAGTGGAGATGGTGAAAGGTGAGAGGAGTGTGTGTGTTGAGGGTTAACATGGCCAGAGGTGTGATGCTATCGCATCCTCCTGATGCGATAGCATCGGGCCATAATCTAGTATAGGATATTCGCTCACAAACAATGATATCACCTACTCGAGGACGACAAGGACACTCCTTGAGAAAGCCACTAGACGAAACGTGCGTTGGAGTCACAGGAGTCACGGGGTACAGACTATTGGCATTTTTTATGTATTCTCTTACTCCATCTTTCTTTTGCCTTTCTATGTATAATGCATGTTTGCAATATAATATATAATTTTAGGCCCCCAAGCAAATCATATGGAAAAACACACTTATATAACTTTTACAAGTTTATTTTAAAACTGCTAAGTAAAATATGATTAGTAAACAAAATTTTTATTAAAATTTTTCACCGAAAACACCCCAAAATTTTTTGTTTCCAAATTTCACACAAACATATGAAAAAACTCCACAAAAACGCATAGAAATCTATACCAAACCAGCTGCAGCTACATTTCTGTTTCTTTTCTATTATATTAGTCTTCCAAACAATGTTATTTTTCCGGAAGAATGCTCTTTGCAGACATTTTCCTTACAAATTGAACAAAATCTCTCAGTTTTCCTCTCTAAGTTTCTTGGACATATGAAACAGCGCTTTCTTTTTCTTTCTCCTGGCCCTGGAATCATCTGAAACTGTACGCCGCACTGTTTCATTGCTTCTTTAGTTTGCTTTAGCAAGCCTTTCACGTCGCTTCGCTGTATCATGTGAGGCATTACAAGTTCATGACAAAGGTCCTTCAAAAATAGGCGTCTCCTGTCCGTCCTCCGTGCATGGAATTCTGGATGAGTTTCTGTATAAATGATGAATGAATTGAGGGCTGCTACATCAAGCAAATTTGAAAATAGTACTACAGGCCATCGTTTTGTTTGCCTCTTGCATGAATATTCTCCCACCATCTCATCCATTTTGTCTACACCTCCTTTTGTTTTGTTGTAATGCAGGATGATTTCTGGTTTTCATTTTCTGTCATTGCTGTCAATACTGCATTTGTGATGCATGGTACTGAGTAAAATCACTGATTTCTCCTTCTTCACTTTGTAAGATACCAAAGTCGCTTTGTTATTGACTCCAAAGACACTCTCATAAAGTGCTCGCTGACGATTGTGTTTCAGTACTTCTGGAATTTCTCGTCGGTTTGGCCTGATAGTACCAACAAGTGTAATAGCTTTTTGAAGCAGAAAATTGCCTAGTGCAACATTGGTGAAATAATTGTCCATGGCAATGTTTCTACCTGAATTGAATATTGGAACAGCAAGAGTTTTGACAATTTCAGACCCCAGATCCTTCTGTACTGGTGCACCAACCTCTTTGCCACAGTAGATTACGCCATTTATGCCATAATAATTTGCAGAATCACACATCCAGAAGATTTGATTCCATATTCGACTGGCTTGCTGGGCATGTAGTGTATGAACATGCAGCGTCCTCTGAACGGTAGAAGTTGCTCATCTGCTATAACATTAGTGCTAGGATTGTAAAGTTTGGTGCAATTTTTGATAAATATGTTCCAGATATAACTGATAGGGGCTAATTTGTCTGTTTCAAACCTCAATGCACGTGTTCGCTTATCATCAAATCGAATGTGTCTTCTAGAGTTGAGCGAAACGGGTCGGTCATATTCAAAAGTCGACGACTTTCGCTGAAGTCGGGTTTCATGAAACGAAACCCGACCATAGCGGGAGGTCGGCCATGAGGTCGGCGACCAGAGCACCAAAGTCACGTTTCAAATGATGCTTCCAGCGCCCTTTTTCAGCCAATGATGGAGGACGCACACTGTGGGCAATGCGATGACATAGGCATCGGTCACCACCATCTTTGAGAATGGCATGCAAGTGATTGGCTGGCTTTGTGTGGCGTAACAGGGGCAATAAAAGGGTGTGAACGCCGAACGCCATCTTACTTATGGCGATCTTAGCATACGGAGAGCTGCTGCTGATGATGATTCTGTAGGGAGAGCGTTAGGTAGGGAAGGAGAACCAAAAAACTGCTTCTGCTGTTAGCGATTTCCACTTACAACACAACACTTTGTGTGCAGTGACAGGGGAGGCTCTATTTTTGTGCATCAGCTCTGTTGGTTCTTAGGCTGCCTTATAAGGCTCCCTGATAGCTGCATTGCTGTTTGCACACTGCTGTGCAAACTGCTTTTTTAAAAGCAAAAATACTTTTCTTCCTCTTTTCTGCACAGTTACCAAGGGTTCATTTTTCCACCCTTTTGTGTGTGCACTGTGCAGCAGTCCTGCTTTTTAGGCTGCCTGCGACCATACTTGGACTGAGAGCATCATTGTCAGCATCCGCAAATCTCTAGTGAGATCCAAATTCTCACCAATCCTATAGCTAATACTAGAAAAGAGAGAGAGAGGATTCAAAAAGATATAAATAAACTGGAGCAGTGGGCAGCAACTAACAGAATGGTTTTTAACAGGGAAAAATGCAAAGTACTACATCTGGGCAATAAAAATGAAAAAAGCATATACAGAATGGGAGGAATAGGGCTAAGCAACAGCACATGTGAAAAAGACTTGGGTATACTAATAGATCACAGACTGAATATGAGTCAACAGTGTGATGCAGCAGCAAAAAAGGCAAATGCAATTCTAGGATGTATTAACAGAAGCATACAGTCTAGATCACGTGAAGTCATTATTGCCCTCTACTCCTCTTTGGTCAGACCTCATCTGGAATATTGTGTCCAGTTTTGGGCACCACATTTTAAAAAAGACATCAACAAACTGGAGCAAGTTCAGAAAAGAGCGACCAGAATGGTGACCGGTCTACAAACCCTGTCTTATGAGGAAAGGTTGCAGGATTTGGGAATGTTTAGTTTGCAAAAGAGAAGACTGAGAGGAGACTTAATTGCTGTCTACAAATATCTAAAGGGCTGTCACATTGTAGAAGGATCAACTTTATTCTCATTTGCACAAGGAAAGGCTAGAAGCAATGGGATGAAACTGAATGGGAGGAGACACAGATTAGATATTAGAAAAAACTTTTTGAAAGATAGAGTGATCAATGAGTGGAACAGACTGCCACGAGAAGTGGTGAGTTCTCCTTCAATGGAAGTCTTCAAACAGAGGCTGGACAGACATCTGACTGGGATGATTTTGCGAATCCTGCTTTGAGCAGGGGGTTGGACCAGATGGCCCAGGAGGTCCCTTCCAACTCTACGATTCTATGATTCTATGATTCTATGACACACTCCACCTTGTCATACACCATCCAATTTCAGCCTGTTACATTGCGGTGTAATCTCTACTGGGCCTGAGACAATAGTTCAGCGTCCTCAAATCTATAGTGAGATTCAAATTCTCACCAATAGTAGATACACCTTCTACCTTGTTTTACAGTGTCATATAGCGTGTGGTATTTTGGGTACATTTTTACAAAAATGAGCAAGTATGGTGGAAGACGCCATGGAAGTGGGCGGGGGTTGCCAGCTGGTCCCGATGGTGGTGGTGGTGGTGTTGCATCTGTTGGTAGTGGCAAAAGCACAATAGCACCAAAGGCAGGAAGTGATGAGCCTGCGTCATCGTCTGGCTCCACAAGGCCTCGAAGGCTCCCTTTTCCGGGAGTAGGTAAACCACTTTTAAAGCCGTGGCTTCGGGAACAAGTTTTGGCTTACATTGCTGACACAGTCTCAAGCACTCTCACCTCTTCTTCTGAAGTTTCAAAAAATAAAAGCACTGAGTCGTCATTGGAGGCTCCTGGTCAGGAAGAGCACCTTTCCTTGTGTCCTTCACCCCTACCAAAAGTGAAGGATGTGCCAGGCCACACTACAGATTACTCCATGGAGCTCTTTTCACATACCATGCCTGGATTATCAAGTCAAATCGTGAATTCCCCAGTCCAAGAAGAATCTGACATGGAGTGTACTGATGCACAGCCACTGCTAGATTTTTCTGCTGGTACATTCACTCAGAGCACTACATTGTCCTCGCAGTGTACTGAGCCAGAATCTGACCCTGATGAAACTCAGATGCCCCTTCCCACATAATATACCACCTTACACAGTGACACAGAGGAATGTGCACATGAAATTGAAGAGGAGGTGATGGATGACCCAGTTGTTGACCCAGATTGGCATCCATTGGGGGAAGAGGGTGCCGCTGCCAATAGCTCAGAAGAGGAGGAGGAGGAGGATTCGCAGCAGGCAACGACATCGCAACAGCTGTTATCTGGCAGGACCGTAGCAGTCCAAAAATATGTTACAAAAACCAAAAGGGTTGCAGGACAGCTTGGCCAGACAGTCAAATTAGCACAGTGTGCAAGGTCTCAAAATGTCTTCCATAGTAGGAAGAGTGCAGTGTGGCACTTTTTTGAACAAAATCCTAATGACCAGGCAAAGGTTATCTGTAAGAAGTGCGCAAAGACCATTAGCCGAGGGAAAAATCTGTGAAATTTGAATACCAGTTGCATGCTTAGACATTTAACCACCATGCACTTGCAAGAGTGGACGGACTACCAAACCTCATGTACCACATGTGCACCTGCTCCGAATGAAGGTAGTCAGCAACGCTATATCGCTTCCCCCACTGTAAGCCCACCGGTTAGCACACCACAAGCAGCAAATGTCGAGGTGTCGTCACAAGGGCAAAGCAGTCATGGAATCACAATGTTATGGCTACGAAAGACTGAATCTAGGCCATCAGCAACACCACCAACACCATCACCAACCCTTTCTCAGTCCGCCATGTCCACCGCTAGTTCCACCATATTTGTGAGAAAAGACACACGAACACTGAATATATCTACACAAATTCTCTAAATAATAGTCATAGTAATAAGTGTTGTATTATTTATATATACTACCACCAGTATTCAATGAAAATAAGTGGTGAACCCACTAGTTACAAGAACAAACCAAAGAATACCGAAGAGGACCCGTGGACAAGAGAAAAGCAAGCAAGATATAATCTTCAATAGATACCTTTATTAATATTAAATCAGTCGTGGTATAAAATACCATAAAATTAATATAAAAAACTAAGCACAAGTGGGACAATTTTGCAAATAGTAAGAAATTATGTTGCTTGGACAAATTATATGGTATTTACATATGCATTCATACAAGAATATATATTTTAATATTCCTAAAAAATAATATAATTTAAAAAAAAAAAAAAAAAAACACAGCACAATTGTGGGACGCACTGGACCTTAAAGGTATATCATTCAAATTTTGGCATTCTTATTCAAGCATTTTTTTATTCCTAGCGTTTTGTTTACACAGCAATGTAGTGAAGCCCTTGTTGCATACTGCTCTTTAGCAAGCAGTGGTTTTATCTTAACTCCATTTTGGTGCACGGCACTTCACATATTGTACCATGGTTTTGCACAGCAATGTATAGAAATTCCCCCCCTTTTTTTTGCACAAGCTCACTGCACTTTAGCAAGCAGTGTTTTTAGAAGCTGATTCACGTTGCGAAATTTCACTGGTTATGAGACTATTATCTGTTATAAATTTTCACTGTATTATTATTTTTATTTTTTTTTTTTAAATTATATTATTTTTTAGGAATATTAAAATATATATTCTTGTATGAATGCATATGTAAATACCATATAATTTGTCCAAGCAACATAATTTCTTACTATTTGTAAAATTGTCCCACTTGTGCTTAGTTTTTTATATTAATTTTATGGTATTTTATACCACCACTGATTTAATATTAATAAAGGTATCTATTGAAGATTTTATCTTGCTTGGTTTTCTCTTGTCCACGGGTCCTCTTCGGTATTCTTTGGTTTGTTCTAGTTCCACCATATGCAGCTCTCAAGTCCAGCTCACCCTACCAGAGACTCTGAGTAGGACAAGAAAGTACTCATCCTCTTATCCGCGTACACTGGGTTTGAATGCCCAAATTGCCAAACTAATCTCGTTAGAGATGATGCCCTACCGGTTGGTTGAAAGCAAAGCTTTCTGCGAGCTCATGGCCTACGCAGTACGACGCTATGACCTACCCAGTCGGCACTTCTTTTCGTGAAAAGCCATCCCATCCCTCCACGTGCATGTCAAAGACCGCATTGTCCATGCACTCAAGCAATCAGTGAGTGGAAAGGTGCACCTCACAACAGATTCATGGTCCAGTAGGCATGGCCAGGGCCGTTATGTGTCCATCACTGTGCACTGGGTTAATGTGGTGGATGCAGGGTCCACAGGGGACAGCGGCGGTGGGAGAGTGCTGCCTAGCCCACGGTATAGGAAACAGTTGGCTGTAGGCGTTCGACCCTCCTCCTCCTTCTCATCCAGAAGCGAAAGCTCGTCCACAGAGGGCAGTCGCACGAGCACTTCATCCACAGCTGCCAGTGTTGCATACGAGGTGTCTGACTATTGAACAGCTAGTGGTAAGCGTCAGCAGGCTGTGTTGAAGATGATGTGTTTGGGAGACAACAGACACACCGCGGAGGTACTGGCCGAGTACTTTCAGCGACAAACTGAGTCATGGCTGGGCAGTGTACATCTTGAGGCAGGCAAGGTAGTTAGTGATAACGGCCGGAATTTTGTGGCAGCCATAGCCCTTTCAAAACTCAGACACATACCTTGCCTGGCTCACACCTTGAACCTTGTGGTGCAGTGCTTCCTCAATAATTATCCAGAGTTAACACCCCTGCTCCATAAGGTGCGAAGACTGTGCTCGCACATTCACCGGTCACCCGTAAACTCCAGTCGTATGCAGAAGCTGCAGTGATTGCTCCACCTTCCCAAGCACCGCCTAATTATCGACGTTGCAACAAGGTGGACTTCCACCCTGCACATGGTTGAGAGGCTGTGCGAACAGAGGTAGGCTGTAATTCATTTGTGGGCGGATACACGGGCAGGCAGTTTGCAGGCAGACATGGAGTTGTTTGATGTGCAGTGATCGAAGCTGAAAGACCTCTATAAAGTCTTTCAGTGTTTTGAGGAATGCACGCGGCTGGTAAGCGCAGACGATGCCATCATAAGCATGAGCATCCCACTTATGCATCTGCTCATGCAAACTTTGACGCACATTAAGGAACAGGCATCTGCAGCCGAGGAGGAAGAGGAGGAGGGAAGCCTTGATGACAGTCAGCCATTTTCTGGTCAGGGAAGTCTCGTGGATAAGGTGGAGGAAGAAGAGGATGAGGAGGAGGATGATGGGGATGATTATTTTGGGGAGGAGGATGCTTCTCAGGGGGCAAGAAAAAATGTTGGCGTGGCAAGGTCAGGTACAGGGTTTGTGTGTGACTGGATGGATGTGGATTTGCCAGAAAGTGCTCCTCCACCCAGCACTCTGTCAGGATTCGTACCGGGGTCTAGTCTGTGTTCCCCAGCAAGTCTCGCTGCCTTACTGGCTGTGCCACACAACCAGTCTTAATATACAGTTTCTGATCAACTAGTTCTTTTTCGTTCATCGTTCTTCCTCCTTTCTGTTGATTGGCTGCTTCACTGTTTCCTGTGCTTATGTCCCGCCTTCTTCCTATTTAGCACTCCTCAGGGCTTTCACTCCTTGCCGGTGATTCTTCTGTGGTACGGATTCCTGCCTTCCCTACCGCGCTGTCCGGTACTACCTCTGACAGCCTCCCGGTCTCTCTTTCGTTGAGTACCTCTGGGACTCCAGCTTTCCGCTTTTGTCTTTGCTGAGAGCTTAGTAATTTTTGTGTTAGTTTGGGGTTTCGTGGTTTTAACCTTCAGGTTCATTCACTCTTTAGTTTCACTCTAGTAGCCCTCCTTGCTGCTGCTTGTCTCCCTTAGGTTGTCCTGCACTCATTCCACCCTCGGTTTACCCTCACTGTAGCTCCCTGCACTTACGCCGAGGTAGGGACCGCCGCCCAGTTGTCGCCCACCGGCTAGGGTGGGACCGGCAAGTAGGTAGGGTCAGTGGGGGGTGGAGCTCAGTGGCACCTTCTTCCCCCGCCGTGTGGTGGAATCATAACAGAATCACCGGCCGTCCCTATGGACGCTATGACCTCTTTAGTCAATCAAATGCAGGGTCTTACTCAGCTGGTGCAAGATCTTGCTGCGCAGATCCAGCGTCAGGAGCAAATTCAAGCAGCTGCCATTGCAGGGACAACTAATTCTGAGCCTAGAGTTAACTTACCCGAGCCATTTTTCGGAGATAGAAGCCAATTTGCTTCTTTTAGAGAAAATTGTAAATTATATTTTCAATTACGACCTCTTTCTTCTGGCCCCCCAGCTCAAAGAGACGGTATCATAATCTCTCGCTTACGGGAGGGACCCCAAGAGTGGGCCTTCTCTCTACCGCCAGATTCATATCTCCGTGATTCAGTAGACAACTTCTTTCAAGCCTTAGGGAATATTTATGATGAGCCTGACCAAGTCGCTCTGGCCGAGGCAAACCTTACCTCCCTGACCCAGGGTGATCAGGAGGTAGAGGTTTATTGCACCCAGTTTCGTAGATGGAGCTTAGCTACCCGTTGGAATGATCCCGCCCTTCGGAATCAATTTCAGCGGGGCCTTTCACCAGCCCTAAAGGATGAACTGGTACACTACCCCCTGCCCCAGTCTCTGGAGGAGCTGATGGCTTTAATGGTCAGAATAGATCGCAGGTTAAGGGCGAGGAGATCGGAGCAGGCAGCAGCGCAAGTTTCCGTTTTTTCTAGGGTCACTCCAGCTGTTCCGAATCTGCCAGCTGCCGAACCTATGGAATTGGGAGCCATGCAAGCTACCACAGATCCTAGTCCTTGCCGTCCACGCCACGCACTTGGAACCTGTTTTTACTGCGGGGATCCTCGGCACTGGATAAAGGATTGCCCGCGGCGCCCTGGCACTCCACAGGAATCTTCTCGGAATACACCACCTAGGCCTGTGGGTGGACAGGTAATTCCTTTAAGTTCTAAGAGACTCTTAGTGCCAATTTCTATTGCTTTCACCTCCTCTAAGGCCTCTTTCACACATCAGGTTTTCGCCGTCAGGCGTGATCCGGCGCTTTTGACAGAAACCGGATCAGGCGAAATGCAATGCCGGATCCGGTTTCCCCCCCATTGACTTGCATTTGCGCCGGATCGCGCCGGATGGCCATGCGTTTCATCCGGTTTTCGCCGGATCCGGCAATGTGTCGCAATGTGTCGCGATCCGGCGTCTGGAAAAAACGTCTACTGTAACGTTTTTTGTCTCCGGCGAAAAAGCCGGACACGCCGGATCCGGCGCGTCCGGCTTTTTCACACAATGAAAGCCTATGAGCGCCGCAATGCGCCGGATCCGGCGAAAGCCGGATCCGGTGGCCGGATCCGGTTTTTTTGGTCTGAGCATGCTCAGTAGCTCTGCCCACAGGAGATATATAAAAGCAAGACAATGGGACCCTCAGCCACACCCAACATGCCACCCAAGACAGCAACCAGGCGCAGGAGAAGGCAGCAGACATCTGCAGCAGCAGCACCATCAGCAACAACCCAAATGGAGCAGCATGCTGAACGGGAGGGGAGTCCAGAAGCAGATGAGAGACGGTAATTATTAAATCCCCCATTCCTCCAAACTAGGGCCATGGAATATCAAGATATTCATTGGCCCTTTGTTTCTCTTTATTCAACAGCCGCCAAAGAGATGCAGCAGCAGCACCATCAGCAACACCCCAAATGGAGCAGCATGCTGAACGGGAGGGGAGTCCAGAAGCAGATGAGAGACGGTAATTATCAAATCCCCCATTCCTCCAAACTAGGGCCATGGAATATCAAGATATTCATTGGCCCTTTGTTTCTCTTTATTCAACAGCCGCCAAAGAGATGCAGCAGCAGCACCATCAGCAACACCCCAAATGGAGCAGCATGCTGAACGGGAGGGGAGTCCAGAAGCAGATGAGAGACGGTAATTATCAAATCCCCCATTCCTCCAAACTAGGGCCATGGAATATCAAGATATTCATTGGCCCTTTGTTTCTCTTTATTCAACAGCCGCCAAAGAGATGCAGCAGCAGCAGCAGCAGCAGCAGAAATGGCATCACTGGCAGCAGCAATACCCACAGCCATGGAGTCTGGCCATCAAGAGGACAGCACATCTTCTTCTGGGAGCCCTCCCTCGCATCGTCAGCGTTTGACGGTAAGTTTTTATTTCCAAAATCCATCATCTCTGTAATATATGTCTATTCATTGCCTTTTATTTCAAAACAGGAATCACAAGATGAAGAGGAGCTCCCAGAAGAAGAAGGAAGGGGTGGACAGACGCTTGGAGTGGGCTCACAATTCGTAAGTTTTTTGCATCAAACGCAGAAACACAACATCACACTACACACAACACATAGAAAACAATGTTCTGCAGACCACACACAGCAAACAAATGCCTACATCCAAACTCATAACATTTTTTGTTTTCTTCTCTAGTCTTCCCAATCTGGTGCTCGGCCAAGAGGTCCTCGCAGTGCCTCCCAGGGTCGTCGGCGACAGCAACGCGGCGGTCACCAGCGTGTAAGTATAAATATTTTTGCTTTGTTTTTTGGCACTTTTTATTTCATTTCTTTTGTGGAGGCTAATTATGTTATTTTTGTCTTTTTCTTTAACAGCCTTCACAGCGTGCTCCCGACTCTGACGGTGAGGATGGAGGGATTGATGTGGACCGCCTCATCGATCTCGTCAGAGAAAGGGAGCCGCTCTGGAATATGGCTGACCGCCGCCACGCTGACCTGATCATTACCCGACGACTCTGGGAGGAAATCTGTTCTCTCCTTGTGGGCCGCTGGGAGGACCTCGAAGCTCGGGACCAGATTAAAGAGCGTAAGTATATACAGTAACGGTTGCTTGATGTAAACCAGTGTTTCCCGAACTCCAGTCCTCGTGGTCCCCACGGATCATGTGTTCAGGATTTCTATTTACTATGGAAATCCTGAAAACATGACCCCTGGGGACCATGAGGACTGGAGTTTGTGAAACACTGATGTTGTATACTAACCACTCCTTTCTCGTTTCAGGGAACAGAATTGTGAATCGGTGGTGGTCTGTGAGGGATCGTTTCAAGAAGGAGTTCAATAAAGAGATGCGGGCCCCGAGTGGATCTGGAGGACGCAGGAGCAAGTACAAGTACGCACAAGCCCTGTCGTTCCTCCGGGAAACAATGCTCACCAGAAGGTAAATATTACACACCACATGTGAAAAAGATGTAACTTTTTTTTTTCAGCCAGGGCCATACCATGTCAGTATTTTAATTGTTTTTTTTTCTCTTTATTCCACAGCACGGTGAGCAGCACTCGGGAGCCTGCACGATTGGACCCTTCTGAGGCGATCCCTGAGGAGACCGGCACCGAGGGACACTTCGACCGCCCCGGTACATCTGCACCTTCCCTGCCTTCCCACACATTCGACCCATCTGTCCCATCCACCAGCACAGGAGCATCGTGGCCGCCTACATTACATGAAGCTGCTGGTGAGGAGATCGCTTTCCCTTTACCCCACCCTTCTGCCCCTGCCACCTCTAGTACACCTGCGGGTACTGGGCGGCAGCGGCAGAGGGGTCAGGAAAAGAGTTATGCGCAAGAGTTATTGCATCTGAATGCATCTTTCCAAAACTGTCTCAAAGTCTTGTCAGAGCAAATCTCCGCAGGCTTTCAGCAGATCAACTCCAGCATTCTGGAGGTGAAGACACTTCTGCAAACCATGCATTCAGAAGCAAGATCTTCGCCAAACCACACCTTTTTCAGGTCTGTTGTGGAGCGCATGGAAACGCTCTCTCCTGCCCAGCAGATGCATGTAATGCATTCGTGCCACGGTGCTCTACAGCAGGTTACCTCCCAACCTCCACCTCCCACCACTGTAGTTCCTCCACCTGCACCCCCTCCAGCCACTTTCCATCCTCCCCCTCCTATTACATCTGCACCCCCTCCAGCCACTTTTCATCCTCCCCCTCCTATTACATACCAGCAACCTCCCCAGTACCAGCAACCTCCCCAGTACCAGCAACCTCCCCAGTACCAGTCATCTCCCCACTTCCAGCAACCTGCCCCGTACCAAACTCCTTCCCCGTACCAAACTCCTTCCCCGTACCAAACTCCTTCCCCGTACCAAACTCCTTCCCCATACAACTTTCCATCAACATCATCTGCTCCTACAGTCCCTGCCCAACCCTCCACTCCACCACCCACCACCTCTTCTGCTTCCCACATGTCCACCCATTCTGTAGTTTTTTCCACACCTTCACCTCTAACTGTTCCTTCCCCACCACGATCCCAGTCCTCTCTCCACACACCCAGTGTCGAAGTGTCCCGCAGCCCCTCCAGCAGTATTTCCACCCCACAATACACAGAGTTGTAATGTGTGTTTTTTAATAAAAATGCCCATTGGGTTTAAAACCTTTATTAAAAAAGTTTTTTGCACTTTAAAAACATTTTACAAAAAAAAAAAAAATTTTAAATAAAAGTTAAATTATCGTTTCACAATGGTTGTCTGTCTTTTCTTTCTGCGGCGAACTATGTTTAAAAAAAAGGTTAAATACAGGGTATTTCAAAGGTAAAAAGGTATTCAAAACCAGGTATAACTGTGGGTAAATTTTAGCTTTTTGCCACAGTTGTGTTCCTGGTTGTGTTTGAAGCAAAGTATTTCACCTAAAAAGTTGTGTTTATTGTTGGTGATTTCCTAACAATGTACACAGCTTTTGTTAAAAGGTGAAATACTTTGCATAAAACACAACCAGGTACACACCTGTGGCCTAAAGCTAAAAATAGTAGACCATGACAAGATAGCCAACTTTGGTTGGCAAAGGTATATACTGTTGGTCCAGAAGGTACACAAGTTTGGTTAGGGCACAAATCTTTCACACTCTGTCATCCTGCCAGTGTACTCTGCCTTGAGGGGCCACAAGGGTCAATTTTAAAAACCGGATCCGGCGTAATCCGTCGAAAAAACGGATAGAAAAACGGATGAACCGGATGAGACGGATCCGGTTTTGTCTGTCAAGAACAAGACGGATCCGGCAGAAAACCGGATCCGGCACATCAGGTTTTACAAAACATTTGCCGGATCCGGCATTCCGGCACGACGCCGGATCGCGCCTGACGCCGAAAACCTGATGTGTGAAAGTAGCCTAAGGGAGAAGGAGTTGCCATGATTGATTCAGGGGCTACTGCTAATTTTATGTGTTATGAGTTTGCTGTCTCATTGGGTATTTCTTTAATTCCACTCGCTCACCCCACTAAATTAGTTGGTATTGATAACACCCCACTAGCAAGTGGGGAGATTAGTCTCTGTACTCCATTGCTATCATTTCAGGTTGGTGTACTGCATGTGGAACAACTGTCATTTTTGGTTATGCATGACCTCCCAACTAGTGTCATACTGGGGCTTCCATGGCTCCAGCTCCATAACCCCAACATTAACTGGGTTTCTGGTGAATTAGAGAAGTGGGGTGCAGATTGTTCACAGAAATGCTTGTTAACACACGTTTGTGGTATCGTCTCCGCACAAGCTTCTCTTCAGAATCTTTTGGACCAATTCACAGATGTATTTTCTATGAAGGAGTCTGAGCGGTTGCCACCTCATCGCTCCTATGACTGTACTATCAATTTGGTTCCCAATTGTAAATTCCCTAAGGGACGCCTATATAATTTATCTCCTCCTGAAAGAGAAGCTTTACGTGAGTATGTACAAGAGGCTCTAAGAAAGGGGCATATCCATCCGTCCACCTCACCCCTGGCCGCAGGTTTCTTTTTTGTCAGTAAAAAGGATGGAGGACTTAGGCCGTGTGTAGACTACCGAGGTCTTAATGAAATAACTGACCGTAACCAATATCCACTACCGTTGATTCCGGACCTGTTTAACCAGGTTCAGGGGGCTCGATGGTTCTCGAAGTTGGACCTGAGAGGGACGTATAATCTCATTCGTGTAAAGGCTGGCGACGAGTGGAAGACCGCCTTCAATACCCCCGAGGGTCACTTCGAGTGTCTAGTTATGCCCTTTGGGCTGTGCAATGCTCCGGCGATTTTTCAAAATTTCACCAATGATATTTTCCAACATGCTATTGGCCGCTATGTAATTGTCTATCTGGATGATATTTTGGTGTTCTCTCCTGACTGGGACTCACATTTAAATCATGTAAGGGATGTACTCCAGGTACTCCGCAATAACCAACTTTTCGCCAAGCAAGAAAAGTGTATTTTCGGGGTCCAAAGTCTATCTTTTTGGGGTCATATTTTGACACTCCAGGCCATCACAATGGAGCCGGAGAAGGTAAAAGCGGTTCTTAATTGGGCTCGTCCTGCATCTTTGAAAGCTCTTCAAAGATTTCTGGGGTTTGCCAATTTTTACCGCAAGTTTATAAAAAACTTCTCCATTGTGGTGAAACCTCTTACAGATCTTACTGTGAAAGGTTCCGACTTGGTAAACTGGAGTAAAGATGAAGTGGACGCCTTCACGTTTCTTAAGGAGAGCTTTGCCACTGCTCCTGTTCTTACCCAGCCGGATCAGGAGAGACCCTTTGTTGTTGAGGTTGACGCCTCGGAGGCAGGGGTGGGGGCAGTACTTTCACAGGGGACTTCGTCTTTGACTCATTTGAAACCCTGTGCGTTCTTCTCAAAGAAGTTTTCCCCAGCTGAAAAAAATTATGATATTGGGAATAGGGAACTGCTCGCTATAAAATTGGCCTTTGAGGAATGGCGGCATTTCCTGGAGGGGGCCAAACATCCTGTTACTGTCCTCACCGACCATAAAAATCTTGAATATCTCAAAAAGGCCAAACGGCTTAATCCAAGACAGGCAAGGTGGGCGTTATTCTTTTCACGTTTTAATTTTGTGATTTCTTTCAGACCCGGCTACAAAAACGCCAGAGCAGACGCGCTATCTAGAAGCTTCTTGCCTGAACAACCGTCAAACATCCCACCTGTTCCCATTTTACCTGATAAAGTATTTTTGGCTGCTAATTCCTCTGATTTGTTTGCTGAAATTAAGCAATTTCAACATTTGTCTCCGTCCAGCTCTCCTGATAATAAATGGTTCGTTCCCTGTCATTTGCGTTTGAGACTGCTGAATGAACACCACAACTCTCCTCTTTCAGGTCACCCTGGTATCTCTGGTACTATGGAGTCAATCTCCAGAAATTTTTGGTGGCCGACTTTACGCCGGGATGCCACTGCCTATGTCAAGGCGTGTGACATTTGTGCCCGGTCTAAGGTTATCCGCTCACGGCCTTTGGGAGAACTATGTCCTCTACCTGTTCCCTCCAAGCCATGGACCCATCTTTCCATGGACTTTGTTACTGATTTACCTTCCTCCCTGGGAATGACTACCTTGTGGGTTGTGGTGGATCGCTTTAGTAAGATGGTGCACTTTATTCCTTTACCCAAATTGCCATCCGCCAAGCAATTGGTCCCCTTGTTTCTAAATCATGTGGTGCGGCTGCATGGAATTCCTTCTAATATTGTGTCAGATAGGGGTACCCAATTTGTCTCCAAATTCTGGAGAGCTTTCTGTAGTAAAATTGGCGTTTCCCTTGCTTTCTCATCGGCCTTTCACCCGGAGACCAATGGGCAGACAGAACGGGCCAATCAAGCCCTTGAACAATTCTTACGTTGCTATGTAGCTGATAAGCAAGAGACCTGGGCATCTTTTATTGCCCTGGCAGAGTTTGCCATAAATAATAGGGTGAACTCTTCCACAGGGATATCTCCCTTCTTCTGCAACATGGGATTTCACCCTAAATCCAGCTCTTTCTCTGAGGACCCCTCGGACAATCCTGAGGTAGAGATTGTTTCCTCTGATCTGCGGTCAGTTTGGGAGCAAGTCCAAAGCAACATCAAAAAGGCTCATGAGTCACAATGCCACTTTGCTAATATGAAAAGGAGGAGAGTCCTTCCTTTGAAGTTGGGCAGAAAGTGTGGCTTTCTACTAAAAATCTGAAACTAAGAGTCCCCTCTGGTAAACTGGCTCCCCGGTACATTGGTCCTTTTAAAATATCTCAGATAATCAACTCTGTTTCTGTCAAATTGGACCTCCCCCAGGCGATGAGAGTGCATAGGGTATTCCATGTCTCTCTCCTAAAACCTTATGTACCTCCAGTTTGTCCGGCTGACACACCTCCTGCTCCTGTTGTTGTACTTGGTCACCCCGAGTTTGAGGTAAGAAAGATCCTGGACTCCAGGAAAGTTCGTGGAGTCCTGCAGTACCTGGTGGACTGGAAGGGGTATGGCCCTGAGGAGAGGTCGTGGGTGTCTCATTCTGAGGTTCATGCTCCCAGGTTATCTAAGAGGTTCCATATCAATTTTCCTGAGAAGCCTTCCCTGTGTGAGGGTCCAGGGGCCCCTCATAAAGGAGGGGGAAATGTCAGGATTCGTACCGGGGTCTAGTCTGTGTTCCACAGCAAGTCTCGCTGCCTTACTGGCTGTGCCACACAACCAGTCTTAATATACAGTTTCTGATCAACTAGTTCTTTTTCGTTCATCGTTCTTCCTCCGTTCTGGTGATTGGCTGCTTCACTGTTTCCTGTGCTTATGTCCCGCCTTCTTCCTATTTAGCACTCCTCAGGGCTTTCACTCCTTGCCGGTGATTCTTCTGTGGTACGGATTCCTGCCTTCCCTACCGCGCTGTCCGGTACTACCTCTGACAGCCTCCCGGTCTCTCTTTCGTTGAGTACCTCTGGGACTCCAGCTTTCCGCTTTTGTCTTTGCTGAGAGCTTAGTACTTTTTGTGTTAGTTTGGGGTTTCGTGGTTTTAACCTTCAGGTTCATTCACTCTTTAGTTTCACTCTAGTAGCCCTCCTTGCTGCTGCTTGTCTCCCTTAGGTTGTCCTGCACTCATTCCACCCTCAGTTTACCCTCACTGTAGCTCCCTGCACTTACGCCGAGGTAGGGACCGCCGCCCAGTTGTCGCCCACCGGCTAGGGTGGGACCGGCAAGTAGGTAGGGTCAGTGGGGGGTGGAGCTCAGTGGCACCTTCTTCCCCCGCCGTGTGGTGGAATCATAACACACTCGCAGTGCATCATTGACACCTGGAACATTGGCCCACATGTGTGATTATGCCTTGCAGATCCTAAAAAGGGACCCCCACATTGCCAAAATGATGAACGATGACGACTACTGGTTGACCAGCATCCTGGATCCACGCTATAAAGGCAAATTCCAAAACATCATGCCACTGGAGAACCTAGAGCTAATATTGGCTAACAAGCAAGCAACTCTGGTAAACCGTTTGTTTGAGGCATTCCCAGCACACAGCGGCGGTGATGTTTTTCCAACAAGCCGTAGGTGGCAACATGTGTGCACACAGCTGAAGTGGCGTTGGACACAGGGGTTTCATGACCATGTTGTGGACTGATTTTTCAAGTACCGCTCACACGACTGGTAATACTGCATTGATCGAAAGTGACAGGAGACAGCAGTTGTCTGCTATGGTAACAAACTACTACTCCTCCCATATCGATGTTCTCCCTCACCGGTCATTCCCGTTTGACTATTGGGCCAGTAAACTTGACACCTGGCCTGAATTGGCACAATATGCCTTACAGGAGCTCGCTTGCCCTGCTGCTAGTGTGTTATCTGAAAGAGTCTTCAGTGCTGCTGGATCAATCCTGACAGAAAAAAGGACCCGTCTGTCGACCCAAAATGTTGATGATCTAACCTTCATTAAAATGAACCATGCATGGGTTTCAAAGGATTTTGTCCCACCCTCCCCTGCTGACACGTAGGTTGCCAGAAAAATGGCTTGCTTTTGTCCTCCTCTTCTGCGGACTTCTCCAATTACTCCATTTGCAGCTGCTGAATGTCCAACATCAACATATGCCAATTTTTCCACCTCCCTAACTGGGCTGCCTCCCCCCACAGGGCCGGGGTCAACACTTGGCGCACGCACCCGTGCGAGTGCCATTGGCCTGGACAGGTGGGTGGGCACACTGTTTGGCAATGGCACTGGCACAAGGTCACTCATAGTAGAATCAAGTGTCTCTGACAGTGGGGGTGCACACCCACGGTCAGACACACCGGCGTCCTATGAGGGGCCCTGTGCCAGTGCCATCGCCAACGAGTGGGCCCCCCTGCTTGTTCAGGATCACAGCACTTGCAAAGTTGAAATACTTACCTCTCCCTGCTCCACCGCTGTGACGTCTTCCGCGTTTCCTGACAGTGACATTCTGGTCAGAGAGCGCGATGACATTACGTATGTACACCCTCTGCCTAAACAGTCCTAGGGCAGTGAGATGGAAGATGGGGACGACGAGGAGTCCAGTCTAGTACAGGGATTCCCTAGAGAGGAGACTTATTTAATTGTTTTCACTGTTGGGACAGCTATTTTTGGGGAGCACTATACTCTGGAGAATGATATATGAGGCCCACCGTACACTGGAGCATTCCAAAGGTGGTCATCAGACACTGGAGCCCCATTTACAGGGCCCATTATGCACTGGAGCATTAGAAATGGGGCCCATTATATATGGAGCATTATTTGGGCCGATAACATAGTGGAGCTTCATCCATGGGGACCAACATATACTGTAGCATTATGTGGAGCTCATCATATACTGTTTCAAACATTATATGGGACCAATGATTCTGTATGTAGAAATATATGGGCCTCATTACTCTATATAGCGCACTATGCGATGGCCATAATACTGTATGGAGTAATATACTGTCCGTTTTTGGAGCTATTGGAGAATTTAAAATCGACATCAGTCATGAGATGTAAGAAGTGAAGTATTTTTCATTGTACTAGACCGCTATTTCTCTGCCGTATCAGAGGATCATGAATTGTGGCATGTGTTAAAGGAGCCCATTGACACTCTTTGGCCCAGGGCCCACGAAAATCTGGAGCCAGCCCTACCCCCCCACAACTTTAGCCAAATAACCCCCAGTTTTCAATGCCTAACTATTATTATAAAGTAAACTGAGGTTGACAAGCTTCAGTAATAAGAATTGATGTTTTTGGCATTAAAATGGGCACTGTAGGTGTGTTTCCTGTCCTCCACTCACTGCCAACTTTTCCTCCCCATTGACTTGCATTGGGTTTCGTGTTTCAGTCGGCCTTCGACTTTTCACGATAATTGGCCGATTTCGTTCGACCAGACTTTTGAGAAAGTCGGGTTTAATGAAACCCGACTCGACCTGAAAAAAGGCAAAGTCGCTCATCCCTAGTGTCTTCTCATTTCCTCATATCTGCCCACTGACATTGTCGACTTATAGTGTGGATCAGAAAGTGGGTCCAGAAATAATTCTCGTATTGGAACATCATACGATTTTTGACTCCCTGCCAGTAGTAAAAGTCCAATGTATGCATAAAGTTCCTCTTTTGAGATATTTTTCCAGGACTTATTTTTTGCAGAAGCGATACGTCTTCCTTCTAGGTTTGAACATAAAAGGACCTCTTCTGCAGTATTGTCAGAAAAAAAGTACAGAATACGTCTTTAGGGGAAAAGTAACTGGGACTTCCCACAGTTCCTTGAGCCTGTCTCACAATATTATAGATTGCAGTACGTCCGACTAATTTAGGATTACTGTCCCAAAAAACATTAGTTTTGGATGTTCTACATATCACTTCTTGAGGATCCACTGTATTCACTTCTTCATCATCAGAAGAATCACTTGAGGATGTTTGATTCTCTTGTGGCAGGTGCTCGTCATCGGGCAAAGATAGTTCACTTTCATCATCACTTTGAAACACAGTTGCTTCAATCTCTTGGTCGCTCAGACGCTTGGAGGAAGACTGTGCCATTGCTGACTAGATGTTAGCAAACTAAAAGAAAAAAAAATGAACACAATCAGGGTTGTCCACTCTTTGCTTGTGTGTGACACACTGTAAGTGTAAAGTGCCGCCTCCCTCCTCTCACCCACTCTTACCTTTTATACTTTCTTTTAGGTGTTGTAAAATTCTCGGGATGTCTGTAGCTCAACAGTTTTACCCTTTGCAGGCTTCTTAGAATCGGAGAAACTGAAACTGAATCAGACTTCTTCTCAACATCTTATCTTATCTCAGGTCCTTAACAATTAGCTCACAGTGTATACTGTCCTCATTACTCTCTACACAGCTCATTACTGTGTTCAGAAGGACCTGAGATGATGTCATGGCCTTATCTCTCCCTCCAAAAATCACATGACATCCTCATATGGCATTATCCACATCCAGGCCGCTCCACCAGAATTACTAAGTACAAATAAAGTAACTTGATGTAGTGAAACCTCCACCAGGGGGAGCTGGTGAGGGAAGAGAGGTTACACACTATAGGTACTGTCACACTTAGCGATGTACCAGCGATCCCGACCAGTGACATGACGCGGTCAAGATCGCTGGTACATTGCTAAGTGGTCACTAGTGAGCTGCCACACAGGCAGATCTCACTAGCGACATCGCTGGGGACGGGGGTCGCTACTTACCTGTCAGATGAGGCGATCCTGACGTCCTCCTGCCCGGCTCCACGTGTTGCTCGTCTCTCCACAGGAAGCGCCGCAGGAAGCTGACGACGAGAAACAGTCCAGCCTGTTCTCGCGCGATCAGCGATAACCAGTGGGGGAGCGGGTTGGAGGTAAGTATCAGACACAGCGATATCGCTAGCAATATCGCTATAACGTCACATGTTATAGCGATATTGCTAGCGATATCGCTTAGTGTGACAGTACCTTAAGAGCAGCAACCCTGAGCAACAGCACAGGTGTCACAGGTAACGAGAGAGAATAGTCAGATGAACCGAGTCAGAAACTAGCAGGAACAGACGTACCAGAAGGAGCAGCAATACACGTAGTCAAAATACCAACCCGAGAGTCAGAAAGCCAGAACATGAGCACAGGGTCCAAAACGTGAGACGAAAAACGTGGTTGGGGTGCAAGCTGGGGGGTCAGATGCCAGAGAGGGAACGTAACAGCAGAGATGAATACCAAGAGACGGGGTAATACACGTGAATATCAGTCAAAGGCAGGAGGATCACCAAGGTACAAGGGTCAAAGGCTCTAAACTGAAAGCTTGAGCTATCACTAACACTGGTCAGCAGGCTGTGAGAGACTGAAATAGCCCAGCTAGCTCCAGAACGAGGCTGAGGAGATTAACCCCCGCATGACCAGTCCGGAGTGAAGACAGTAGAAGATAAACTCCGGACTGGACCATGACAGTACCCCCCTCTCAATGGGGGGCCACTGGACCCCCTGGCTTCCCTGGATGATGAGCGCGAAAGGCCCTGACCAACCGATCCGCATGGACAGAACGCGCCGGCACCCATGACTGATCCTCAGGACCATATCCTTTCCAATGGACCAAGTACTGAAGTGAACGATGGAGCATGCGAGAATCCACCACCTGTTCCACCTAGTACTCGGTCTGACTATCTACAATAACAGGCGGCGGGTGCGAGGGAGACTCATCAGAGGAAGGCACCGACGGCTTCAGAAGCGCCTTATGGAACATATTAGGAATCTGTAATGACGGAGGCAAATGCAGGCGATAGGCCACAGGATTAATCACCTCTACAGTCTCATATGGACCAATAAACTTGGACCCAAGTTAGCAGAGGGAATTCTCAGCCTTATGTTTTTGGTGGATAACCATAACTTATCCCCCACCTGATAAGTTGGCCCCACCGAGCATCGTTTATCTGCAAAAAATTTATATTTGCCCTGAGCCTCCCCAATGTTTCTCTGAACCTCCCTCCAAACCTCCTCCAACCGCAAAAAGGCTGAATCAGCCCCTGGACACTCCGAATCTAGCCTGGAGAATTCATCAAAATGAGGGTGCAACCCATAGTTGCAGAAGAAAGGAGAAGTACAAGTAGACTGATTGACATGATTATTGAAGGCGAATTCCGCTATAGGTATCACAGAGCACCAATCATCCTGTCTGGATGTGACAAGACACCGTAGGATCTCGAGATGGTAGGTTGATGAAAAGGTCAGACTGATGCCCAGCCTTTTTCAAAAAGCTCTCCAGAATTTTGCCATGAATTGCACCCCCCTATCAGACACCACACTGACAGGCACACCATGCAATCGAATCACATGCTCAATGAATAGCTTAGATAGAGTCTCAGCATTAGGAAGACCCGTTAAGGGTACAAAATGTGCTTGTTTACTGAACTTATCCACAACTACCCAGATCACGGTTTGGCCATTAGAGGGTGGGAGATCGGTGATGAAATCCATGGACAGGCAGTGGCACCAATTCCCCGGCGGGCCGGTTGTGGGAGGCTTTAGCACGGGCACAAATTTCACAGGAGGACACAAAACCAGTGACATCAGAAGTCAACGAGGGCCACCAGAACAGCCTAGTGATGGCTTTACAATTGGCCGAGATTCCAGGATGCCCACTCAGAGCTGAGTCGTGGAACTCCCGAAGCACTCTTAACCGATACTGGACAGGCACAGAGAGCTTATTTTCAGGTATGGACGGAGGAGCAAGAGATTTGGCCTCACGAATCTCCTGCTCCAATCTCAGGGACACCACAGCCACCACCACCCCACGCTGAAGAATGGAGGAAGGAGGCTCAGGAGGCGATACCGGATCTAGGCTGCGAGACAAGGCATCCGCCTTCACATTCTTGGAACCTGGTCTGAAAGTGATGAAAAACTGAAATCGGGAAAAAAAAAAGTGACCACCTTGCCTGTCTCGGAGTCAGACGCTTGGCGGATTCGATGTAAGACAGGTTCTTGTGATCTGTAATGACAGTGATACGATGGACAGCCCCCTCCAAAAAATGCCTCCATTCTTCAAAAGCCAATTTAATGGCCAACAGCTCTTGGTTATCCACATCATAATTTCTTTCAGCAGAGGAAATTTTTTTGGAAAAGAAGGCACAGGGTCTTAAGTTAGTTAATGTGGTGGGCCGCTGGAACAACACAGCCTCCACTCCCACCTCAGAGGTATCCACTTCTATGATGAATGGTTTAGACAAGTCAGGTTGAACCAGTACCGGAGCAGTCATGAAACGTTCTTTTAACAAAAAAACGCCGCCACAGCTGGAGCTGACCAGTTTTTGAGATCCACCCCCTTTTGGGTGAGATCAGTGAGGGGTTTGACCACTTGAGAGAACCCCTTGATGAATTTTCTATAATAATTGGCGAAACCCAGAAATCGCTGAAGACCCTTGAGATCTCTGGGTTGCACCCAATCCACAATGGCCTGTACCTTCCTAGGGTCCATATGAAACCCCTCAGCGGACAGGATGACCCCTAGAAAGGACAATTCTTGAGTAAAAAATGAACATTTCTCCAATTTGGTAAAGAGTGTGTTCTCCCTGAGCCTCTGGAGAACCGCATGAAGATGACCCATATGACTTTGTCTATCAGAAGAATATATGAGTATGTCAACAAGATAAACAACTACAAAGCGTCCAATAAAATCAGAAAAAACATGGTTAATGAAATTCTGGAATACCGCTGGTGCGTTAGTCAAGCCGAAGGGCATAACCAAATTTTCAAACAGACCCTCAGAGGTGAGAAACGCAGTTTTCCATTCATCCCCCTCCCGCACACGGATGAGATTGTACGCTCCCCTGAGGTCCAACTTAGAGAAACACCTGGCCCCCGACAATTGATTGTACAAATCAAGCATCAGTGGGAGAGGATAAGTGTTTCTTATGGTTATTTTATTCAGTTCTCGAAAATTGAGGCATGGGCGTAAACCACCATCCTTTTTTTTTTTTACAAAAAAGAACCTCACTGCCACGGGAGAGAAAGATGGCCGTATATGCCCTTTACGGAGGCTCTCAGAGATATACTCCTTCATAGCAGACCGCTCAGGGCCGGAGAGATTGTACAGCCGGGCTTTGGGCAATTTGGCACTGGGAACAAGATCCACGGCACAATCGAATGGGCGGTGTGGTGGTAGAACCTTAGCCTCCTTTTCGGAGAACACATCCTCAAAATCCTTCAGTCACTCCGGAATACCCTCCAGACTGACGTATGAAATAGACACAGTAGCAAGACAATTTTCAGAACAACCAGGTCCCCATTTAACAATATCCCAGGACCCCCAGTCAATAACCGGGTTATGCCATTGCAACCAGGGAAACCCTAACACCAGGCCAGCAGGGAGGTTATTCAAAACAAAGCATGACATGCGCTCCTGGTGTAGGGCCCCCACCCTGAGGGTGAATTCTTTAGAAATGAAATGGAGACAATCCTTAGTGAGAGGTGTAGAGTCAATAGCAACAATTTTTAAGGGAGTCCTGTTATGAGCTCATTTTCTGCTCCACCAGCTGGGATTTCTCCTTCCGTTCTCCCTCTTGTGGTGACAGGAGGTAGTGAAGTTGGTTTAATTGGTAACGGTCTGCCACCTGACGAGGAGGATAATGATTGGATCTCTGGAGTATCAGACTGGATATAAGACAGTCGACGCCCTATCCAGTTGCTGGTGATTCAGTCTGCTTCTCAGGTCTTGGACTTCAGCTCTGCTCCAGTCTTCTCAAGTTAAGTTTGCTTTTGCTAATGTTCACACATGCTCTTGTTGGTCAACTCAGTTGTTTTGTGGTCAGCCAGCCCGGCTGGGCTGTGCTGAACTTCCACTCTTATTTATCTGTATTTGCCAATTTGCCTTTTTGTCCTTTATTAGATTGACCTCTTTTTTGCTCTGTCTCAGAATATTTCAGAGTGCTGATATAGTGGGAGAAGTCTAGTGACTTCAGGGTTAATTTTGTGAAGTGTTGGACATTATTTTGGGTAGGGTTTTTTGGCATATTGCAGACAGTATCTTTCCTGTCTTTTCAAGTTAGTTTGGCCCCATCGTTTGCTCAGCCTATTTTTCTGCCTTTGTTTGTGTTTTCATCTTACTTCACTGTCAATACATGTGGGGGGCTGTCTTTCCTTTGGGGTCTGCTCTGGGGGAGTTAGTTTTTCTCTTTTCTTACTTTAGGCTTATTTAGCCCTCCAGTTGCGATGAGACGTCCAGGACCAACATAGGCACGCTGCACGACTGCTGCTAGCTGTGTGTTAAGATCAGGGATCTGCAATCTGCATAATTACCATCCTCTCTGGTTTTCTGAGACTTAGCGTGTGTTGCTTTTTTTCTCCTCGGTGACCCATTCATAGCAGAGTCCCCAACCAAACTGTCCCTAATCTACAGCGAGCCACCAGCTTAGAGTCAATCAGGTTCAGGGATGACCCACAGTCTACAAAAGCCGACGTATGGATAAAGCCATTCTCAACACCAAGTTCCACCTTTAGCTGTATCTTTGAAAATGAAGAAAAAGGTACCTGAGAGTCTAGGTGACCTCCACGATTATCACCCAGACTCAGCCGCTTGTTAGTCGGAGGACAGGAGGGGCAGTCTTTTTTCCAATGTCCGGGATCTCCGCAGTAAAAACACAACTTTTCATCACGTCGGCGTTTCCTCTCCTTCTCCTGGGGGTTGGTGGCTCCCATCTCCATAGGTTCAGATGGAAGCAAAACTTCAGGGTTAGCAGGGAAAAATGGAAACCCTCGCTGAGTAACACCTCTCTCCCACAGTCTACGATCCATACGGATAGCCTGAGTCATAGCCTCCTCCAATGAGCTGGGAGGTGGATGGAGAGCCAGAGCATCATTCAAGCAATCTGACAGTCCCTTCCTGAACAGTAGTGTTGAGCGATACCATCCGATATTGTGAAATATCGGATCGGATTGGATCGGACCGATACCAAAAAGTATCGGGTATCGCCGATTCCGATACCGGAAACCAATGCAAGTCAATGGGACAGAAATATCGGAATTAAAAAAAACCCTTTCTTTCCTTGTAGGTTAATTCTACATGACGAAAAACAACTAAGGATAATGTAGAATGTATTGGGGGAGGTGGAGGAGACATTAAAGGCATAGAGGTTTAGCCCAATCAAATGGAATAGCAGGAATTAATTTTTTTCTTTAAAGACGTTCGGAGTTACAAAGATATTGACAATGTTAACCTTTTTATATTTTGTCAGATATGTATGTTTCACTACATCCATGCCCTTCACCTTTTTTACTTCTCCCACACTTTCTCCTTCATGATCCTCAGCAGCAGCAGCAGCAGCATCTTTTTCATCAACTTCTTCTTCACCTTATTCATCTACTTCTTCACCTTCTTGCTATTATTCTTTTTTACATTCTTCATATTCTTCTTATTCAACTATTATTCTTCTTCATATTCTACTACTTCATCTTCTTCCTATTCTTCTTCTTCATCATATTCTTATTTGTGACAGGCATTCCTGTAATTGTTATCTATAAAAGTTTGAAGATTACACCTTCCGTTCTGCCTGTTACAAAAGATTTACAACAGGATTTGTCCGCGTTCAGTTTGGCCTGCAACAGCAGGCTTTTTCCAGGGGCACCACGAGGAGAAACGGACTCACCCCCATACACTGCTTAGTCTTCTTCTGCTTATACTTTAGATAATATCTTTTGCTCTGATTTTTTGTCTTATGCTTAATGTTCTTCTGCTTTTTGTTCTGCAGCTTCTTGGTCTTCTGCTTCTTGGTCTTCTGTCTCTTGTTGTTCTGTATCTTGGTGGTTGTCTTCATGTTCTTTGTCCTCTTGGTCATCTTCTTCAGGATCATCTTTTTGGTCTTCTTCGGGGTGCTGTTCCGGGTCGTCATCTTCAGGGTCATCGTTTTCGTGGTCATCGTCTTCTTCGTGGTGGTCTTCAGGGTCGTTGTCTTCAGGGTTGTCGTCAAGGATATCCAGAGTGATAATAAACAAAAACTATTTCCAAAAGATTGAACTTGGAAATGTAGCAGAAGGTACAAGAAGGCTGAGGAACTGCCGAGAACCAGCTGATGGTGCTGGAACCCGGATGGGTAGCTGAAGCTGCAAGAGCCAATGGAACTAGCGAGGACCAGCTGATGGTGCTGGAACTCGGAAGGGCAGCAGAAGTAACAATAGCCAATGGTACTACCGAGGACCAGCTGACGGTGTTGGAACCCGGTTACTAAGCAGGAGGTACCTGTGCTAGAAAGCACTACCAAGGATCAGCAGACGGTGCTGGAACTTGGATACCGAGAAGGAGGCACCTAAGCCAAAGGCACTGCCGAGAACCAGCTGATGGTGCTGGCACCCGGATGGGTAGCAGAAGCTGCAAGAGCCAATGGAACTAGCGAGGACCAGCTGACGGTGGTGGAACCTGGAGGGGCAGCAGTAGGAACAAGAGCCAATGGCACTACCGAGGACCAGCTGATGGTGCTGAAACCCGGTTACTAAGTAGGAGGTAGCTGTGCTAGAAAGCACTACCAAGGACCAGCAGACGTTGCTGGATCTGAGATACCGAAAGGAGGCACCTAGGCCAAAGGTTCTGCTTGGAACCAGCTGACCGTGCTGGAACTCGGAGGGGTAGCAGAAGCTGCAAGAGCAAATGGAACTAGCGAGGACCAGCTTACGGTGCTGGAACCCGGAGGGGCAGCAGAAGGAACAAGAGCCAATGGCACTACTGAGGACCAGCTGATGGTACTGGAACCCGGTCACTAAGCAGGAGCTACCTGTGCTAGAAAGCACTACCAAGGACCAGCAGACATTGCTGGAACTCGGATACCGAGAAGGAGGCACCTCAACCAAAGGCACTGCCAAGAACCAGCTGACGGTGCTGGAACCCGGAGGGGTAGCAGAAGATACCCGTGAAAAACAAAGTTGCAAGGCCGCGAGCCGGCCGCAGTTACCAAAACCCACAGTCCTAAATGGGGGGCTTGTCCTATTGGCACTATGGAACCAGCCTTTATTACCAGAACCCGCAGCCCACATAGGAAGCACCTAAACTGCAGGCGCCATAGACTCGGCTAACCCGACCGCAACACAACAGGACAAAGTTTTGGTGGCAAAGTGACATTGACACTACTCGGAAACAGCAGGCGTGCTGGAACCAGGCTGGGCAGGAGGGAGTACCCGTGCCAAAGACACTTCTGAGCAGCAACTGGCGATGTTGGAGCCCAGGGTCAATCAGGGTGTAGGCTGAGGCCTAATTTCTTCAAGTTTAATATCGGTTGTAGACTACTACTGATTTTAACCGTACTCCAATTGCGCCTCTGTCTCCACTATCTCTAGTATTTACCCTGGCCTCCAACACCACCAGTTGCTGCTCAGAAGTGCGGTCTGCACAATCAACACTTGTTCTTGTGTTACTGGGGTTCAGTCACATCAGCTAGTAGTGGGAATGTGGAGAGAGCAGGAGAAATTGCTGGACACACATCAGGGGATCAGCTGACGTGACTGAACCCCAGTAACACAGGAACAAGTGTTGATTGTGCAGACCGCACTTCTGAGCAGCAACTGGTGGTGTTGGAGGCCAGGGTAAATACTAGAGACAGTGGAGACAGAGGCATAATTGGAGCACGGTTAAAATCAGTAGTAGTCTACAACCGATATTAAACTTGATGAAATTAGGCCTCAGCCTACACCCTGATTGACCCTCGGCTCCAACATCGCCAGTTGCTGCTCAGAAGTGTAGTGGGAATGTGGACAGAGCAGGAGACATTGCCGGACACACATCAGGGGATCAGCTGACATGACTGAACCCCAGTAACACAGGAACAAGTGTTGATTGTGCAGACGCCACTTCCGAGCATCAACTGGTGGTGTTGGAGGCCAGGGGAAATAATAGAGACAGAGTGGAGCCAGAGGCCTAGTTAGAGCAAGTTTGAACTCAGTAGTAGTGTGAATGTGAAGGCAGCAGTAGATTTTGCCATCCACACAGCAGGGGAGCAGCTGGCGTTAATAAACCTCACTAACACAGGAGCATGTGTTTTTCTCTGTGCAGATGGCACTTCTGAGCAACAACTGGCTGTGTTTTAGCCCAGGAATTACAGTTCAGGTGGTAGAAACATGAACACAACAGGAGACCTGGATACTGTTGCCAACCAATTATTTATTCTGGAAGAGGACTGGCAAATTCAGGCGAGATCCAGGCCTTGTTCATTTTCAGAAAAGTAAGCCGGTCAACGTTATCGGAGGATAGTTGCGTGCGACGGTCTGTTATTACACCACCTGCGGCACTAAAGACGCGTTCCGATTATACACTAGCAGCAGGGCAAGCCAGCACCTCCAATGCATACTGGCTAAGCTCTGGCCATGTATCCAGCTTAGAGACCCAAAACTTGAAGGGGGAAGAGCCGTCTGGGAGTACACTGACAGGGCAAGACATGTAGTCTGTCACCATTTGACGGAAACATTGCCTCCTGCTGACTGGAGCCGTCTGTGATGGTGTAGACATTTGTGGCGGGCACACAAAACTTTGCCACTTTTGGGCCATACTGGTCTTGCCTTGTGCTGAGGCACTCCCTCTGCTCGCTCTTTGTGCAGAGCTTCCTCCACTGCCTCGACGCACAGAACTGCTTTGTAAAGCACTAGCAGCACTGCTCTCGGGTGGACTGGAGAACATGATGGAATGCACCAGTGTCTCTTGGTACTCCCGCATTTTACGCTCCCGGTTCAACGGTGTTATGAGGCTTTGTAAGTAGTCCTGGAAGCGAGGATCTAGGAAGGTGAACACCCAATAATCAGCCGTGTTGAGAATGTGGGCGATGCACCGGTCGTTTCTGAGGTACTGCAGCATGAAATCAACCATGCACTGCAGACTCCCAACTGCCCAAGAAATGCTGTCCCCTGCTTGAGGCGTCATCTCTGCCTCCTCTGCATCACCCCACCCTCGCTGTACATACTGACTAGAGCACTGTGTACCTCCCTCCTCTGGAGAGATGTCTTCCTCCTCCATTGACTCCTCCTCATCCTCCTCAAAAGTGTCCCCTGCCTAGGCCTTTGTGAGGATCCACGTTGCGCAGACTGTCCAGAAGCAGATGACATTTGGGACTCCTCATCCTCCACCTCTTCCAAAACCTAGACGTTTATTTGCAAGAAACAGACTTGATAAACGAGGAGGGGGTGTCGCATTGTATGTTAGAAATGCGTATATCTGCACAGAGATTGAAGCTTCAGAGACTGGGAGTTCTGTGGAAACTGTTTGGGTAAGAATTAGAGTTGAGCGAAACGGGTCGAAAAAATTCAAAAGTCGCCGACTTTTGGCAAAGTCGGGTTTCATGAAACGAAACCCGACCCTAGGATGAGGTTGGCCACGAGGTCGGCGACTTACGCGCCAAAGTCGCGTTTCAAAAGTTTGTTTTGCGCTCTTTTTCAGCCAATCAGGATCCACGGACACTGTGGGCAACGTGATGACATAGGCACGGGTCACCACCATCTTTCAGAAGGGCATGCAAGTGATTGGCTTGCTTTGGTGGGCGTCACAGGGGGTATAAAAGGGCGTGCACGCCGACCGCCATCTTACTTCTGCCGATTTCAGTATAGGGAGAGGTTGCTGCTGATTCTGTAGGGAGAGCGTTAGGCAGGGAAGAAGACCAAAAAACTGCTTCTGCTGCTAGCGATTTGGCCTGCACAACACACCAGTCACTGTGTGTGCAGTGCAAGGGGAGGCTATATTGTGGTGTATCAGTGGTGTTGGTTGTTGGGCTGCCTTCTAAGGCTTCCTGACAGGCTGGCATTGCTGTTTACCCACTGCTCCGCAAACTGCTCTTTTAAAAGCAATCCAATCTCCCTTATCCTCTAGTCACTTTGGTCACAGCTGTGCCATCGAGCCTGTCACATAGCGCTCAGATATTCATTGGACCTCAAACTGCTTTTTTAAAAGCAATCCCAATTTTTTTTTTTTGTCCTGCTGAGAAGAAAAAAAAACTGCTTCTGCTGCTGATAGCAATTTGGCCTGCACAACACACCAGTCACTGTGTGTGCAGTGCAAGGGGAGGCTATATTGTGGTGTATCAGTGGTGTTGGTTGTTGGGCTGCCTTTTAAGGCTTCCTGACAGGCTGGCATTGCTGTTTACCCACTGCTCCGCAAACTGCTTTTTTAAAAGCAATCCAATCTCCCTTATCCTCTAGTCACTTAGGTCACAGCTGTGCCATCGAGCCTGTCACATAGCGCTCAGATATCAGTGGGCCTCACACAATCCAAAAGTGTCCAGTGTCCAAAAGTGTGTGCAGAGATTCAAAATCTCACTTATCCTCTAGTCACTTAGGTCACAGCTGTGCCATCAAGCCTGTCACATAGCGCTCAGATATCAGTGGGCCTCACACAATCCAAAAGTGTCCAGTGTCCAAAAGTGTGTGCAGAGATTCAAAATCTCACTTATCCTCTAGTCACTTAGGTCACAGCTGTGCCAGCGAGCCTGTCACATAGCGCTCAGATATTCATTGGGCCTCACACAATCCAAAAGTGTCCAGTGTCCAAAAGTGTGTGCAGAGATTCAAAATCTCACTTATCCTCTAGTCACTTAGGTCACAGCTGTGCCATCGAGCCTGTCACATAGCGCTCAGATATTCATTGGGCCTCACACAATCCAAAAGTGTCCAGTGTCCAAAAGTGTGTGCAGAGATTCAAAATCTCACTTATCCTCTAGTCACTTAGGTCACAGCTGTGCCATCAAGCCTGTCACATAGCGCTCAGATATCAGTGGGCCTCACACTATCCAAATTGTCCAGTGTCCAAAAGTGTGTGCAGAGATTCAAAATCTCACTTATCCTCTAGTCACTTAGGTCACAGGTGTGCCATCAAGCCTGTCACATAGCGCTCAGATATCAGTGGGCCTCACACAATCCAAAAGTGTCCAGTGTCCAAAAGTGTGTGCAGAGATTCAAAATATCACTTATCCTCTAGTCACTTAGGTCACAGCTGTGCCATCAAGCCTGTCACATAGCGCTCAGATATCAGTGGGCCTCACACAATCCAAAAGTGTCCAGTGTCCAAAAGTGTGTGCAGAGATTCAAAATCTCACTTATCCTCTAGTCACTTAGGTCACAGCTGTGCCATCAAGCCTGTCACATAGCGCTCAGATATCAGTGGGCCTCACACAATCCAAAAGTGTCCAGTGTCCAAAAGTGTGTGCAGAGATTCAAAATCTCACTTATCCTCTAGTCACTTAGGTCACAGCTGTGCCATCAAGCCTGTCACATAGCGCTCAGATATCAGTGGGCCTCACACAATCCAAAAGTGTCCAGTGTCCAAAAGTGTGTGCAGAGATTCAAAATCTCACTTATCCTCTAGTCACTTAGGTAACAGCTGTGCCATCGAGCCTGTCACAAAGCGCTCAGATATCAGTGGGCCTCACACAATCCAAAAGTGTCCAGTGTCCAAAAGTGTGTGCAGAAATTCAAAATCTCCCCTGTCCTATAGACACCTTGTACCTTGTTTTACATACTATATAGTTTGTTGGATTTTGTCTACATTTCTACCAAAAATGAGGAAGGCTGGTGGAAGAGGCCGTGGAATTGGGCGGGGGTTGGCAGCTGGTAATGATGGTGTTGCTGTTGGATCTGATGGTAGTGGCAAGAGCAAAATAGGACCGAATGCAGGAGGTGTTGAGCCTGCGTCATCGTCTGGCTACATAAGGCCTCGAACGCTTAGTTTTCTAGGAGTTGGCAAACCGCTTTTAAAGCCAGAGCATCAGGAAAAAGTTTTGTCTTACATTGCTGACTCAGCCTCCAGCTCTATCGCCTCCTCTTCTTCAATTGTAAAAAGTAAAAGCACTGAGTCGTCATTGGAGGCTCATGTTCATGAACCACACCTTTCCTTGTGTCCTTCACCCCAACCAAGATTGAAGGATGACGCAGTCCATACTACTGATTACTCCATGGAGCTGTTTTCACATACCATGCCTGGATTATCAAGTGAAATGGTGAATTACCCAGGCCAAGATGAATCTGACATGGAGTGCACTGATGCACAGCCGCTGATGGATGATTCTGCTGGTACATTCACTCAGAGCACTACATTGTCCTCGCAGTGTACAGAGCCAGATTCTGACCCTGATGAGACTCAGGTGCCCCTTCCCGCACACTATACCACCATACACGGTGACACAGAGGAAGGTGCACATGACATAGAATCATAGAATCATAGAATCGTAGAGTTGGAAGGGACCTCCTGGGCCATCTGGTCCAACCCCCTGCTCAAAGCAGGATTCGCTAAATCATCCCAGTCAGATGTCTGTCCAGCCTCTGTTTGAAGACTTCCATTGAAGGAGAACTCACCACTTCTCGTAGAAGAGGAGGTGATGGATGACTCAGTTGTTGACCCAGATTGGCATCCATTGGGGGAAGAGGGTGCTGCTTCCAATAGCTCAGATGAGGAGCAACCACAGCAGACATCGACATCGCAACAGCTGTTATCTGGCAGGCCCGGAGCACTCCAAAGACAGGTTCCAAACATCAAAAGAGTTGCTGGACAGCTTGTCCAGAGGGTCAAAAGATCACAGCGTGCTAGGCCGCAAAATGTCTGCCAAAGTAGGAAGAGTGCAGTGTGGCACTTTTTTGAACAAAATCCTCATGATCAGGCCAAGGTTATCTGTAAGAAGTGTGCAAAGACCTTTAGCCGAGGGAAAAATCTGAAAAATTTGAATATCAGTTGCATGCTTAGACATTTAACCAGCATGCACTTGCAAGCGTGGACACAACACCAAACCTCAAGTGCCACATGTGCAACTGATCACAACGAAGGTAGTCATCAACGCTACATTGTTTCCCCCACTGTAAGCCCACCGGTTAGCACAGCAGCAAATGTTGAGGTGTCATTGCAAGGCCACAGCAGTCAGGGAATCCCACTGTTATATCAACGAAAGACTGATTCTAGGCCATCAGAAAGAACACCAACTCCATCACCATCATCAACCCTCTCTCAGTCCGCCCTGTCCACCGCTACTTCCACCATATGCAGCTCTCAAGTCCAGCTCACCCTCCCAGACACTATGAGTAGGTCAAGAAAGTACTCAGTCTCTCATCCGCGTACACTGGGTTTGAACGCCCACATTGCCAAACTAATCTCGTTTCAGATGATGCCCTTTCGGTTGGTGGAAAGCACAGCTTTCCGCGAACTCATGGCCTATGCAGTACCACGCTATGACCTACCCAGTCGCCACTTCTCTCGCAAAGCCATCCCAGCCCTCCACCATCATGTGAAAGACCGCATTGTCCATGCACTTAAGCAGTCAGTGAGCGGAAAGGTGCACCTCACAACTGATGCATGGTCCAGTCGGCATGGCCAGGGCCGTTACGTGTCCATCACTGCGCACTGGGTTAATGTGGTGGATGCAGGGTCCACAGGGGACAGCGGTGGTGGGACAGTGCTGCGTAGCCCACAGTATAGGAAACAGTTGGCTGTAGGCGTTCCACCCTCCTCCTCCTCCTCCTCCAGAAGCGAAAGCTCGTCCACAGAGCGCAGTCGTACGAGCACTCCATCTGCAGCTGCCACTGTTGCACACGATGTGTCCCCCTATCGAGCAGCTAGTGGAAAGCGTCAGCAGGCTGTGTTGCAGATGATGTGTTTGGGCGACAGACATACCGCCGAGGTGCTGGCCGAGTACTTGAAGCGACAAACTGAGTCATGGCTGGGCAGTGTACATCTTGAGGCAGGCAAGGTAGTTAGTGATAACGGCCGTAATTTTGTGGCAGCCATAGCCCTTTCAAAACTCAGCCACATACCTTGCTTGGCTCACACCTTGAACCTGGTGGTGCAGTGCTTCCTCAAAAATTATCCAGAGTTAACAGCCCTGCTCCAGAAGGTGCGAAGACTGTGCGCGCACATCCGCCGGTCGCCTGCACACTCCGTTCGTATGCAGAAGCTGCAGCGATTGCTCCACCTTCCCAACCACCGCCTCATTATCGACATTGCAACAAGATGGAACTCCACCCTGCACATGGTGGAGCGGCTGTGCGAGCAGAGGCAGACCATAATGCATTTGTGGGAGGATACACGGCCAGGCACTTTGAGAGCAGACATGGACTTGACCGTTGTGCAGTGGTCGAAGCTGAAAGACCTCTGTAAAGTCCTTCAGTGTTTTGAGGAATGCACACGGCTGGTAAGCGCAGACGACGCCATCCTAAGCATGAGCATCCCACTTATGCGTCTGCTCATGCAAACTTTGACGCACCTTAAGGAGCAGGCGTCTGCAGCCAATGTTGATGAGGAGGAAGAGGAGGAGGGAATCCTTGATGACATTCAGCCATTGTCTGCTCAGGGACCTCTCCTGGACGAGGTGGAGGAAGAAGAGGAGGAGGAGGATGATGATGGGGATGATTACTTAGGGGAGGAGGATGCATCTTGTGGGGCAAGTGAAAATGTTGGCGTGGCAAGGTCTGGTACAGGGTTTGTGCGTGACTGGAGGGATGTGGATTTGCCAGAAAGTGCTCCTCCAACCAGCACTCGCAGTGCATCATTGACACCGGGAACATTGGCCCACATGTCAGATTATGCCTTGCGGATCCAAAAAAGGGACCCCCGCATTGCCAAAATGATGAACGATGACGACTACTGGTTTGCCAGCATCCTGGATCCACGCTATAAAGGCAAATTACGAAACATCATGCCACAGGAGAACCTTGACCTAATATTGGCTAATAAACAAGCAACTCTGGTAAATCGGTTGCTTGAGGCATTCCCAGCACACAGCAGCAGTGATGGTTCTCACACGAGCCGTACGGGCCGGGGGCAGCTTGGCAGAGGTGTTCGTGGTGCACACAACAGAAGTGGCGTTGGAGACAGGGGTTTCATGACAATGTTGTGGACTGATTTTTCAAATACCGCTCACACAACTGGTAATACTGCATCGATGGAAAGTGACAGGAGACAGCAGTTGTCAACCATGGTTACAAACTACTTTTCCTCCCATATCGATGTTTTCCCACACAGGTCATTCCCCTTTGACTATTGGGCCGCTAAACTGGACACCTGGCCTGAATTGGCACAATATGCCTTACAGGAGCTCGCTTGCCCAGCTGCAAGTGTGCTATCGGAAAGAGTCTTCAGTGCAGCTGGATCAATCCTGACAGAAAAAAGGACCCGTCTGTCAACCAAAAATGTGGATGATCTAACCTTCATTAAAATGAACCATGCATGGGTTTCCAAGGATTTTGTCCCACCTTCCCCTGATGACACATAGGGTGACAGAAAAATGGCTTGCTTTGGTCCACCTCTTCCTGGGACTTGACCTATTTCGCCTTTGCATCAGCTGAATGTCCAACATCAACATATGCCACTTTCTAAAACTCCCTAACTGTGCTGCCTCCCCCCCCATGGCCGGGGTCACCACCTAGCGCACGACACCGTGCGAGTGCCGTTGCCCTGGACAGGTGGGTAGGCCGACTCTTGGGTGCGGGCACTGGCACAGGGTCCCTCATAGTGCAATCAAGTGTCTCTGACGGTGGTGGTGCACACCCGCCGTCAGACACACCGCTGTACTATGAGGGGCCAAGTGCCAGTACCGACGCCCACGAGTGGGCCCCCCTTGCTTGGGCAGGACCCCAGCATTTGCAATCTTTACCTCTCCCTGCTCCTCCGCTGTGTAATCTGGGCCGTCAAATCCATACTGTGCCTGACACCGTCTGAGCCTGCCTCCTGAGACATATATTTTGAATGTGTACGCTATCCATACATGTTATCCGGGGATACGGTACCCTTTCTAACCTTTGTGCAATCATGTGCAATCCATACTGGACCTAAAACCGTCTGAGCCTGCCTCCTGAGACATATATTTTGAATGTGTACGCTATCCATACATGTTATCCGGGGATACGGTACACTTTCTAACCTTTGTGCAATCACGTGCAATCCATACTGGGCCTGACACCGTCTGAGCCTGCCTCCTGAGACATATATTTTGAATGTGTACGCTATCCATACATGTTATCCGGGGATACGGTACCCTTTCTAACCTTTGTGCAATCACGTGCAATCCATACTGGGCCTAACACCGTCTGAGCCTGCCTCCTGAGACATATATTTTGAATGTGTACGCTATCCATACATGTTATCCGGGGATACGGTACCCTTTCTAACCTTTGTGCAATCACGTGCAATCCATACTGGGCCTAACACCGTCTGAGCCTGCCTCCTGAGACATATATTTTGAATGTGTACGCTATCCATACATGTTATCCGGGGAAACGGTACCCTTTCTAACCTTTGTGCAATCACGTGCAATCCATACTGGGCCTAACACCGTCTGAGCCTGCCTCCTGAGACATACACTCACTGGCCACTTTATTAGGTACACCATGCTAGTAACGGGTTGGACCCCCTTTTGCCTTCAGAACTGCCTCAATTCTTCGTGGCAGAGATTCAACAAGGTGCTGGAAGCATTCCTCAGAGATTTTGGACCATATTGACATGATGGCATCACACAGTTGGCGCAGATTTGTCGGCTGCACATCCCTGATGCGAATCTCCCGTTCCACCACATCCCAAAGATGCTCTATTGGATTGAGATCTGGTGACTGAGGAGGCCATTTGAGTACAGTGAACTCATTGTCATGTTCAAGAAACCAATCTGAGATGATTCGAGCTTTATGACATGGCGCATTATCCTGCTGAAAGTAGCCATCAGATGTTGGGTACATTGTGGTCATAAAGGGATGGACATGGTCAGCAACAATACTCAGGTAGGCTGTGGCATTGCAACAATGCTCAATTGGTACCAAGGGGCCCAAAGAGTGCCAAGAAAAAATTCCCCACACCATGACACCACCACCACCAGCCTGAACCGTTGATACAAGGCAGGATGGATCCATGCTTTCATGTTGTTTACGCCAAATTCTGACCCTACCATCCGAATGTCGCAGCAGAAATCGAGACTCATCAGACCAGGCAACGTTTTTCCAATCTTCTACTGTCCAATTTCGATGAGCTTGTGCAAATTGTAGCCTCAGTTTCCTGTTCTTAGCTGAGAGGAGTGGTACCCGGTGTGGTCTTCTGCTGCTGTAGCCCATCTGCCTCAAAGTTCGACGCACTGTGCGTTCAGAGATGCTCTTCTGCCTACCTTGGTTGTAACGGGTGGCAATTTGAGTCACTGTTGCCTTTCTATCAGCTCGAACCAGTCTGCCCATTCTCCTCTGACCTCTGGCATCAACAAGGCATTTCCGGCCACAGAACTGCCGCTCACTGGATTTTTTTTCTTTTTCGGACCATTCTCTGTAAACCCTAGAGATGGTTGTGCGTGAAAATCCCAGTAGATCAGCAGTTTCTGAAATACTCAGACCAGCCCTTCTGGCACCAACAATCATGCCACGTTCAAAGGCACTCAAATCACCTTTCTTCCCCATACTGATGCTCGGTTTGAACTGCAGGAGATTGTCTTGACCATGTCTACATGCCTAAATGCACTGAGTTGCCGCCATGTGATTGGCTGATTAGAAATTAAGTCTTAACACACAGTTGGACAGGTGTACCTAATAAAGTGGCCAGTGAGTGTATATTTTGAATGTGTACGCTATCCTTACATGTTATCTGGGGATACGGTACCCTTTCTAACCTTTGTGCAATCACGTGTAATCCATACTGGGCGTGAGAACGGCTGGCGAGCTGTTAAGCAAGCTACAGCACCTGTGGTTTGCACACGTAAGTTTTACATTTTTTCAGGAATGACGGTTAGGCCTAATTCCGGAACTGCAGTTGACCTGCACTTACTGGGAAATCATCGTTCGCGAGTAATAATTGTAATCAGTGATCCCCATCACTAACGTTGTTCAGCGGGTTATCTGCACCTGTAAGCGACAAACGCTGGCCTTTTCAGTGTAGCGCACATGCAGCCACGGACATGTAAGGGCATGACACACCAGTTATTGGCCAATCTCATGTGCCAGAGCCTCACGTGTCCCTCTAGTAAGCCGGACTCGGACCGCGGGGCATGACGGAGTCTCGTTCGTTAACGGAATTAAGCTTGCAATGTGTGCATCTGTTCTGTAGCTGGCATGGTTGAGGTTTCCCAGGTGGAGTCGAATTTAACCGTAGGCTCCACTCCTGGTGGTGCCCTTCTGGACATTCCTTTCAGGTTCAGCTTTTCAACCATACTGCCCACGTAAAACAAACACTTTGCCTTCATGAATGCTGTTTGGAGGGTCATGACTCGTGGGAATAACGCCGCCCAATCAGTTAACCTGCTAGAGAGATCGTTCGTTGCTCCCAAGCATGACATCACACTCCCTAGGAAGAAGGTAATGCCACTGTGGCGACCGTACTCCTGGGGGCGACACAAGTGCACTGATGCCCAGCCACTGCTCGATGAATCTGCTGGTACATTGACCCAGACCACTACATTCCCCTCGCACGCTACACGGCCTGAATCTGACCCTGATGAAACTCAGGTTACCCTTCCCATATACAGTTCCATCTTACACGGTGACAAAGAGGAAGCTGCAGATGAAAGTGCAGGTTCGGCCCACCCGCCATCAGACACACCACCGTACTATCAGAGGCCCTGTGCCAGTGCCGTCGCCAACGAGTGTGCCCCCCTGCTTGCTCAGGATCACAGCACTTGCAAGGTTGAAATACTGTGCAGTGAGATGGAAGATGGGGACAACGAGGAGTCCAGACTAGTACAGGGATTCCCTAGCGAGGAGACTTATTTGATTGTTTTCAATGTTGGGACAGCAATTTTTGGGGAGCACTATACTGTGGAGAATGATAGATGGGGCCCACCATACACTGGAACATTCCAAAGGTGGACATCAGACACTGGAGCAGCATTTACAGGGCCCATTATACACTAGAGCATTAGAAATGGGGCCCATTATGTTTGGAGCATTATTTGGGCCCATAAGACAGTGGAGCTTCATCCATGGGGACCAACATATACTGTAGCATTATGTGGAGCTCATCATATACTGTTTCAAACATTATATGGGACCAATGATTCTGTATGGAGAAATAGATGGGCCTTGTCATGAGATATAAAAAGTGAAGTATTTTTCATTGTACTATACCGCTATTTCTCTGCCGTATCGGAGCATGATGAGTTGTGGTATGTGTTAAAGGGGCGCTCTTTCGCCCAGGGCACATGAAAACCTGGAGCCAGCCCCCCCCCACAACTTTAGCCAAATAACCCCCATTTTTCAGTGCGTAACTTGTATTATGAAGTTAATTAAGGTTGACAAGCTTAAGTAAGAAGAATTGATGCTTTTGGCATTCAAATGGGCACTGTAGGTGTGTTTCCTGTCCTCCTCTCACTGCCGACTTTTATTCCCCATTGACTTACATTGGGTTTCGTGTTTCGGGACGACCTCGACTTTTCCCTATAATCGGACGATCTTGCTCGACCCGACTTTTGGAAAAGTCGGGTTTCACGAAACGAAACGCGACCCTAAAAAACCAAAAGTCGCTCAACTCTAGTAAGGATACAAGGACAGAACAATGGAAAGGACACCATTGTAGGCATTTACTACAGGCCGCCTGTGCAAGCTGAAGATATGGATGAACTCTTTATGCATCAAATGGCCAAGTTCTCCAAAAAATATGACATAGTTGTCATGGGAGATTTCAACTATCCAGACATTTGTTGGGAATCTCTCTCAGGCAAAACTAACAGGTCAAGGAAATTCTTATCCTCTCTTGCTGACAACTTTATCTTCCAAAAGGTAAGGGAGAAAACAAGGGGAACTGCTACCTTGGATCTAATCCTTATAAACAGGGAGGAAATGGTTGAGGAGGTAAAAGTGGCTGGGACCCTAGGAGGTAGCGACCATGCTATTTTAGAATTTTGGATAACTAGAGGCGGAAGACCTGTGAAGACTCAGACGTCAAGGTTAGATTTCAGAAAGGCAGATTTTAAGGGATTCAGAAAGAGAATTGGAGGGATCCAATGGCTGGATATCCTTAAAGACAAAAATGTCCAGGAAGGATGGGAAATCTTGAAAAATGAAATTCTCAAAGCACAGTGGTTAACAATTCCGAAAAGAGGGAAGAATAGGAAGCATTGAAAGAAACCAGGATGGATGAACACAGAACTTAAGCACATGCTAAAAAGGAAGAAGAAAATGTTTATAAAATGGAAAGAGGGAGGCATATCTAAAGAAGAATATAATGCTGTCTGCAGAACCTGCAGGGCACAAATCAGATTAGCTAAAGCTGAAAATGAATTGAGGCTTGCAAGAGATGTCAAAAGCAATAATAAAGGATTTTGGGGATATGTCAAAAGAAAAAGAAAAGTCAAAGATGCTATAGGATTTTTACAGGATGAAAATTATGAAATGGTAAGACAGGATGTTGAGAAGGCTGAACTTTTAAATTCCTATTTTGCATCTGTTTTCTCTCAGAAAGGAAATGTAACATCAACTGTTATTCACTGTCCTATTAAGGGAATAGAAGAATCAAGGATATCTATAAACAGAAAGATAGTGAGGAAACACTTAGCTAACCTAAATGAATTCAAGTCTCCAGGTCCAGATGAATTACACCCCAGAGTACTGAAGGAGATAGCAGAAGAAATTTTTGAACCCCTCTCCATAATCTTTGAAAATTCTTGGAGAACAGGAGAAGTGCCAGAAGACTGGAGAAGAGCAAATGTTGTTCCTATCTTCAAAAAGGGGAAGAAGGTGGACCCAGGCAACTATAGGCCGGTGAGTCTGACTTCTATACCAGGAAAGATCTTTGAACAAATTATTAAACAACATGTATGTCAATACCTGGATAAGAATGAAGTGATTAAACAGAGTCAGCATGGGTTTGTAACTAATAAGTCATGTCAGACTAACTTAATTTCCTTCTATGACGGTATCACTGATTGGGTGGATCAAGGAAATGCTGTAGATATAGTATATCTTGACTTCAGCAAAGCATTTGACAAAGTCTCTCATACAATCCTTATTGAAAAAATGACTACGTATGGAATGGACAAGCCAACTGTTAGGTGGATTCATAACTGGCTTAGTGATCGGACCCAAAGAGTGGTCGTAAATGGCTGCACATCCAGTTGGAAGAATGTCTCAAGTGGGGTACCACAGGGCTCTGTCCTGGGCCCTGTATTGTTCAACATCTTTATCAACGATTTAGATGAAGAAATTGAGGGTTAACTGATTAAATTTGCTGATGACACAAAGCTAGGAGGGATAGCTAATACTAGAGAAGAGAGAGAGGATTCAAAAAGATTTAAATAAACTGGAGAAGTGGGTAGCAACTAACAGAATGGTTTTTAACAGGTAGAAATGCAAAGTACTACATCTGGGCAATAAAAATGAAAAAAGCATATATAGAATGGGAGGAATACAGCTAAGTGACAGCACATGTGAAAAAGACTTGGGTATACTAATAGATCACAGACTGAATATGAGTCAACAGTGTGATGCAGCAGCAAAAAAGGCAAATGCAATTCTAGGATGTATTAACAGAAGCATACAGTCTAGATCACGTGAAGTCATTATTTCCCTCTACTCCTCTTTGGTCAGACCTCATCTGGAATATTGTGTCCAGTTTTGGGCACCACATTTTAAAAAAGACATCAATAAACTGGAGCAAGTTCAGAAAAGAGCGACCAGAATGGTGACCGGTCTGCAAACCCTGTCTTATGAGGAAAGGTTGCAGGATTTGGGAATGTTTAGTTTGCAAAAGAGAAGACTGAGAGGAGACTTAATAGCTGTCTACAAATATCTAAAGGGCTGTCACATTGTAGAAGGATCAACTTTATTCTCATTTGCACAAGGAAAGACTAGAAGCAATGGGATGAAACTGAATGGGAGGAGACACAGATTAGATATTAGAAAAAACTTTTTGACAGTTAGTGATCAATGAGTGGAACAGGCTGCCACGAGAAGTGGTGAGTTCTCCTTCAATGGAAGTCTTCAAACAGAGGCTGGACAGACATCTGACTGGGATGATTTAGCGAATCCTGCTTTGAGCAGGGGGTTGGACCAGATGGCCCAGGAGGTCCCTTCCAACTCTACGATTCTATGATTCTATGATTCTACCTCCTCCCTTAGGCTACTTTCACACATCAGGTTTTCGGCGTCAGGCGCGATCCGGCGTCGTGCCGGAACGCCGGATCCGGCAAATGTTTAGTAAAACCTGATGTGCCGGATCCGGTTTTCTGCCGGATCCGTCTTTTTCTTGACAGACAAAACCGGATCCGTCTCATCCGGTTCATCCGTTTTTCTATCCGTTTTTCGACGGATTACGCCGGATCCGGTTTTTAAAATTGACCCTTGTGGCCTTCCGAACGGGATTGGCTACTGGAAAACTATATATAGCATGTTCCTACAGCCCTTCTTTGACAGGTTGTAGAGGAGAAAGTGCAGGTTGGAGAGAAGAGCAAGTTACTGGCGAAGATGGATGTTGTCATTGGAAATATTTTGAAGAATTTGGCGGATTTTATAGCGGAGGCAAATCGTTTGAGGGTGATTGTTCTGGAGAAGGAGAGAGCGAGACAGAAGCGCATCAGGCATCGTAGACGACGTTTGTGGATCCACCCCATCACAGCCAAGAGAATGACGCGTGGGGTCTATTCTACACTCTGCATGGACCTTCGACGAAACCCGGATAAATTTTTTGGATATGTTAGGATGAAAATGGAGAATTTTGATTACTTGGTGGAGCGCATTGCACACCGCATAAGAAAAGCGGACACCTATTGCCGCTTCTCTGTTTCACCCGCAGAGCGTCTGATGGTGACTTTAAGGTAAGCCACATTTATTGGATGTGATCGCATCAGAGCACACTTTCACTGCAATCTTGTTGGTGGTAATTTGTATCTCCAATAGTGTTGAGCATTCCGATACCGCAAGTATCGGGTATCGGCCGATATTAGCGGTATCGGAATTCCGATACTTAGTTCCGATACTTTTGTCATATCGGATTCCGGAATCGGAATCGGAAGTTCCCATCATGCTATGAGCCTGCTTGCTTTGATTAAGCCAATGGGAATCCTCCGAAGTGTGGGCACATCCTGTTAGGCATGTAGGCATGTTAACTATTGGCATGGCTGTGATTGGCTGCCGAAATTATGTCATGATGCACTATAAAAGCCACCGCAGCCGCCATTTCTGGTCACTCTGCTGTGAATTCAGTTAGGGACAGGCTGCTGTAGAAGACTGTGAGGGACAGTTAGAAATAGCGATTCCACCAAACATCTAGTGCTTTACCCAGGCTACATAAACCACCACTGTAGCCTTCTTTGCCCTAGCAGCAGTGTTCACAGCTGTCTGCAAGGGCTGTGTGAGTGCAGCTCACGCTGTGGAGTGGGTCCTGCAGCCACGTCAGGCTGTAGGCCACCCAGTGTGATCACTGCTGCCTCATACATCTTTTATTTTTTGAGCTGCATTTTTTACATAATTTCAATCTAGTGTGCTTCCATCCGTATCCATATACGTTGGTTGCAAACACTAGTAGTAGACAGCGGAGCCTTTCTGCAGCCTTTCAGTGCTAGTGTCCACTTTGCTGCACTGTTCACGGCTGTCTGAGAGGTCTCTGACTGTGTGTGAGTGCAGCTCACGTTGAGTAGTGTGTCCTGCAGCTACGTCTGGCTGTAGGACGCTCAGCGTGCGTCAGTGCCTCACACATATTTTTATTTGAGTGCAGCTCATTTTTTCTTCTATTAGTGTGCATCCATCCGTCTCCATCTACGGTGGTTGCAAACACTATATAGGAGTACACAGCGGAGCCTTTCTGCAGCCTGTCAGTGCCAGTGCCCACTTAGCTGCACTGTTGACGGCTGTCTGAGAGGCCTCTGACTGTGTGTGAGTGCAGGTCACGCTGAGTAGAGTGTCCTGCAGCTACGTCTGGTTGTAGGACGCTCAACGTGCGTCACTGCCTCACACATATTTGTCTTTGAGTGCAGCTCATTTTTTCTTCTCCTATTAGTGTGCATCCATCCGTATCCATCAACATTGGTTGGTTGCAAACACTATATAGGAGTAGATAGAGGAGCCTTTTTTTCTGGCTTGTGCCCTGCCGGCGCAGCCAGATTAGTATTACCCAATTTTTTTGGAGCCTCATCTTTTGCATTGTAATAGCTCCAAAAAGTTGGTGATACTATCAGTTTCAATTCTTTGTTCACATACTTTGAGTTTGTTTCCAACAAAGAAACCACAAAAAAAGTTCACCAAACACTACATTTGGAACTTGTGTAGGCCACATCAGCTCCTATTAAAGTCTAGTCCACACACACACACTTCATAAAATTAGTGTTTCTTGTACCTGTAACCAGCTGTTCAGGAATAAGCACACTAAGGCCCCCCTTTGTACTTTTTTGCCTATCTTAAGCAGTCTTGCAAGATGAAGAAGGCAGGGAGTAAGGCGCGTGGGCGTGGGCGTGGAGTTTCAGCAGGGAGAGGACGTGGGGATTCTGCAGGGAGAGGACGTGGGGATTCTACAGGTAGAGGACGTGGGGATTCTGGGCCTGCTGCGGGCACCAGTGGATCAGCATCCCCCAGTTTTAGCAGGCAACAGTCCTTTATGCGCAGCTTTGTAGGACCTCAACGTACCCCACTGCTGCGGGAGGAACAAATTGAAGCCGTTGTCGGATGGATGGCAGCTAACGCATCGACTTCAATTACTTCCGCATCCTCTCAGGGTCAGAGCACCGAAGAGCAACCATCTGTCTCTTCACCACCTGCCAAAGTGCCCAGGCAGTCAGAGAGACATGGACAGGAGCCATCACAGTCTCTACTTCTGTTCTCGGAATCTGTTGGCTTGGAAAGAGGGGGCCAGCCAAGCAGCATTCCTGAATGTGAAGAAGAGGGAGTATGCAGTGATGCGCAACTTCTTTGTCCCTCTGAATCTGAAGAGGCGAGTGGGCCAGTGTCTATGGTCAGCACACCTCAGTACGCATCAGATGATGACGAGACTCAGTTGCCACTTTCTGGTGCGTACGGTGCTGGCGAGACAACCCCGGAGAAGCAGCTGTTTGAAGAGGGGAGGGAAGATGATGAGGTCCTTGACCCATCATGGCGTGAGCAACAGGAAGGTGGTGGGAGCAGCTAGGAGGAAGAGATTCCCCTACCGGCCAAAACAGGAGGCAGAGGGAGGGGGAAGACTTGGTTGCCTGTACCCTCCACTTCGGCACCCGTTAGGAGCATTCCTCCTTCCAAAGGCAAACCGGGCGCTCACAAGAGTTGCAGTGCGTGGTCCTTTTTTGACACAGTTGCAGATGACATTTGCTTTGTCAAATGCAAGCTGTGTCATCAGAGAGTCAAAAGAGGGAGAAATGTCAGCAACCTCAATACCACAAATATGTGGAAACATGTGCGCACCAAGCACGAGTTGGAGTTGCAGAGACACCCTGAAGACGTAGGCCAACGTACAGCACCACCTACCACCTCTTCAGTTCGTGTTGGGCCCTCTTACTCCAGCTCACACACTGCTGGTTCGGCTTCCTCACAGGATCGCCATGGAAGAACCTCTGCCACTGTTGTCCGGAGACCCTGTCAGATTACACCCATAGCAGCACGTTCCCATCCATCACAGCCATCGGTAGCACAGGCATGGGATAAAAGGCGCCCTTACTCGGCAAACCATCCCCGAGCACAGTCTCTGAATGCTGGCATTGCCAAACTTCTGGCAGTTGAAATGCTGTCATTCAGGCTGGTGGACACTGACACCTTCCGGGACTTAATGGCATTGGCAGTCCCCCAATACAACGTGCCCAGCCGCTTTTATTTCAGCAGGCGAGCCGTCCCTGCCCTGCAGAAACATGTTGAGGGCAAAATAAAACATGCGCTACTAAACGCCGTTAGTAGCAAGGTCCACCTGACCACCGATGCGTGGACCAGTAACCATGGACAGGGACGATACCTTTCCCTCACTGCCCACTGGCTCAATGTTGTGGAGCCGGGTACGGATCTGGAGAGTGGCGCTGTACGTGTTCTTCCAACGCCACGGATTGCAGGACTCCAGTCTGTACACATAGACTCCTCCTCCTACTCAAGTTCCTCAGAAACAGCAGAGCAGGAGCCTGTTACGACCGATATGAGCACAGCCGTGGCCAAACGTCAACAGGCTGAACTCAAATTAATTTCTTTGGGGAATCGAAGCCACACAGCGCAGGAGCTCTGGAATGCTATCAAGCTGGAGAGCGATGTGTGGTTTGGGCCAGCGAATCTCCAGCCGGGCTTGGTAGTGTGTGACAATGGCCGAAATCTGGTGGCAGCTCTTGGCCTAGGCAACCTCACACACATCCCATGTCTGGCACATGTTCTTAACTTGGTCGTGCAGAGCTTTCTGAGGGACTATCCGGATCTTGCTGCACTGTTGCACAAGGTCCGCATAGAGTGCGCTCACTTGCGACGTTCCAGCACGGCAAGATCGCGCCTCGCTGCTCTGCAGCGACGATTTGGCCTTCCGGAACATCGCATCATATGTGACCTACCCACCCGGTGGAATTCAACGTTACATATGTTGGAGCGGTTGTGTGAGCAGCAGGCAGCAGTCATGGAGTACCAGCTGCATCAGGCGCAAACAAGTCGCACTGTGCGCCGTTCACACTTCAGCACCATTGAGTGGGCCTCTAAGAAGGACATCTGCCTCGTTTTGCGTGCCTTCGATGAATCCACGCGGATGGCGAGTGCAGATGATGCACTAGTCAGCATGACTGTCCCCCTTATCTGCCTGCTTCAACAAACACTGCAAGCACTAAGGGATGAGGTTTCAGAAGAGGTGGAGGATGAGGAGTCCCAAATGCCATCTGCTTCTGGACAGTCTGCGCTACGTGTTTCCTCACAAAGGCCTAGGCAGGGGACACTTTGTGAGGAGGATGAGGAGGAGTCGATGGAGGAGGAAGACATCTCTCCAGAGGAGGGAGGTACACAAACCTCTACTCAGTATGTACAGCGAGGGTGGGGTGATGCAGAGCAGGCCGAGGTCACGCCTCAAACAGGGGACAGCGGTTCTTTGGCAGTTGGGAGTCTGCAGCACATGGTTGATTTCATGCTGCAGTGCCTGAGAAACGACCGCCGCATCGCCCACATTCTTGTCTCGGCTGATTATTGGGTGTATACCCTCCTAGATCCTCGCTACCGGGACAGCGTACAAAGGCTCATACCAACGTTGAACCGGGAGCGTAAAATGCGGGAGTACGAAGAGTCACTGGTGCAGTCCATAATGTTTTCCATTCCACCCGACAGCATTGTTGCTAGTGCTTTACAAAGCAGCTCTGTGCGTCGAGGCAGTGGAGGAAACTCTGCACAAAGAGGGAGCAGAGGCAGCGCCGCAGCACAAGGCAAGACCACTATGGCCCAAATGTGGCAAAGTTTTGTGTGTCCACCACAATTGTCTACACCATCAGCGACGCCTCGAGTCAGCAGGAGGCAACGCTTCCGTCAGATGGTGTCAGACTACATGTCTTGCCCTGTCGCTGTACTCCCAGATGGCTCTTCCCCCTTCAAGTTTTGGGTCTCTAAGCTGGATACATGGCCAGAGCTTAGCCAGTATGCATTGGAGGTGCTGGCTTGCCCTGCTGCCAGTGTATTATCGGAACGTGTCTTTAGTGCCGCAGGTGGTGTACTAACAGACCGTCGCACGCGACTATCTTCCGATAATGTTGACCGGCTGACTTTTCTGAAAATGAACAAGGCCTGGATCTCAAAAGACTTTGCCATTCCTCTTACAGACTAAATTTGTGGTTGGCAACTGTATCCAGGTCTGCTGGTGTGTTCATTTTTCTACCACCTGAACTATAATCCCTTTGCTTCAACACAGCCCGTTGTCGCTCAGATGTGTCGTCTGCACAGAGAAATACACTAGCTCCTGTGTTAGTGGGGTTCAGTAATGCCAGCTGATCCCCTGCTGTGTGGACGGCAAAGTCACCAGCTCAATCAACATTCAAACCACTACTGATTTTTAACCGTGCCCAACTTAGGTCTCTGTCTCCACTGTCTCTACTATTTCCCCTGACCTCCAACCCCGCCATCTACATCTCTGAAGTGGCGTCAGCACAATCTACACTTGTTCCTGTGTTCCTGTGGCTCAGTCCCATCAGTTTATCCCCTGATGTGTGTCCGGCAAGGTCTCCTGCTCTGTCCACATTCCCATAACCAGTAGTGGGAATGAGGACAGAGCTGGCGAACTTGCCGGACAAACATCAGGGGATCAACTGACGGGACTGAGCACCAGTAACACAGGAACAAGTGTAGATTGTGCTGACACCACTTCAGAGATGTAGCTGGCGGGGTTGGAGGCCAGGGTAAATAGTAGAGACAGTGGAGCCAGAGGCCTAAGTGGAGCATGGTTAGAATCAGTAGTAGTCCACAACCTCCATAAAAACCGCTGCCCATTGGCCTCTGCATGCGGCATGCGTAATCCTGGGCTCCAACAGCGTCAGTTGGTGTTCAGAAGTGTCGTCTCCACAGAGCCAAACACATTCGTTAGAGTGTTAGTGGGGTTCAGCACTGCCTGCTGTTCCCCTGCTGTGGAGATGGCAAGTCTCCTGCTGCCTTCACCTGCCAAAATCCAGTAGGCCCCAGCCTGCTCCTCGCCTAATCCTGGGCTCCAACAGCGTCAGTTGGTGTTCAGAAGTGTCGTCTCCACAGAGCCAAACACATTCGTTAGAGTGTTAGTGGGGTTCAGCACTGCCAGCTGTTCCCCTGCTGTGGAGATGGCAAGTCTCCTGCTGCCTTCACCTGCCAAAATCCAGTAGGCCCCAGCCTGCTCCTCGCCTAATCCTGGGCTCCAACAGCGTCAGTTGGTGTTCAGAAGTGTCGTCTCCACAGAGCCAAACACATTCGTTAGAGTGTTAGTGGAGTTCAGCACTGCCAGCTGTTCCCCTGCTGTGGAGATGGCAAGTCTCCTGCTGCCTTCACCTGCCAAAATCCAGTAGGCCCCAGCCTGCTCCTCGCCTAATCCTGGGCTCCAACAGCGTCAGTTGGTGTTCAGAAGTGTCGTCTCCACAGAGCCAAACACATTCGTTAGAGTGTTAGTGGGGTTCAGCACTGCCAGCTGTTCCCCTGCTGTGGAGATGGCAAGTCTCCTGCTGCCTTCACCTGCCAAAATCCAGTAGGCCCCAGCCTGCTCCTCGCCTAATCCTGGGCTCCAACAGCGTCAGTTGGTGTTCAGAAGTGTCGTCTCCACAGAGCCAAACACATTCGTTAGAGTGTTAGTGGGGTTCAGCACTGTCAGCTGTTCCCCTGCTGTGGAGATGGCAAGTCTCCTGCTGCCTTCACCTGCCAAAATCCAGTAGGCCCCAGCCTGCTCCTCGCCTAATCCTGGGCTCCAACAGCGTCAGTTGGTGTTCAGAAGTGTCGTCTCCACAGAGCCAAACACATTCGTTAGAGTGTTAGTGGGGTTCAGCACTGCCAGCTGTTCCCCTGCTGTGGAGATGGCAAGTCTCCTGCTGCCTTCACCTGCCAAAATCCAGTAGGCCCCAGCCTGCTCCTCGCCTAATCCTGGGCTCCAACAGCGTCAGTTGGTGTTCAGAAGTGTCGTCTCCACAGAGCCAAACACATTCGTTAGAGTGTTAGTGGGGTTCAGCACTGCCAGCTGTTCCCCTGCTGTGGAGATGGCAAGTCTCCTGCTGCCTTCACCTGCCAAAATCCAGTAGGCCCCAGCCTGCTCCTCGCCTAATCCTGGGCTCCAACAGCGTCAGTTGGTGTTCAGAAGTGTCATCTCCACAGAGCCAAACACATTCGTTAGAGTGTTAGTGGGGTTCAGCACTGCCAGCTGTTCCCCTGCTGTGGAGATGGCAAGTCTCCTGCTGCCTTCACCTGCCAAAATCCAGTAGGCCCCAGCCTGCTCCTCGCCTAATCCTGGGCTCCAACAGCGTCAGTTGGTGTTCAGAAGTGTCGTCTCCACAGAGCCAAACACATTCGTTAGAGTGTTAGTGGGGTTCAGCACTGCCAGCTGTTCCCCTGCTGTGGAGATGGCAAGTCTCCTGCTGCCTTCACCTGCCAAAATCCAGTAGGCCCCAGCCTGCTCCTCGCCTAATCCTGGGCTCCAACAGCGTCAGTTGGTGTTCAGAAGTGTCGTCTCCACAGAGCCAAACACATTCGTTAGAGTGTTAGTGGGGTTCAGCACTGCCAGCTGTTCCCCTGCTGTGGAGATGGCAAGTCTCCTGCTGCCTTCACCTGCCAAAATCCAGTAGGCCCCAGCCTGCTCCTCGCCTAATCCTGGGCTCCAACAGCGTCAGTTGGTGTTCAGAAGTGTCGTCTCCACAGAGCCAAACACATTCGTTAGAGTGTTAGTGGGGTTCAGCACTGCCAGCTGTTCCCCTGCTGTGGAGATGGCAAGTCTCCTGCTGCCTTCACCTGCCAAAATCCAGTAGGCCCCAGCCTGCTCCTCGCCTAATCCTGGGCTCCAACAGCGTCAGTTGGTGTTCAGAAGTGTCGTCTCCACAGAGCCAAACACATTCGTTAGAGTGTTAGTGGGGTTCAGCACTGCCAGCTGTTCCCCTGCTGTGGAGATGGCAAGTCTCCTGCTGCCTTCACCTGCCAAAATCCAGCAGGCCCCAGCCTGCTCCTCGCCTAATCCTGGGCTCCAACAGCGTCAGTTGGTGTTCAGAAGTGTCGTCTCCACAGAGCCAAACACATTCGTTCAAGTGTTAGTGGGGTTCATCATTGCCAGCTGATCCCCTGCTGTGGAGATGGCAGTCTCTCCTGCTGTCTCCGCATTCCAAAGACAGTAGGCTTCTGCCTACACCCTCCTATTTCCTGGGCTTCAACTCAGCCAGTTGTAGCTCGGAAGTGCCGTCCACACGGAAAGAGATACTTGCTCCCGTGTCTCAGTGGGGTTCAGTAACGTCAGCTGATCCCCTGCTGTGTGGATGGCAGTCTCTCCTGCTGTCACCTCATTCAAAATACAGTAGGCCTCTGCCTACACCCTCCTATTTCCTGGGCTTCAACACAGCCAGTTGTAGTTCGGAAGTGCCGTCCACACGGAAAGAGATACTTGCTCCCGTGTCTCAGTGGGGTTCAGTAACGTCAGCTGATCCCCTGCTGTGTGGATGGCAGTCTCTCCTGCTGTCACCTCATTCAAAATACAGTAGGCCTCTGCCTACACCCTCCTATTTCCTGGGCTTCAACACAGCCAGTTGTAGTTCGGAAGTGCCGTCCACACGGAAAGAGATACTTGCTCCCGTGTCTCAGTGGGGTTCAGTAACGTCAGCTGATCCCCTGCTGTGTGGATGGCAGTCTCTCCTACTGTCACCTCATTCAAAATACAGTAGGCCTCTGCCTACACCCTCCTATTTCCTGGGCTTCAACACAGCCAGTTGTAGTTCGGAAGTGCCGTCCACACGGAAAGAGATACTTGCTCCCGTGTCTCAGTGGGGTTCAGTAACGTCAGCTGATCCCCTGCTGTGTGGATGGCAGTCTCTCCTGCTGTCACCTCATTCAAAATACAGTAGGCCTCTGCCTACACCCTCCTATTTCCTGGGCTTCAACACAGCCAGTTGTAGTTCGGAAGTGCCGTCCACACGGAAAGAGATACTTGCTCCCGTGTCTCAGTGGGGTTCAGTAACGTCAGCTGATCCCCTGCTGTGTGGATGGCAGTCTCTCCTGCTGTCACCTCATTCAAAATACAGTAGGCCTCTGCCTACACCCTCCTATTTCCTGGGCTTCAACACAGCCAGTTGTAGTTCGGAAGTGCCGTCCACACGGAAAGAGATACTTGCTCCCGTGTCTCAGTGGGGTTCAGTAACGTCAGCTGATCCCCTGCTGTGTGGATGGCAGTCTCTCCTGCTGTCACCTCATTCAAAATACAGTAGGCCTCTGCCTACACCCTCCAATTTCCTGGGCTTCAACACAGCCAGTTGTAGTTCGGAAGTGCCGTCCACACGGAAAGAGATACTTGCTCCCATGTCTCAGTGGGGTTCAGTAACGTCAGCTGATCCCCTGCTGTGTGGATGGCAGTCTCTCCTGCTGTCACCTCATTCAAAATACAGTAGGCCTCTGCCTACACCCTCCTATTTCCTGGGCTTCAACACAGCCAGTTGTAGTTCGGAAGTGCCGTCCACACGGAAAGAGACACTTGCTCCCGTGTCTCAGTGGGGTTCAGTAACGTCAGCTGATCCCCTGCTGTGTAGATGGCAAAGTGTCCTGCTGCCTACACAGTCGTACCACTACTGATTTTTAACCGTGCTCCAATTAGGCCTGTGGCTCCACTGTCTCTCGTATTTCCCCTGTCCTCCAACCCTGCCAGTTACAGCTCCGAAGTGGCGTCTGCACAATCCACACTTGTTCCTGTGTTACAGGTGTTCAGTCCGGTCAGTTAATCCCCTGATGTGTGTCCGGCAATGTCGCCTGCTCTGTCCACATTCCCATTATGGGAATGTGGACAGAGCAGGCGACATTGCCGGACACACTGTGTGATTCGGTAACTGCGGCCAGCTTGCGGCATGCCAACTTTGCTTTTCAGGGGTAACTTCTGATACCCCTCCGGGTTCCAGCACCGTCAGCTGGTTCTCGTCAGAGCCTTTGGCCTAGGTGCCTCCATCTCGGTATCCGAGTTCCGGCAACGTCTGCTGGTCCTTGGTAGTGCTTTGTAGCACAGGTACCTCCTGCTTAGTAACCGGGTTCCAGCACCGTCAGCTGGTCCTCGGTTGTGCCATTGGCTCTTATTCCTTCTGCTGCCCCTCCGGGTGCCAGCACTGTCAGCTGGTCCTCGCTATTTCCATTTGCTCTTGCAGCTTATGCTACCCCTCCGGGTTCCAGCACCGTCAGCTGGTTCTCGTCAGAGCCTTTGGCCTAGGTGCCTCCATCTCGGTATTCGAGTTCCGGCAACGTCTGCTGGTCCTTGGTAGTGCTTTGTAGCACAGGTACCTCCTGCTTAGTAACCGGGTTCCAGCACCGTCAGCTGGTCCTCGGTTGTGCCATTGGCTCTTATTCCTTCTGCTGCCCCTCCGGGTGCCAGCACTGTCAGCTGGTCCTCGCTATTTCCATTTGCTCTTGCAGCTTATGCTACCCCTCCGGGTTCCAGCACCGTCAGCTGGTTCTCATCAGAGCCTTTGGCCTAGGTGCCTCCATCTCGGTATCCGAGTTCCGGCAACGTCTGCTGGTCCTTGGTAGTGCTTTGTAGCACAGGTACCTCCTGCTTAGTAACCGGGTTCCAGCACCGTCAGCTGGTCCTCGGTTGTGCCATTGGCTCTTATTCCTTCTGCTGCCCCTCCGGGTGCCAGCACTGTCAGCTGGTCCTCGCTATTTCCATTTGCTCTTGCAGCTTATGCTACCCCTCCGGGTTCCAGCACCGTCAGCTGGTTCTCGTCAGAGCCTTTGGCCTAGGTGCCTCCATCTCGGTATCCGAGTTCTGGCAACGTCTGCTGGTCCTTGGTAGTGCTTTGTAGCACAGGTACCTCCTGCTTAGTAACCGGGTTCCAGCACCGTCAGCTGGTCCTCGGTAGTGCCATTGGCTCTTGTTCCTTCTGCTGCCCCTCCGGGTGCCAGTACCGTCAGCTGGTTCAAGAGGACAAAGAACAGGAAGACAACCACCAAGATGCAGAACAACAAGAGAGAGAAGACAAAGAAGCATAAAAAAAACAAAGCAGAAGAACATTAAGCATAAGACTAATACTCTGAGCAAATGATATTATCTTATTTATAAGCAGAAGAAGACTAAGCAGTGTATGGGGGTGTGTCCGTTCCTCCTCGTGGTGCCCCTGGAAAAGGCCTGCTGCTGCAGGCCAAACTGAACGCGGACAAATCCTGTTGTAAATCTTTTGTGACAGGCAGAACAGAAGGTGTAAACTTCTAACTTTTCTAGATAACAACTACAGGAATGCCTGACACAAACAAGAATATGATGAAGAAGAATAGGAAGAAGATGAAGAAGTTGAATATGTAGAATAATAATTGTTGAATAAGAAGAATATGAAGAATGTAAGAAAAGGAAGAAGAAGAAGAAGAATGTAAAAAAAGGAAGTAGAAGAATTTAAAAAAGGAAGAAGAAGAAGAATGTAAAAAAAGGAATAAGAAGAAGAATGTAAAAAAAGGAAGAAGAAGAAGAAGAATGTAAAAAAAGGAAGTAGAAGAATGTAAAAAAAGGAAGAAGAAGAAGAAGAATGTAAAAAAAGGAATAAGAAGAAGAAGAAGAAGGTAAAAAAAGGAAGAAGAATAAGAAAGAAGAAGAAAGAAGAAAGAAGAAGAAGACATACATGTCTGGCAAAATATAAATGAGGCTAACATAGTCAATATCTTTGTAACTCCTAACATCTTTAAAAAAAAAGTTTAATTCCTGCTATTCCATTTGATTGGGCTAAACCTCTATGGCTTTAATGTCTCCTCCACCTCCCACAATACATTCTACATTATTCTTAGTTGTTTTTCTTCATGTAGAATTAACCTACAAGGAAAGAAAGGGTTTTTTTTAATTCCGATATTTTGGCCCCATTGACTTGCATTGGTTGCCGGTATCGGAATCGGCGATACCGATACTTTTTTTTAAGATCGGCCGATCCATTCCGATCCGATATTTTCAAGTATCGGCTGGTATCGCTCAACTCTAATCTCCAAGTGTTATAGGTCAGTTTTGGTATGTAATGCTGTGATTTAAAACTAATTTATTGTTTGTTAATTCCCCACAGATTTCTTGCAACTGGAGAATCCCTTTCGTCACTGCATTTCCAGTACAGACTCAGGATTTCCACCATATCTGGAATTGTGAAGTACACATGCCGTGCACTGTGGGACTCCTTAGCTGAAGAGTTTTTACCAGAGCCCACAACAGAGAGGTGGATTGAAATTGCTGACAAGTTTCAACAGATATGTCAGTTTCCAAACTGCTTGGGCGCTGTGGACGGGAAACATATCCGCATTGTAAAGCCAGCTGGATCGGGATCGGAATATTTCAATTACAAGAAATATTTTTCAATTGTCCTCATGGCCATCGCTGACGCGGAATACAAATTTATTGCGGTTGATATTGGGGCCTATGGCCGCTCCAATGACTCTCAAGTTTTCAAACTGTCTGCCATGGGGCGTAAACTGTATGGAAACACCTTCCAGTTCCCACCACCTAGACCGCTGCCGCAAACATCTGGTCCACCTATGCCATTTGTCTGTGTAGGGGATGAAGCCTTCCAGCTGTCAGAACACCTTTTGAAACCGTACTCTAGCAGAGGATTGACAAGACCAAAACGCATTTTTAATTACCGCCTCACAAGAGCAAGAAGAATGGTTGAATGTACCTTTGGTATTCTGACAGCCAAATGGCGGGTCCTATTGACTGCGATCAACCTCAAGACAGAAACTGTGGACGAGGTGATCAAAGCTTGCGTGGTACTCCACAATTTTGTTATCTGCAAGGAACCCATTTCCATTGAGGACACCTCTGAAGAAACCACCTTGCAAGATTACCATGACATTACCACTAGAAGTTCTGTGACGGTTTCAGTAATGAGGGACAATTTTGCACTATACTTTATGTCACCTCAAGGCAAAGTACACTGGCAGGATGACAGAGTGTGAAAGATTTGTGCCCTAACCAAACTTGTGTACCTTCTGTACCAACAGTATATACCTTTGCCAACCAAAGTTGGCTATCTTGTCATGGTCTCTATTTTTAGCTTTAGGCCACAGGTGTGTACCTGGTTGTGTTTTATGCAAAGTATTTCACCTTTTAACAAAAGCTGTGTACATTGTTAGGAAATCACCAACAATAAACACAACTTTTTAGGTGAAATACTTTGCTTCAAACACAACCAGGAACACAACTGTGGCAAAAAGCTAAAATTTACCCACAGTTATATACCTAGTTTTGAATATCATTTCACCTTTTAAATAACCTGTATTTAACCTTTTTCGCCGCAGAAAGAAATGACAGACAACCAGTGTAAAATAATTTAACTTTTATTGAAAAATGTTTTTTTTAGTAAACTTTTTTAAGATGTTAATAAACATGTTTAATAAAAATTTGAAACTATAAAACTGAAACCATAAAACTGGTCATTTTTATTTAAATACACACATTATAATTCTGTGTAGTGTGTGGTGGAAATACTGCTGTAGGGGCTGCGGGACACTTCGACACTGGGAGTGTGGAGAGAGGACTGGGATCGTGGTGGGGAAGGAACAGTTAGAGGTGAAGGTGTGGAAAAAACTACAGAATGGGTGGACATGTGGGAAGCAGAAGAGGTGGTGGGTGGTGGAGTGGAGGGTTGGGCAGGGACTGTAGGAGCAGATGATGTTGATGGCAAGTTGTATGGGGAAGGAGTTTGGTACGGGGCAGGTTGCTGGAAGTGGGGAGATGTCTGGTACGGGGCAGGTTGCTGGAAGTGGGGAGATGTCTGGTACGGGGCAGGTTGCTGGTACTGGGGAGTTTGCAGGTACTGTGGAGGTTGCTGGTACTGGGGAGGTTGCTGGTGCTGGGGAGGTTGCTGGTGCTGGGGAGGTGGATGGTGCTGGGGAGGTGGATGGTGCTGGGGAGGTGGATGGTGCTGGGGAGGTGGATGGTATGTAATAGGAGGGGGAGGATGGAAAGTGGCTGGAGGTGGATGGTATGTAATAGGAGGGGGAGGATGGAAAGTGGCTGGAGGGGGTGTAGATGTAATAGGAGGGGGAGGATGGAAAGTGGCTGGAGGGGGTGTAGATGTAATAGGAGGGGGAGGATGGAAAGTGGCTGGAGGGGGTGTAGATGTAATAGGAGGGGGAGGATGGAAAGTGGCTGGAGGGGGTGCAGGTGGAGGAACTACTGTGGTGGGAGGAGGAGGTTGGGAGGTAACTTGCTGGAGAGCAGCGTGGCATGAATGCATTACATGCATCTGCTGGGCAGGAGAGAGCGTTTCCATGCGCTCCACAACAGACCTGAAAAAGGTGTGGTTTGGCGAAGATCTTGCTTCTGAATGCATGGTTTGCAGAAGTGTCTTCACCTCCAGAATGCTGGAGTTGATCTGCTGAAAGCCTGCGGAGATTTGCTCTGACAAGACTTTTAGACAGTTCTGGAAAGATGCATTCAGATGCAAGAACTCTGGCGCATAAGTCTTTTCCTGACCCCTCTGCCGCTGCCGCCCAGTACCCGCAGGTGTACTAGAGGTGGCAGGGGCAGAAGGGTGGGGTAAAGGGAAAGCGATCTCCTCACCAGCAGCTTCATGTAATGTAGGCGGCCACGATGCTCCTGTGCTGGTGGATGGGACAGATGGGTCGAATGTGTTGGAAGGCTGGGAAGGTGCAGATGTACCGGGGCGGTCGAAGTGTCCCTCGGTGCCGGTCTCCTCAGGGATCGCCTCAGAAGGGTCCAATCGTGCCAGCTCCCGAGTGCTGCTCACCGTGCTGTGGAATAAAGAGAAAAAAAAACAATTAAAATACTGACATGGTATGGCCCTGGCTGAAAAAAAAATTTACATCTAACATTTTTTTTCACATGTAGTGTGTAATATTTACCTTCTGGTGACCATTGTTTCCCGGAAGAAACGACAGGGCTTCTGCGTACTTGTACTTGCTCCTGCGTCCTCCAGATCCACTCGGGGCCCGCATCTCTTTATTGAACTCCTTCTTGAAACGATCTCTCACAGACCGCCACCGATTCACAATTCTGTTCCCTGAAACGAGAAAGGAGTGGTTAGTATACAACATCAGTGTTTCCCAAACTCCAGTCATCATGGTCCCCAGGGGTCATGTTTTCAGGATTTCCATAGTAAATAGAAATCCTGAACACATGATCCGTGGGGACCACGAGGACTGGAGTTCGGGAAACACTGGTTTAAATCAAGCAACCGGTACTGTATATACTTACGCTCTGTAATCTGGTCCCGAGCTTCGAGGTCCTCCCAGCGTCCCACAAGGAGCGAACAGATTTCCTCCCAGAGTCGTCGGGTAACGATCAGGTCAGCGTGGCGGCGGTCAGCCATATTCCAGAGCGGCTCCCTTTCTCTGACGAGATCGATGAGGCGGTCCACATCAATCCCTCCATCCTCAACGTCAGAGTCGGGAGCACGCTGTGAAGGCTGTTAAAGAAAAAGACAAAAATAACATAATTAGCCTCCACAAAAGAAATGAAATAAAAAGTGCAAAAAAAAAAGCAAAAATATTTATACTTACACGCTGGTGACCGCCGCGTTGCTGTCGCCGACGACCCTGGGAGGCACTGCGAGGACCTCTTGGCCCAGCACCAGATTGGGAAGACTAGAGAAGAAAACAAAAAAAGTTATGTCTTTGGATGTAGGCATTTGTTTGCTGTGTGTGGTCTGCAGAACATTGTTTTCTATGTGTTGTGTGTAGTGTGATGTTGTGTTTCTGCGTTTGATGCAAAAAACTTACCAATTGTGAGCCCACTCCAGGTGTCTGTCCACCCCTTCCTTCTTCTTCTGGGAGCTCCTCTTCATCTTGTGATTCCTGTTTTGAAATAAAAGGCAATGAATAGACATATATTACAGAGAAGATGGATTTTGGAAATAAAAACTTACCGTCAAACGCTGACGATGCGAGGGAGGGCTCCCAGAAGATGATGTGCTGTCTTCCTGGTGGCCACACTCCATGCCTGTGGGTGGTGTTCCAGCTGCTACCATTGCTTCTGCTGCTGCTGCTGCTGCATCTATTGGGCGGCTGTTGAATAAAGAGAAACAAAGGGCCAATGAATATCTTGATATTCAATAGCCCTAGTTTGGAGGAATGGGTGATTTGATAATTACCGTCTCTCATCTGCTTCTGGACTCCCCTCCCGTTGTTCAGCATGCTGCTCCAATTGGGGTGGTGCTGATGGTGCTGCTGCAGATGTCTCCTGCCTTCTCCTGCGCCTGGTTGCTGTCTTGGGTGGCATGTTGGGTGTGGCTGTGGGTCCCACTGTCTTGCTTTTATATATGTCTTGTGGGCAGAGCTACTGAGCATGCTCAGACCAAAAAACCGGATCCGGCCGCCGGATCAGGCTTTCGCCGTATCCGGCGCATTGCGGCGCTCATAGGCTTTCATTGTGTGAAAAAGCCGGACGCGCTGGATCCGGCGTGTCCGGCTTTTTCGCCGGAGACAAAAAACGTTACAGTAGACGTTTTTTCCAGACGCCGGATCGCGACACATTGCGACACATTGCCGGATCCGGCGCAAACCGGATGAAACGCATGGCCATCCGGCGCGATCCGGCGCAAATGCAAGTCAATGGGGGGGAAACCGGATCCGGCATTGCATTTCGCCGGATCCGGTTTCTGTCAAAAGCGCCGGATCGCGCCTGAAGGCGAAAACCTGATGTGTGAAAGAGACCTTAGTGCTTGCAGTGTTTTTTGAAGCAGGCAGATAAGGGGTACAGTCATGCTGACTAGTGCATCATCTGCACTCGCCATCCGCGTGAAATCATCGAAGGCATGCAAAACAAGGCAGATGTCCTTCATAGAGGCCCACTCAGTGATGCTGAAGTGTGACCGGCGCACAGTGCGACTTGTTTGCGCCTGATGCAGCTGGTACTCCATGACTGCTGCCTACTGCTCACACAACCGCTCCAACAAGTAAATTTGAATTCCACCTGGTGGGTAGGTCACATATGATGCGATGTTCCGGAAGGCGTAATCGGCGTTGCAGAGCTGTAATGTGCGATCTTTCCATGCTGGAACATCGCAAGTGAGCGCACTCTATGCGGACCTTGTGCAGCAGTGCATCAAGATCCAGATAGTCCATTGTCACACACTACCAAGCCTGGCTGGAGATTCGCTGGCACAAACCACACGTCGCTCTCCTGCTTGATGGCATTCCAGAGCTCCTGCGCTGTGTGGCTTCGATTCTCCAAAGAAATTAATTTCAGTACAGCCTGTTGATGTTTGGCCACGGCTGTGCTCATATTGGTCGTAACAGGCTCCTGCAGCTCTGATTCTGAGGAACTGGAGTATGAGGAGTCAATGTGTACAGACTGGATTCCTGCAATCCTTGGAGTTGGCAGAACTCATACAGAGCCACTCTCAAGAACTGTACCCGGCTCCACAACATTGACCCAAAGGGCAGTGAGGGAAAGGTATCGTCCCTGTCCATGGTTACTGGTCCACGCATCGGTGGTCAGGTGGACCTTGCTACTGACGGCGTTTAGTAGCGCATGTTTAATTTTTCCCTCCACATGCTTTTGCAGGGCAGGGATGGCTTGCCTGCTGAAATAAAAGCGGCTGGGCATGGTGTATTGTGGGACTGCCAATGCCATGAAGTTCTGGAAGGTGTCTGTCTCCACCAGCCTGAATGAGAGCATTTCAAGGGCCAGTAGTTTGCCAATGCCATCATTCAGAGCCTGTGCTCGGGGATGGTTTGCCAAGTATGGCCGCCTTTTCTCCCATGCCTGTGCTACCGATGGCTGTAGAGTGGCCTAGGAGTGTGAGGATGAACGGGAACGTGGTGCTGTGGGTGGAATGTCACTGGGTCTCTGGACAACAGTGCCAGAGGCTCTTTCATGGCGATCCTGTGAGGAAGCCGAACCAGCTGTGTGTGAGCTGGAGGAAGAGGCTACAACACGAGCTGAAGAGGTGGTAGGTGGTGCTGTAGGTTGGGCTACGTCTTCAGTGTGTCTCTGTAACTCCACCACGTGCTTGGTCCGCACATGTTTCCACATATTTGTAGTATTGAGGTTGCTGACACTTTTCCCTCTTTTGACTTTCTGGTGACACAGCTTGCATTTGACAAAACAAATGTCATCTGCAACTGTGTCAAAAAAGGACCACACACTGCAAGTCTTGGGAGTGCCCGTTTTGGCTTTTGGAAGAGGAATGCTCCTAACGGGTGCTGAAGTGGAGGCTACAGGCAACTAAGTCTGCCCCCTCCCTCTCCCTCCTGTTTTGGCCATTCGGGGAATCTCTTCCTCAGAGCTGCTCCCACCACCTTCCAGTTCCTCACGCCATGATGGGTCAAGGACCTCTTCATCTCCACTCCCCTCTTCAGACACCTTCTTCTCCTGGGTAGTTTCGGCAGCACGGTACGCACCAGAAAGTGGCACCTGAGTCTCATCATATGATGCGTACTGAGGTGTGCTGACCATAGGCACTCGCCCACCCGCCTCTTCAGATTCAGGGGGACAAAGCAGTTGCGCATCACTGCATACTCCCTCTTCTTCACATTCTTGAATGCTGCTTGGCTGGCCCCCTCTTTCCAAGCCAACAGATTCAGAGAACAGAAGTAGAGACTGAGATGGCTCCTGTACAGGGCTTTCTGACTGCCTTGGCAATTTGGCAGGTGGTGAAGAGACAGATGGTTGCTCTTCAGTGCTCTGGCCCTGAGAGGATGTGGAAGTCATTGAAGTCGATGCGTTAGCTGCCATCCATCCGACAATGGCTTCAATTTGTTTGTCCCGCAGCAGTGGAGTATGGCGAGGTCCTACAAAGCTGCGCATAAAGGACTGTTGCCAGGTAAAACTGGGGGATGCTGACTCACTGGTGCCCGCAGCAGGCACAGAATCCCCACATCCTCTCCCTGCAGAATCCCCACGTCCTCTCCCTGCTGAAACTCCACGCAGACGACCACGTGCCTTACTCCCTGCCTTCTTCATCTTGGTAGACTGATAAAGATAGGCAGAAAAGTACAAAGGGGGGCTTAGTGTGCTTATTCCTGAACAGCTGCTAACAGGTATAAGAAACACTAATTTTATAAAGTGTGTGGACTACACTTTAATATGAGCTAATGTGGCCTACACAACTGTCAAGTGGAGTGTTTGGTGAACTTTATTTTGTTTTGTTTTTTTCAAAAAAACAAAAAGGATGTGACCAAAGATGTGAAAGCGATAGTATCACAAACTTTTTGGAGCTATTACAATGCAGGAAGGTAACCTACAATGCAATAGATGAGGCTCCAAAAAATAGGGTAATACTAATCTGGCAGCGGCTGCAGGGCACAAGCCAGAAAACAAGCTCCTCTATCTACTCCTATATAGTGTTTGCAACCAACCAATGTATATGGATACGGATGAATGCACACTAATAGGAGAATTAATGAAAAATGTGCAGCAATAAAAGAAAAATATGTATGAGGCAGTGACGCACGCTGAGCGGCCTACAACCAGAGGTGGCTGCAGGACACACTACTCAGCGTGAGCTGCACTCACACAGACCTTGCAGACAGCTGTGAACAGCGCTGCAAGGCAAAAGTAAGCTACACTGATTGATAATGTAGCCTGGGTAAAGCACAAAATTATTTCGCAAATCGCTATCTCTAACTGTCCCTCACAGTCTTGAACAGCAGCCTGTCCCTAACTGAATTCATAGCAGAGTGAACCCGAAATAGTGGTGGCGGCGGCTTTTATAGTGCATCATGACATCATTTCAGCAGCCAATCACAGCCATGCCATTAGTTAACATGCCTACATGCCTAACAGGATGTGCCCACACTTCTGGGGATTGTAATTGGCTGAATCAAATCAAACTGGCCCATAGCATTATGGGAACTTCCGATTCCGGTATTCGATATGCAAAAAGTATCAGAACTCAGTATCGGAATTCCGATACCGCGAATATCGGCCAATACCCGATATTTGCGGTATCGGAATGCTCAACACTACTGAACAGACATCTCAGTGCGGAGTCGTCCCAGGACAACTCAGTGGACCATCGACGGAATTCGGAGCTGTACCAATCGGCTGAGTGCTTCCCTTGCCCCAGACCCATAATAGTGTCCCCTGCCACCCTACCACGGTCTGGTTTGTCATAGATAAGTCCTAGGGCCTCAAAGAACCTATCTACCAACATCCGTTCAGGGGCAGTAGGGGGCAACGAGAAAGCCCAGGATTGGGGACCCTCCGTAAGTAAGGAGATAACAATCCCCACCCGCTGAGTCTCATCCCCTGACGATCGGGGTCTAAGAGAAAACCATAATTTACAACTCTCCTTGAATATGTGAAATTTATCCTTTTCGCCAGAAAATGTGTCAAGAAGTTTAAGTGAGCTTTCAGGAGAGTGCAAAATAACATCTACAGAGTTACCTGGTGGACAAACAATATGAGAGGTGCAGCAATACACGTAGTCAAAATACCAAGCCGAGAGTCAGAAAGCCAGAACATGAGCACGGGGTTCAAAACGTAAGACGAAATATGTGGTCGGGGTACAAGCCGGGGCGTCAGATGCCAGAGAAGGAACGTAACAGCAGAGACGAATACCAAGAGACGGGGTCAGAGATCAGTCCGGGTCATACACGTGAATATCAGTCAAAGGCAGGAGGATCACCAAGGTACAAGGGTCAGAGGCTCTAAACTGGAAGCTTGAGCTATCACAAACACTGGTCAGCAGGCTGTGAGAGACTGAAATAGTCCAGTTAGCTCCAGAACGAGGCTGAGGAGATTAACCCCGCATGACCAGTCTGGAGTGAAGACAGCAAAAGATAAACTCCGGACTGGACCATGACACTTGAGACACAAACACTACTGAGAACATGATAAAAAAATACATGGGGGCCTAAAAGGCTCCCAATCCGTACAGATGTGGTTTTCACCAAAAAAGCATTGTTACACTGAAATGCCTATGATAAAAATTATATGAACAACTGGATATTACCAACAACGACATACTTGAGGATTACCTGGAGTTTCAAAATTCTAACTTAAGTAATTTTGTAGATAATAGCAAATAAGTAAGCGTGGGGGCCTAAAAAGCCCCCAATACGCATGCTAGGGTTAATTACAGTAGATCAGCTTCATTACCCCCTGCCACCACCAGAGGGAGCCCGGAAAGATGAAAGAGAACTCACAACTCCTCTGTCAGCACAACCAGCTCCCTCACCAGAAACCAGAGGAAGACCAGAAAATGAGTTCACAACCCTCAGGCCTGATTACTGCCACACCTTTTCTTAATTAAGAAAACACTTAAATAGGACCTGCCTGAGAAAATGAAGTAGACCAAAGGCTCCTCAAAAGCCAGACAAATGAGAAACAAAAATTGACAATAATTGACAACAGTTCCCAGGTGTGAGTATAGGCTATATTCACACCTGTGAATTGTTGTCAATTATTGTTCTGAAGTTAGAGAGGGTACACCTATGATTATAAGGATACTATTATTGTCACGATCAGGGGTGTGACCTTTGGTGACACACGGCTATCACATGTGCAGGGGGGGCTTATCTTATTTATCCCACCACTGCCAACAATGTGACAGAAAGAGCAAGCTAGTCTTGCCCTAACAATTTACTGCAGGGGGGTTTATTTTAGTTATCCCACCACTGCCACAATATGTTACAAGCTGTCAGGATTTATGTACATCCCACTTTTAGTTCCACTTTGGATCTCGCAGCTCGCGGGCGCCCCCTTACCTCAGATCAGTCAGAGAACTGCATCTAGGATAATTAGTCGCCAGACGGGCTACTTGCTGTGCAATGGCTATTAGGCCCGCTTGCACTGAGGTAGTTATAAATGCTTTGGCCGCAGCCGCACAATCAGCTTATAAAACCCGCTCAGTCACTGCCAGCGCTACCCACCTAGTCAGAACACATTTTGCTGCCACCAGCTTCAGATTTCTCTTATTAATATTTAAAATTAATAGAGGGGTTCGAAGCCAACCCCAAATAAGTGGCGTAATTAACTTATAGGCATGTGAATTTGTCACAGAGCAAGGAGGCGGAACTAAGAAATTGTAAAGTTTATTCCCAAAAGATGGGCAGTGTTTACAGAGATATAAAAAGAGTTTACCATGGGAGACAATTAAAATATGTACAATGCAAATACAAATAAAAAGGATTTAAAAAGCAGAAATAGAATCTATTGCTTAGATAATTTCAGGCAGAACTGTTATGAATGGGTCACCAAGGATGAAAACAAGATCAAGCCAAGTCACAGAAAAACTTGAGATGTTGGTAACTATGCGGATTGCAGACCCCTGATCCTGACCACACAACTAAAAGTAGCCGTGGAGCGTACCTACGATGATTCTAGACACCTCGTCACGGAGGACTAAATAAGCCTAAAGCAAGTAAAGGGGAAATCTAAACTGTCCCAGAGCAGACCCCAAAGGAATAGACAGCCCCCACAAATGTATTGACAGTGAGACAATATGAAAGCACAAACACAGGTAGGAAAATAGGCTGAGCAAACAATGGGGCCCACACTAACTAGAAAGGAAAGATACTGTCTGCAATCACGCCAAAAAAACCTGCAAAAATGTCCAACACTTCTGATAGCAAAAAATACCCTGAAGTCACTAGACTTCTCCCACTGTTATGAATAAGTCACCGAAGGAGGCAAAAACAGAAACACTAGCTAAGTCCAAAAAACCAGAGAAGTTGGCAGCTATCGGATTGCAGACCCCTGAACCTATCAACAACAACTAGCAGTAGCCGTGGGGGGTTCCTACGGTGCCCTAGACCCCTCGATCACAGCCGGAGAACTACATAGCCTAAAGACAGAAAGGGAAATCTAAACTGCCCCAGAGCAGACCCCAAAGCAATAGGCAGCCCCCAACATATAATGACGGTGAAGCAAGATGAAAAAACACTCACACAGATAGAAAGATAGGCTGAGCAAATGATGGGGCCCAAGCTAACTAAATAGGACAGAATAGAAAAGCTGCTGTCTGCAATCCGCCAAAACCCTCTCAAAAACAAGAGCCAACAGACTGATAGGGAAAAAAGCCCTGAAGACGCTAGGCTTCAAAAAGACTATATCAGTACTCAGGTATTATCTGAAGACAGAGCAAAAAGGAATTCAGCTCACCCAGCAGGGAAAGGCAGAAATCCAGAAAAACAAGGCAAAACAAAACCAAAACACAAATGCAAATGGTAGAGCAGAAAACTTAGCTTTTGAGGAGCAGGAATCAGACTGGTCTCCAAGAATCCCTCAGAGAAATCACCCGCAAGGCAGAAGGGCGTCGGCTGCCTTATATCCAGTCAGCAATCCCAGTCACCCAGTCATCATCATTCTGCTCAGGTGCTTTGTAATCAGCCTCACTACCTTCCTACACCAGAAGAGGGAGTTCATCAGACCTCAATGGTGAAGGGGAAAATGAACTCACAACATCCCACTATATCAGCACTCTGGCATATTCTGAGAACAGAGCAAAAAGAAGCCAATCTAATAAGGGACAAAAAGCAAACTGGCACATACAGTAACATAAGAATACAAATTCAGCACAGCCCCAGCCGGGGCTGGCTGACCACACAAAAAACTGAATAGACCAAACCAAATCAAATGTGAACATTAGCAGAGAACACTTAGCTTGAGAAGGCAGGAATTGAACTGGAAACTAAGACCTCAGGAGGCAGGAAAAATCACCAGCATGGGAATAGGGAATCGGCTGTCTTAAATCCAGTCTGAGACTCCAGATGTCCAATCCTCATCCTCATTATCAGGTGGCAGGTCTCTGTTAATTAGATCAGCTTCATTACCTTCTGCCAACACCAGAGGGAGCCAGGAAAGAGAACTCACAACTCCTCTGTCAGCACAACCAACTCCCTCACCAGAAACCAGAGGTAGACCAGAAAATGAGTTCACAACAGTACCCCCCCTTGAGGAGGGGTCACCGAACCCTCATCCACCCACCAGGCCGATCAGGATGGGCCCGGTGAAAAGCACGAACCAATCTATTGGCATGAATGTCAGAGGCAGATACCCAAGAATTATCCTCCTGGCCATAACCCTTCCATTTGACCAAATACTGGAGTCTCCGTGTAGCCAAACGAGAATCCAATATTTTCTCTACCTTATATTCCACATTGCCTTTAACCAATACAGGGTCAGGTGGTGCCGCCATAGGAACTACTGGCTCAACAAACCTCTACAACAGAGATTTGTGAAATACGTTATAGATCTTAAACGTAACGGGAAGAGCCAATCGAAAAGAAACAGGATTAAGAATTTCCAAAATCTTATAAGATCCAATAAATCTTGGCTTGAATTTTGGAGAAGCCACCTTCATAGCGATATTCTTTGACAACAACCAAACCATATCACCCACTTTAAGCCGGGGACCAATGGTCCTATGCCGGTTGGAAAACCGCTGGGCCTTTTCCTGAGAGAGTGACAACTTTTCCACCACTTGGTCCCAAATCTACTGCATTCTCTCTACCACTGTGTCCACACCTGGGCAGGCTGAAGATTCCACTTGCCCTGATGAAAATCGAGGACGAAACCCAAAGTTACAAAAAAAGGGCGACATCAAAGTGGCAGAACTAGCTCTATTGTTTAGCGCGAATTTGGCCAAGGGCAAAAATGAGACCCAGTCATCCTGATCAGCAGATATAAAACATCTCAAATGGGACTCCAAAGTCTGGTTTGTTCTCTCTGTCTGCCCATTGGTCTGAGGATGAAATGCAGAGGAGAAAGATAACTGAATTCCCATATTGGAACAAAAGGCTTTCCAGAATATGAAAACAAACTGGACTTTTCTGTCCGACACAATGTTCTCAGGAATCCCATGCAACCGATCCACCTGTTGTAAAAACAAGGGCACCAACTCTGAGGAAGATGGCCACTTTGGGAGTGGTACAAGATGGACCATCTTAGAAAATCTATCACAAATCACCCAGATAACAGTCATTCTCTGAGAGACAGGAAGATCAGAAAAAAAATCCATCGAGATATGGTTCCATGGCCTCTTGGGCACAGGCAGGGGCATCAACACCCACTAGAACGAGAACAGGGTTTAGACTGAGAACAAGTCCCACAGGACTTCACTAAATTCCTGACATCACGAGATAAGGCAGGCCAACAAAAAGACCGACTCACAAAATCTCTGGTACCAAAAATACCTGGATGACCAGCCAATGCGGAGTAATGAACTTCAGACATCACTCTCTTCCTCCACTGGTTAGGAACATACAATGTTCCCATAGGACAACGCTCAGGTTTATCCTCCTGAAATTCCTCCAGGGCGCATCTCAAATCGGGCGAAATGGCAGAAAGAACTACTCCCTCACCTAGGATGGTAGTAGGCTCAGTCACACTGAGAGAATCAGCAAAGAAACTCCTAGAAAGGGCGTCTGCCTTAACATTCTTAGGCCTCTTTCACACATCAGGTTTTCGGCGTCAGGCGCGATCCGGCGCTTTTGACTAAAACCGGATCCGGCGAAATGCAATGCCGGATCCGGTTTCCCCCCCATTGACTTGCATTAGAGCCGGATCGAACCGGATGGCCATGCGTTTCATCCGATTTTCGCCGGATCCGGAAATGTGACGCGATCCGGCGTCTGGAAAAAACGGCTACTGTAACGTTTTTTGTCTCCGGCGAAAAAGCCGGACACGCCGAATCCGGCGTGTCTGGCTTTTTCATACAATGAAAGCCTATGAGCGCCGCAATGCGCCTGATCCGGCAACAGCCGGATCCGGCGGCCGGATCCGGTTTCTTTGGTCTAAGCATGCTCAGTAGCTCTGCCCACAGGACATATATAAAAGCAAGACAATGGGACCATCAGCCACACCCAACATGCCACCCAAGCCAAGAACCAGGAGCAGGAGAAGGCAGCAGACATCTGCAGCAGCAGCACCATCAGCACCACCCCAAATGGAGCAGCATGCTGAACAACGGGAGGGGAGTCCAGCAGCAGATGAGAGACGGTAATTATCAAATCCCCCATTCCTCCAAACTAGGGCTATGGAATATCAAGATATTCATTGGCCCTTTGTTTCTCTTTATTCAACAGCCGCCCAATAGATGCAGCAGCAGCAGCAGCAGCAGCAATGGCAGCAGCAGAAACACCACCCACAGCCATGGAGTCTGGCCATGAGGAAGACAGCACATCTTCTGGGAGCCCTCCCTCGCATCGTCAGCGTTTGACGGTAAGTTTTTATTTCCAAAATCCATCATCTCTGTAATATATGTGTATTCATTGCCATTTATTTCAAAACAGGAATCACAAGATGAAGAGGAGCTCCCAGAAGAAGAAGGAAGGGGTGGACAGACACTTGGAGTGGGCTCACAATTGGTAAGTTTTTTGCATCAAACGCAGAAACACAACATCACACTACACACAACACATAGAAAACAATGTTCTGCAGACCACACACAGCAAACAAATGCCTACATCCAAAGACATAACATTTTTTGTTTTCTTCTCTAGTCTTCCCAATCTGGTGCTCGGCCAAGAGGTCCTCGCAGTGCCTCCCAGGGTCGTCGGCAACAGCATCGCGGCGGTCACCAGCGTGTAAGTATAAATATTTTTGCTTTGTTTTTTTTGCACTTTTTATTTCATTTCTTTTGTGGAGGCTAATTATGTTATTTTTGTCTTTTTCTTTAACAGCCTTCACAGCGTGCTCCCGACTCTGACGGTGAGGATGGAGGGATTGATGTGGACCGCCTCATCGATCTCGTCAGAGAAAGGGAGCCGCTCTGGAATATGGCTGACCGCCGCCACGCTGACCTGATCGTTACCCGACGACTCTGGGAGGAAATCTGTTCGCTCCTTGTGGGACGCTGGGAGGACCTCGAAGCTCGGGCCCAGATTAAAGAGCGTAAGTATATACAGTACCGGTTGCTTGATTTAAACCAGTGTTTCCCGAACTCCAGTCCTCGTGGTCCCCACGGATCATGTGTTCAGGATTTCTATTTACTTTGGAAATCCTGAAAACATGACCCCTGGGGACCATGAGGACTGGAGTTTGGGAAACACTGATGTTGTATACTAACCACTTTGTCCTTTCTCGTTTCAGGGGAGAGAATTGTGAAGCGGTGGCGGTCTGTGAGGGATCGTTTCAAGAAGGAGTTCAATAAAGAGATGCGGGCCCCGAGTGGATCTGGAGGACGCAGGAGCAAGTACAAGTACGCACGAGCCCTGTCGTTCCTCCGGGAGACAATGCTCACCAGAAGGTAAATATTACACACCACATGTGACAAAAAAATGTTTAGATGTAACTTTTTTTTTTCAGCCAGGGCCATACCATGTCACTATTTTAATTGTTTTTTTTTCTCTTTATTCCACAGCACGGTGAGCAGCACTCGGGAGCCTGCACGACTGGACCCTTCTGAGGCGATCCCAGAGGAGACCGGCACCGAGGGACACTTCGACCGCCCCGGTACATCTGCACCTTCCCAGCCTTCCCACACATTCGACCCATCTGTCCCATCCACCAGCACAGGAGCATCGTGGCCGCCTACATTACATGAAGCTGCTGGTGAGGAGATCGCTTTCCCTTTACCCCACCCTTCTGCCCCTGCCACCTCTAGTACACCTGTGGGTACTGGGCGGCAGCGGCAGAGTGGTCAGGAAAAGAGTTATGCGCCAGAGTTCTTGCATCTGAATGCATCTTTCCAGAACTGTCTAAAAGTCTTGTCAGAGCAAATCTCCGCAGGCTTTCAGCAGATCAACTCCAGCATTCTGGAGGTGAAGACACTTCTGCAAACCATGCATTCAGAAGCAAGTTCTTCGCCAAACCACACCTTTTTCAGGTCTGTTGTGGAGCGCATGGAAACGCTCTCTCCTACCCAGCAGATGCATGTAATGCATTCATGCCACGGTGCTCTACAGCAGGTTACCTCCCAACCTCCACCTCCCACCACTGTAGTTCCTCCACCTGCACCCCCTCCAGCCACTTTCCATCCTCCCCCTCCTATTACATCTGCACCCCCTCCAGCCACTTTCCATCCTCCCCCTCCTATTACATCTGCACCCCCTCCAGCCACTTTCCATCCTCCTCCTCCTATTACATACTAGCAACCTCCCCAGTACCAGCAACCTCCCCAGTACCAGCAACCTCCCCAGTACCAGTCATCTCCCCACTTCCAGCAACCTGCCCCGTATCAAACTCCTTCCCCATACCAAACTCCTTCCCCATACAACTTTCCATCAACATCATCTGCTCCTACAGTCCCTGCCCAACCCTCCACTCCACCGCCCACCACCTCTTCTGCCTCCCACATGTCCACCCATTCTGTAGCTTTTTCCACACCATCACCTCTAACTGTTCCTTCCCCACCACGATCCCAATCCTCTCTCCACACTCCCAGTGTCGAAGTGTCCCGCAGCCCCTCCAGCAGTATTTCCACACCACACTACACAGATTTATGATGTGTTTTGTAATAAAAATGCCCATGTTTTTTTCAAACCTTTATTAAAAAAGTTTTTTTAACTTTAAAAACAGTTTACAAACAAAAAAATATTTTAAATAAAAGTTAAATTATTGTTTACACGAAATATGTTTAAAAAAAAGGTTAAATACAGGGTATTTAAAAGGTAAAAAGGTATTCAAAACCAGGTATATAACTGTGGGTAAATTTTAGCTTTTTGCCACAGTTGTGTTCCTGGTTGTGTTTGAAGCAAAGTATTTCACCTAAAAAGTTGTGTTTATTGTTGGTGATTTCCTAACAATGTACACAGCTTTTGTTAAAAGGTGAAATACTTTGCATAAAACACAACCAGGTACACACCTGTGGCCTAAAGCTAAAAATAGAGACCATGACAAGATAGCCAACTTTGGTTGGCAAAGGTATATACTGTTGGTACAGAAGGTACACAAGTTTGGTTAGGGCACAAATCTTTCACACTCTGTCATCCTGCCAGTGTACTTTGCCTTGAGGTGACATAAAGTATAGTGCAAAATTGTCCCTCATTACTGAAACCGTCACAGAACTTCTAGTGGTAATGTCATGGTAATCTTGCAAGGTGGTTTCTTCAGAGGTGTCCTCAATGGAAATGGGTTCCTTGCAGATAACAAAATTGTGGAGTACCACGCACGCTGTGATCACCTCGTCAACAGTTTCTGTCTTGAGGTTGATCGCAGTCAATAGGACCCGCCATTTGGCTGTCAGAATACCAAAGGTACATTCAACCATTCTTCTTGCTCTTGTGAGGCGGTAATTAAAAATGCGTTTTGGTCTTGTCAATCCTCTGCTAGAGTACGGTTTCAAAAGGTGTTCTGACAGCTGGAAGGCTTCATCCCCTACACAGACAAATGGCATAGGTGGACCAGATGTTTGCGGCAGCGGTCTAGGGGGTGGGAACTGGAAGGTGTTTCCATACAGTTTACGCCCCATGGCAGACAGTTTGAAAACTTGAGAGTCATTGGAGCGGCCATAGGCCCCAATATCCACAGCAATAAATTTGTATTCCGCATCAGCGATGGCCATGAGGACAATTGAACAATATTTCTTGTAATTGAAATATTCCGATCCCGATCCGGCTGGCTTTACAATGCGGATATGTTTCCCGTCCACAGCGCCCAAGCAGTTGGGAAACTGACATATCTGTTGAAACTTGTCAGCAATTTCAATCCACCTCTCTGTTGTGGGCTCTGGTAAAAACTCTTCAGCTAAGGAGTCCCACAGTGCACGGCATGTGTACTTCACTATTCCTGATATGGTGGAAATCCCGAGTCTGTACTGGAAATGCAGTGACGAAAGGGATTCTCCAGTTGAAAGAAATCTGTGGGGAATTAAAAAACAATCAATTAGTTTTAAATCACAGCATTACATACCAAAACTCAGCTATAACACTTGGAGATACAAACTACCACCAACAAGATTGCAGTGAAAGTGTGCTCTGATGCGAGCACATCCAATAAATGTGGCTTACCTTAAAGTCACCATCAGACGCTCTGTGGGTGAAACAGAGAAGCGGCAATAGGTGTCTGCTTTTCTTATGAGGTGTGCAATGCGCTCCACCAAGTAATCAAAATTCTCCATTTTCATCCGAACATATCCAAAAAATGTATCCGGGTTTCGTCGAAGGTCCATGCAGAGTGTAGAATAGACCCCACGCGTCATTCTCTTGGCTGTGATAGGGTGGATCCACAAACGTCGTCTACAATGCCTGATGCGCTGCTGTCTCGCTCTCTCCTTCTCCAGAACAATCACCCTCAAACGATTCGCCTCCGCTATAAAATCCGCCAAATTCTTCAAAATATTTCCAATGACAACATCCATCTTCGCCACTAACTTGCTCTTCTCTCCAACCTGCACTTTCTCCTCGACAACCTGTCAAAGAAGGGCTGTAGGAACACTCTATATATAGTTTTCCAGTAGCCAATCCCGTTCGGAAGGCCACAAGGGTCAATTTTAAAAACCGGATCCGGCGTAATCCGTCGAAAAACGGATAGCAAAATGGATGAACCGGATGAGACAGATCCGGTTTTGTCTGTCAAGAAAAAGACGGATCCGGCAGAAAACCAGATCCGTCACATCCGGTTTTACTAAACATTTGCCGGATCCGGCTTTCCGGCACGACGCCGGATCACGCCTGACGCCGAAAACCTGATGTGTGAAAGTAGCCTTAGTGCCCGGAAGAAAAGAGACCACAAAATTAAAATGAATGAAAAACAAGGCCCACCTAGCCTGTCTAGGATTCAAGCGCTTGGCCGACTCCAGATAAATCAAATTCTTGTGGTCGGTGAGGACCACAACTTGATGTCTAGCTCCCTCCAACCAATGTCTCCACTCTTCAAATGCCCATTTCATGGCCAACAATTCCCGATTCCCCACGTTATAGTTGCATGCAGATGGGGAGAACTTTCAAGAAAAGAAGGCACAGGGATTCATCTTAGAAGTAATAGGATCCTTTTGGGACAAAACAACTCGTGCACTAGTCTCAGAAGCATCTACCTCCACCTGAAATGGGGGTGGATTGCTGACTGCTGGAGCCTCTGCCCACCATTTCATTAGGTAATTTATGCTTCCTCTCTTATTACTATGCTTCTTAGGCATCATATATCTGTCTAACCATGGTGAATGGTCACCTGCTACCTGATAATGATCTGTGTATCTAGCTGTTTACTTGATGGATGGAGCTGGTATAAAGAGATATATATCTACATATATACTGTTTGACGGTCTATTCCTAATTGCCATACATTGCCATGCATTATATGCACTTTGTAATAATTTAGTAACTTTATGTATGTCTTGTTACTGCACAGGTTCTGGTTGTACAGCAATCCTTTTTTATCCCTGCGGTGTGCGGTTTCGCACTTTATTGCCCACTCCCCCCCATTTGTATCTGGATGTGTCTTAATTAAAATAAAAACTTTTTGACTTTACTCTGGACTTATAGTCGCTTTTTTTGGAGCTCTGCTCAGTTTTCTCTCTAGGTAGTTTGCGATTGTCCATATCGTCCATTTATTTTCCGTCTGCTATTGAATTATTATGCTGATTTCTTGATATTTAAAATGCAGACACTTGTCAAAGGTATTTTTATTTACTGAAATGGAAGTGACTAGAGATGAGCGACTTTGCCTTTTTTTGGGTCGAGTCGGGTTTCATGAAACTCGACTTTCGCAAAAGTCGGGTCGAACGAAATCGGCCGATTGTTGTGAAAAGTCGAATGCCGTCTGAAACACGAAACCCAATGCAAGTCAATGGGGAAGCAAAGTCGGCAGTGAGTGGAGGCCAGGAAACACACCAACAGTGCCTTTTTGAATGCCAAAAACAACAAATCATATAACTGACGCTTTTCAACCTTAATTTACTTCATAATACTAGTTACGCACTGAAAAATGGGGGTTATTAGGCTAAATTTGTGGGGGAGTAGGGCTGGCTCCAGGTTTTCATGTGCCCTGGGCCAAAGAGCGCCCCTTTAACACATACTGTAGTGTCGGTGGTGGGGTGCCGAGCTGGGGGGGTGGTCCTACTTTTATACCGCGCAGAGATGATAACAGAGACACGATGAGGCAGATTCTGGGTGCAACAGGTCCAAGTTTATTTCTTTCCTTGCCGTTCGCCTGACGGCCTCCGCAGCACACCGCACGTTTCTTCACTTATCGGCCCTCCGTTTCCAGAGCCGTTTGCACACCGTACTTATACAATAGGGATGTACATATGCGTACTGTCCCTCCTTCACTTGTTCGACGCTCCTGCCAGGTCCGCCACTGTGGCCGCCCTAGGCCCAATAACCAACAGCGCTTTCACTGGTCAGTCGTCGTGTCAAATACGGTATATGGCACTCACTGCCTCGTCTCTTCTGCGGTATCTTTCTGTCAGGACCACCCCCTGACGTTTCCCTCTCCTCAGTCCCCTTGGTCGGATTCTCCTCAGGGCACACAGACTGGCGAAGTCCTCCTGTCACCTGGGCTCCCCCTGGGGACTGGAATCTTCTGGAACCCTCCCTCACAATTTATAGCTCACCCGGTTCCTTGAAACTGTCACTAACTGTCACCACGCCCCCCATGACCAACGGTTTCTAAAGCCCTAAGCTGCTGTAAAGTCCTTTGCTCACACTCCACCCTGCCATCTAATGGTCATCCCAAGGTACTGCACGTCCACTACACTTTCCTAGTTGTTTCCCCACTGTAATCACTGTCTCGTACCTACACTGTGCAAACCTATCTTTCTTCACTCTGACTAGTCCGTCCGTCCGTCAGGTCACCTTCCCTACACTCCCCCTTCCTTTGTCCATTGTCGTCCTCGACAATCGTCATCCCTGCCTTCGTCGTTCTGAATCTACACCTACATTCTGTTGTCGGACCAGAAGTTGAGCCAAACCCACTATCTGCGGGGGCCGAACCATACTGGGAGCACTATGCTCTGAGCAGCCTACTGCTACTCACCAGCGCGCACGCCACATGACAACGTCTTTCAAATTGGGCAAGGTACACCCGTATTCTCTCTACGGCGTGTATCTTTCCCCTACTCTCCCCTACTGTTACCTTTCACTATCCGGTACGCCATGATCGAGGCCACTCACCTACCAGATCATTGCCGGCGCCCGCCTTTCCTTCTTCAGGGGTGTCCGTGGTGTTGGGGACCTGACCTAGGACGGCTGTCTTTCTCACGTCTTCCTACTCATTTTCCTTCTTTCAATTACATGTCATGGTCGGCGTCCCGGTCTCCCAGACCTCAACTCTTAGATCCCTACCGGATCTCACACTTTCTTTTGGTCCCGCAGACCTTCCCTTACCCGGACCTGTTGCATTTTACTTTGCATATTATACATCATACAACTTTATAATAGCACAAGTACCCATTTTTATAAAAAATTTTTTTTTTCATTTTCTCTTGCTTTTAAAACCAAAATATAACATAACATTGCATGTCTTCTTTCCTTCTCCCTCCTTCCTGGGACCTGGACACTACTCCGCTTTCAATATCCCCGTTCTGTCAGGTAAACATATTTTTGTATATAAAGAACATAGAAAGAAGAAAGAAAGAGAGAGAAAATAGTTGCATCAGTTAAACAACAAAACTTTTTTTTTTTTTAAATGCAACTGTCCTTATAATCTGCACAACGGTGCATCGAACTCCTGACAGTCTATACCACTCTCAATGGACAGAGGTGAGGGCTCCACAGCCGTGGAGCCCCCGGGGATACTGAGGGTGTCCATTCAAGTCCTCTTCCTTGAGTGTGGAGGTTCCACACTTCCTGCTCCCGGGCCTTCTTCTTCCTGATCATCTCCGCTACCCACACGGAGAGAACAGCACGGGCCCTGGAGTCCGGTGGGCGGGACTCCACTGAGAAAGACCGCAAGACAGAAACGGCCGAAGATTTCTGCAGCCCAGCAGCCGCTGGAGTCAGGTGGCAAATGGGGACAACCGGGTCCTCGGGAGCTGGAATCACAGGGCCCGCTAAGTCGGCCGCAGCTGACTCCAGCAGTGGCATAACCGCAGCCTCAGGACAGGCCGCATCCACTACATCCAACAGAACTGGAGTAACGGCCGATTTCAACAATGCAGCTGCTATTAGCAGGGGAAGCGCAGCAGCGTCTTCTTTGGGTGAGCTCTGCACTGGTGACTCCGGGCGGGGTAGTTCGGGGACATGAGCGGGGGCCTCGCTCAGTTCTGCATACACCACAGGGCCCAATGTAACTAGGCCTTCTGGTGCGCAGGGGGCCGCGTGCTGTGACAGAATGGTGGGGGCCGCTTGCGGAGGCACTGGTGGGGCCGGGGGTACTCTCACCTTCCCCGGCGCTGCGGCTTCCGTCTCACCATCACGCGGCTTTCCCCGCAGCCTCCGTTCCTCGCTCCACTGTCCTGCGGGCCTTTCCTCCAGACTCGGGGACTCCGCGGAGAAGTCCTCTGCCGGTATTGGTGGCGGCCGCTCTCGCTGACTCCGCTCAGGCTCCGCTCCCCGGCTCAGCATCCCGCTGCCTGCCCGTGGTTCTACAGATGACTTCTGGTGCAGCTCCATCTCCTGCCACCATTGCCACTCTAGGCGGCCAATGCCCCGACACCCGCAGCATCTCATACCGTTGGTTGGGCAGCACTCGAATGGCGTCAGACAGCCGCAGCCAAGTTTTTCTTTTGTGCCACTCCCTCTGTGAGGTGGGGTGTCGGCAGGCCTCTCCACCCACCTGTCAGGGTCCAATATAGGGAAGCGTCGATCTCCAGGCACATACTGCTTCTTTTTGGGGTATGTTGGAGGGGGTTCCAGTTTATTCTGAACAACTGCAAACACCCGGACCTCTCCTCTGCGCTGAAGCAATACCGTCATACTGCACAGTACCTGGTACCGCCCCGGATCCTCTGCTGGCCACACAGATCCGACACAGCGCTCCCAATTCATATTCCACAGGTAAGTCATTTGTAATCCACAGGTGTTTATAATCCATGCAGCATAGTCCAAGTCCTTTTCCATTACTTGAGGCAGGTCTGCCGCAGAAGATGAGGTATTAGCGGCGGCGATCCTGCCGACTACGCCAAATGTAGTGTCGGTGGTGGGGGCCGAGCTGGGGGGGTGGTCCGACTTTTATACCGCGCAGAGATGACAACAGAGACACGATGGAGGCAGATTCTGGGTGCAACAGGTCCAAGTTTATTTCTTTCCTTGCCGTTCGCCTGACGGCCTCCGCAGCACACCGCACGTTTCTTCACTTATCGGCCCTCCGTTTCCAGAGCCGTTTGCACACCGTACTTATACAATAGGGATGTACATATGCGTACTGTCCCTCCTTCACTTGTTCGACGCTCCTGCCAGGTCCGCCACTGTGGCCGCCCTAGGCCCAATAACCAACAGCGCTTTCACTGGTCAGTCGTCGTGTCAAATACGGTATATGGCACTCACTGCCTCGTCTCTTCTGCGGTATCTTTCTGTCAGGACCACCCCCTGACGTTTCCTCTCCTCAGTCCCCTTGGTCGGATTCTCCTCAGGGCACACAGACTGGCGAAGTCCTCCTGTCACCTGGGCTCCCCCTGGGGACTGGAATCTTCTGGAACCCTCCCTCACAATTTATAACTCTCCCGGTTCCTTGAAACTGTCACTAACTGTCACCACGCCCCCCATGACCAACGGTTTCTAAAGCCCTAAGCTGCTGTAAAGTCCTTTGCTCACACTCCACCCTGCCATCTAATGGTCATCCCAAGGTACTGCACGTCCACTACACTTTCCTAGTTGTTTCCCCACTGTAATCACTGTCTCCTACCTACACTGTGCAAACCTATCTTTCTTCACTCTGACTAGTCCGTCCGTCCGTCAGGTCACCTTCCCTACAACTCATGATGCTCCGATACTGTAGAGAAATACCGGTATAGTACAATGAAAAATACTTCACTTTTTACATCTCATGACTGATATCCATTTTAAATTCTCCAATAGCTCCAAAAACGGACAGTATCTTACTCCATACAGTATTATGGCCACCGCATAGTGCACTATACAGAGTAATGAGGCTCATATATTTCTCCTATCAGAATCATTGGTCCCATATAATGTTTGAATGAGTATATGATGAGCTCCACATAATGCTACAGTATATGTTTGTCCCCATGGATGAAGCTGCACTGTCTTATGGGCCCAAATAATGCTCCATATATAATGGGCCCCATTTCTAATGCTCTAGTGTATAATGGGAACTGTAAATGCTGCTCCAGGGTCTGATGTCCACCTTTGGAATGCTCCAGTGTATGGTGGGCCCCATATATCATTCTCCAGAGTACAGTGCTCCCCAAAAATTGCTGTCCCAATATTGAAAACAATTAAATAAGTCTCCTCAAATAAGTCTCCTCGCTAGGGAATCCCTGTACTAGTCTGGGCGAACAGACGTGATGTCATTGCGCTCTCTGATCAGAATATCACTGTCAGGAAACGCGGAAGATGTCATGGCGGTGGAGCAGGGAGAGGTAAGTATTTCAACTTTGCAAGTGCTGTGATCCAGAGCAAGCAGGGGGGGCCCACTCATTGGCGATGGCACTGGCACAGGGTCCCTCATAGTACCGCGGTGTGTCTGACGGCGGGTGGGCCGAACCTGCACTTTCATCTGCACCTTCCTTTTTGTCACCGTGTAATGTGGTATAGTATATGGGAAGGGTAAGCTGAGTTTCATCTGGGTCACATTCAGGCTGTGTAGAGTGCGAGGGGAATGTAGTGGTCTGGGTCAATGTACCAGCAGAATCATCTATCAGTGGCTGTGCATCAGTGCACTCCATGTCAGATTCATCTTTGCCTGGGTAATTCACAATTTGACTTGATAACCCAGGCATGGTATGTGAAAACAGCTCCATGGAGTAATCTGTAGTGTGGCCTACCGCATCCTTCAATTTTGGTAGGGGTGAAGGACACAAGGAAAGGTGTGGTTCATGACCATGAGCCTCCAATGACGACTCAGTGCTTTCATTTTTTAAAATTTCAGAAGAGGAGGCAATAGAGCTGGAGGCTGAGTCAGCAATGTAAGCCAAAACTTGTTCCTGAAGCTCAGGCTTTAGAAGCGGTTTACCTATTCCCAGAAAAGGGAGCCTTCGAGGCCTTGTGGAGCCAGACGATGACGCAGCCTCAACACCTCCTGTATTAGGTGCTATTTTGCTTTTGCCACTATCAGCAGATCCACCACCAACACCATCATTACCAGCTGCCAACCCCCGCCCACTTCCACAGACTCTTCCACCACACTTCCTCATTTTTTGGAAAAATGTACCCAAATTTCCACCAACTCTCTGGTACTGTAAAACAAGGTACAAGATGTATATAGTACTGGGGAGAATTGGAATGTCTCTACACTTCAGGACATTGTGCGATTCAGTCAGGCCCTGTTTATTTAACACTGAAATATGACAGGCAGATTCTCTATGCTGTTAGAAGGGTGTAAAGAGGACTGTGGAGAATTGGAATGTCTCTACACTTCAGGACACTGTGGGATTCAGTCAGGCCCTGTTTATTTTAAACCGCAATATGACAGGCAGATTCTCTATGCTGTTAGAAGGGTGTATAGAGGACTGTGTAGAATTGGAATGTCACTACACTTCAGGACACAGTGGGATTCAGTCAGGCCCTGTTTATTTTAAACCGCAATGTGACTGGCAGAAATTGCCTAGTGTATGACAAACTACAAGGTGCTGAGAGAGGAGCGTGCACGTACACCGCTGTCCGGTGTATGTAAAATTGTCAAGCTCCGTGTTTTTGTATACGGACTGACACACGCTGTCTTTCTATAGTTTTGAATGTAATCAAACAGCAAATATACTAAACTGTTTGAAAACCAGGCAAAACTATAAGGTGGAGGTCTGTAAGAATGGAACAACTTCTCGATTTATCCTTACAGAGTCACACACAGATATCTTCACTGCGGCCGTGATAACAGCCGTTACACGGTACTGTGTGAGGAGCGTACACCGCTGTACGGTGTGTGAAAAATGAACGCTCAGTAACTCACAAGGACAAAACAATAAAATCTGGATTGCTCTGAAAAAAGCAGTTTGCTCAGCAGTGGGCACACAGCAATGCAGCTACCAGGTAGCCTTAAAAGGCAGCCTAATAACCAACAGAGCTGATGCACCAAAATATAGCCTCCCCTTGCACTGCACAGTGACTGGTTTGTTTTACAGGCAAAATCGGTAGCAGCAGAATCAGTTTTTGGTATCTTCTTCCCTGCCTAACACTCTCCCTACAGAATCAGCAGCAGCAGCAGCTCTCCCTATTCTGAGATCAGGATGAGTAACATGGTGGTCGGCGTTCCCGCCCTTTTATACCCCCTGTGACGCCCCACAAAGCAAGCCAAAAACTTGCATGCCCTTATCCAAGATGGTGGTGACTGCTGCCTATGTCATCACGTTGCCCACAGTGTCCGTTCTTCCAGATTGGCTGCAAAAAGGGCGCTCAAGCATCTTTTGAAACGCGACTTTGGCACTAAAGTCGCCGACCTCGTGGCCGACCTCACGCTAAGGTCGGGTTTTGATTCATGAAACCCGACTTTGGCGAAAGTCGGCGACTTTTCAATTTTTTCGACCCATTTCGCTCAACTCTAGAAGTGAGACATCAGGTTGCCGTAAAACCGGAGCAGAAATGAATCTTCGCTTAAGCTCCTGAAATGCCGAGACAGCCGCTGGAGACTAATTCAGCACATCAGCGCCCTTCTTGGTCTGATCAGTCAGTGGTTTAACAATACCAGAAAAATTACCTATAAATTTACGATAGAAATTAGCAATACCCAAAAACTTCTGGAGAGCCTTCAAAGAAGTGGGCTGAGCTCAATCATAAATGGACTGTACCTTGGCTGGGTCCATTTCAATAGTCGACGGAAACAAAATAAATCCCAAAAATGAAATCCTCTGTACACCAAAGAGGCATTCGATCCCTTAACAAACAGGGAATTCTCCCTCAAAACCCGGAACGCAGTCCGGACATGTTCCACATGAGAATCCCAATCACTGGAAAAGATCAAAATATCATCCAGATAGATGATCAAAAACTTATCCACAAAGTCTCGGAAAATATCTTTCATAAAGGACTGGAAGACAGAAGGGGCATTAGTGAGCCCAAAAGGCATCACCAGGTACTCAAAATGTCCCTCCGGAGTATTAAACGCCGTCTTCCATTCATCCCCGTGCTTGATGCGAATAAGATAATACGCCCCCCTGAGGTCAATCTTAGTAAATCAGCAGGCACTTTTAACTCTCGAGAATAAATCAGACATCAGGGGTAACGGGTACTGATATTCAACCGTCATCTTGTTAAGGGAACGATAGTCAATACAAGGTCTTAATGAACCATCTTTCTTGGCCACAAAAAAAACCAGCACCTAAGGGTGAAGAGGATAGTCTAATATGACCCTTCTCCAATGACTCCTTAATATAGGATCGCATAGCATCATGTTCGGTTACTGATAAGTTGAAAAGCCGACCCTTGGGAAATTTACACCTAGGCATCAACTCAATTGCACAGTCATAACTCCTATGAGGAGCTGTGGCGCCCCCAGGGGTATGGCCACCACAGTGACTTTGCCTTCCTCAAGGGAGGGTGAGGTCATGCTTGGACGCAGTGAAAGGTCTCTCCAGCAGTCAATCCATACATGCAACACAGTTCCACTCCAGGCCAGCAGGGGGGACTCTGAACCGAAACTGAAGGGAGGAGTGCTCTCTGAGGGCCAAGAGGAAGGAGTAGGCAGTTAGTCTGTGGAGGGTGAAGTGTGCAGACGTGTGGAAGGAGCACTGAGGTTGAGCTCCGGCAGGAGAGCTCCCTCACGGTGACAGCGCATGAACTGGAGCCTGGTCTCCATGGTTGTACTGATACTAACGGTCCTGCCACAGACACCAGAGGAGTAGGAGGCTGTAAATGCCCTACTCCCATCTAAGACTTGAGGGCACAACAGCAGCTCAGATAGAGAGCTGGGACTCAGGAGAGTGGAGTCCCCAAGATAGGCTACAGCTGTCTGCCGTGCAAGTAAGGTTCTTGAGAACATCTGACAGGAGGAACTCCAGTGTAACTCAGTACTAGGAGATCTTCACACTTAAAGGTGCTAGGAAGGAGACTGCACAGCCCATCTGCTGAGAGAGAATCTCTGAATTTCTTCTAGGCTGGCCTGCTCCATTACCATCTGCAATCAGGACCCTGGACTGCAGTTATCAAGTAACGGTACAGAAATTGCACCTCGCTGTGTCTTGTCTGCTTCCTACCCTTACGGCACTGCTACATCTCCATGCCAACCACCTCTACACTGCCCTGGGACTATAGCTTCACCTGTGGGGAGCTTTTACATCCTTGCTGCACCATATCATCAGTCCCAGTGGATTTGCATGCAGCGTCGGCTTAACACCTCCCTTGCCGAACACCACAGGTGGCGTCACGAACTATCCCATTAACTACAACCCCCATTACTTGGGCGCCCAGGGCCACGGACCGGGTCACTGCTGCTATGACACATCCCACTGACCCCGGCCCGGTACCGAGTACCTCACAGCCCTGGGAGGGTGACCCAGAGGCAAAGACACAGACTTATTCTCACTAAATACTGTACATCATAAAAATCAGCCAAATAATCAGGAAAATCATGAGACTGAGGAGAGGTGGAGAAAACAGGAGTGTCCCTAAGAACACACTGACAGCCCCAACTCACCACAGACACAGACTTCCAATCCAAAACTGGATTATGAGTTTGCAACCATGGAAAACCCAGAACAATAGTATCATGCAAATTGTGCAGCACCAAAAATTTACAATTTTCTTGGTGGCCTGGGGCAACTCGCATTATCACCTGGGTCCAAAACTGAGGTTTATTCTCCTCCGAAGGAGTAGCATCAATACTCCTCAAAGGAATAGGCATCCGCAGAGGTATCATAGGAAAGCCACAATGTTTAGCAAAGTCCAAATCCATCAGATTCAAAGCTGCTCCTGAATCCACAAAAGCCTTAGTGGAAAACGTGGACAAGGAGCAGATAAGAGTAATTGCCAAAAGGAACTTGGGTTGTACACTGCCCACAGCAAATGTGTGTGCAAAACGTTTCTCTCGTTTAGGGCAGACAGCAATAGTATGAGAGAAAAAACACAGCTTATTACGCCTTCTAAACTTCTGACGTTCCGCCCTAGACAAAACCATATCACATTGCACAGTTTCAGACTTTTTTTCAAAAGGTGGCAGCGCCTCTCGTGTAGTTTTACGTTAACGTAAACGTCGATCAACTTGAATGGCTAATGACTAGTGTTGAGCTTTCCGATACTTTTTTCATATCGGATACCGGAATCGAAAGTTCCCATAATGCTAGGAGCCCGCTCGCTTTGATTCAGCCAATGGGAATCCTCAGAAGTGTGGGCACATCCTGTTAGGCATGTAGGCATGTTAACTATTAAACATGTCCAAAACAAAGGAAAAAAGTGATGTGCCCAAGAAAAAATTTTCTTTTACAAAAATACCCGACGTTTCGATCCTCCCGGATCTTAATCATGGGGTACACTCGATATAATTGTTAATAGACAAAGGGCACTCAAAAAAGGGTACAGGTCCCCACAGGGTAACTGAGAAGTGTGTATACCACAGCAAACTGGAGAATCTCCTTGATATATATTTCAGTACAATGGTGAAATAGATGGGTTTCTGCTGACGGTAGATAAATTCAAGTTTGAAACTGGAAGAGCTGTAATATAGAGATTGCCACCGGTGGTCGCTAATGTTTAGAATAAGAATGCCACTTTGGAATATAAACCTGCGGTAAATTGTATTAGGTATGAAGCTGCAGTAGTCAGTAGATACCGATCTACATTTGGGGCGGATAGAATGCAAATGGGAGCTGCAATGGCGAATAAATGGAACAATATGCCTTAGGTAAATGGTATTAGATTTGAAGCTGTAGTAGCTAGTGCACATCCATTGATACCGGAGGCTGCAGTGGTCAGTAGGTAGAAGTATATGCCTGGGGGATCCTGTGGATATACGTCAGGGGATACAGGTGGCGCTCCTGCAGTCCCTTGTCTATTCCTAGGTAGGGCGCAGGAGCGCCACCTGTATCCCCTGACGTATATCCACAGGATCCCCCAGGCATATACTTCTACCTACTGACCACTGCAGCCTCCGGTATCAATGGATGTGCACTAGCTACTACAGCTTCAAATCTAATACCATTTACCTAAGGCATATTGTTCCATTTATTCGCCATTGCAGCTCCCATTTGCATTCTATCCGCCCCAAATGTAGATCGGTATCTACTGACTACTGCAGCTTCATACCTAATACAATTTACCGCAGGTTTATATTCCAAAGTGGCATTCTTATTCTAAACATTAGCGACCACTGGTGGCAATCTCTATATTACAGCTCTTCCAGTTTCAAACTTGAATTTATCTACCGTCAGCAGAAACCCATCTATTTCACCATTGTACTGAAATATATATCAAGGAGATTCTCCAGTTTGCTGTGGTATACACACTTCTCAGTTACCTTGTGGGGACCTGTACCCTTTTTTGAGTGCCCTTTGTCTATTAACAATTATATCGAGTGTACCCCATGATTAAGATCCGGGAGGATCGAAACGTCGGGTATTTTTGTAAAAGAAAATTTTTTCTTGGGCACATCACTTTTTTCCTTTGTTTTGGACATGTTTAATAAACACATGAATTTTTGCATACAATGAACGTACTGAGTGCAGTGAATTATTTTCTCTACTTAGTCAAACCCGCAGTGGTTTAATTCACTTGCACCTACCTCTACTAATAGACCTGAGTGCGCATCATCTCCCTATATGGCATGTTAACTATTGGCATGGCTGTGATTGGCTGCTGAAATGATGTCATGATGCACTATAAAAGCCACTGCCGCCGCCATTTCTGGTCACTCTGCTGTGAATTCAGTTAGGGACAGGCTGCTGTTGAAGACTGTGAGGGACAGTTAGAAATAGCGATTCTCAAAACAATATTGTGCTTTACCCAGGCTACATAAACCACCACTGTAGCTTTCTTTTCCCTAGCAGCAGTGTTCACAGCTGTCTGCAAGGGCTGTGTGAGTGCAGCTCACGCTGTGGAGTGGGTCCTGCAGCCATGCCTGGTTGTAGGCCGCCCAGCGTGCCTCACTGCTGCCTCATACATATTTTTCTTATTGAGCTGCTTATTTTTAAAAAATTCTATCTAGTGTGCTTCCATCTGTATCCATATACGTTGGTTGCAAACACTAGTAGTAGACAGTGGAGCTTTTCTGCAGCCTTTCAGTGCTAGTGCCCACTTAGCTGCACTGTTCACGGCTGTCTGAGAGGTCTCTGACTGTGTGTGAGTGCAGCTCACGCGAGTAGTGAGTTCTGCAGCTACGTCTGGTTGTAGGCCGCTCAGCGTGTCACTGCCTCACACATTTTTCTTTTATTGCAGCTCATTTTTTCTCCTATTAGTGTGCATCCATTCGTATCCATATACGGTGGTGGCAAACACTCTAGAAGTACACAACGGAGCCTTTCTGCAGCCTGTCAGTGCTAGTGCCCACTTAGCTGCATGGTTCATGGCTGTCTGAGAGGTCTCTGACTGTGTATGAGCGCAGCTCATGCTGAGTAGTGTGTCCTGCAGCTACGTCTGGTTGTAGGCCGCTCAGCGTGCGTCACTGCCTCACACATATTTTTCTTTAATTGCAGCTCATTTTTTTCTTCTCCTATTAGTGAGCATCCATCTATAGCCATCTACATTGGTTGGTTGCAAACACTATATAGGAGTAGATAGAGGAGCCTTTTCTCTGGCTTGTGCCCTTCAGCTGCAGCCAGATTAGTATTACCCAATTTTTTTGGAGCCTCATCTTTTGCATTGTTGGTTACCTGCCTGCATTGTAATAGCTCAAGAAAGTTGGTGATACTCTGACTTTCAAATCTTTGGTCACATCCTTTTAGTTTTTTTCCCCCCAAAAAAAGCAACAAAGTTCACCAAACACTACATTTGAAAGTTGTGTAGGCCACATTAGCTCCCATTAAAGTGTGGTCCAAACAACCACTTCATAAAATTAGTGCTTCTTATACCTGTAACCAGCTGTTCAGGAATAAGCACACTAAGGCCCCCTTTGTGCTTTTCTGCCTATCTTTCTCAGTCTAGCAAGATGAAGAAGGCACAGAGTAAGGCACGTGGCCATGGGCATGGAGTTTCAGCAGGTAGAGGACGTGGGGATTCTGCAGGGAGAGGACGTGGGGATTCTGCAGGGAGAGGACGTGGGGATTATGTGCCTGCTGTTGGCACCAGTGAGTCAGCATCCCCCAGTTTTAGCAGGCAACAGTCCTTTATGCGCAGCTTTGTAGGACCTCACTGTACCCCACTGCTGCGGGAGGAACAAATTGAAGCCGTTGTCGGATGGATGGCAGCTAACACATGGACTTCAATTACTTCCACATCCTCTCAGGGCCAGATCACCAAAGAGAAACCATCTGTCTCTTCACCACCTGCCAAAGTGCCCAGGCAGTCAGAGAGCCCTGGACAGGAGCCATCACAGTCTCTACTTCTGTTCTCAGAATCTGTTGGTTTGGAAAGAGGGGGCCAGCCAAGCAGCATTCCTGAATGTGAAGAAGAGGGAGTATGCAGTGATGCGCAACTTCTTTGTCCCTCTGAATCTGAAGAGGCGGGTGGGCCAGTGCCTATGGTCAGCACACCTCAGTACGCATCAGATGATGACGAGACTCAGTTACCACTTTCTGGTGCGTACGGTGCTAGCGAGACAACCCAGGAGAAGCAGGTGTTTGAAGAGGGGAGTGTAGATGATGAGGTCCTTGACCCATCATGGCGTGAGGAACAGGAAGGTGGTGGGAGCAGCTCTGAGGAAGAGATTCCCCTGAACAACCAAAACCGGAGGGAGAGGGAGGGGGCAGACTTGGTTGCCTGTAGCGTCCACTTCGGCACCCGTTAGGAGCATTCCACTTCCAAAAGGCAAAACGGGCGCTCCCAAGACTTGCAGTGCGGGGTCCTTTTATGACACAGTTGCAGATGACATTTGCTTTGTCAAATGCAAGCTGTGTCACAGAGTCAAAAGAGGGAAAAATGTCAGCAACCTCAATACCACTAATATGTGGAAACATGTGCGGACCAAGCACGAGCTGGAGTTACACAGACACACTGAAGACGTAGGCCAACGTACAGCACCACCCACCACCTCTTCAGCTCGTGTTGGGGCCTCTTCCTCCAGCTCACACACAGCTGGTTCGGCTTCCTCACAGGATCGCCAAGGAAGAACCTCTGGCACTGTTGTCCGGAGACCCTGTGACATTCCACCCACAGCACCACGTTCAAAGTCATCCTCACACTCCCAGGCCACTCGACAGCCATCGGTAGCACAGGCATGGGAGAAAAGGTGGCCAAACTCGGCAAAACATCACAGAGCACAGGCTCTGAATGCTGGCATTGCCAAACTACTGGCCCTTGAAATGCTGTCATTCAGACTGGTGGAGACTGACACCTTCCGGGACTTCATGGCATTGGCAGTCCCACAATACACCGTGCCCAGCCGCTTTTATTTCAGCAAGCGAGCCGTCCCTGTCCTGCAGAAACATGAGGGAGGAGGCAAACATAAAACATGCGCTACTAAACGCCGTCAGTAGCAAGGTCCACCTGACCACTGATGCGTGGACCAGTAACCATGGACAGGGACGATACCTTTCCCTCACTGCCCATTGGGTCAATGTTGTGGAGCCGGGTACAGATCTGGAGAGTGGCGCTCTACGTGTTCTGCCAACTCCACGGATTGCAGGAATCCAGTCTGTACATATTGACTCCTCCTCCTACTCCAGTTCCTCTGAAACAGCGCAGCAGGAGCCTGTTACGACCGATATGAGCACAGCCGTGGCCAAATGTCAACAGGCCGTACTGAAATTAATTTCATTGGGGAATCGAAGCCACACAGCACAGGAGCTCTGGAATGCCATCAAGCAGGAGAGCGACGTGTGGTTTGTGCCAGCGAATCTCCAACCGGGCTTGGTAGTGTGTGACAATGGCCGAAATCTGGTGGCATCTCTTGGCCTAGGCAACCTCTCTCACATCCCATGTCTGGCACATGTGCTCAACTTGGTCGTGCAGAGCTTTCTGAGGGACTATCCGGATCTTGATGCACTGCTGCACAAGGTCCGCATAGAGTGCGCTCACTTGCGTCGTTCCAGCACGGCAAGATCGCGCCTTGCTGCTCTGCAGCGCCGATTACGCCTTCCGGAACATCACATCATATGTGACCTACCCATCAGGTGGAATTCAATGTTACATATGTTGGAGCGGTTGTGTGAGCAGCAGTAATGGAGTACCAGCTGCATCAGGCGCAAAGAAGTCGCACTGTGCACCGGTCACACTTCAGCACCACTGAGTGGGCCTCTATGAAGTACATCTGCTTCGTTTTGCGTGCCTTCGATGATTCCATGCGGATGGCGAGTGCAGATGATGCACTAGTCAGCATGACTGTCCCCCTTATCTGCATGCTTCAAAAATCACTGCAAGCACTAATGGATGAGGTTTTGGAAGAGGTGGAGGATGAGGAGTCCCAAATGCCATCTGCTTCTGGACAGTCTGCGCTACGTGCTTCCTCACAAAGGCCTAGGCAGGGGACACTTTGTGAGGAGGATGAGGAGGAGTCGATGGAGGAGGAAAACATCTCTCCACAGGAGGGAGGTACACAAAGCTAGTTAGTATGTACAGCGAGGGTGAGGTGATGCAGAGCAGGCAGAGATCACGCCTCAAGAAGGGGACAGCGGTTCTTTGGCAGTTGGGAGTCAGCAGCACATGGTTGACTTCATGCTGCAGTGCCTGAGAAACGACCGCCACATCGCCCACATTCTCTACACAGCTGATTATTGGGTGTACACCTTCCTAGATCCTTGCTACCGGGACAACTTGCAAACCGTCATACCAACGTTGAACCGGGTGCGTAAACTGCGGGAGTGTGATGACTCCTGGAGTGGACCCTCTGGGTCGTGACACCAACCCTCCCAGGGCGAGCTGACCTAGTGAAGACCACCCCCTATACAGGGAGTGTCAGGGGCAAGCCCCAGGGGGTGAGGCACCACGACTGCTGGCACCAGACGGCCGGCTCACAGGAGACACAAGTGGGTGAGTGTGTCTGCAGGAACGTGTAAAGCGTGGACACAGGAACACGTGGTATACAGAGACTTCGTTCGTCCGGGTGTGAGTGAAGCAGGATGCGTGCAAGGAGCACGTCAGAGCACTGAGTCAGGCCGCAGGTGTGCCAGGAGGTGTAACAGAGTACAGGAGCCAGGTGTGTGCCAGAGGGCACAACTGAGCATCAGACAGAGCGCAGGATTGGTACATGTGCCAGGAGGCACAACAGAGTAAGAGACTGAGTACAGGATCAGAGTATGTGCCCGGAGGCACAACTGAGTATAAGACAGAGCAGGGAATCAGAGTGTGTGCCAGGAGGCACGACTGGGTATAAGACAGAGCACGGAATCAGAGTGTGTGCCAGGAGGCACAACTGAGGATGAGACAGAGTACAGGGTAAGAGCGTGTGCCAGGAGGCACAACCGAGTATGAGACAGAGTACAGGGTCAGAGCGTGTGCCAGGAGGCACAACCAAGTACAAAGCAGAGTGCAGATTCAGAGCGTGTGCCAAGAGGCACAACAGAGTGCAAGGCAGGGGACCTGAATACAGCGCACAGCCAGGCAGGGACACGGCAGACCAAGCCAGGAAGCACAACAATAATCAGGCACCTCTCCTAGGGGGAGGTCGTCTGATATAGCACATGACTACTACTGGTTCCGGGTCAGGACCTAGCCAGAAAGCACATGACCACTACTGGTTCCGGGTCAGGTCCTCCATTACCATAGAGAGGACCGAGCCCTATACAGCACTGACAGGAGCGCGCAAGCGCAAACGTGACATGTAGGAGACCCGGGGACGAGAGCTGCGCGTGCGCACCCGACGGGACCCCCGGAGTGACCACGGCTCCGGAAGAGATGACGTCGGAACCGAGGTCCCGCCCCCAGGTGAGCACGGCGTGACAGTACCCCCCCTTGTACGCCCCCTCTTTCTAAAACTGGAGAGGAACTTAGACAAATCTGTGGTGCGTGGATATTCTCCATGGGTTCCCATGACCTCTCCTCGGGGCCAAAACCCTTCCAATCGACCAAGAACATGGTTCTCCCTCTTACCTTCTTCATGGCCAAAATGTCATTCACCTCAAACTCATCCCCTAAGTTAACAGGCTGGGGTGTGTGGCCTGGAGAAGGATGAAATCGGTTAAGAACCACAGGTTTTAGGAGAGATCATTGGAAGGAATTGGGAATACGGAGTGAAGGAGGCAGCTTCAATTTGTAGGCAACATCATTAATCCGCCTGAGGACCTCAAAAGGACCAATGTAACGGGGACCCAGTTTATAAGATGGTACCTTAATGCGGACGTATTTGGTGGAGAGCCACACCTTGTCACCAGGGAGAAATGGAGGAACGTCCAGGCGCCTCTTGTCAGCGTGTAATTTCATTCTGTCCCGTGCTTTCTCGAGAGCGGTTTTGGTCTCCTGCCATACCTTGGAGAACTCCACAGACAGAGAATCGGCAGCAGGTAACCCCGAGACAGGAAGTACCGGTAGAGGCACATTGGGATGCTGTCCAAAGACGATGAAGAAAGGAGACTTGGTAGACGATTCACTGGAGTGATTATTGTAGGCGAACTCAGCCCAAGGAAGTAGACCAACCCAGTCATTCTGATGAGCATTAGAAAAATGCCAGAGGTAGGATGTAAGGATCTGGTTGGTACGTTCCACCTGCCCATTGGTTTGGGGGTGATAGGCGGAAGAGAAATCCAATGACACTTTCATGAGTCCGCATAGAGCTCTCCAGAATCGGGAGGTGAATTGGACCCCTATGTCAGACACGATGTGCTGGGGGAAGCCGTGAATCCTGAAGATATGGGAAATGAAGATCTTCGCCAAGTCAGGAGCAGAGGGTAGTCCGGGAAGAGGAATGAAGTAGGCCATCTTTGAAAATCGGTCAACAACCACCAAGACCACAGTACAACCGGAAGAACAAGGCAGATCAGTAACGAAATCAATGGCTATGTGCTGCCATGGAGTCGACGGAACGGGAAGCGGGAACAGAAGACAGGAGGGTGGTTGTCTGGGTATCTTGTTCTGGGCACAGGACTGGGAAGATGCTACAAAGTCTTTAACATCCTGGGAGAGTGAAGGCCACCAATAATGATGAGAGATTAAGTCCAAAGTCTTTTTGACACCAACGTGGCCGGCAATCTTGGACGAATGTCCCCAATTTAGCACTCGTTTTCGGTTATTCTCAGCCACAAAGGTTCTTCCCGGAGGTAACGTGGTTAACTTGACAGGAGCCACAGTAATTACTTTGGATATATCAATGATATGAGTGGGTTCTTCCTCTGCATCAGACGACAGGAATGATCTTGACAACGCATCCGCTCTAACGTTCTTATTGCCGGGCCGAAAATGTAGCTCAAAGTCAAAGCGGGCGAAGAATAGGGACCACCTGGCTTGCCGAGGATTGAGCCTCTGTGCGGACTGTATGTACGCCAGGTTCTTATGGTCCATAAAGATCTTGAATGGATATATGGCACCTTCCAGTAAGTACCTCCACTCCTCCAAGGCCAACTTAATAGCCAATAGCTCTTTGTCACCAATGGAGTAGTTCTGCTCAGTGGAGGAAAATACTTTAGAAAAGAAGCCACAGGTGACAAAACGTCCAGAAGAGTATTTCTGCAGAAGGACTGCGCCAGCCCCAGTAGAGGATGCGTCCACCTCGAGAGTGAAAGGTCTATTAACCTCAGGTCGGTGAAGCACCGGAGCAGCGGCGAAGGCTTGTTTCAACGACTGAAAGGCCTCTTCAGCCTCAGAGGGCCAAGCCTTTGGGTTAGCTCCCTTGCAGATAAGGGACGAGATGGGGTGAACCAACGAGGAGAAATGAGGAATGAACTGTTGGTAGTAGTTCGCAAAACCAAGGAAGCGTTGGATTGCCTTCACCCCATGAGGCTGTGGCCAATCGAGGACGGCGGACACCTTTGCCGGATCCATGCGCAGACCTGATTCTGAGATAATGTACCCCAAGAATGGCAGGGACGTTTGCTCGAAGGCACATTTCTCGAGCTTGGCATAAAGGCGGTTCTCCCTCAGGCGCTGGAGGACTTGACGCACGTTCTTTCTGAGGGCGGAGAGGTCTGGAGAAAAAAACGAGGATGTCATCCAGATAGACTACCACGCAGGAGTACAGCATATCCCGGAAGACGTCATTCACAAACTCCTGGAACACCGCTGGGGCATTGCAGAGGCCGAAGGGCATGACCAAGTACTCATAGTGACCGTCTCTGGTGTTAAAGGCGGTCTTCCACTCATCCCCAGAACGAATGCGGATCAAGTTGTAGGCCCCACGAAGATCCAGTTTGGTGAAAATTCGAGCTCCTCTAAGTCGGTCAAAGAGCTCCGGGATCAATGGCAATGGGTACTTGTTCTTGACCGTGATATCGTTCAGGCCTCGGTAGTCAATACAAAGAAAAATCCCGCTCACGCGGGCGAGGAGGACTTATGGATAAAACCTCTTGCAAGGTTCTCCTGGATATAGTCAGACATAGCTTGGGTCTCAGCAGGGGATAGCGGGTATATCCTACCCCTGGGTGGTGTAGAAGCAGGAATGTGGTCAATCAGACAGTCATATGGCCGATGGAGGGGCAGAGTCTCGGCCTCCTTCTTGTCGAAGACATCTGCAAAGGACCAGTAAGCCGACGGCAGACCTGTAGGTGCCGGAGATGGACCGGCAGAGTTCATCGGACGGACGGGCAACAGGCACTTCTCCTGACAGAATGGTCCCCACCTGAGTATCTCGACCGACCGCCAGTCCAGGGTTGGCTCATGAGTCCGTAGCCAAGGGAGGCCTAGAAGAAGTGTGTAAGACATGGTAGACAAGACGAGGAAGGAGATCTTCTCCAGGTGCAGGGCTCCGATCTGCAGCTCGATCTCTTCAGTGGCCTGGGTAACGGTCTCCTGCACGGACGTACCATTGACCGAAACAATCGACCGAGGAGTCTCCAGGGATCTGACAGGAATCCGGTATTTTTTAACCGCCTCGAGTGTGATAAAATTCCCCTGCGCACCAGAATCCAGAAAAGCCTCCTCAGAATAACGCTTGGCACCGAGATTCAATAACACGGACACGAGCAGGGGAGGAGAGGAATCACGTACACCTAGGGAGGCCTCTCCTATCAACCCTATGTGGAGAAGTTTCCCGGCTTCTTGGAGCAGGAATGGAGGAGGTGAGAGGAGCTCCTCTCTTTGGCTAATTCACGGGCACGTTCCTGAAACCGCAGGTCAATGCGTGTCGCCAGAGAGATCAGATCCTCTAAAGAGGTGGGGGTATCCCGACCTGCCAGTACGTCTTTGATCCGACCGGACAGGCCACGCCAAAAGATCCCTACGAGAGCCTTGTTGTTCCAACCGAGTTCGGAGGCAAGGTACGAAAACGGATGGCATACTGTCCCACCGGTAGCGTACCCTGATGGAGGTTAAACAGGGACACGGTGATAGAGGCCAACCGACCCGGCTCGTCGAACACCTTGCGGAAGGTGTCTAAAAAGGTGGAAAGCTGAGAGACGAGTGGGTCATTGCGCTCCCAGAGGGGGTTCACCCATGCTAACGCCTCCCCCTCTAAGTGTGAAACAATAAAGGCAATTTGGGCGCTTTCAGTGGGATAGTGCTGCGGCAAAAGCTCAAAATGTAACCGGCATTGGTTCAGAAATCCTCGACAAAACTTGGGGTCCCCGCTATATCGGGGTGGCTTGCCGAGGAGCGGCATCGGGTGCGGGGCCGAGTACTGGGCAGAAACGGATTGTATGGCCGACAGACGGGACTCCATGGATTTCAAAAAGGCCATAATCCTGGTCTGACTCTCCCGTAGGAACACCAGTTCCTTTTGGATGGAGGTGGTGGTACCAGCGGGGTCCATGGCCTGATTATACTGTGACGACTCCTGGAGTGGACCCTCTGGGTCGTGACACCAACCCTCCCAGGGCGAGCTGACCTAGTGAAGACCACCCCCTATACAGGGAGTGTCAGGGGCAAGCCCCAGGGGGTGAGGCACCACGACTGCTGGCACCAGGCGGCCGGCTCACAGGAGACATGAGTGGGTGAGTGTGTCTGCAGGAACGTGTAAAGCGTGGACACGGGAACACGTGGTATACAGAGACTTCGTTCGTCCGGGTGTGAGTGAAGCAGGATGCGTGCAAGGAGCACGTCAGAGCACTGAGTCAGGCCGCAGGTGTGCCAGGAGGTGTAACAGAGTACAGGAGCAGGGTGTGTGCCAGAGGGCACAACTGAGCATCAGACAGAGCGCAGGATTGGTACATGTGCCAGGAGGCACAACAGAGTAAGAGACTGAGTACAGGATCAGAGCATGTGCCCGGAGGCACAACTGAGTATAAGACAGAGCAGGGAATCAGAGTGTGTGCCAGGAGGCACAACTGAGGATGAGACAGAGTACAGGGTAAGAGCTTGTGCCAGGAGGCACAACCGAGTATGAGACAGAGTACAGGGTCAGAGCGTGTGCCAGGAGGCACAACCAAGTACAAAGCAGAGTGCAGATTCAGTGCGTGTGCCAAGAGGCACAACAGAGTGCAAGGCAGGGGACCTGAATACAGCGCACAGCCAGGGAGGGACACGGCAGACCAAGCCAGGAAGCACAACAATAATCAGGCACGTCTCCTAGGGGGAGGTCGTCTGATATAGCACATGACTACTAAACATTAAACAGAGTCAGCATGGGTTTGTAACTAATAAGTCATGTCAAACTAACTTAATTTCCTTCTATGACAGAATCACTGATTGGGTGGATCAAGGAAATGCTGTAGATATAGTATATCTTGACTTCAGCAAAGCATTTGACAAAGTATCTCATACAATCCTTATTGAAAAAATGACTAAGTATGGAATGGTCAAGGCAACTGTTAGGTGGATTCATAACTGGCTTAGTGATCGGATCCAAAGAGTGGTCGTAAATGGCTGCACATCCAGTTGGAATAATGTCTCAAGTGGGGTTCCACAGGGCTCTGTCCTGGGCCCTGTATTGTTCAACATCTTTATCAACGATTTAGATGAAGGAATTGAGGGTAAACTGATTAAATTTGCTGATGACACAAAGCTAGGAGGGATAGCTAATACTAGAGAAGAGAGAGAGAGGATTCAAAAAGATTTAAATAAACTGGAGAAGTGGGCAGCAACTAACAGAATGGTTTTTAACATGGAGAAATGCAAAGTACTACATCTGGGCAATAAAAATGAAAAAAGCATATACAGAATGGGAGGAATAGGGCTAAGCAACAGCACATGTGAAAAAGACTTGGGTATACTAATAGATCACAGACTGAATATGAGTCAACAGTGTGATGCAGCAGCAAAAAAGGCAAATGCAATTCTAGGATGTATTAACAGAAGCATACAGTCTAGATCACGTGAAGTCATTATTTCCCTCTACTCCTCATTGGTCAGACCTCTTCTGGAATATTGTGTCCAGTTTTGGGCACCACATTTTAAAAAAGACATCAACAAACTGGAGCAAGTTCAGAAAAGAGCGACCAGAATGGTGACCGGTCTGCAAACCCTGTCTTATGAGGAAAGGTTGCAGGAATTGGGAATGTTTAGTTTGCAAAAGAGAAGACTGAGAGGAGACTTAATAGCTGTCTACAAATATCTAAAGGGCTGTCACATTGTAGAAGGATCAACTTTATTCTCATTTGCACAAGGAAAGACTAGAAGCAATGGGATAAAACTGAATGGGAGGAGACACAGATTAGATATTAGAAAAAACCTTTTGACAGTTAGAGTGATCAATGAGTGGAACAAGCTGCCACGAGAAGTGGTGAGTTCTCCTTCAATGGAAGTCTTCAAACAGAGGCTGGACAGACATCTGACTGGGATGATTTAGCAAATCCTACTTTGAGCAGGGGGTTGGACCAGATGGCCCAGGAGGTCCTTTCCAACTCTACGATTCTATGATTCTTTGATTCTACTACTGGTTCCGGGTCAGGACCTAGCCAGAAAGCACATGACCACTACTGGTTCCGGGTCAGGTCCTCCATTACCATAGAGAGGACCGAGCCCTATACAGCACTGACAGGAGCGCGCAAGCGCAAACGTGACACGTAGGAGGAGACCCGGGGACGAGAGCTGCGCATGCGCACCCGACGGACCCCCGGAGTGACCGCGGCTCCGGAAGAGATGACGTCGGGACCGAGGCCCCGCCCCCAGGTGAGCACGGCGTGACAGGGAGTACCAAGACACACTGGTGCAGTCCATCATGTTTTCCATTCCACCCGACAGCAGTGGTGCTAGTGCTTTACAAAGCACCTCTGTGCGTCGAGTCAGTGGAGGAAACTCGGCACAAAGAGGCAGCAGAGGCAGCGCCTCAGCACAAGGCAAGACCAGTATGGCCCAAATGTGGCAAAGTTTTGTGTGTCCGCCACAATTGTCTACACCATCACTGACGGCTCCTGTCAGCAGGAGGCAACGTTTCCGTCAGATGGTGACAGACTACATGTCTTGCCCTGTGAGTGTACTCCCAGATGGCTCTTCCCCCTTCAAGTTTTGGGTCTCTAAGCTGGATACATGGCCAGAGCTTAGCCAGTATGCATTGGAGGTGCTGGCTTGCCCTGCTGCCAGTGTATTATCGGAACGCGTCTTTAGTGCCGCAGGTGGTGTACTAACAGACCGTCGCACGCAACTTTCTTCCGATAACGTCGACCGCCTTACTTTTCTGAAAATGAACAAGGCCTGGATCTCCCCAGAATTTGCCAGTCCTCTTCCCGACTAAATAATTGGTTGGCAACTGTATCCAGGTCTCCTGTTGTGTTCATGTTTCTACCTCCTGAACTATAATCCCAGGGCTTCAACACAGCCAGTTGTCGCTCAGATGAGTCATCTGCACAGAGAAAAACACTAGCTTCTGTGTTAGTGGGGTTCAGTAATGCCAGCTGCTCCCCTGCTGAGTGGACGGCAAAGTCTCCTGCTCCATCCACATTCAAACTACTACTGATTTTTAACCCTGCTCCACTTAGGCCTCTGGCTCCACTGTCTCTAGTATTTCCCCGGGCCTCCAACCCCACCAGTGACAGCTCTTAAGTGGCGTCTGCATAATCCACACTTGTTCCAGTGTTACTTGGCCTCAGTCACGTCAGTTGATCCCCTGATGTGTGTCCGGCAAGGTCTCCTGCTCTGTCCACATTCCCATTACTAGTAGTGTGAATGAGGACAGAGCAGGAGACCTTGCCGGACACACATCAGCGGATCAACAGATGGGACTGAGCCACAGTTACACAGGAACAAGTGTGGATTGTGCTGACGCCTCTTCAGAGCTGTTACTGGCGGGGTTGGAGGCCAGGGGAAATACTAGAGACAGTGGAGCCGGAGGCCATAGTGGAGCACGGTTACAATCAGTTGTAGTCTACTACCTCTACAAAACGTGCTGCAAGTTGGCCTCAGCCAGCCCCATGCCTCATCCTGGGCTCCAACAACGTCAGTTGGTGTTCAGAAGTGCTGTCTTCACAGAGAAAAACACACTCGCTCCTGTGTCAGTGGGGTTCAGTAATGCCAGCTGTTCCCCTGCTGTGTAGATGGCAAAGTCTCCTGCTGCCTCCACATGCCAACACCGTCAGGCCTAAGCCTGCTCCATGCCTCATCCTGGGCTCCAACAACGCCAGTTGGTGTTCAGAAGTGCCATCTTCACAGAGAAAAACACACTCGCTCCTGTGTCAGTGGGGTTCAGTAATGCCAGCTGTTCCCCTGCTGAGAAGACGGTAAAGTCTCCTGCAGCATCCACATGCCAACACCATCAGGCCTCAGCCTGCTCCATGTCTCATCCTGGGCTCCAACAACGCCAGTTGGTGTTCAGAAGTGCCATCTTCACAGAGAAAAACACACTCGCTCCTGTGTCAGTGGGGTTCAGTAATGCCAGCTGTTCCCCTGCTGTGTAGACGGCAAAGTCTCCTGCTGCCTCCACATGCCAACACCATCAGGCCTCAGCCTGCTCCATGCCTCATCCTGGGCTCCAACAACGCCAGTTCGTGTTCAGAAGTGCCGTCTTCACAGAGAAAAACACACTAGCTCCTGTGTCAGTGGGGTTCAGTAATGCCAGCTGTTTCCCTGCTGTGTAGACCGCAATGTCTCCTGCTCCATCCACATGCAAACTACTACAGATTTTTAACTTTGGTCAAATTAGGCCTCTGGCTCCTCTGTCTCTAGTATTTCCCCTGGCCAACAACCACGCCAGTTACAGCTGTGAAGTGGAGTCTGCACAATCCACACTTGTTCCTGAGTTACTGTGGCTCAGTCCCGTCAGTTGATCCCCTGATGTGTGTCCGGCAAGGTCTCCTGCTGTGTCCATATTCACATTACTAGTAGTGTGAATGAGGACTGATCAGGAGAGCTTGCCAGACACACATCAGGGGATCAACAGACGGGACTGAGCCACAGTTACACAGGAACAAGAGTGGATTGTGCAGACGCCACTTCAGAGCTATAACTGGCGAGGTTGTTGTCCAGGGGAAATATTAGAGACAGAGTTGCCGGAGGCCATAGTGGAGCACGGTGACAATCAGTAGTAGTCTACAACCTCTATAAAACCAGCTGCAAGTTGTCCTCCGCCTGCTGCATGCTTCATCCTGGGCTACAACACAGCCATTTGTAGCCTGGAAGTGCCGTCCGCACAGATATAAACACTCGCTCCTGTGTTAGTGGGGTTCAGTAACTCCAGCTGTTCCCCTGCTGTGTGAACGGCAAAGTCTCCAGCTGTCTCCAAACTCACACTACAACGCTTTTTCTCCTCACTCCAAGTAGGCTTCAGCCTGCTCGGAGCACTGATCCTGGGCTACAACACAGCCAGTTGTAGCCTGGAAGTGCCGTCCGCACAGATATAAACACTCGCTCCTGTGTTAGTGGGGTTCAGTAACGCCAGCTGTTCCCCTGCTGTGTGGACGGCAAAGTCTCCAGCTGCCTCCAAACTCAAACTACAACGCTTTTTCTCCTCGCTCCAAGTAGGCCTCAGCCTGCTCGGAGCATTGATACTGGGCTACAACACAGCCAGTTGTAGCCTGGAAGTGCCGTCCGCACAGATATAAACACTCGCTCCTGTGTTAGTGGGGTTCAGTAACGCCAGCTGTTCCCCTGCTGTGTGGACGGCAAAGTCTCCAGCTGCCTCCAAACTCACACTACAACGCTTTTTCTCCTCGTTCCAAGTAGGCCTCAGCCTGCTCGGAGCATTGATACTGGGCTACAACACAGCCAGTTGTAGCCTGGAAGTGCCGTCCGCACAGATATAAACACTCGCTCCTGTGTTAGTGGGGTTCAGTAACGCCAGCTGTTCCCCTGCTGTGTGGACGGCAAAGTCTCCAGCTGCCTCCAAACTCACACTGCAACGCTTTTTCTCCTCGCTCCAAGTAGGCCTCAGCCTGCTCGGAGCATTGATCCTGTCTACAACACAGCCAGTTGTAGCCTGGAAGTGCCGTCCGCACAGATATAAACACTCGCTCCTGTGTTAGTGGGGTTCAGTAATGCCAGCTGCTCCCCCGCTGTGTGGACGGCAATATCTCCTGCTCCATCCACATTCAAACTACTACTGATCTTTAACCCTGCTCCACTTAGGTCTCTGGCTCCACTGTCTCTAGTATTTCCCCTGGCCTCCAACCCCGCCAGTGACAGCTCTGAAGTGGCATCTGCACAATCCACACTTGTTCCTGCGTTGCTTGGCCTCAGTCACGTCAATTAATCCCCTGATGTGTGTCCGTAAAAGGTTTCCTGCTCTGTCCACATTCCCATTACTAGTAGTGTGAATGAGGACAGAGCAGGAGACCTTGTCGGACACACATCGGGGGATCAACTGACAGAACTGAGGCCAAGTAACACAGGAACAAGTGTGGATTGTGCTGACGCCACTTCAGAGCTGTCACTGGGGGGGGGGTTGGAGGCCAGGGGAAATACTAGAGACAGTGGAGCCAGAGGACTAAGTGGAGCACGGTTACAATCAGTAGTAGTCTACACCCTCTATAAAACATGCTGCAAGATGGCCTCAGCCAACTCCATGCCTCATCCTGGGCTCCAACAATGCCAGTTGGTGCTCAGAAGTGCTGTCCTAACAGAGAAACACACACTAGCTCCTGTGTTAGTGGGGTTCAGTAATGCCAGCTGTTCCCCTGCTGTGCGGATGGCAAAGTCTCCTGCTGCCTCCAACATAGCACTACATGTTATTTTCCACTTGCTCCAAGTAGGCCTCAGCCTGCTCGGAGCATTGATCCTGGGCTTCAGCACAGCCAGTTGTAGCTTGGAAGTGCCGTCCGCACAGATAGAAACACTCGCTCCTGTGTCTGTGGGGTTCAGTAACGCCAGCTGTTCCCCTGCTGTGCGGATGGCAAAGTCTCCTGCTGCCTCCAACATCACACTACTACTGACTTTTAACCGTGGTCCACTTAGGCCTCTGGCTGTACTGTCTCTAGTATTTCCCCTGGCCTACAACCCCGCCAGTCGCTGCTCTGATGTGCCGTCTGCACAATCCACACTTGTTCCTGTGTTACTGGGGCTCAGTCACGTCAATTGATCCCCTGATGTGTGTCCGGCAATGTCTCCTGCTCTGTCCCCTTTCCCATTAATAGTTGTGGGAATGTTGACAGAGCAGGACACCTTGCCGGACACACATCATGGGAAAAACTGACGTGACTGAGCCCAAGTAACTCAGGAACAAGTGTGGATTGTGCAGACAACTCTGCAGAGCAGCAACTGCCATGGTTGGAGGCCAGGGGAAATACTAGAGACAGTAGAGCCAGAGGCCAAAGTGGAGCAATCAGTAGTTGTGTACAACCAATATAAAACTCGCTCCAAGTTGGCCTCATCCTGCTGCATGTTTGCCCCCCGTGTTTCAACATCGCATGTTGCTGCTCAGAAGTGTGTTTGCCACGGGTACTCCCTCCTGCCCAGCCGGGTTCCAGCACCGTCAGCTGTTTCTCAGTAGAGCCTTTGGCCTAGGTGCCTCCGTCTTGGTATCCGAGTTCCAGCAACGTCTGCTGGTCCTTGGTAGTGCTTTTTAGCACAGGTACCTCCTGCTTAGAATCCATGTTCCAGCACCGTCAGCTGGTCCACGGTTGTTCCATTGGCTCTTGTTCCATTTGCTGCCCCTCCGGGTTCCAGCACCGTCAACTGGTTCTCGGAAGTGTCTTTGGCACGGGCACTCCCTCCTGCCCAGCCTGGTTCCAGCATGCCTGCTGTTTCCGGGTAGTGTCAACGTTACTTTGCCACTGATACGTTGTCCTGTCGTGTTGTGGTCGGGTTAGTCGAGTCTACGGTGCCTGCAGTTTCAGTGCTTCCTATGTGGGCTGCGGGTTCTGGTAACAAAGGCTGGTTCCATAGTGCCAATAGGACAAGCACTCCCTGTAGGACTGTGGGTTTCGGTAACTGCGGCCGGCTCGCGGCCTTGCAACTTTGTTTTTTATTTGTACCTTCTGCTACCCATCCGGGTTCCAGCACCGTCAGCTGGTTCTCGGCAGTGCCTTTGGCTGAGGTGCCTCCTTCTCGGTATCCGAGTTCAAGCAACGTCTGCTGGCCCTTGGTAGTGCTTATTAGCACAGGTACGTCCTGCTTAGAAACCGTGTTCCAGCACCGTCAGCTGGTCCACGGTTGTGCCATTTGCTCTTGTTCCTTCTGCTGCTCTTCCGGGTTCCAGCACCATCAGCTGGTTCTTGTGGGCTGCGGGTTCTGGTAATAAAGGCTGGTTCCGTAGTGCCAATAGGACAAGCAACAAGCACCCCCTGTAGGACTGTGGGTTTCGGTAACTGCGGCCGGCTCACGGCCATGCAACTTTGTTTTTTTCCTGGGTACCTTCTGCTACCCATCCAGGTTCCAGCTGTTTCTTGGCAGAGCCTTTGGCCTAGGTGCCTTCTTCTTGGTATCCGAGTTAAAGCAACGTCTCCTGGTCCTGAGGCCAAAGTGGAGCAATCAGTAGTTGTGTACAACCAATATAAAACTCGCTCCAAGTTGGCCTCAGCCTGCTGCATGATTGACCCCTGGGCTTCAACATCGCATGTTGCTGCTCAGAAGTGTGTTTGCCACGGGTACTCCCTCCTGCCCAGCTGGGTTCCAGCACCGTCAGCTGTTTCTCAGTAGAGCCTTTGGCCTAGGTGCCTCCGTCTTGGTATCCGAGTTCCAGCAACGTCTGCTGGTCCTTGGTAGTGCTTTGTAGCACAGGTACCTCCTGCTTAGAAACCGTGTTACAGCATCGTCGGCTGGTCCACGGTTCTCCCATTGGCTCTTGTTCCTTCTGCTGTCCCACTGGGTTCCAGCACCGTCAGCTGGTCCTCGCTAGTGTCATTTGCTCTTGCAGCTTCTGCTACCCATCTGGGTTCCAGCACCATCACCTGGTTCTCGGCAGTGCCTTTGGCCTAGGTGCCTCCTTCTTGGTATCCGAGTTCCAGCAACGTCTGCTGGTCCTTGGTAGTGCTTTGGAGCACAGGTACCTCCTGCTTAGTAACCGTGTTCCAGCAACGTCAGCTGGTCCACGGTTGTTCCATTGACTCTTGTTCATTCTGCTGCCCCTTCGGGTTCCAGTACCGTCAGCTGGTTCTCGGCAGTTCCTCAGCCTTCTTGTACCTTCTGCTATTTTTCCAAGTTCAAGCTTGTGGAAATGGTTTTTGGTTCTCACTCTGGATCTCCCTGACAATGACCCTGAAGACGACGACCCTGAAGACCACACAGAAGAATACCTAAAATATGACCCTGAAGAAGATGACCAAGAGGACAAAGAACAGGAAGACAACCACCAAGATGCAGAACAACAAGAGACAGAAGAACAAGAAGCATAAAAACCAAAAGCTGAAGAACATGAAGCATAAGACTAAAAATCAGAGCAAATGATATTATCTAATTTATAAGCAGAAGAAGACTAAGCAGTGTATGGGGGTGAGTCCGTTCCTCCTCGTGGTGCCCCTGGAAAAGGCCAGCTGCTGCAGGCCAAACTGAACGCGGACAAATCCTGTTGTAAATCTTTTGTGACAGGCTGAACGGAAGGTGTAATCTTCAAACTTTTATAGATAGCAACTACAGGAATGCCTGACACAAATAAGAATATGATGAAGAAGAATAGGAAGAAGATGAAGAAGTAGAATATGAAGAAGAATAAAAGAAGGAGAATAAAAGAAGAAGAATAAAAGAAGAAGAAAAGAAGAAGAAGAAAAGAAGAAGAGGAAGAAGAAGAAGAAGATACTGCTGCTGCTGAAGATGACGAAGGAGAAAGTGTGGGAGAAGTAAAAAAGAAGGTGAAGAGCATGGAAGTAGTGAAACATACATATCTGACAAAAAATTAAAGACTTTAACATGGTCAGTATCTTTGTAACTACGAACGTCTTTAAAAAAAAAAATCCTGCTATTCCATTTGATTGGGATAAAGCTCTATGGCTTTAATGGCTCCTCCACCTCCCACAATACATTCTACATTATTATTAGTTGTTTTTCTCCATGTAGAATTAACCAACAGGGAAAGAAAGGATTTTTTTTAATTCTGATATTTCTGTTCCATTGACTTCAATGGGACTTCCGGGATCGGAATCGGCGATACCCGATATTTTTTTAGATCGGCCGATCCATTCCGATACGATATTTTTCAGTATCGGGTGGTGTGGTGCTAATAAAAATATGGATATCTTATAGCCTACATATTGTAATATATTGATTAGTCCATTTTGAAATTAACCTGTAATGTCAGCATTAGAAGGCCCCATATCCAGTACCAGAGTTCATGAGGTCAGACCTGCAATGGCTATTGAAATGCAGTCTGTGTGCTGAGTATACTGAAAGACAATGCTTGTTGAAACAGTATGTTTAATCTGGATTACTGGAAAGGATTAACCTTTGTGTATGCTGTTGACTTACTGGAATTTTAAGATCAGTGAATGGTGCAGTATATTGACAAGACATCATCTGATATTTGTGTCATGTGGAGGTTAAAAAGTGGACTAGGCATATGGACAGTTGCACATTATTATACATAAGGTCATAGACATATGGATGGAGGAGCCTAATGAATATAGTTGGCGATCTGAAACCATTATAGTATATTCAATCTTAGAGATCTCTTTAACCGTAGTCTGAAATCTATATATATATATATATTGTGCTAGGGCTTTGGTCATAGAAAGTTGTTGGAAACTTTGTTCTTATCATATGTAAATTTCAGGGCAAGAGTAAATAGTCCGAAGACACAAGATTTGTTTGATGTTATTTATTCATGATAGGTGGCCACTGTCATGTGATTGGAACATCAAACAACTAACTTGTGTATTTTCACGTTTACACAATATTATATTGAGTAAGCCTTTGTTTAAAGCATATAAAAGCTGGTGAAGCAGTCACTGAAGGCGGGAGCTTGTGGACCTGTGTGAGAGGCACAGTGTAGATCCTAGGACAGCATTCTCTGTCTTCACTGGCTGCTCCTCCCAGTTGAAGTATTTTCCAGACAGACGTAAATGCCCCTAGTGAAGATTCTTTTCTTTTCTTCTTTCTGATGTAAGTATATGTACCAAAACCTTTGTAATTTGAATATATAAGTATACGCAATATCATACTATTTTCTATTTCGATATCATTGTCATACATTCCATTGATTTAGTGTTTTGCCACTTGGATTGATCATTGTATAATAAAATTGTGTTATATGCAAGTAGTAGCCTTCTTTAAAGCCGTATCCGAACCTTATTGCGGAACAGTTGGCAATACAGGTGGTATCGCTCAACACTACTAATGACATAGAATCATCAAGACCAGAGGGAACAGGAAATCCCACCATAACATCTTTTACGGTCTCTGATAAACCCTTCCGAAAGAGAGCTGCCAGTGCACCATCATTCCATGTAGTAAGGACCGCCCACTTTTGGAATTTTTGACAGTATAACTCTGCAGAATCCTGACCCTGGTTCAATGCCAATAGGGTTTTCTCAGCTTGATCAATAGCATTAGGTTCATCATACAACAACCCCAAGGCTTGAAATAATGCGTCCACATTATTCAGAATAGGATTTTCAGGTGTCAGAGAAAAAGCCCAATCCTGGGGATCGCCACGCAGCAAGGAGATGACAATTTTAACCTGCTGCACAGAGCTCCCCGATGAGTTAGGCTTCAAGACAAGAAATAGTTTCCAATTATTCTTAAATTTCAAAAATTTAGACGGATCTCCAGAAAACACATCAGGAGTAGGGATCTTTGGTTCAACAGCATGTGACTGAGTGAGATAGGTGGAAATTCCCCGCACTTCAGCAGCGAGCTGCTCCACACGATCAGGCAATTGTTTAGTCTCCATTAGAGAAAAAATCCTCCTACAGCCCCAGAGAAAAAGAAGAAAAAACACATATAAAAAAAAAATTCTGACACTTTTTTTTTAAACAATTCTTTCCTGTTTTTGAGTACCCTAGAATCTGCAGTATGGCTGGTGATTCTGTTATGAATGAGTCTCCGAGGAGGAAAACAAGACCAAGCCAAGTCACAGAAAAGCCAGAGAGGTTCGTAACTACGTGGATTGCAGAACCCTGATCCTGACCACACAACTAACAGTAGCCGTGGACCATACCTACGATGATTCTAGATGCATCGTCACAGCCGGAGGACTAAATAAGCCTAAAGCAAAAAAAGGGGAAATCTAAACTGCCCCAGAGCAGACCCCAAAGGAATAGACAGCCCCCACACATGTATTGACGGTGAGACAAGATGAAAGCACAAACACAAGTAGGAAAATAGGCTGAGCAAACGATGGGGCCCACACTAACTAGAAAGGACAGGAAAGGAACGATACTGTCTACAATCACGCCAAAAAACCCTGCAAAAATGTCCAACACTTCTGATAGCAAAAAAACCCTGAAGTCTCTAGACTTTTCCCACTATATCAGCACTCTGGCATATTTTGAGAACAGAGCAAAAAGAGGCCAATCTAATAAGGGACAAAAAGCAAACTGGCACATACAGTGACAAAATAATGGAAATTCAGCACAGCCCCAGCCGTGGCTAGCTGACCACACAAAAACTGAATAGATCAAACCAAATGAAATGTGAACATTAGCAGAGAACACTTAGCTTGAGAAGGCAGGAATTGAACTGGAAACTAAGACCTCAGGAGGCAGGAAAAATTACCAGCATGGGAATAGGGATTCGGTTTTCTTAAATCCAGTCTGAGACTCCAGATGTCCAATCCTCATCTTCATTATCAGGTGGCAGGTCTCTGTGAATTAGATCAGCTTCATTACCTCCTGCCACCACCAGAGGGAGCCCGGAAAGAGAACTCATAACTCCTCTGTCAGCACAACCAGCTCCCTGACCAGAAACCAGAGGCAGACCAGAAAATGAGTTCATAGCACAGAACCATGCTGGGGGAGGAGCCAAACTTCACCATGCATTGGAGATCCTATTGCCACGGCATCCCAAGCTCGAGTGACTGGGGGTAGAGGAAAATTCCTTATACCTTTGGGCTTGTGACAATACTAAACGGGTTGTCTTGTTACAGTTCTCCCCTTTATCAAAGTACAGATTTGGGTTCTGAAAACTTATAACCATCATATCTGGGCTCGAGAACCTAGCAGAATATCGGCAGAACTATCATTCAACTTGTATTAAAATTAGTTTTCTGATGACATCAAACACTAGCTGTCAATTATGCTCTTTTCAGGAGAAATCCTTTTCTCTGGTTCTGTTGGTGCTAGAATTTAGCAAGAACCACTGTAGTGAAGCCCAATCGGAGCACGTCCCAATATGTCATTTTCATGTTTCCATCTTAATTTAGAGGTGTTCTATGACCAAGTGATTAGATTCTCATTATTGTCTCTGAGAGTAGCTGCACATTTTGGAGACAAAGAGACCCCCTGCTATGAGGCGGGAAGTGGCTCACACTGGTAATTCAGGTTAGACTGGTTGTGTGAGCTGAAGGGGAGGAACAAGGGGTGTGAGTGGCTGCCGTCTCAGGTTACAGGCTGCCAGTGAGCAGAAATCAGCAGCTGCTAGCAGGCTGACAAGAGGAAGGAGGGAGGTTCAAACCCTCACCACTGACACAGAAGTGTTCAGTATGTGAATAGAAGATTCTACAATGTGATAATCAGGGGAATCTTACATCAGATTTTACATTATTGTTACAATTATAAACAAGGACTTTTCAATTGGACAAAATGAGAAACAAAGTAATTGAGATCTATCAGTATGGAAATGTTATAAAGCAATTTCTCAAGCTTTGGGACTCCAGCAAACCACAATGAGTGCAATTATCCACAAATTGAAAAAAAAACAGTAATGAATCTTCCCAGGAGTGGCCTGTTGACCAAAATTATCCCCAAATCACAGCGACAACTCATCGAAGATATCGCAAAAGACCCAAAATCTAAAGAATTGCAGGCCTCACTTGACTCAGTTAAGGTCAGTGTTCATAACTCCATCATAACAAAATCACTGGGCAAAAATGACTGCATAGCAGAGTTCCAAGACAAACCTCACTGCTGAGCAATATGAGCATACAGACTCATCTCAGTTTTGACAGAAAACATCTTTATGATTCCCAAGACTTTTGGGAGAATACTCTTTGGACTTATGTGACACAAGTTGAACTTTTTGGAAGGTGTATGGCCCATTACATCTGGCGTAGAGGTAGCACAGCATTTCAGAAAAAAACATCATGCCAACAGTAAAATACGGTGGTGGCAGTGTGATTGTCTGGGGCTGTTTTGATGCTTGAGGACCTGAAAGACTTGCTGTGACAAATGGAACTATGAATTCTGCCATCTACCAAAAAATCCTGAAGCTGAAGAACACTTGGGATATGCAGCAGGACAATGATTCAAAATGTAGCAGCAAGTTCACCTATAAATGGCTTATGAAAAACAAGAGTAAGACTTTGGAGTGACCTAGTCAAAGTCCTGACCTTAATCCAATTGAAATGCTATGGCGTGACCTTATAAAGGCGGTTCATGCTCGGAAACCCTGTAATGTGGCTGAATTACAACAATTCAGCAGTGGCCAAAATTCCTCCAGAGTGTTGTAAAAGACTCATTTCCAGTTATTGCAAATGCTTGATTGCAGTGTTTACTGCTAAGGGTGGCCCAACCAGTTAATAGGTTTAGGTGGCAATCACTTTTTCACACAGGGCCCTGTAGGTTTGGATTTCTTTTTCTCTTAAAAATAAATACCTTCATTTACAAGACTTCATTTAGTGTTTACGTGTGCTATCTTTGTATAATATTTACATTTGTTTGGTGATCTGATACATTTAAGTGTGAAAATGAAAAACATGCAAAAGAATAGAAAATCAGGAAGGAGGCAAACGCTTTTTCACACAATTGTGTGAATACTTCAATAGCATTTTGCAAGGGTTGAATTTTGGGGTTGAAATTATTGTCAAAAGTTAATTATAGTATTCTACAAAATGTATAGTAAAAGAAAAAAACCTCAATAGAAAAAACTCTGTACAACGACTAAAAATGTGTGACTCACAGAACCCCGACGACCACTGGGACCAGCCGCCCGGGCGTTAGTATTACCAAACAGACTGCACTGGGCTCATTTGCTTCTGGTAAGTGTATTGTGGGGAACTAGCGGAGGCCGTTATGGTAAAGACGGCTCATCACTCATCTCTTACAGCAGGAATATGTTACATCTAATGGGAAAAACGTGATTTTGAGTCAGTGATCTGCACAGAACTGGAGGTCTGATCACAAATAACTAATTTAAATAAATAAAGAAATAGAGAAATCTCAGTGTCCTGCGTTATTGATTAGGCTGTTGGCCACTATCAGATTCCCATCGGTCATTATGGTGCAGTGACTTTATTATAACTAGGATGGGTTTTCGTTAAAGGGAACATGACAGCTCATAAACACGGCCATCATGTGTCACACATTGTCTGTATGATCTCTGCCATGTATGTATGACTCTGAAAGCATGCGGTATTTCAGAGAAAAAATAATGTAAGAGCAGCTGAGAGACAAAACCTCATGGAGACCTGTCTAAGAGTCATCTCCCCATCATCTTCTCCCTGTCCGTTCCCCTTGAGTGACAGGTCTCTCCCAGCATGCATGTAGAGGCAGAGACCTGGCAGTCAGTGTTATCGGGCGGGCAGAGGCTGCCATGGTCAGGCCTTTCCCTCTAGTCACCAGTGCGGCTTGAACCCCGGCGGCTTTTATAGTATGTTTTTCTCTGAAAGTCAAACATTCCTGGAGAAATCAAGCAGCCAATGTCTGATAAATGCTGCCTGTGATCGGGCACCAGGTATCAGCCATCAGGTTCCCTTTAAAGAGCATGAAATGGATTGGACACAATCCTAGGAGACCACAGATTAACATACTAACATAGTAACGTAGTTAGCAAGGCCGTAAAAATACATTTATGCATCCAGTTCAGCCTATATACTGACAGAATAAATCCCCAGATCTACGTCCTTCCACAGAACCTAATCACTGTAAGATACAATATCGTTACGCTCCAGGAAGACATCCAGGCCTCTCCTGAACCCTTCCACTGAGTTCGCCATCACCACCTCCTCAGGCAGGGAATTCCAGATTCTCACTGCCCTAACAGTAAAGAATCCTCTTCTATGTTGGTGGAAAAACCTTCTCTCCTCCAGACGCAGAGAATGCCCCCTTGTGATCGTCACCTTCCTTGGTATAATCAGATAAACAGAGAGATATTTGTATTGTCTCCTAATTATACATGGTTATTAGATCGCCCCTCAGTCGTCTTTTTTCTAGATGACTTTAAATAATCCTAAATTTCCTTATCTCTCTGGGTATTGTAGTTCCCCCATCCCCTTTATTAATTTTGTTGTCCTCTTTTGTACTCGTTCTAGTTCCATTATATCCTTCTTGAGCACCGGTGCTCAAAACTGTGCACAGTAGAGATGAGCGACTTTGCCTTTTTTCGGGTCGAGTCGGGTTTCATGAAACCCGACTTTTGAAGTCGGGTCGAATGAAATCGGCCGACTATAGGGAAAAGTCGAAGGCCGACTGAAACACGAACCCCAATGCAAGTCAATGGGGAAGAAAAGTCAGCAGTGAGAGGAGGACAGGAAACACACCTACAGTGCCCATTTCAATGCCAAAAACATCAATTTTTATTATTGAAGCTTGTCAACCTTATTTTACTTCATAATAATAGTAGCGCACTGAGAACTGGGGGTTATTTGGCTAAAGTTGTGGAGGGGTAGGGCTGGCTCCAGGTTTTCATGTGCCCTGGGCCAAAGAGCACCCCTTTAACATATACCACAACTCATGATGCTCCGATACGGCAGAGAAATAGCAGTATAGTACAATGAAAAATACTTCACTTCTTACATCTCATGACTGATATCGATTTTAAATTCTCCAAAAGCTCCAAAAACGGACAGTATATAACTCCATACAGTATTATGGGCACCGCATAGTGCGCTATACAGAGTAATGAGGCCCATATATTTCTCCATACAGAATCATTGGTCCCATATAATGTTTGAAACAGTATATGATGAGCTCCACATAATGCTACAGTATATGTTGGTCCCCATGGATGAAGCTCCACTGTCTTATGGGCCCAAATAATGCTCCATATATAATGGGCCCTATTTCTAATGCTCTAGTGTATAATTGGCCCTGTAAATTCTGCTCCAGTGTCTGATGTCCACCTTTGGAATGCTCCAGTGTATGGTCGGCCCCATATATCATTCTCCAGAGTATAGTGCTCCCCAAAAATTGCTGTCCCAACATTGAAAACAATTAAATAAGTCTCCTCGCTAGGGATTCCCTGTTCTAGTCTGGACTCCTCGTCGTCCCCATCTTCCATCTCACTGCACTTGGCTGTTTAGGCAGAGGGCGTACAGACGTGATGTCATTGCGCTCTCTGATCAGAATATCACTGTCAGGACACGCGGAAGATGTTATGGCGGTGGAGCAGGGAGAGGTAAGTAATTCAACCTTGCAAGTGCTGTGATCCTGAGCAAGCAGGGGGAGCTCACTCGTTGGCGACGGCACTGGCACAGGGCCCCTCATAGTACGGTGGTGTGTGGTGGTGTGTCTGATGGCGGGTGGGCCCCTCCCGGGTGGGCCCCTCCCACTGGCAGAGACACTTTTGCACCCTCCCACCGGCAGAGACACTTTTGCATACTATGAGGGGCCTTATGCCACTGCCGTCGCCCATGAGTATGCCCCCCCACCTGCTCATGGAACATGCACTTTCATCTGCACCTTCCTCTTTGTCACCGTGTAAGGTGGTATAGTATGCGGGAAGGGAAACCTGAGTTTCCTCAGGGTCAGATTCTGGCTGTGTAGAGTGTTAGGGGAATGTAGTGGTCTGGGTCAATGTACCAGCAGAATCATCTAGTAGTGGCTGGGCATCAGTGCACTTCTGGCAACCCCAGGAGTACGGTCACCACAGTGGCATTACCTTCCTCCTAGGGAGTGTGATGTCATGCTTGGGAGCAACGAAGGATCTCTCTAGCAGTTAAACCAACACACAACACATTTCCCACTCCAGGCCAGCAGGGAGACCTCTAAACCTGACTGCTGCGGAGCTGCTCTCTGTGGTCGGGAGGAGGGAAGTTAGGGCACTCTGTGCAGGGAAGGGGAAGTGTGTGGTCGTGAGAAGGGGAGCTGGAGGATGAGCAGAGTTAAGCCTCACTCCTAGCTGGAGCGCATGGTCCGGATTCCGGTCTCCGAGTTTGTAGGGACACTGACGTTTCTGCAGCAGAAGCCGGAAGAAGTAGCAGCTGTAAATGCTCTGTACCCAACTAAGGCTCGGAGGCCCCAGCATCGACGTGTAGGAGCCAGAAGGAAACGGCTATGGCTGCTTGCCATATGAGAAAGTTCCAAAAGAGAGTCAACAGGGGGAACTTCATTGAATTCAGCACTGCGAGTACCTCAGATAAGCGCTAGAACGGAGGCCACACTACCTATCTGCAGAGAGAGAATTCCAAATTGGCTTCAAGGCTGACCAACTCCTTCTCCATCTGTACTCTGGGTCCTGGACGGCACTTACCAAGTACAGGTAAAGTAACTGCATGACTGTGTCTGACATCTTTCTCATGTGCCTGGCGCACGGCTCTGCTACATCCTGCACTGCACACCATCTACCAACTCTTTCATCTGCCCTGCGACTATGGCCCTACCTGTGCAGGGCTTCTACATCTTAGCTGCACCACAACATCTGTCCCAGAGAAGCGACACTGCAGCGCTGGTCAATCTAATCAGAAACCATAGGTGGCGTCACGTATCATTCACCTATAAACGTAATTCACCCCTTTGCATGGACGCCCAGGGCCACGGAACGGGTCACCACCGTGACACATCCCTGTGAGACACCGGCCCAGTATCGATTAACCCCACTGTCCTGGCTGGCCACCCACACTCCCATGTCAGATTCATCTTGGACTTGGGAATTCACGATTTCACTTGATAACCAAGGCATGGTATGATAGAAAGAGCTACATGGACTAATGTGAAGTGTGGCCTGCTGCATCATTCACTTTGTGTGGGGGTGCAGCACACAAGGAAAGGAGTTGTTCCTGACCAGGAGCCAGCACTTGATGACTCAGTGCTTGCATTTTTTGAAACTTCAGGAGAGGAGGGCATATTTGCTGGAGAATGTTTCGGCAGTGTAAGCCAAAACCAGTTTCTCATGCTCTGCCTTTAAAAGCGGTTAGCCTACTCCCAGAAAAGGTAGCCTTCCAGGCATTCCGGAGCCAAACCATGACGCAGGCTCAACACCTCCTGCCTTAGCTGCTATTGTGCTTTTGCCACTACCATTTTTTCATCACAATTCTTTAAGGGGACTACACTTTCACTTACGATTCTTTTACTATTAATATAATTGAACAACAGTTATGGATTAGTGTTACTCTCCTTAGCAATGTGCTTCTCCATTTCCTTTTTGGCAGCTTTAATTACTTTTTAGATCAAGTATTTTTCTCTCTATAGTTTTTTAGATCTTCAGTGGTGCCATCCTGCTTTAGTAGTGTAAATGCTTTCTTTTTTACTGCTAATTGTCCCTCTTACTCTTATTATTATACATATTATTCCAGGACAATCAGAGGACCTGCAATTTCAGGAAAATGATGAATATCTGCTTTTGTTGGGAAAAATTATCTGAACCAAATAAATTCACATCTGAAAATATGTGACCATGTGTAACCCAGACAGATGATGAGCACATTGATAAGACACATTAGTAGCAATCACTGAGAACTGGAACATGATGACAGCTACAATCACAATAACCGGCACAAGCTCCTCCGACCCCAAAATAAACATGGACTTGTCAGATATTATATGGTGATTAGTAAAACGTCCCTGATTTGTACAGACTGACCAGGAATTTACAGACAGTTGGTGACCCAGGACCCCGTAAGCCTCATTTAGTATTTCTGAAATGTCATACATAGAAGCCAGTACTGATCGATTGGTGGAGAGAGGTCTGCAGCAGTCACTATTCTCACCACGTATGGACACTACAGACATGAGATCATGACTTACGGTGTACAGTATATTTCTACATGGAAGTCATCTCGATATCTTGGATCCATTACCATTTTATCACCTGTTAACAGCCCACCGATGATGAAATCTCCATCCTGGTAAATACCTCCAAGCATATTGAAAAAATCTATTATCTTGAGATCACAGACAAATTTTGCTAAAGGAAGCCATGGAAGCAGCAATATAATAAGCAATCTGAACATCTCCTTATACATAATAATATAATTGATAAGAAGTAGATTCTATTCTAAGTGATACGTGATGAAGACGCTCGAGCAGCAGTGACACAAAGCACACGGCTCATAGGATCAGTGACATGAAGACGGCGATCATCTCCCCTCTTTTTATACACAATGATGGGATATATTTTGCATTGTCTGATCTCATCACACATTATTCTGGATCCGCTCCCCGATGATTGTGATCTGAACCGTCTTTACACTGGATAATTGAAGAATAAGATGAAGGAACAGAAATAAGACTTTTTATTTGCTCTTGTAATGAAACTTATTTTCTGTTGCTTTAACACAAACTCATTTCTCAATCATCAGAATGGACATTAACCCCTTTTGAGGTTCTCTTATTGTATAACATGACTGTGGCGACATTTGTGCACCATTATTTTCAGTTATTGTAGCACCCCACTAAGCCGTCTGTGGGGGAAGGATGTCTGATAGTTCTCACCTCAATATAGCACAGTGGGTCTACCGGAATCTTTCTGGGAGCTGTGGTGTGATGCAAGAGGGTCTTCTTCTGCCAGGGGTCGACTCAGGAATCCTTTGTGCATGATCCTTACACAGACACAAGAGATGAGGGTGAAGCCCTTAGGTTTATTTATAGAGGGGGATAAATGGTGAATATTGTAAGAGGAATAGCAAGTATCAGAGAAACAAACTGAATTACAGAATCTACAAGTACAGATGCAATATGGGGCTTTGCAGTAAACCTGAATGTTAGGGATGACACTTCCCCCTTAAATTACAAAAGGCCAACTCATAATATCCTAAAGCTACAATAGGCCGCAGCAATGTAAAAAAAAAGGTTGGGGTCCATTTGTTGCTAATGTTGGCGCACTTACAGAATCCGTTGGTGCACGTAATACAATACCAATAAAATCCCTCTCCTCAACAGGTGCTATTATGTCTACTTGTGTGTTGAACCACAAGCCACAGCAATGTTTCTTTATAGAAAGCTTTAATATATTTCTGACAGTTTTGACAAGAGGAATGGGCCAAATTCCAACCAACTATTGTGAGGAGCATGTGGAAGGATTTCACAAACATTTGACCCAAATTATTGAGCTTAAGAGCAATGGTACCAAATACAAATGCAATATATCAAAACTTTTGACTTTGCAGTAAGTAATAAATATGCCTTAAAACATTCTCTCTCTCTCTCTCTCTCTCTCATTAATCTGGCATTTGTCAAAAATTAATGGTAATCTTAATTGACCAAAAACAGGAAAGGTTTATTCTGATTTCAAGTGATATATTGAGAATAACATACATATGTGTCTTTTTATATAGTGTTTGTAAACTTCTGGTCTGGTTACTTGATGAACAGAGTTCTGAGAATGTGGTCAATTTCCCTCAATCGGTGTTACCCAGATCGACGGCTTTTCCCCCCCTGTCCATCTGTCCACAGGTTGACATTTTTGCACGCCTGGTTACTGAGGATTTCAGAAAAATATCTACTAAAATAAGAAGAGATAATCTTGAACCCAAACATAGACGTGCCTTGAGGGAAATTAAGGCATTGGATGATGTAGTTATCAAACAGGCGGACAAGGGGGAAATGTCGTGATCTGGCCAATTGATAAATATGAGAAGGAAGCTTTTAAACAGCTCAAGGATAAAGATTATTATTCAGTTCTTCCGTTTAATTCATTGGCCACATTCTCTCTTCAACTGGAGGTCATTTTAACCCAAGCTTGGGAAAAAGGGATTATCCCCAAAAAAGTTTTGGATGGATTGTTGCCAAAATTTCCAAAAGTGCCCACTCTATACCTCCTTTCGAAGGTCCACAAGGACCCCATTGATCCCCTGGGGCATCCCATAGTCTCTGGCATGGGAGGGCTATGTGATCCCATATGTAAATTTATTGATTTTTATCTGAAACCCCTAGTGGAGACGCTGCCCTCCTATGTCAGGGACTCTGTGGATGTCCTGGCTAGGGTTGATGGTTTATCCTTGGACTCAGACATGCTATTTGTCACCGCGGACGTCGAGTCACTTTATACGTGCATTGAGCATAGTCATGGGCTACGGGCTGTGCGTTTCTTTTTAGAGATGAGCAATATAGACGGACCCCTTGCTGATTTAATTTTGTAACTTTTACATCACAATTTTTTTACGTTCAGAGACCAATATTACCTGCAGAGGCGTGGCACTGCCATGGGTGCAGCGTGTGCGCCCGCCTACGCAAACCTCTTTCTCGGTTTCTGGGAGAGGGAGGTTTTCTGTGAGGAGGGGGCATGCTGACCATGTGCAGTGCTGCTTTCGTTACATCGATGACCTCTTGATTATCTGGCAGGACCCAGTCTCTGATCTGGATAGGTTCATGTCAAATTCAAATAATAATCCATATAACATCAAATTGACTTATAAATGGCATGAAAGTAGAATTGATTTTCTAGATATCGACTTGTCAGTTGATACCTCAGGGTCCGTCCATACTGACATTGCCATGATCCATGCTGGATCAGGACTGATAAAAAGCACAGGTAACCTTTTTTTGCCTTAAGCTGTGCTTAAGTTTGGTTTTGATAATGTCACGATGACCCGTCCTGTGTGATGTGACCCGAAACTACAAGACGCGGCACGTGATACTGTCCTGTGTGACACGACCAGCCGTCCGGTATGACAACAACAAGACACGGGGAAAGAGGAAACAGTTACAATGGTGGCCCCTGTGATAGGGTAAGGGGATGTGGAGACCTCCTGCACTCCCCTGAATCAGTGTCCCTAACGCTCCTAACGTTCCCTATGCCGGTTCCGCACCGGGCGCCGATCAGGAACCTGTCGCTCTAGCACACCCTACACCTATCCCTTGCTAGGGAGCTGGGTGGCACAGGCACTGGCCCCACCGCTGTACTAATACACACTAAGGAAAAACACAAACAGGGAAACACCACTTAGCTTTACTCGGTTGCACTTGCTCCTGCCAACAGAGTCCACCACCAGAATGCAGCTCTCCTCCTGAATAGCTGCCACCAAGCTCTATCAGTGTTACAAGGAAATCCCCTCTGACTCTTTCCACATCAGGGCTAAGAAGTGCTGCAAGGAACGCTCTCCAGCTCCTTCTTCCACCAAGGATGGTTGAAATGAACACTATCACCAACACTGATTGCAACACCTGTGACTCTTTTATAGCAGAGCTAGAGCAATCACACCTGCATTATAATCATGTGCAATAACTAAAGAAACCAGAATGCAATGACGCTCTCCACCGCCAGGGGCAAATTTAGAGCAAAAGACACAACAGTGCAATAATCCTAATGGCCACCGAGGGCAAAAACCAAACTTAAGCACAGCTTAAGAAAAAAAAAGGTTACCTGTGCTTTTTATCAGTCCTGATCCAGCATAGATCATGACTAGTGTTGAGTAATACCATCCGATATCGTGAAATATCGAATCGGATTGGATCGGACCGATACCCAAAAAGTATCGGGTATTACCGATTCCGATCCCGGAAGCCCCATTCAAGTCAATGGGACAGAAATATCGGAATTGAAAAAAACCCTTTCTTTCCTTGTAGGTTAATTCTACATGAAGGAAAACAACTAAGAATAATCTAGAATGTATTGGGGGAGGTGGAGGAGACATTAAAGGCATAGAGGTTTAGCCCAATCAAATGGAACAGCAGGAATAATTTTGTTTTTAAGACGTTCGGAGTTACAAAGATATTGACTATGTTAACCTTTGTTATATTTTGTCAGATATGTATGTTTCACTACTTCCATGCTCTTCACCTTCTTTTTACTCTCCCACAATTTCATGATCCTCAGCAGCAGCAGCATGGTTTTCATCAGCTTCTCCTTCACCTTTTTCATTTTCTTCTTCTTCACCTTCTTGCAATTATTCTTTTTTTTTTTACATTCTTCATATTCTTCTTATTGAACTATTATTCTTCTTCATACTCTGCTTCTTCATCTTCTTCCTCATCATTTTCTTATTTGTGACAGGCGTTCCTGTAGTTGTTATCTATAAAAGTTTGAAGATTACACCTTCCGTTCTGCCTGTCACAAAAGATTTACAACAGGACTTGTCCGCGTTCAGTTTGGCCTGCCAGCAGCAGGCATTTTCCAGGGGCACCACGAGGAGGAACGGACTCACCCCATACACTGCTTAGTCTTCTTCTGCTCATAATTTAGATAATATCTTTTGCTCTGATTTTTAGTCTTATGCTTCATGTTCTTCTGCTTTTAGTTCTTCTGCTTTTTGTTCTTCTGCTTCTTGGCCTTCTGTTTCTTATTGTTCTGCATCTTGGTGACTGTCTTCATGTTCTTTGTCCTCTTGGTCATCTTCTTCAGGGTCATCTTTTTAGTCTTCTTCGGTGTGGTCTTCAGGGTCGTCGTCTTCAGGGTCGTCGTCAGGGAGATCCAGAGTGAGAACCAAAAACCATTTCCACAAGCTCGAACTTGGAAAAGTAGCAGAAGGTACAAGAAGGCTGAAGAACTGCCGAGAACCAGCTGACGGTACTGGAACCCGGATGGGTAGCAGAAGGAACATGAGCAAATGGAACTAGCAAGGACCAGCTGACGGTGCTGGAACCCGGAGGGGCAGCAGAAGGAACAAGAGCCAATGGCACAACCGTGGACCAGCTGACAGTGCTGGAACACGGTTACTAAGCAGGAGGTACCTGTGCTAGAAAGCACTACCAAGGACCAGCAGACGGTGCTGGAACTCAGATACCGAGAAGGAGGCACCTAGGCCAAAGGCAATGCTGAGAACCAGCTGACGGTGCTGGAACCCGGATGGGTAGCAGAAGCTGCAAGAGCAAATGGAAGTAGCGAGGACCAGCTGACGGTGCTGGAACCCAGAGGGGCAGCAGAAGGAACAAGAGCAAATGGCACAACCGTGGACCAGCTGACGGTGCTGGAACACGGTTACTAAGAAGGAGGTACCTGTGCTAGAAAGCACTACCAAGGACCAGCAGACGTTGCTGGAACTCGGATACCAAGAAGGAGGCACCTTAGCCAAAGGCACTGCCGAGCACCAGCTGATGGTACTGGAACCCGGAGGGGTAGCAGAAGGTACCCATGAAAAACAAAGTTGCAATGCCGCGAGCCGGCCGCAGTTACCGAAACCCACAGTCCTACAGGGGATGCTTGTCCTATTGGCACTACGGAACCAGCCTTTATTACCAGAACCCGCAGCCCACATAGGAAGCACCTAAACTGCAGGCACCATAGACTCGGCAAACTCGACCGCAACACGACAGGACAAGGCATTGGTGGCAAAGTGACGTTGACACTACCCGGAAACAGCAGGTGTACTGGAACCGGGCTGGGCAGGAGGGAGTACCCATGCCAAAGACACTGCCGAGAACCAGCTGACAGTGCTGGAACCCGGATGGGTAGCAGAAGCTACAAGAGTCAATGGAAATACCGAGAACCAGCTGACAGTGCTGGAACCCAGAGGGGCAGCAGAAGGAACAAGAGCCAATGGCACAACCGTGGACCAGCTGACGGTGCTGGAACATGGTTACTAAGCAGGAGGTACCTGTGCTAGAAAGCACTACCAAGGACCAGCAGATGTTGCTGGAACTTGGATACCGAGAAGGAGTCACCTCAGCCAAAGGCACTGCCGAGAATGAGCGGACGGTACTGGAACCCGGAGGGGTAGCAGAAGGTACCCAGGAAAAAAACAAAGTTGCAAGGCCGCAAGCCGGCCGCAGTTACCGAAACCCACACTCCTACAGGGGGTGCTTGTCCTATTGGCACTACAGAACCAGCCTTTATTACCAGAACCTGCAGCCCACATAGGAAGCACCTAAACTGCAGGCACTATAGACTCGGCTAACCCGACCACAACACGACAGGACAACGTATTGGTGGCAAAATGACGTTGACACTTCCAGGAAACAGCAGGCGTGCTGGAACCAGGCTGGGCAGGAGGGAGTACCTGTGCCAAAGACACTTCTGAGCAGCAACTGGTGATGTTGGAGCCCAGGGTCAATCAGGGTGTAGGCTGAGGCCTAGTTTCATCAAGTTTTATATCTGTTGTAGACTACTACTGATTTTAAACGTGCTCCAACAAGGCCTCTGGCTCCACTCTGTCTCTAGTATTTCCCCTGGCCTCCAACACCGCCAATTGCTGCTCAGAAGTGGCGTCTGCACAATCAACAATTGTTCCTGTGTTACTGGGGTTCAGTAACGTCTGCTGATCCCCTGATGTGTGTCCGGCAATGTCTCCTGCTCTGTCCACATTCTCACTACTAGAAACACAGGAACAAGTGTGGATTGTGCCGACGCCACTTCTGAGCAGCAACTGGCGGTGTTGGAGGCCAGGGGAAATACTAGAGACAGTGGAGCCAGAGGCCTAATTGGAGCACAGTTAAAAATCAGTAGTAGTGTGAATGTGGAGGCAGCAGTAGACATTGCCGGACAGAGAGCAGGGGAGCAGCTGGCGTTACTGCACCCCACTGACACAGGAGCTAGTGTTTTTCTCTGTGCGGACGGCACTTCCGAGCGACAACTGGCTGTGTAGAAGCCCAGGATCAATCATGCAGCAGGCTGAGGCCAACTTTGAGTAAGTTGAAAATATGATATAGTTTGAATGTGGAGGCAGCAGGAGACTTTGCTGTCCACACAGCAGGGGAGCAGCTGGTGTTACTGAACCCCACTAACACAGGACCTGGTGTTTTTCTCTGTGCAGACGGCACTTCTGAGCAACAACTGGCTGTGTTAAAGCCCAGGATCAATCATGAAGCAGGCTGAGGCCTAATTGAAGCAAGTTTTATATGTGATGAATTCTGAATGTGGAGGCGGCAGGAGATATTGCCGTCCACACATCAGGGGAGCAGCAGGCATTACTGAACCCCACTAACACTGGAGCTGGTGTTTTTCTCTGTGCAGACGGCACTTCCGAGCAACAACTGGCTGTGTTAAAGCCCAGGATCAATCATGAAGCAGGCTGAGGCCTAATTGAAGCAAGTTTTATATGTGATGCATTTTGAATGTGGAGGCAGCAGGAGATATTGCCGTCCACACAGCAGGGGAGCAGCAGGTATTACTGAACCCCACTAACACTGGAGCATGTGTTTTTCTCTGGGCAGACAGCACTTCCAAGCAACAACTGGCTGTGTTGAAGCCCAGGATCAATCATGCAGCAGGCTGAGGCCAACTTGGAGCAAGTTGAAAATATGATCTAGTTTGAATGTGGAGGCAGCTGAAGATATTGTCGTCCACACAGCAGGGGAGCAGCTGGCGTTACTGAACCCCACTAACACTGGAGCTAGTGTTTTTCTCTGTGCAGACGGCACTTCTGAGCAACAACTGGCTGTGTTGAAGCCCAGGGATTACAGTTCAGGTGGTAGAAACATTAACACAACAGGAGACCTGGATACTGTTGCGAACCAATTATTTATTCTGGAAGAGGACTGGCAAATTCTGGCGAGATCCAGGCCTTGTTCATTTTCAAAAAAGTAAGCCAGTCGACGTTATCGGAAGAAAGTCGCGTGCGACAGTCTGTTAGTACACCACCTGCGGCACTAAAGACGCGTTCCGATAATACCCTGGCAGCAGGGCAAGCCAGCACCTCCAATGCATACTGGCTAAGCTCTGGACATGTATCCAGCTTAGAGACCCAAAACTTGAAGGAGGAAGAGCCGTCTGGGAGTACACTGACAGGGCAAGACTTGTAGTCTGTCACCATCTGATGGAAACGTTGCCTCGTGCTGACTGGAGCTGTCTGTGATGGTGTAGACATTTGTGGCGGGCACACAAAACTTTGCCACATTTGGACCATACTGGTCTTGCCTTGTGCTGAGGCGCTGCCTCTGCTCCCTCTTTGTGCAGAGCTTCCTCCATTGCCTCAACGAACAGAGCTGCTTTGTAAAGCACTAGCAGCACTGCTCTCGGGTGGAATGGAGAACATGATGGAATGCACCAGCGTGTCTTGGTACTCCCGCATTTTACGCTCCCGATTCAACGGTGTTATGAGGCTTCATAAGTTGTCCCGGTAGCAAGGATCTAGGAGGGTGTACACCCAATAATCAGTCATGTTGAGAATGTGGGCGATGCGGCAGTCGTTTCTCAGGCAATGTAGCATGAAATCAACCATGTGCTGCAGACTCCCAACTGCCAAAGAAACGCTGTCCGCTGCTTGAGGCGTCATCTCTGCCTGCTCTGCATCACCCCACCCTCGCTGTACATACTGACTAGAGCATTGTGTACCTCCCTCCTCATGAGAGATGTCTTCCTCCTCCATCGACTCCTCCTCATCCTCCTCACAAAGTGTCCCCTGCCTAGGCCTTTGTGAGGAACCATGTAGCGCAGACTGTCCAGAAGCAGATGGCATTTGTGACTCCTCATCCTCCACCTCTTCCAAAACCTCCTCCCTTAGTGCTTGCAGTGTTTTTTGAAGCAGGCAGATAAGGGGGACAGTCATGCTGACTAGTGCATCATCTGCACTCACCATCCACGTGGAATCATCGAAGGCACGCAAAACGAGGCAGATGTCCTTCATAGAGGCCCACTCAGTGGTGCTGAAGTGTGACCGGCGCACAGTGCGACTTGTTTGCGCCTGATGCAGCTGGTACTCCATTACTGCTGCCTGCTGCTCACACAACCGCTCCAACATATGTAACGTTGAATTCCACCTGATGGGTAGGTCACATATGATGTGATGTTCCGGAAGGCGTAATTGGCGCTGCAGAGCTGGAATGCACGATCTTGCCGTGCTGGAAAGCCGCAAGTTAGCGCACTCTATGCGGACCTTGTGCAGCAGTGCATCAAGATCCGGATAGTCCCTCAGAAAGCTCTGCACGACCAAGTTGAGCACATGTGCCAGACATGGGATGTGAGTGAGGTTTCCTAGGCCCAGTGCTGCCACCAGATTTCGGCCATTGTCACACACTACCAAGCCAGGCTAGAGATTCGCTGGCAGAAACCACACGTCGCTCTCCTGTTTGATGGCATTCCAGAGCTCCTGCGCTGTGTGGCTTCGATTCCCCAAAGAAATTAATTTCAGTACGGCCTGTTGACGTTTGGCCACGGCTGTGCTCATATCGGTCGTAACAGGCTCCTGCAGCGCTGATTCAGAAGAACTGGAGTATGAGGAGGAGTCAATGTGTACAGACTGGATTCCTGCAATCCTTGGAGTTTGCAGAACACGTACAGCTCCACTCTCAAGATCTGTACCCGGCTCCACAACATTGACCCAATGGGCAGTGAGGGAAAGGTATCGTCACTGTCCATGGGTACTGGTCCACGCATCTGTGGTCAGGTGGACCTTGCTACTGACGGCGTTTAGTAGCGCATGTTTAATTTTTCCCTCCACATGCTTTTGCAGGGCAGGGACGGCTTGCCTGCTGAAACAAAAGAGGCTGGGCACAGTGTATTGTGGGACTGCCAATGCCATGAAGTTCCGGAAGGTGTCAGTCTCCACCAGCCTGAATGAGAGCATTTCAAGGGCCAGTAATTTGGCAATGCCTGCATTCAGAGCCAGTGCTTGGGGATGGTTTGCCGAGTTTGGCCGCCTTTTCTCCCATGCCTGTGCTACCGATGGCTGTAGAGTGGCCTGGGAGTGTGAGGATGAACAGGAACGTGGTGCTGTGGGTGGAATGTCACTGGGTCTCTGGACAACAGTGCCAGAGGTTCTTCCATGGCGATCCTGTGAGAAAGCCGAACCAGCTGTGTGAGCTGGAGGAAGAAGCTACAACACGAGCTGAAGAGGTGGTAAGTGGTGCTGTAGGTTGGCCTACGTCTTCAGTGTGTCTTTGTAACTCCACCACGGCCTTAGTCCACACATGTGTCCATATATTTGTGGTATTGAGGTTGCTGACACTTTTCCCTTTTTTTACTTTCTGATGACACAGCTTGCATTTGACAAAGCAAATGTCATCTGCAACTTAGTCAGAAAAGGACTACGCACTGCAAGTCTTGGGAGCGCCCGTTTCGGCTTTTGGAAGAGGAATGTGTGGCGCCCCCAGTAGTATGGTCGCCACACTGGCTTTGCCTCCAGTGGAGGGTAATGCCAGGCTTGGAGGCAATGATGGATCTCTCTCACAGTCAATCCTTACATGCAACACAGTTCCACTCTGGGTCAGCAGGAGGAACTCTAAACCAGGATTAAGAGGAGGAGTGACCTCTGAGGACCAGGAGAGAGGAGAGTTGGTTAGTCTGCGGAGGGTGAAGTGTGCAGACGTGGAATGCGAAGCTGGAGGATGAGCTGCAGAAGGCGAGCTCCCTCAGCTTGAGAGCGCACGAATTGGAGCCTGGTCTCCATGGTGGTACGGATACTATAGGTACTGCCACAGATACCAGAGGAGTAGGAGGATGTAAATGCCCTGCTCTGTTATGATGAGTCACCGAAGGAGGAAAAAACAAAATACCAGCTAAGTCCAGAAAAACCAGAGAGGTTAGCAGCTATCGGATTGCAGACCCCTGAACCTATCCACAACAACTAGCAGTAGCCGTGGGGGGTTCCTACGGTGCCCTAGACCCCTCGATCACAGCCGGAGAACTATATAGCCTAAAGACAGAAAGGGGAAATACTAAACTGCCCCAGAGCAGACCCCAAAGCAATAGGCAGCCCCCAACATATAATGACGGTGAAGCAAGATGAAAACACTAACACAGATAGAAAGATAGGATGAGCAAATGATGGGGCCCAAGCTAACTACATAGGACAGGATAGGAAAGCTGCTGTCTGCCATCCGCAAAAACCCTATCAAAATGAGCCAACCAACTGATAGGAAAAACAGGCCCTGAAGTCGCTAGGCTTCAAAAAGACTATATCAGCACTCAGGTATATTCTGAAGACAGAGCAAAAGATCAATAGATCAGAGACAAAAATGGAATTCAGCTCACCCCTGGCCGGGGATGGCAGAACTCCCAAAAAACAAGGCAAAACAAAAACAAAACTGAAGAGTACAAAGCAGAGCAGAAAAACTTAGCTTTGAGATGCAGGAATCAGACTGGTCTCCAAGAATCCAGCAGGAAAATCACAAGCCAGGAAGAAGGGCGTCGGCAGCCTTATATCCAGTCCTCAATTCCAGCCACCCAGTCATCATCTAGCTGCCCAGGTGTTTGGTAGTCAGTCTCACTACCTTCCTTCACTAGAGGAGGGAGTTCATCAGACCTCTATGGTGTCAATGGTGAAGGGAAAAATGAACTCACAACAGTACCTCCCCCTTGAGGAGGGGTCACCGAACCCTCATCCATGCTACCAGGGCGATCCGGGTTAGCCCGATGAAGGGCACGCACCAATCTTTCGGCATGAATATCAGAGGCAGAGACCCAGGAATTATCCTCCTGACCATAACCCTTCCACTTAACCAAATACTGGAGCCTCCGTCTAGCCAGGCGGGAATCCAGTATCTTACCTTCAACCAATATAGGGTCAGGAGGTGCCACCACAGGAACTACTGGTTCAACAAACCTCTTCAACAAGGTCTTATGAAACACATTATGAATTTTAAATGTGACAGGAAGAGCCAACCGAAAAGAGACCGGATTAATAATCTCCAAAATCTTGTAAGGTCCAATAAATCTAGGCTTAAACTTAGGAGAAGCCACCTTCATAGCGATATTTTTTGATGACAACCAAACCATATCACCCACCTTAAACTGGAGACCAACGGTCCTACACCGGTTGGAAAACCGCTGGGCCCTTTCCTGGGAGAGAGACAACTTATCCACTACTTGGTCCCAGATCTGGTTCATTCTCTCCACCACAGTGTCAACACCTGGGCAGGCAGAAGGCTCCACCTGCCCTGAAGAAAATCGAGGGTGAAAACCAAAGTTACAAAAAAAAGGTGACATCAAAGTGGCAGAACTAGCTCTATTATTTAAAGCAAATTCGGCCAAGGGCAAAAATGAAACCCAATCATCCTGATCGGCAGAAATAAAACATCTCAAATACGACTCCAAAGTCTGGTTTGTTCTCTCCGTCTGCCCATTGGTCTGAGGGTGAAACGCAGAGGAGAAGGACAACTGAATTCCCAGCTTGGAACAGAAAGTCCTCCAAAATCTAGACACAAACTGATCTCCTCTGTCAGATACAATGTTCTCAGGAATCCCGTGCAAGCGAACCACCTGTTGCAAAAACAAGGGCACCAACTCTGAGGAAGATGGCAACTTAGGGAGTGGTACAAGATGGACCATCTTAGAGAAACTATCACAAATCACCCAAATAACAGTCATTCTCTGAGAGACAGGCATATCAGAGATAAAATCCATTGAAATATGGGTCCATGGCCTCCTGGGCACCGGCAAAGGCATCAACAAGCCACTAGAGCAAGAACATGGTTTAGACCGGACTGCACAAAATTCCTGACATCACGAGACAAGGCGGGCCACCAAAAAGACCGACTCACCAGATCTCTAGTACCAAAAATACCTGAATGACCAGCCAATGCAGAGCAATGAACTTCAGACATTACTCTCTTCCTCCCATGGTCAGGAACATACAACTTTCCACTGGGACAACGCTCAGGTTTGTCCTCCTGAAACTCTTCCAGAGCACGTCTCAAATCGGGCGAGATGGCAGAAAGAACTACCCCCTCGCCTAAGATGGTAGCAGGCTTAGTCACAACAGGAGAATCAGCAAGGAAACTCCTAGAGAGGGCGTCTGCCTTGACATTCTTAGTGCCCGGAAGAAAAGAGATCGCAAAATCAAAACGTGTGAAAAACAAGGCCCACCTAGCCTGTCTAGGATTCAAGCGCTTGGCCCACTCCAGGTAAATCAAATTCTTGTGGTCAATAAGGACCACGACTTGGTGTTTGGCTCCCTCCAACCAATGTCTCCACTCCTCAAATGCCCATTTCATGGCCAACAGTTCCCGATTCCCCACATCATAGTTACGTTCGGATGGGGAGAACTTTCGGGAAAAGAAAGCACAAGGATTCATTTTAGATGTCACAGGATCTTTTTGGGACAACACCGCTCCTGCACCAATCTCAGAAGCGTCCACCTCCACCTGAAACGGGAGTGAGACATCAGGTTGCCGCAAAACCGGGGCAGAAGTGAATCTCCGCTTCAGCTCCTGAAAGGAAGAAACAGCCTCCGGAGACCAATTCAGCACATCAGCACCCTTCCTAGTCAAATCCGTCAATGGCTTGGCAATACCAGAAAAATTAGCTATAAATTTCCGATAAAAATTAGCAAAACCCAAAAACCTCTGGAGGGCCTTCAAAGAAGAGGGCTGAACCCAATCATAAATGGCCTGTACCTTGGCCGGGTCAATTTCAATAGTTGATGGAGACAAAATAAATCCCAAAAATGAAATCCTCTGTACCCTAAAAAGGCATTTCGATCCCTTGACATACAGGGAATTCTTCCTCAAAATCCGGAACACAGTCCGAACATGTTCCACATGAGAGTCCAAATTCTTGGAGAAGATCAAAATATCATCCAGATAGATAATCAAAAATTTATCCACAAAGTCTCGGAATATATCGTTCATGAAGCACTGGAAGACAGAAGGGGCATTAGTGAGCCCAAAAGGCATCACCAGGTACTCAAAATGTCCCTCCGGAGTAATAAACGCCGTCTTCCATTCATCCCGATGCTTAATGCGAATAAGATTATACGCCCCACTGAGGTCAAGCTTGGTAAACCAGCAAGCACCTTTAACTCTGGAGAATAGATCAGAAATCAGGGGTAACGGATACTGATATATAACAGTAATTTTGTTGAGGGCACGATAGTCAATACAAGGCCTTAATGAACCATCCTTTTTAGCCACGAAAAAAACCCAGCACCTAAGGGTGAAAAGGATGGTCTAATATGACCCTTATCCAATGCCTCCTTAATATAGGATCGCATAGCCTCGTGCTCGGGTACAGATAAATTGAAAAGCCAACCCTTGGGGAATTTACACCCCGGGTTCAGCTGAATTGCACAGTCATAACTCCTATGAGGAGGCAAAGACGCAGACTCATTCTCACTAAATACATCATAAAAGTAAGCCAAATAGGCAGGAACATCATGTGACTGGGGAGAGGTGGAGAAAACAGGAGCATCACTAAGGGCACACCGACAACCCCAACTCACCACAGACAAAAATTTCAAATCCAGAACTGGATTATGGATTTGCAACCAGGGAAACCCCAGAACAATGGTATCATGCAAATTATGCAACACCAAAAATCTGCAATTTTCTTGATGGTCTGGGGCGACCCGCATTACCACCTGGGTCCAAAACTGAGGTTTATTCTTCACCAAAGGAGTAGCATCAATACCCCTCAAAGGGATAGGAGTCCGCAGAGGTGTCAAAGGAAATCCACAACGTTTAGCAGAATCCAAGTCCATCAGGTTCAGAGCTGCTCCTGAATCCACAAAAGCCTTGGCGGAAAATGTGGACAGGGAGCAGATCAGAGTAATTGCCAGAAGAAACTTAGGTTGAACACCACCCACAGAAAACGTGTGTGCACAACGTTTCTCTCGTTTAGGGCAGACAGAAATAATATGCGAGGCATCTCCACAAAAAAAACACAGCTTATTAAGCCTTCTGAACTCCTGACGTTGCACCCTAGACAAAACTCTATCACATTGCATAGGTTCAGACATTTGTTCAACAGGTGGCAACATTTCTCGTGTAGTTTTGCGTTCACGTAAACGCCGATCCACCTGAATGGCTAATGACATAGAATCGTCAAGACCAGAGGGAACAGAAAATCCCACCATAGTATCTTTTACAGTTTCTGACAAACCCTTCTGAAAGAGGGCTGCCAAGGCACCATCATTCCAGGTAGTAAGGACCGCCCACTTTCGGAATTTTTGACAGTACAACTCTGCCGAATCCCGACCCTGGCTTAATGCCAACAGGGTCTTTTCAGCCTGATCAATAGCATTAGGTTCATCATACAACAACCCCAAGGCTTGAAAAAATGCGTTCACATTATTCAGAATAGGATCATCAGGTTTCAAAGAAAACGCCCAATCCTGGGGATCGCCGCGCAGCAAAGAGATGACAATTTTAACCTGCTGCGCGGAGTTCCCCGACGAGTTAGGCTTCAAGGCAAAAAATAATTTACAATTATTCTTGAAATTCAAGAATTTAGACCGATCCCCAAAAAACACATCAGGAGCAGGAATCTTTGGTTCAGCAGCATGTGAATGAGCAAGATAGGCGGAAATTCCCCGCACTGGTGATTCTGTTGTGATGAGTCACCGAAGGAGGAAAAAACAAAATACCAGCTAAGTCCAGAAAAACCAGAGAGGTTGGCAGCTATCGGATTGAAGACCCCTGAACCTATCCACAACAACTAGCAGTAGCCGTGGGGGGTTCCTACGGTGCCCTAGACCCCTCGATCACAGCCAGAGAACTACATAGCCTAAAGACAGAAAGGGGAAATACTAAACTGCCCCAGAGCAGACCCCAAAGCAATAGGCAGCCCCCAACATATAATGACGGTGAAGCAAGATGAAAACGCTAACACAGATAGAAAGATAGGTTGAGCAAATAATGGGGCCCAAGCTAACTACATAGGACAGGATAGGAAAGCTGCTGTCTGCCATCCGCAAAAACCCTATCAAAATGAGCCAACCAACTGATAGGAAAAACAGGCTCTGAAGTCGCTAGGCTTCAAAAAGACTATATCAGCACTCAGGTATATTCTGAAGACAGAGCAAAAGATCAACAAATCAGAGACAAAAATGGAATTCTGCTCACCCCCGGATGGCAGAACTCTCAAAAAACAAGGCAAAACAAAAACAAAACTGAAGAGTACAAAGCAGAGCAGAAAAACTTAGCTTTGAGATGCAGGAATCAGATTGGTCTCCAAGAATCCAGCAGGAAAATCACCAGCCAGGAAGAAGGGCGTCGGCAGCCTTATATCCAGTCCTCAATTCCAGCCACCCAGTCATCATGTAGCTGCCCAGGTGTTTGGTAATCAGTCTCACTACTTTCCTTCACTAGAGGAGGGAGTTCATCAGACCTCAATGGTGAAGGGAAAAATGAACTCACAACACTGCTCCCATCTAAGACTTGAGGCACAACAGCAGAAAGGATAGAGAGCCAGGAGCAAGGCGTCCCGGAGAAAGGCTACATCTGTCTGCCGTGCAAGTAGAGTTCTAGGAACATTTGACAGGAGGAACTTCAGAGTAACTAAGTACTGGAGTGCTTCACATCATACAAGCGCTAGGAAGGAGACTGCACAGCCCATCTGTGAGAGAGAATCCCAGAGTTGCTTCCAGGCTAACCTGCTCCATTACCATCTGTAATCAGGACCCTGGACTGCAGTTATCAAGAAAAGGTACAGAAATTGCACCCCGCTTTGTCTGGTCTGCTTCCTATCCTTCCGGCACTGCTACATCCCCGTGCCCACCATATCTACACTGCCCTGGGGCTACAGCTCCACCTGTGGGGAGCTACACCATCTTTGCTGCACCACATCAACAGCCCCAGTGGATCTGCATGCAGCATTGGCTTAACATCTAACTTGCCAAACACCACAGGTGGCGTCACGAACTATCCATATGAACTACATCATAAACCACCATTGATTTGGGCACCCAGAGCCATGGACCGGGTCACCGCTGCTGTGACACATCCCCCTGTTACCGGCCCGGTACCGAGTACCCCACAGACCTGGGAGGGTGACCCAATTTGGCGTCACGAACAGGATTACGGAGCCCGGTATCCTCAGGTCCTGTGTGCCATAGACTGTGATTGTGATCTGTGTGAATTTGGCACCAGTTACCGCCATTGCCACGCTGCTTGGCGCGCGCGGGAAGAAAGAGGGATGGCCTTCATGGGCAGAGCCTGCCGCAGAGGGCGAAGAGAAGTGCCTCGCGGGAAGAGAGGACAGCACGCGAGAGGAGGAAGAGCTGAGACCTACAGCTGGAGCACCGGGCATACCGAGCGGTCGCCGGTGAGCTCCTACAACCCCCCTGCCCTGGCTAGCGTTAACTAGGGGGGAGAAGATGTCCGTGCCAGGCGGCGATGCGGCGGCGGACGCCGTTGCCAACCCCGTGGCACCGCCCGGAGGAGGACACGCTGCAGTGGTCCCCATCATGCCGATGTCTATGCTCTACATACCGGGAGCGGCCTGGCTACCGCAATACTCGGGTGAGTCACATACCCTAAGTGAATTTAATTTAAAGAGAGACTGTGCAGCTTGTTTAAAGTTTACCCCCTGTCTGAAAGCCAGAAAGTGAATATCCTAATTGGACAGCTAACGGGTGCAGCACTGAGAGAGGTGAAAGCCTGGCAGGACACCGATAAAAAGACTGTTGTAAAAGTCCTGGCCAAGCTGAAGAGCACTTTTGACACCCGACTGCAGTTGAAATCAAGATGAGGTTCTTTGGCTGTAAGTAGAGGAAACAGGACAGTATCAGGGACTATGAGATCAACCTGCAGGAGGTGCTGCGAGCAGTTAAACGAGTTGACCCTGACAGTGTAAAGGAAGAAGATAAGCTGTTAAAGGAGCAGTTAATTGAAGGGCTCCTGTCCAGTACCCACAGAGGACAGTTGCGCATTATAACCCTGCAAGACCCTGATCTGGACTTTGCTAATTTCAAGGACAGGGCGATTCGGATACTGCAGGAATCCACGGACAGCCGTCCAGCGCCCCCTAGGCGTCCAGCGATCACCTATCATCAGTAAGCAACATCCTTTCCTTTCATCCCTGTGGAGGCTGATGCCCAGACTCTGGATAAAGACCCCACTGAGGAGCTGCATCTTCAGGTCCAGGAGTTGACCAAAGGAATGGCTGCACTGCCTAAAACTGTGCAGTCCCTGCAGGTGTTCTCCAAAGAAAAGTTCCAGCTTGCTTCCAGTCCAGAGGATGTCCCGTGGCTCCGGAGGAGGAGAGCCCCGCCGCTTCGAGGAAGGAACAACGATCGCTATGACCAGGACGGGCATCCCATCTGTCGGCACTGCTACAAGGCAGGTCATCTTGCAAGGTACTGTCCTTTAAACGAGCAACCCCTGGGGCAGAGGGCCAACCCCCAGGAGTAGGATCCCCAGGCCCAAAGAACTGGAGAGCCAAGTATGTGGGAGGGAGACCAATCCTTCCAGTGGTGATTGACGGTATCCCCATGAACGCTTTGCTGGACACTGGCTCCCAGGTGAACACCATGCCCTATATTCTTTACAAGAGGTATTAGTTTGATTCTGAACTCACCCATGGTCCCACTGATGAACTGACAGTAGTTGCTAGTAATGGTCAGACCTTACCGCAGATTGGATGTAAGGAGATTACTGTAAATGTGGGGAGGGTGGAGCTAAAGTCCTAAGGTCTGATAATTGTTGATATTGATCGACGTGAATGCAATCCCATGATGACTCTTGGCACAAATGTAATTGAAAACTGTCTGTCCGAGGTTATTGTCTTGTTGCAACAGGTGGCTGAGACTGCTGGTTCCAGAGAACAACGAGTCCTGCAGAAGGAGATCCGAGCCCTGATGCAAAGGCAACAGGTAGAACTCTCTGGCGGAGAGATTGGCAGCGTCAGAGTGAGTGATGCTTTCCCATTGCAATACCCCCAGATGTGAAATGTTGGTATGGTGTCGGGCAGCTATAGGCCTTAGAGAGAGTGATTGCCAGGCATTGGTTGAACCAGTATACTCCGAAAGCAGGTCCACTGTCCTGACAGCCAGAAGGGTACTTGATGTCAGAAAAGGGAAAGTACCTGTACGTCTTTTGAATTGTGGGGAAGAGGAAGCCACAATACCTTGGTACGCCACAGTTGCTAAGCTGCTCACAGTAAATAACAACTCTTTGCAGGCAGCAGAACCCTTGGTCTCATCCGATCAGGTGGAGGACAATGGCTCTGTGAAACAGCCAGAGGAGTAGTGTCAGCAACTGCAGGTGGGAACCGACTCTACACCTTCATACCAAAGAAATGGGGGTCTACAGAGTGACACAAGAGTATGAGCGGGTATTCAGCAAACACCCACTAGATTTTGGGCAGGAAAAAGGGGTGCAACATCATATCCCCACTGGAGACCATCCACCCATAAAGGAGAGGTACAGACCTATACCCCCAACACAGTACCAGTGTGCTAAGAGTATGTTGAGGGAGATGAAGGAGGCTGGGGTTATCAGAGACAGTTGTAGCCCCTGGGCAGCTCCAATAGTGTTTGTAAAGAAAAAGGATGGTACCATGAGAATGTGTGTTGATTACAGGAAAATTAACAGCATTACACATAAAGATGCCTACCCATTGCCTAGGATTGAGGAATCCTTAGGCTACTTTCACACATCAGGTTTTCGGCGTCAGGCGCGATCCGGCGTCGTGCCGGAATGCCGGATCCGGCAAATGTTTTGTAAAACCTGAAGTGCCGGATCCGGTTTTCTGCCGGATCCGTCTTGTTCTTGACAGACAAAACCAGATCCGTCTCATCCAGTTCATCCGTTTTTCTATCGGTTTTTCGACGGATTACGCCGGATCCGGTTTTTAAAATTGACCCTTATGGCCTTCCGAACGGGATTGGCTACTGGAAAACTAGATATAGCATGTTCCTACAGCCCTTCTTTGACAGGTTGTAGAGAAGAAAGTGCAGGTTGGAGAGAAGAGCAAGTTACTGGCGAAGATGGATGTTGTCATTGGAAATATTACCACTAGAAGTTCTGTGACGGTTTCAGGGACAATTTTCCACTATACTTTATGTCACCTCAAGGCAGAGTACACTGGGATGACAGAGTGTGAGAGATTTTTGCCCTAAACTTGTGTACCTTCTGGACCAACAGTATATACCTTTGCCAACCAAAGTTGGCTATCTTGTCATGGTCTTACTATTTTTACCTTTAGGCCACAGGTGTGTACCTGGTTGTGTTTTATGCAAAGTATTTCACCTTTTAACAAAAGTTGTGTACATTGGTAGGAAATCACCAACAATAAACACAACTTTTTCGGTGAAATACTTTGCTTCAAACACAACCAGGAACACAACTGTGGCAAAAAGCTAAAATTTACCCACAGTTATACCTGGTTTTGAATACCTTTTTACCTTTGAAATACCCTGTATTTAACCTTTTTTTAAAACATAGTTCGCCGCAGAAAGAAATGACAGACAACCATTGTGAAACGATAATTTAACTTTTATTTAAATTTTTTTTTTTTGTAAAATGTTTTTAAAGTGCAAAAAACTTTTTTAATAAAGGTTTTAAACCCAATGGGCATTTTTATTACAAAAAACACACATTACAATTCTGTGTACTGTGGGGTGGAAATACTGCTGGAGGGGCTGCGGGACACTTCGACACTGGGTGTGTGGAGAGAGGACTGGGATCGTGGTGGGGAAGGAACAGTTAGAGGTGAAGGTGTGGAAAAAACTACAGAATGGGTGGACATGTGGGAAGCAGAAGAGGTGGTGGGTGGTGGAGTGGAGGGTTGGGCAGGGACTGTAGGAGCAGATGATGTTGATGGAAAGTTGTATGGGGAAGGAGTTTGGTACGGGGAAGGAGTTTGGTACGGGGAAGGAGTTTGGTACGGGGCAGGTTGCTGGAAGTGGGGAGATGACTGGTACTGGGGAGGTTGCTGGTACTGGGCAGGTTGCTGGTATGTAGTAGGAGGGGGAGGATGGAAAGTGGCTGGAGGGGGTGCAGATGTAATAGGAGGGGGAGGATGGAAAGTGGCTGGGGGGGTGCAGGTGGAGGAACTACAGTGGTGGGAGGTGGAGGTTGGGAGGTAACCTGCTGTAGAGCACCGTGGCACGAATGCATTACATGCATCTGCTGGGTAGGAGATAGTGTTGCCATGCGCTCCACAACAGACCTGAAAAAGGTGTGGTTTGGCGAAGATCTTGCTTCTGAATGCATGGTTTGCAGAAGTGTCTTCACCTCCAGAATGCTGGAGGTGATCTGCTGAAAGCCTGCGGAGATTTGCTCTGACTAGACTTTGAGACAGTTCTGGAAAGATGCATTCAGATGCAAGAACTCTGGCGCATAACTCTTTTCCTGACCCCTCTGCCGCTGCCGCCCAGTACCCGCAGGTGTACTAGAGGCGGCAGGGGCAGAAGAGTGGGGTAAAGGGAAAGCGATCTCCTCACCAGCAGCTTCATGTAATGTAGGCGGCCACGATGCTCCTGTGCTGGTGGATGGGACAGATGGGTCGAATGTGTGGGAAGGCTGGGAAGGTGCAGATGTACCGGGGCGGTCGAAGTGTCCCTCGGTGCCGGTCTCCTCAGGGATCGCCTCAGAAGGGTCCAATCGTGCAGGCTCCCGAGTGCTGCTCACCGTGCTGTGGAATAAAGAGAAAAAAAAACAATTCAAATACTGACATGGTATGGCCCTGGCTGAAAAAAAAAAGTTACATCTAACATTTTTTTTCACATGTGGTGTGTAATATTTACCTTCTGGTGAGCATTGTTTCCCGGAGGAACGACAGGGCTTGTGTGTACTTGTACTTGCTCCTGCGTCCTCCAGATCCACTCGGGGCCCGCATCTCTTTATTGAACTCCTTCTTGAAACGATCCCTCACAGACCGCCACCGATTCATAATTCTGTTCCCTGAAACGAGAAAGGAGTGGTTAGTATACAACATCAGTGTTTCACAAACTCCAGTCCTCATGGTCCCCAGGGGTCATGTTTTCAGGATTTCCATAGTAAATAGAAATCCTGAACACATGATCCGTGGGGACCACGAGGACTGGAGTTCGGGAAACACTGGTTTACATCAAGCAACCGTTACTGTATATACTTACGCTCTTTGATCTGGGCCCGAGCTTCGAGGTCCTCCCAGCGGCCCACAAGGAGAGAACAGATTTCCTCCCAGAGTCGTCGGGTAATGATCAGGTCAGCGTGGCCGCGGTCAGCCATATTCCAGAGCAGCTCCCTTTCTCTGACGAGATCGATGAGGCGGTCCACATCAATCCCTCCATCCTCACCGTCAGAGTCGGGAGCACGCTGTGAAGGCTGTTAAAGAAAAAGACAAAAATAACATAATTAGCCTCCACAAAAGAAATGAAATAAAAAGTGCAAAAAAACAAAGCAAAAATATTTATACTTACACGCTGGTGACCGCCGCGTTGCTGTCGCCGACGACCCTGGGAGGCACTGCGAGGACCTCTTGGCCGAGCACCAGATTGGGAAGACTAGAGAAGAAAACAAAAAATGTTATGTCTTTGGATGTAGGCATTTGTTTGCTGTGTGTGGTCTGCAGAACATTGTTTTCTATGTGTTGTGTGTAGTGTGATGTTGTGTTTCTGCGTTTGATGCAAAAAACTTACCAATTGTGAGCCCACTCCAGGTGTCTGTCCACCCCTTCCTTCTTCTGGGAGCTCCTCTTCATCTTGTGATTCCTGTTTTGAAATAAAAGGCAATGAATAGACATATATTACAGAGATGATGGATTTTGGAAATAAAAACTTACTGTCAAATGCTGACGATGCGAGGGAGGGCTCCCAGAAGAAGATGTGCTGTCCTGTTGATGGCCAGACTCCATGGCTGTGGGTATTGCTGCTGCCAGTGATGCCATTTCTGCTGCTGCTGCTGCTGCATCTCTTTGGCGGCTGTTGAATAAAGAGAAACAAAGGGCCAATGAATATCTTGATATTCCATGGCCCTAGTTTGGAGGAATGGGGGATTTGATAATTACCGTCTCTCATCTGCTTCTGGACTCCCCTCCCGTTCAGCATGCTGCTCCATTTGGGGTGGTGCTGATGGTGCTGCTGCTGCAGATGTCTGCTGCCTTCTCCTGCTCCTGGTTCTTGGCTTGGGTGGCATGTTGGGTGTGGCTGAGGGTCCCATTGTCTTGCTTTTATATATCTCCTGTGGGCAGAGCTACTGAGCATGCTCAGACCAAAAAAACCGGATCCGGCCACCGGATCCGGCTTTCGCCAGATCCGGCGCATTGCGGCGCTTATAGGCTTTCATTGTGTGAAAAAGCCGGACGCGCCGGATCCGGCGGGTACGGCTTTTTCGCCGGAGACAAAAAACGTTACAGTAGACGTTTTTTCAGACGCCGGATCGCGACACATTGCGACACATTGCCGGATCCGGCGAAAACCGGATGAAACGCATGGCCATCCGGCGCGATCCGGCGCAAATGCAAGTCAATGGGGGGGAAACCGGATCCGGCATTGCATTTCGCCGGATCCGGTTTCTGTCAAAAGCGCCGGATCGCGCCTGACGGCGAAAACCTGATGTGTGAAAGAGGCCTTAGCTGCACTTAAAACTGCTAATTACTTTTCCACCTTGGATCTCACCAGTGGGTATTGGCAGGTTCCTGTGGCAGAGGCAGATAAGGAGAAAACCACATTTACCACTCCAATGGGTCTCTGTGAGTTCAATTACATGCCATTTGGGCTCTGCACTGCCCCAGGAACATTTCAACGGCTGATGGAGTGCTGCCTGGGACACATGAACTTTGAGACAGTCCTGTTGTATCTGGATGATGTCATTATTTTCTCCAAAACCTATGAAGATTATCTGGAACACCTGGCTGAAGTGTTTGAAGCTTTGTCCAATTTTGGCCTGAAGGTGAAGCCTTACAAATGCCACCTCCTGAAGCCTAAGGTGCAGTACCTCGGTCACGTGGTCAGTGCAGAAGGTGTAGCACCAAATCCTGATAAGGTCACAGCCATCCGGGACTGGCCGAAGCCCAGCAACCTTCATGAAGTCCGCCAATTCCTTGGACTTTTAGGCTACTACCGAAGATTCATCAAGGGCATCACTGAAATAGCCACCCCTATACAAAACCTTCTGGTGGGGCAGTCCAAGAAAGGCAAGCAGAAGAATTCCACGGTTGAATGGACAGAAGAATTGGAGAAGTCCTTCACCAGATTGAAGATGGCCCTCACAGGTGACGAAGTTCTTGCCTACCCAGATTATGAGAAACCCTTTGTGCTGTACATGGATGCCAGCAACGTGGGATTAGGAACAGTACTGGCGCAGGTACAGAATGGAAAAGAGAGAGTGATCTCCTACGCCAGCAGGAAGCTGCATCCCACTGAGAGGAACCCTGACAACTACAGTTCTTTCAAGTTGAAGTACCTTGCCATAGTCTGGGCTGTCACCGAGAGATTCAAGCATTACCTAGCCTCGGCCAAGTTTACAATCTTCACGGACAACAGTCCGTTGACTCACTTGGACACTGCAAAGCTAGGTGCCCTGGAGCAGAGATGGATGGCTCGGCTGTCTATGAGTTTACCATCAAGTACCGGGCAGGGCAAAAGAATGCCAATGCTGATGCGCTGTCCCGAATGCTGAACCTACCAGATGCAGGAGAAGACCCAGAGGCTCTTGAAGAAATAGAACTACCTCCCTTCCACCGGCCACTTGCGGCCCAACGTGCTCAAGGAGTGAGGAACCGGCGGTCTGGCTTGAAGGAGGTCAACCTGAACCCATTGCCCCATCATGACTGGGCAGTAACGCAAGATAGTGACCCCGCAGTCCGCCTGGTGAAGGAGCTGCTGACACAAGCAGACTCACGCCCAGAGTCAGATGCTTCTGAAGAAACCCAGCAGCTGTGGAAGGAGAAGGTTCGGCTGTTCATTTGTGAAAGGAAGCTGTGCCGGAGGAACATCAATGCCCGCACAAATGAGCTGGTCTGGCAGGTGATAGTCCTGAAGAGAGAGGCACCAATGGTCCTGGAAGCATACCACAATGGAGCTGGACACTTCGGATGGAAGAAGTTAGAAACATTGCTCCTAGAGAGGTTCTATTGGGCTGGTATGAGGAAGACTCTTGAGAGGTGGTGCCGAGAGTGTGGACAATGTAACCTGCGCAGAAAGGATCGAGACAGCCAGAGAGCCCCCCTGCAACCAATCATCACCAAACAGCCCCTCGAGTTGGTAGCCCTGGACCATGTGAAGCTGGTTCCAAGCTGGTCGGGCTACACCTATGCTCTTACCATTGTGGACCATTACTCCAGATTCCTGGTAGTTGTGCCTGTCAAAGATCTAACTGCCAGAGCCTTCCAACAGCACTTCTGTAGGCCACATGGGCATCCAGAAAGCGTACTCACAGATCAAGGTCCATCTTTTGAAGCAGAAGTGTTCCATGAGTTCTGCAACTTGTATGGTTGTAAGAAAATCCGGGCAACACCTTACCACCCACAGACCAATGGCATATGCGAGAAGATGAACCAGGTAGTAATGGACCTACTGAAGACACTGCCCTTGGAGGAGAGGAATCTGTGGACAGAGAAGTTGCCAGATCTGATGGATCTCTAACCATATCCCAGTGAACTCTACCAACTGTACTCCAGCATACCTGATGAGAGCAAGACCTGGTAAGCTGCCTATTGACTTGGACATGGGAGTCCTAACGCCGGAAGCCGCGTCCGCAGATGCTGATTGGGACACAGAAAGGCAGCAACAGTACAGAAGAGTACAGGAGAGTGTGGAGAAGAGTCTGGCCCAGTCATGGCAAAAGAAGGCAAAAGCAGGAGAAGCTTTACAATCAGAATGCACCTGCTGCCCCCTTTTTGCCAGGAGAACAAGTCCTCAAAAGGAAGAGGAGGTTGCACAAGCTGGATGATCAGTGGGAGGCTGAACCTTATACCATTCTGCCCTCAAACTTTGATAGTGCTAAAGTATGCCTTGTGTGAAAAGACGGAGGAGAGACCTCGGCAGCGGTATCCAGGGATCATTTGAAGTTATGCCCTGACCAGTTGAAAGTAAGAGCAGAAGAGTCAGAGGACATCCAACCTGTAGAGGCAGAAAAGAAGGTCAGCACAGTGCTTGGGGAGTTCCCCGCGAATTGGACAAGAATTAATGATGCAATAGTGGTGCCAGTATTGTTATTTCTCCAAGTGGAAGCACAGGAGGACGTGACTCGAGAGGAACAGGAGAATCAGGTAGCAGAAGCCACACCAGCAGTGGAGCCAGAGAACCCTCGCCCTGCCAGTGATGAACCTGTTGTGCCCCTGGTGAGTCCAAGAGTTACTAGACAATCACGTACCCCTGTACCATGTAGAATCCCCAGTAGTGTACCCAGTACCTCACACACTACAACACCAGTGTTACGTAGATCCACTCGTACCACACAGGGAATTCTATCAGTTAGGTTCTGCATATAAAGTAAATGTCAATATTGGAATTGAATGTAAATATGTAACAAGTTTTGTACCTACAGGTAACCTGTAAGAAGTTCCCTTTTAACTTTTATGGACACTGAACCACAGGACTTTTGTGTGGTCAAAAACTTTCTTTATAAATAGTTACCATTTGCCCAGGAATGGACCATGGACATTGATGTTGGACTTGTCATCATAGGACTATTTTTGGAAACATGTGGTTTTCGTACATTTTTCCCTTTTTCAATCTTGTACAATAATTATTGTTCAAATGTTTGTATGTTATTCATGTTTCTTCCTGTTCAACCCAGGAGTGCTGACTTTCACTAGGGGAGAATGTGGCACCCCCAGGAGTATGGTCGCCACACTGGCTTTGCCATCCTCCAGGGGAGGGTAATGCCAGGCTTGGAGGCAATGATGGATCTCTCTCACAGTCAATCCTTACATGCAGCACAGTTCCACTCCGGGTCAGCAGGGGGAACTCTAAACCAGGATTAAGAGGAGGAGTGACCTCTGAGGACCAGGAGAGAGGAGAGTTGGTTAGTCTGCGGAGGGTGAAGTGTGCAGATGTGGAATGCGAAGCTGGAGGTTGAGCTGCAGAAGGCGAGCTCCCTCAGCTTGAGAGTGCACGAACTGGAGCCTGGTCTCCATGGTGGTATGGATACTAAAGGTCCTGCCACAGATACCAGAGGAGTAGGAGGCTGTAAATGCCCTGCTCCCATCTAAGACTTGAGGCACAACAGCAGAAAGGATAGAGAGCCGGGATTAAGGCGTCCCTGAGAAAGGCTACAGCTGTCTGCCATGCAAGTAGAGTTCTAGGAACATCTAACAGGAGGAATTTCAGAGTAACTAAGTACTGGAGTGCTTCACACCATACAAGCGCTAGGAAGGAGACTGGACAGCCCATCTGTGAGAGAGAATCCCAGAGTTGCTTCCAGGCTAACCTGCTCCGTTACCATCTGTAATCACGACTCTGGACTGCAGTTATCAAGTAAAGGTACAGAAATTGCACCCCGCTGTGTTTTGTCTGCTTCCTATCCTTCTGGCACTGCTACTTCCCCGTGCCCACCACATCTACACTGCCCTGGGGCTACAGCTCCACCTGTGAGGAGCTACACCATCATTGCTGCACCACATCAACAGCCCCAGTGGATCTGCATGCAGCATTGGCTTAACATCTAACTTGCCAAACACCACAGGTGGCGTCACGAACTATCCATATGAACTACATCATAAACCACCATTGATTTGGGCACCCAAGGCCACGGACCGGGTCACCGCTGCCGTGACACATCCCTCTGACACCAACCTGGTACCGAGTACTCCACAGCCCTGGGAGGGTGACCCAAATGCTCCTAACGGGTGCCAAAGTGGAGGCTACAAGCAACCAAGTCTGCCCCCTCCCTCTCCCTCCTGTTTTGGCCGTTTGGGGAATCTCTTCCTCAGAGCTGCTCCCACTACCTTCCTGTTCCTCACGCCATGATGGGTAAAGGACTTCATCATCTACACTCCCCTCTTCAAACACCTGCTTCTCCTGGGTAGTCTCGCCAGCACCGTATGCACCAGAAAGTGGCACCTGAGTCTCATCATCATCTGATGCGTACTGAGGTGTTCTGACCATAGGCACTGGCCTACCTGCCTCTTCAGATTCAGAGGGACAAAGCAGTTGCACATCAATGCATACTCCCTCTTCTTCACATTCTTGAATGCTGCTTGGCTGGCCCCCTCTTTCCAAGCCAACAGATTCAGAGAACAGAAGTAGAGACTGTGATGGCTCCTGTACAGGGCTCTCTGACTGCCTGGGCAATTTGGCAGTTGGTGAAGGGAGAGATGGTTGTTCTTCAGTGCTCTGGCCCTGAGAGGACGTGGAAGTCATTGAAGTCGATGCGTTAGCTGCCATCCATTCGACAACGACTTCAATTTGTTCATCCCGCAGCAGTGGGGTACGGCGAGGTCCTACAAAGCTGCGCATAAAGGACAGTTACCTGGTAAAACTGGGTGATGCTGACTCACTGGTGCCCGCAGCAGGCACAGAATCCCCACGTCCTCTCCCTGCTGAAACTCCACGCCGACGACCACGTGCCTTACTCCCTGCCTTCTTCATCTTGGTAGACTGATAAAGATAGGCAGAAAAGTACAAAGGGGGGCTTAGTGTGCTTATTCCTGAACAGCTGCTAACAGGTATAAGAAACACTAATTTTATAAAGTGTGTGGACTACACTTTAATATGAGCTAATGTGGCCTACACAACTGTCAGATGGAGTGTTTGGTGAACTTTATTTTGTTTTGTTTTTTCGAAAAAAAAAAAGGATGTGACCAAAGATTTGAAAGCGATAGTATCACAAACTTTTTGGAGCTATTACAATGCAGGAAGGTAACCTACAATGCAAAGGATGAGGCTCCAAAAAATAGGGTAATACTAATCTGGCTGCAGATGAAGGGCACAAGCCAGAAAAAAGGCTTCTCTATCAACTCCTATATAGTGTTTGCAACCAACCAATGTAGATGGATACGGATGGATGCACACTAATAGGAGAATTAATGAAAAATGAGCTGCAATAAAAGAAAAATATGTGTGAGGCAGTGACGCACGCTGAGCGGACTACAACCAGACGTGGCTGCAGGACACACTACTCAGCATGAGCTGCACTCACATGGACCTTGCAGACAGCTGTGAACACTGCTGCTAGGGAAAAGAAAGCTACAGTGGTTGATTATGTAGCCTGGGTAAAACACACTATGATTGTGAAAATCGCTATCTCTAATTGTCCCTCAGAGTCTTGAACAGCAGCCTGTCCCTAACTGAATTCACAGCAGAGTGAACCCGAAATGGCGGCGGCTTTTATAGTGCATCATGACATCATTTCAGCAGCCAATCACAGCCATGCCATTAATTAACATGCCTACATGCCTAACAGGATGTGCCCACACTTCTGAGGATTGTCATTGGCTGAGTCAAATCAAACTGGCTCATAGCATTATGGGAACTTCTGATTCCGGTATTCGATATGCTAAAAGTATCGGAACTCAGTATCGGAATTCCGATACAGTGAATATCGGCCGATACCCGATACTTGCGGTATCGGAATGCTCAACACTAATCATGACAGACATCCACCGAAAGGAGACCTCAGTTAATTATTTTCTTTACTCCTCTGGACATACTCACTCAACTATAAAGGCCATCCCCATTGGCCAAATCCTAAGGGCCAAACGTACTTGCTCTACGGCAGATAAATTTGAACAACAGGCAAAAGATTGAGGGAGCGTTTTCGGGCAAGGGGGTACTGCCAGAGAAATATTAAACATGGGTACCATCGAGCCAAATATACCCCACGACAAAAAATATTATATAACTCTGTTGCCTCAAAGGAGAACTGTGATACTCACATTAGGTTTATCACTACATTCAACTGCCAGTGGGATACTATGCGGAAAATTCTTGCCAAACATTGGCCGGTTCTTCAAACTGATTCAATATTGAATAAAGAAATCTCAGGAAGACCCCTTATTACAGCCAGTAGAAGTAGAAATCTCAAGGACCACTTGGTCAGGAGTCATTATGTTGTACCCCAAAAGACTCTTTTGGAATTAAGAAACAGAGATGGGGTTGTTTTCCCTGTGGGAATTGTCTGGCGTGTAATTTACATAATATTATCAGGACAAAAACCTTTACAACCGCCGACGGTACCCGGGAATACACAATCTCTCACTATATCTCGTGTACAACTTCTTTTGTAATTTATTTTGTACAGTGCCCTTGTTCTAAAATATATATTGGTTTGACCTCCAGGGAGCTACGAGTTAGAGTGAGAGAGCACGTAAGAGATATTGTGGCAGCGAAGGAGGTAGAAGACCTCTCGCTGTTACAAACTCTGGCTAGACACTTTAGGGTGCATCATGACTCAGATCCAAGTGGCCTTAAGGTCAGGGGAATTGACCGGATCCATGGGGGTATAAGGGGTGGAAACATGAAAAAGCTCTTGGCCCAGAGACAAGATGGATTTTTGAGTTGGGCACTATGACCCCCATGGGATTGAATGAAACACTTAGGCCGGGGTCACACTGGCGAGGAATACGGCCGAGTGAGAGGCGCTAAAAGCACGCATTAGACACGGACAAATGATTCTCTATGGGGTCACTCGCACCAGGCGTTTATTTCTCCTCAGTATCCTACGCTCCGTGCCACTCGCAGCATGCTGCGATTGTCAGCGTACTACGCCCGTAGTACGCCAATGCAAGTCTATGGGTGCGCAAAAAATACGGATTACACACGGAACACACGAGTGACCTGCGAGCAATACTCAGGTCTTTTGGCTGGTGAACAGGAAATGGGCCAATCCATCATCAGGAAGCCTAGACATGCAAATGAGCTCAAAAACTGCTCCAGACATCCAGGAAGTCAGCCTCCATGGAGTACAGTAGCAGCATGGCGTCCACATATATTAATCTAGAGATGCTCATTGTGCTGGTGCAGGAGCGTCCAGAAATATGGGACCCACGCGACGCAAACTATGCAAACCGCACAAGAAAGGAGGCGTCATGGAGGCGCATCTGTCGCCAGATGTACCATGACTTTGGTGACAAACCACGTGATGAGCAGCATAAAATTCATAAGTGCAACCATAAAAATATCATTAACCTTAGCGCGCGCTATAAAATGAATCTACAATCAGCACCCCCCTTCCTGGGCATGTAATTTTATTAGCCTCATGAGGCCGTTACATTAGGATGTGACACGTGGCTTCACACAGCCATAATTAGGGGTTAGGCCACAAGCTCCTCATCCTCCTAGCCAATAAAATTAGTTTCAGTGGAGCTAATGAGACCCTGGGTATCGGCCCAATTACATATGCCACCATGGGTAGAACGCACACCCCAGAAGGCCCCTTGCCTAGACTACTGGTAGAAAATGTGACCTCTCAAATATCTGATTTTGACAATCTTTCCTGTCACATTGCAGTGGAAGATGTGATGAAACGCTGGTGAAGCATCCGTGACCAGTACCGCCGGGAACGCCAGTAGCGGTCCAGGAGTGGGGATGCTGGACATGTGAAAAGAAAATATATATACTATGACCGGCTGAACTTCCTCGCCCCAATTCTGGCTCTGAGACCGTAAGTACATACCTCACACCACATGACACAAAAACATTACACAAATACTTTACAGGGACAAAAATATTGATGTATTTTTGCCTCTGTTCTATTTCATAACAGAACTCATTCCAACCTTACGGATCGAGGAACGGCCTCAGAGGCAGAGCCCATTATAGATCCTGTAGGGGATGAGGTGGCTGGCCCATCTTCTCCCCCTACAAGAAGGATGGCTGAAGAGGAGGCATCACCAGAACACACAATGGCTGCCCTACACAACACACCACCAGGACAGTCTGCTGCTGCAACCTCACCCATCCTGGAAGAGCCAGGCAACTTGAGCAGCAGCCCAACTGCCCAGATCAGGCCCTCCCCACAGGCTGCTCTAGCATCACGGCGAATAAGAAGAAGGCGCCAGGTCACCATTCAAGAGAGCAGGACTAATGTGGACACAGGGGTGCTGAATTACTTGTCCAGAGTCACTACAGATGATGGTGAGGAGGCCTATGCACGTAGCCTCACCCTTTATCTCTGTGCCCTTACCCGTGAGGTCAGGCTCCATATTAGAGGATGTATTCAGATCCTGCTTGATGCAAGCACCCCCCCCCAATACCCCATATGAGGTGTTTGAATTTCTGGAGAGGTGGCAGCTCTCACCAAGAAATTTAATGCGCATGAGACCATCCACACAGATGCTTGGTCAAGCAGGGTCAGAACAGCCCCTAATATGTGGGCCAACACCTCAACCCCTTCCTCCCCCTACCCATCCTTCTATTCCGCAGCCCCAAGTGTCTTCCTCAAGCCAACCCCACCAATATGGCCCCTTGAACCCACCCAGTGTTGGAGGCTGGTCCCAACCTGGTTGGGGACGATCTGGCTATCTTGGTGGGTATGAGCCACGGGCCTACCAGAGCCAACAGGAAGCCCCTCACCATCATCATTACTCTGGCCAGTATCCCCAACAGGCCCAGGAGGCTGGACAACTGCAGCATCATGGGCAACAGTATGGCCCCACACAGGGCGATGTTGCCCACAATGTCCAGCAGCACCCACAGGCTGGTCCTCCACGTTACCCTTCCCCTGCATATGAGGATTTATGATTCAAAAGTTTGGAGATGTCCAGTGACATGTAACTGGTGCTTCTAATCTAGACCAAAAAACAGGTGTTCTCCTTCACCAACATTTAGAACATAATTTAACACTCACATTTTTAAACAAAGTTTTCCAAACATATGAAACAATCCATCATGACAGGCAACGCTACCTCACGCCTTTCACACAGATATTACATGTGTGTATAAAAGAGAATATTTAAATGCGATATACTGTAAAATGAAAGGATGAAAATACACTAATCACTTGTTAATGCATAGGAAAGGCGTGCTGGCCTTAGTTAAGTAGTCAACTTTGTTATTAGCATTCTCTAGTAAAACAATTTGAGGCGACCAGCATTCACAATATCACGCTCTCTCTATGTCTTAACAAGTGAGTTTTGTATTTTCATCCTTTCCAGTATAGCATGCTTAAATATTGTCTGTTCTACAGACAGGTAATATCTGTGTGAAAGCTGTGAGGTAGCCTTGCCTGTCATGGTGGAATCTTTCTATGATTGGAAAACATTATGAGGAAATGTGAGTGTTATCTTATTGACTTTATTTTGGTGATGGAGCTCACCCTTTGTTGCCTAATCAAGGTTAATGTAGGCATGCAGCAATGTTGTTATTGCATAATGTTTGTTGCAGTTTTTTTCTGTAATGTTAATGTTGCACCAAGTTAAAGAAGGCACAAAGGGTCATTTTGGCCATTGCCAAATTTGTATTATGGCAAAATTATGTTTGCCTTTAAGCAAAACAAAAAAAAAGGCAAAACTAAAAATTTGTCTACTCTAGTTAACGTCTCTGTGTGATTTTTCACAATCCCTCACAACATACTAACAGACACCAACCAATGCAATGAAACAGTCATAGAATCATAAAGGCTTGAGTAATATATATTTAGACAGACTTAAAGCAACAAATTAGACCATAGACACAGCATTCTCTTGCCAAGAAGTTGCCCCCTCAGGTGAGATAAAGTAATTTGTGAATATATCACGCACTTTGAGGCCAGAGAGCGGTCTATGTTGAGGGATGATAGGTGGTCTCACCCTGCGCACATTGTCCGGCCTACGCACAACACCATCAGAGGAGGAACAATCATGGATCCTGGTGAAGTCATGCAGAACAACACAGGCTTTGACAACTTCATTCACATTTTGCTCACTCAACTGAATGGCAGACTGGAGTACTCACCATTTGGCATAAAGAACCCCAAAGGAACACTCCACCAGTCGCCTAGCACGTGATAGGCGCAAGTTAAAAATTCTGCGCCTGTGGTCAAGGTTGCGCCGGGGATATGGCCTCATGACATTGCGTGATAACTGAAAGGCCTCATCTGCCACAAGGACATAAGGGACTGATTGTTCGGGGGAGCCTGGTAGCTGGCGTGGTGGTGGTAGATCCAACTGGTTGGTGCGTAGCCGCCGACCCATTATGGAAGTATTGAAGACTCTAGAGTCTCCCGTCCTTCCATAGGCCCCAATGTCAACAATTATAAACTTGTATTGAGGGTCTACCAGAGCCAACAATACAACAGAAAAGTATTGTTTATAATTGAAGAATTGGGAGCCTGAGTTCGGCGGCTTACGCACCCTGATATGTTTGCCATCCAGGGCCCCAATACAATTAGGAAACTGGCAGTCCTCCTCAAAGTCCCTTGAAAACCTTAACCAGTCTTCCATCCTGGGCTCAGGTAGGACCACCTGATGGAGTCTTGTCCAGATTTGTGCACATGTAGACCTCACTATGCCTGAAATGGTTGACTTTCCAATGAGAAACTCATGGTGGAGGGCGGCATAAGACAGGCCAGTGGACAGGAAGCTGTAGAACAACAGAAATAGTACAGTTTAGAATGGCTAAAGTAAAAAACAATCAGTTACATGCCGACCAAACTTGGTAGGAAATGAGAGAGAACAACACACACATATTTGGTGGCACAATGACTAAGTGATATGCAGGACATATTAGATGTAACATTCTGCTGTGTCAGGTGAAACATATTTTGAGTAAGATGAGGGCATTAAACTTTGTCCAAGAAGGCCAAAAAGCATAAATGAACACACACATTATGAACACAGAGAATGTGGTTGTGGAGTACATACCGTATTGTGAGTAGAAGTCGCTCCTCTGCAGATATGGCTTTGCGCATCCTTGTGTCCTGGTAGGTGATCCCAGGGCGCACTGTCTCCAAGAGGCGATCAAATGTGGAAATGCTCATTCGACAGTACTGGTAAAATTTCTCCGGATGCTCCCGCAGAGACGAATAGAGGCGGTGAAAATGACCTCTTGTGAGTCGTTGCCTCAAAAGTGGATGGACCCACATGCGTCTCCTCCTCCGCGGATCCACTATCACAGGATATGGTTGGCCAAAGCGCCGTGACAAAAGCCAGTTGAAGAGAACCTGCTCAGTTGTGTTGAATCGCAGACCCTCTGCCATGCTGCACAAAGAACACCAACACACCTCGTGAAAGCAAGGTGACAAATGGACAGAATGGAGGCAGCCACCTGTTTCTGAGTGTTTAAAGGGAAGGTGCCGCAATTTTATATAATTTGCAAAAAAATAGTAAGTTACAAAACATGTTGTTTCAGCAAATGTTGTACTAACCAGGATTTATGGTTTGTTTGTAATAATGTTTTCATGTAGCCACTGGGCGCTGACATCTTGATTTGCAGATCTGTGGAGGACTCATACAGTCTGCAAATATGGCCGTCCCTGGACATAGAAGACTGCGGTCGGCTTCCGACCCCACATTGCAGCCTCAGTAGCAGAGAACTGGGCACGCCCCTGTGGGCTGCACCATTCACTGCTGTAGGTGTGGCTGGGCGCCATTTTACTGTAGCCCACTGCTATCTGCTGAGCTCCACTTACCCTCTATCACAGGACCACTTGTGGCATAACAGGTCCTGTGTTGTGAGGAGAGGCTGAAGATATGGAGAAGGTGGTCAGCAGAGGAGAGAAGCGCTCACTGGAGCCGGAGGATGGGGAGTGGTGAGTGCGGGTGACTTTCCTCTATGCTCCTCTGTCCTGCTTACTCCAGGCTCAGCCCTGTGCTTCCTGCTCCAGCGTCCTCCTGCTCTGTCTCCGCCTCCTCACTCACAGCCCCAGTGATCTCCGGTAATCTGTCACCTTTGCTTTTATGGCTGTCTGAGGAGGACAGTGACTTATACAGCCCATAGTCTAGTGTACGGGGGCTGGAAGTTTCACCAGTGTGGGCATATCTGTAATACTGTCTGCTGAGCCGTGTATCTAATCCTCTCCTGTGTGATACTGCCTGCTGAGCCGTGTATCTAATCCTCTCCTGTGTGATACTGCCTGCTGAGCCGTGTATCTAATCCTCTCCTGTGTGATACTGACTGCTGAGCCGTGTATCTAATCCTCTCCTGTGTGATACTGACTGCTGAGCCGTGTATCTAATCCTATCCTGTGTGATACTGTATTCTGAGCCAGGTATCTAATCCTCTCCTGTGTGATACTTTCTGCTGAGCCGTGTATCTAATCCTCTCCTGTGTGATACTGACTGCTGAGCCGTGTATCTAATCCTCTCCTGTGTGATACTGCCTGCTGAGCCGTGTATCTAATCCTCTCCTGTGTGATACTGACTGCTGAGCCGTGTATCTAATCCTCTCCTGTGTGATACTGACTGCTGAGCCGTGTATCTAATCCTATCCTGTGTGATACTGTATTCTGAGCCAGGTATCTAATCCTCTCCTGTGTGATACTTTCTGCTGAGCCGTGTATCTAATCCTCTCCTGTGTGATACTGACTGCTGAGCCGTGTATCTAATCCTCTCCTGTGTGATACTGCCTGCTGAGCCGTGTATCTAATCCTCTCCTGTGTGATACTGACTGCTGAGCCGTGTATCTAATCCTCTCCTGTGTGATACTGACTGCTGAGCCGTGTATCTAATCCTCTCCTGTGTGATACTGACTGCTGAGCCGTGTATCTAATCCTATCCTGTGTGATACTGTATTCTGAGCCAGGTATCTAATCCTCTCCTGTGTGATACTTTCTGCTGAGCCGTGTATCTAATCCTCTCCTGTCTGTTACTGTCTGCTGAGCTGTGTATCTAATCCTCTCCTGTGTGATACTGTCTGCTGAGCCGTGTATCTAATCCTCTCCTGTGTGATACTGCCTGCTGAGCCATGCATCTAATCCTCTCCTGTGTGATACTGCCTGCTGAGCCGTGTATCTAATCCTCTCCTGTGTGATACTGCCTGCTGAGCCGTGTATCTAATCCTCTCCTGTGTGATACTGACTGCTGAGCCGTGTATCTAATCCTCTCCTGTGTGATACTGACTGCTGAGCCGTGTATCTAATCCTATCCTGTGTGATACTGTATTCTGAGCCAGGTATCTAATCCTCTCCTGTGTGATACTTTCTGCTGAGCCGTGTATCTAATCCTCTCCTGTCTGTTACTGTCTGCTGAGCTGTGTATCTAATCCTCTCCTGTGTGATACTGTCTGCTGAGCCGTGTATCTAATCCTCTCCTGTGTGATACTGCCTGCTGAGCCATGCATCTAATCCTCTCCTGTGTGATACTGCCTGCTGAGCCGTGTATCTAATCCTCTCCTGTGTGATACTGCCTGCTGAGCCGTGTATCTAATCCTCTCCTGTGTGATACTGACTGCTGAGCCGTGTATCTAATCCTCTCCTGTGTGATACTGACTGCTGAGCCGTGTATCTAATCCTATCCTGTGTGATACTGTATTCTGAGCCAGGTATCTAATCCTCTCCTGTGTGATACTTTCTGCTGAGCCGTGTATCTAATCCTCTCCTGTCTGTTACTGTCTGCTGAGCTGTGTATCTAATCCTCTCCTGTGTGATACTGTCTGCTGAGCCGTGTATCTAATCCTCTCCTGTGTGATACTGCCTGCTGAGCCATGCATCTAATCCTCTCCTGTGTGATACTGCCTGCTGAGCCGTGTATCTAATCCTCTCCTGTGTGATACTGCCTGCTGAGCCGTGTATCTAATCCTCTCCTGTGTGATACTGACTGCTGAGCCGTGTATCTAATCCTCTCCTGTGTGATACTGTATTCTGAGCCAGGTATCTAATCCTCTCCTGTGTGATACTTTCTGCTGAGCCGTGTATCTAATCCTCTCCTGTCTGTTACTGTCTGCTGAGCCGTGTATCTAATCCTCTCCTGTGTGATACTGACTGCTGAGCCGTGTATCTAATCCTCTCCTGTGTGATACTGACTGCTGAGCCGTGTATCTAATCCTATCCTGTGTGATACTGTATTCTGAGCCAGGTATCTAATCCTCTCCTGTGTGATACTTTCTGCTGAGCCGTGTATCTAATCCTCTCCTGTCTGTTACTGTCTGCTGAGCTGTGTATCTAATCCTCTCCTGTGTGATACTGTCTGCTGAGCCGTGTATCTAATCCTCTCCTGTGTGTTACTGTCTGCTGAGCCGTGTATCTAATCCTCTCCTGTGTGATACTGACTGCTGAGCCGTGTATGTAATCCTATCCTGTGTGATACTGACTGCTGAGCCGTGTATCTAATCCTATCCTGTGTGATACTGTATTCTGAGCCGGGTATCTAATCCTCTCCTGTGTGATACTTTCTGCTGAGCCGTGTATCTAATCCTCTCCTGTCTGTTACTGTCTGCTGAGCCGTGTATCTAATCCTCTCCTGTGTGATACTGTCTGCTGAGCCGTGTATCTAATCCTCTCCTGTGTGTTACTGTCTGCTGAGCCGTGTATCTAATCCTCTCCTGTGTGATACTGTCTGCTGAGCCGTGTATCTAATCCTCTCCTGTCTGTTACTGTCTGCTGAGCCGTGTATCTAATCCTCTCCTGTGTGATACTGTCTGCTGAGCCGTGTATCTAATCCTCTCCTGTGTGTTACTGTCTGCTGAGCCGTGTATCTAATCCTCTCCTGTGTGATACTATCTGCTGAGCCGTGTATCTAATCCTCTCCTGTGTGATACTGACTGCTGAGCCGTGAATCTAATCCTCTCCTGTGTGATACTGTCTGCTGAGCCGTGTATCTAATCCTCTCCTGTGTGTTACTGTCTGCTGAGCCGTGTATCTAATCCTCTCCTGTGTGATACTGTCTGCTGAGCCGTGTATCTAATCCTCTCCTGTGTGATATTGTCTGCTGAGCCGTGTATCTAATCCTCTCCTGTGTGATACTGACTGCTGAGCCGTGTATGTAATCCTATCCTGTGTGATACTGACTGCTGAGCCGTGTATCTAATCCTATCCTGTGTGATACTGTATTCTGAGCCGGGTATCTAATCCTCTCCTGTGTGATACTTTCTGCTGAGCCGTGTATCTAATCCTCTCCTGTCTGTTACTGTCTGCTGAGCCGTGTATCTAATCCTCTCCTGTGTGATACTGTCTGCTGAGCCGTGTATCTAATCCTCTCCTGTGTGATACTGTCTGCTGAGCCGTGTATCTAATCCTCTCCTGTGTGATGCTGACTGCTGAGCCGTGTATCTAATCCTCTCCTGTGTGATGCTGCCTGCTGAGCCGTGTATCTAATCCTCTCCTGTGTGATACTGACTGCTGAGCCGTGTATGTAATCCTATCCTGTGTGATACTGACTGCTGAGCCGTGTATGTAATCCTATCCTGTGTGATACTGACTGCTGAGCCGTGTATCTAATCCTATCCTGTGTGATACTGTATTCTGAGCCAGGTATCTAATCCTCTCCTGTGTGATACTTTCTGCTGAGCCGTGTATCTAATCCTCTCCTGTCTGTTACTGTCTGCTGAGCTGTGTATCTAATCCTCTCCTGTGTGATACTGTCTGCTGAGCCGTGTATCTAATCCTCTCCTGTGTGTTACTGTCTGCTGAGCCGTGTATCTAATCCTCTCCTGTGTGATACTGACTGCTGAGCCGTGTATGTAATCCTATCCTGTGTGATACTGACTGCTGAGCCGTGTATCTAATCCTATCCTGTGTGATACTGTATTCTGAGCCGGGTATCTAATTCTCTCCTGTGTGATACTTTCTGCTGAGCCGTGTATCTAATCCTCTCCTGTCTGTTACTGTCTGCTGAGCCGTGTATCTAATCCTCTCCTGTGTGATACTGTCTGCTGAGCCGTGTATCTAATCCTCTCCTGTGTGTTACTGTCTGCTGAGCCGTGTATCTAATCCTCTCCTGTGTGATACTGTCTGCTGAGCCGTGTATCTAATCCTCTCCTGTGTGATACTGACTGCTGAGCCGTGAATCTAATCCTCTCCTGTGTGATACTCTCTGCTGAGCCGTGTATCTAATCCTCTCCTGTGTGTTACTGTCTGCTGAGCCGTGTATCTAATCCTCTCCTGTGTGATACTGTCTGCTGAGCCGTGTATCTAATCCTCTCCTGTGTGATATTGTCTGCTGAGCCGTGTATCTAATCCTCTCCTGTGTGATACTGACTGCTGAGCCGTGTATGTAATCCTATCCTGTGTGATACTGACTGCTGAGCCGTGTATCTAATCCTATCCTGTGTGATACTGTATTCTGAGCCGGGTATCTAATCCTCTCCTGTGTGATACTTTCTGCTGAGCCGTGTATCTAATCCTCTCCTGTCTGTTACTGTCTGCTGAGCCGTGTATCTAATCCTCTCCTGTGTGATACTGTCTGCTGAGCCGTGTATCTAATCCTCTCCTGTGTGATACTGTCTGCTGAGCCGTGTATCTAATCCTCTCCTGTGTGATGCTGACTGCTGAGCCGTGTATCTAATCCTCTCCTGTGTGATGCTGCCTGCTGAGCCGTGTATCTAATCCTCTCCTGTGTGATACTGACTGCTGAGCCGTGTATGTAATCCTATCCTGTGTGATACTGACTGCTGAGCCGTGTATGTAATCCTATTCTGTGTGATACTGACTGCTGAGCCGTGTATCTAATCCTATCCTGTGTGATACTGTATTCTGAGCCAGGTATCTAATCCTCTCCTGTGTGATACTTTCTGCTGAGCCGTGTATCTAATCCTCTCCTGTCTGTTACTGTCTGCTGAGCTGTGTATCTAATCCTCTCCTGTGTGATACTGTCTGCTGAGCCGTGTATCTAATCCTCTCCTGTGTGTTACTGTCTGCTGAGCCGTGTATCTAATCCTCTCCTGTGTGATACTGACTGCTGAGCCGTGTATGTAATCCTATCCTGTGTGATACTGACTGCTGAGCCGTGTATCTAATCCTATCCTGTGTGATACTGTATTCTGAGCCGGGTATCTAATTCTCTCCTGTGTGATACTTTCTGCTGAGCCGTGTATCTAATCCTCTCCTGTCTGCTACTGTCTGCTGAGCCGTGTATCTAATCCTCTCCTGTGTGATACTGTCTGCTGAGCCGTGTATCTAATCCTCTCCTGTGTGTTACTGTCTGCTGAGCCGTGTATCTAATCCTCTCCTGTGTGATACTGTCTGCTGAGCCGTGTATCTAATCCTCTCCTGTGTGATACTGACTGCTGAGCCGTGAATCTAATCCTCTCCTGTGTGATACTGTCTGCTGAGCCGTGTATCTAATCCTCTCCTGTGTGTTACTGTCTGCTGAGCCGTGTATCTAATCCTCTCCTGTGTGATACTGTCTGCTGAGTCGTGTATCTAATCCTCTCCTGTGTGATATTGTCTGCTGAGCCGTGTATCTAATCCTCTCCTGTGTGATACTGACTGCTGAGCCGTGTATGTAATCCTATCCTGTGTGATACTGACTGCTGAGCCGTGTATCTAATCCTATCCTGTGTGATACTGTATTCTGAGCCGGGTATCTAATCCTCTCCTGTGTGATACTTTCTGCTGAGCCGTGTATCTAATCCTCTCCTGTCTGTTACTGTCTGCTGAGCCGTGTATCTAATCCTCTCCTGTGTGATACTGTCTGCTGAGCCGTGTATCTAATCCTCTCCTGTGTGATACTGTCTGCTGAGCCGTGTATCTAATCCTCTCCTGTGTGATGCTGACTGCTGAGCCGTGTATCTAATCCTCTCCTGTGTGATGCTGCCTGCTGAGCCGTGTATCTAATCCTATCCTGTGTGATACTGCTCTCCTGAAATACTCTGTGCTGCTGTCACCCTGCTCCCAGAATCCTTGCTGCCTGCCATCCTCGGTGACCGAAGACCCCATTCCTCTCCTCAGATCCCGTCCTGGCGATGTGTGAAACCGAGGGGACAGTGGCCTGATGTATGGTGGAAGGAGCAGGGCGACAGCACCACAAAGTATTTCAGGAGAGCAGTGTGCTGGTCTGTGGGGGGCGCCCTGTTCGGTGCCAGGGATTGTACAAAGAGTGCTGTGTTTTATTCACATGGATGGACCGTCTGCTTGTCTGCTCCACAGAAATCCAGGAAACATTTCTGCTGATTGGTGACCTGTTCTGATCCAGACTTTACATGCAAAGACAGTCAGTAACATTGCAAGCTCCATCAAAATGGCGGCTCACTGTGTCTATAGATGTCATAGGTTTTTGTGCCAGATTTCAGTAGCTGCTCCCCCTAGTGTTAACAAGTGGAAATGCCAAACTTTTTAAAATTATTTTTCATATTTTGCAAAATTAAAAACAAACGATAATATTTTTTAAGAAAATGTAAACATTAATTCTTTACATTTTTTTCAATTGCTGAAAAAAAATTTTTTGGATGGCACGCACCTTCCCTTTAAATAGGGTGCAGGCTAATGATTTAAATTGTTTGCAGGCCTCAAAACCGTTAAATGTCCATTTTGCAAGGCTGCGAGAAACTCTCGCCATACGGATTGCGCCATACGGATTGTTCATTTTCACCGCCTCTATTCGTCTCTGCGGGAGCATCCGGAGAAATTTTACCAGTACTGTCGTATGAGCATTTCCACATTTGATCGCCTCTTGGAGACAGTGCGCCCTGGGATCACATTTCAGGACACAAGGATGCGCAAAGCCATATCTGCAGAGGAGCGACTTCTACTCACAATACGGTATGTACTCCACAACCACATTCTCTGTGTTCATAATGTGTGTGTTCATTTATGCTTTTTGGCCTTCTTGGACAAAGTTTAATGCCCTCATCTTACTCAAAATATGTTTCACCTGACACAGCAGAATGTTACATCTAATATGTCCTGCATATCACTTAGTCATTGTGCCACCAAATATGTGTGTTGTTCTCTCTCATTTCCTACCAAGTTTGGTCGGCATGTAACTGATTTTTTTTTACTTTAGCCATTCTAAACTGTACTATTTCTGTTGTTCTACAGCTTCCTGTCCACTGGCCTGTCTTATGCCGCCCTCCACCATGAGTTTCTCATTGGAAAGTCAACCATTTCAGGCATAGTGAGGTCTACATGTGCACAAATCTGGACAAGAATCCATCAGGTGGTCCTACCCGAGCCCAGGATGGAAGACTGGTTAAGGTTTTCAAGGGACTTTGAGGAGGACTGCCAGTTTCCTAATTGTATTGGGGCCCTGGATGGCAAACATATCAGGGTGCGTAAGCCGCCGAACTCAGGCTCCCAATTCTTCAATTATAAACAATACTTTTCTGTTGTATTGTTGGCTCTGGTAGACCCTCAATACAAGTTTATAATTGTTGACATTGGGGCTTATAGAAGGACGGGAGACTCTAGAGTCTTCAATACTTCCATAATGGGTCGGCGGCTACGCACCAACCAGTTGGATCTACCACCACCACGCCAGCTACCAGGCTCCCCCGAACAATCAGTTCCTTATGTCCTTGTGGCAGATGAGGCCTTTCAGTTATCACGTAATGTCATGAGGCCATATCCCCGGTGCAACCTTGACCACAGGTGCAGAATTTTTAACTTGCGCCTATCACGTGCTAGGCGACTGGTGGAGTGTTCCTTTGGGATTCTTTGTGCCAAATGGCGGGTACTCCAGTCTGCCATTCAGTTGAGTGAGCAAAATGTGAATGAAGTTGTGAAAGCCTGTGTTGTTCTGCATAACTTCACCAGGATCCATGATTGTTCCTCCTCTGATGGTGTTGTGCGTAGGCCGGACAATGTGCGCAGGGTGAGACCACCTATCATCCCTCAACGTAGACCGCTCTCTGGCCTCAAAGTGCGTAATATATTCACAAATTACTTTATCTCACCTGAGGGGGCAACTTCTTGGCAAGAGAATGCTGTGTCTATGTTATAATTTGTTTTTTTAAAAGTGTGTCTAAATATATATTACTCAAGCCTTTATGATTCTATGACTGTTTCTTTGCATTGGTTGATGTCTGTTAGTATGTTGTGAGGGATTGTGAAAAATCACACAGAGACGTTAAGTAGAGTAGACAAATTTTTAGTTTTGCCTTTTTTTTTTTTGGTTTTGCTTAAAGGCAAACATAATTTTGCCATAATACAAATTTGGCAAAGGCCAAAATGACCCTTTGTGCCTTCTTTAACTTGGTGTAACATTACAGAAAAAAACTGCAACAAACATTATGCAATAACAACATTGCTGCATGCCTACATTAACCTGGATTAGGCAACAAAAGGGTGAGCTCCATCACCTAAATAAAGGCAACAAGATAACACTCACATTTCCTCATAATGTTTTCCAATCATAGAAAGATTCCACCATGACAGGCAAGGCTACCTCACAGCTTTCACACAGATATTACCTGTCTGTAGAACAGACAATATTTAAGCATGCTATACTGGAAAGGATGAAAATACAAAACTCACTTGTTAAGACATAGAGAGAGCGTGATATTGGGAATGCTGGTCGCCTCAAATTGGGTTACTAGAGAATGCTAATAACAAAGTTGACTACTTAACTAAGGCAAGCACGCCTTTCCTATGCATTAACAAGTGATTAGTGTATTTTCATCCTTTCAGGTAACAGTATAGCGCATTTAAATATTCTCTTTTATACACACATGTAATATCTGTGTGAAAGGCGTGAGGTAGCGTTGCCTGTCATGATGGATTGTTTCATATGTTTGGAAAACATTGTTTAAAAATGTGAGTGTTAAATTATGTTCTAAATGTTGGTGAAGGAGAACACCTGCTTTTTTGTCTAGATTAGAAGCACCAGTTACATGTCACTGGATATCTCCAAATCTTTGATTCATAAATCCTCATATGTAGGGGAAGGGGAACGGGGAGGAACAGCCTGTGGGTGCTGCTGGACATTGTGGGCAACATCGCCCTGTGTGGGGCCATACTGTTGCCCATGATGCTGTAGTTGTCCAGCCTCCTGGGCCTGTTGGTGATACTGGCCAGAGTAATGATGATGGTGAGGGGCTTCTTGTTGGCTCTGGTAGGCCCATGGCTCATACCCACCAAGATAGCCAGATCGTCCCCAACCAGGTTGGGACCAGCCTCCAACACTGGGTGGGTACAAGTGGCCATATTGGTGGGGTTGGCTTGAGGAAGACATTTGGGGCTGCGGAATAGAAGGATGGGTAGGGGGAGGAAGGGCTTGAGGTGTTGGCCCACGTATTAGGGGCTGTTCAGACCCTGCTTGATCAAGCATCTGTGTGGATGGTCTCATGCGCATTAAATTTCTTGGTGAGAGCTGCCACCTCTCCAGAAATTCAAACACCTCATATGGGGTATTGGGGGGGTGCTTGCATCAAGCAGGATCTGAATACATACACAGTCACTGTAAACAATGTTTCTGTTTGTTTTCACTTTCACCCCAATAATCCTTCACTTTCTGCTAATTCCCCTAATCCCTACTCCTAGTAAGGAACTGTTCATCTCTTCTTCAATCCTCCCCATCCACCTCACCTCTGCCTCAAAACTGTTCCTTAACATACAATCCTCTGTCTCCAAACACAGACAGCCCCCTCATGCCCTCTCCTGCTCCCACCTGCTAACACTTTCTCTGCTCCTTCTCACTGCTGGTGATATCTCTCCAAATCCTGGTCCTCCTCACCACATTCCCACAGTCATTTCTACCTCCCATCCACACTCTATCACAACCTTCCGTAACCTCTCCAACCTTATACCCATTCACCCAGCCCCCGCTTCCCCAGTCCCACTAACAGGAGCTCTGTGGAACGCTCGCTCTGTCTGCAACAAGCTTTCCTACATCCATGATCTTTTTGTTACTACCAAACTTTCCTTCCTCGCCATCACCGAAACCTGGCTCACCCCTTCTGACACAGCCTCTCCTGCTGCACTTTCGTATGGCGGCTTCCACCTTTCTCACACCCCCCGCCCCAGCAGCAAACATGGTGGAGGAGTTGGTTTTCTCCTGTCAGATACCTGCTCCTTCACCCCAATCCCACTGCCACCCTCTGTTACCCTCCCTTCCTTTGAGGTGCACTCTGTGTGCATCTACTCCCTCTCCAACCTCCAACTGGCTGTCATCTACCGCCCCCCAGGGCCAGCCACCACCTTCTTTGACCACTTCACCACCTGGTTACTTCATTTCCTTTCCGCGGACATCCCTACTATCATCATGGGCGACTTCAACATCCCCATTGACACTTCCCTCTCAGCTGCCACTAAACTTCTATCTCTCACTTCCTCCTTCGGCCTCACTCAATGGTCTTCTACAGCCACCCACAAAGATGGCCACACACTGGACCTCATCTTCACCCGCCTCTGCTCCCTATCTAACCTCTCTAACTCACCTCTTCCTCTCTCTGACCACAACCTGCTCACATTCTCTTCCCTCTTCACTCCATGTCTACAATCCCCACCCCACAAACTTTCACACCCTCGCAGGAATCTTAAACACCTTGACCTACACTCATTCTCTGAATCCCTCCTCCCTCTTACAGATATAAGTTCCTTACACAATGCGGATGACGCTGCCGCTCTATATTACACCACAATAGCTGTAGCTTTGGAATCCGCTGCCCCACTTACACATACCAAAACTCGCAAAATCAACAGACAGCCCTGGCACACCAGCCTGACCAAAGAGCTGAGGCGAGCTTCCAGGGCTGCTGAGCGCAGATGTAAAAGATCCCACTCCAACGAGCACTTCATCGCATTCAAACAGTCCCTCACTACTTTCAAGACCACACTCGCCACAGCTAAACAAACCTACTTCTCATCTCTCATATCCTCCCTGTCTCACAACCCTAAACAGTTATTCAACACCTTCAATTCTCTCCTCCGCCCCCCAGCACCTCCTCCCTCCCCACTCATCTCAGCTGAAGACTTTGCCTTATTTTTCAAGCAGAAAATTGATAACATCAGGGACAGTTTTGGTCAACAACCCCCAGAGCCCTTCCTCCCGACTTCCCAGCCCTCCACCTTCAAAACCAACTTCTCCACCATTACAGAAGATCGACTCTCCACTCTACTCTCAAGATCACATCTCACCACCTGTGCACTCGACCCGATCCCATCCCACTTCATCCCAAACCTCACCACAGTCTTCATCCCAACCCTAACCCATCTCTTCAACCTATCACTAACAACTGGTGTTTTCCCCTCAAGCTTTAAACATGCCTCCATCACACCTATCCTCAAAAAGCCCTCTCTTGACCCATCCTCTGTATCTAGCTATCGCCCTATATCACTTCTCCCATACGCCTCCAAGCTACTGGAACAACACGTCTACCTTGAACTGTCCTCCCATCTCTCTTCTTGCTCCCTCTTCGACCGCTTACAATCTGGCTTCCGGTCACACCACTCCACTGAAACTGCCCTTACTAAGGTCACCAATGACCTCTTAACTGCCAAGAGCAAGCGACACTACTCTGTCCTCCTCCTCCTGGACCTGTCGGCTGCCTTTGAAACAGTGGACCATTCCCTATTATTACAGACCCTCTCATCCCTCGGCATCACAGACTTGGCCCTCTCCTGGATCTCATCATACCTAACAGACCGGACATTCAGCGTCTCCCACTCACACACCACCTCCTCACCTCGCCCCCTATCTGTCGGAGTCCCACAAGGTTCAGTCCTTGGGCCCCTGCTGTTCTCTATTTACACCTTTGGCCTGGGACAGCTCATAGAATCTCATGGCTTTCAGTATCAACTTTATGCTGATGACACACAGATCTACATCTCCGGACCAGATATCACCTCCCTACTAACCAGAATCCCTCAATGTCTGTCCACTATTTCATCCTTCTTCTCCACTAGATATCTGAAACTCAACATGGACAAAACAGAATTCATCATCTTTCCCCTATCTCACGTGACCCCCCCTACGAACCTATCAATTACAGTAAATTACTGCCCACTCTCCCCAGTCCCACAAGCTCGCTGCCTCGGAGTAATCCTTGACGCTGATCTCTCCTTCAAACCACATATCCAAACCCTTTCCACTTCCTGCCGACTTCAACTCAAAAATATTTCACGCATCCGTTCATTCCTCACCCAAGAATCTGCAAAAACCCTAGTCCATGCCCTCATCATCTCTCGCCTTGACTACTGCAACCTCATGCTCTGTGGCCTCCCCTCAAACACTCTCGCACCCCTCCAATCTATTCTAAACTCTGCTGCCCGACTAATCCACCTGTCCCCCCGCTATTCCCCAGCTTCTCCCCTCTGTTAATCCCTTCACTGGCTCCCAATTGCCCAGAGACTCCATTACAAAACCCTAACCATGACATACAAAGCCATCCACAACTTGTCTCCTCCATACATCTGTGACCTCGTCTCCCGGTACTTTCCTGCACGCAACCTCCGATCCTCACAAGATCTCCTTCTCTACTCCCGTCTTATCTCCTCTTCCCACAATCGCATACAAGATTTCTCTCGTGCATCACCCCTACTCTGGAACTCTCTACCACAACATATCAGACTCTCACCTACCATCAAAACCTTCAAAAAGAGCCTGAAGACCCACCTCTTCCGACAAGCCTATAAACTGCAGTAACCACCGATCGACCAAACCGCTGCACGACCAGCTCTACCCTCTCCTACTGTATTATCACCCATCCCTTGAAGATTGTGAGCCCTCGCGGGCAGGGTCCTCTCTCCTCCTGTACCAGTTATGACTTGTATTGTTTAAGATTATTGTACTTGTTTTTATGTATACCGCTCCTCACATGTAAAGCGCCATGGAATAAATGGCGCTAGAACAATAAATAATAATAATAATAATAATAATACATCCCCTAATACGGAGCCTGACCTCACGGGTAAGGGCACAGAGATAAAGGGTGAGGCTACGTGCATAGGCCTCCTCACCATCATCTGTAGTGACTCTGGACAAGTAATTCAGCACCCCTGTGTCCACATTGGTCCTGCTCTCTTGAATGGTGACCTGGCGCCTTCTTCTTATTCGCCGTGATGCTAGAGCAGCCTGTGGGGAGGACCTGATCTGGGCAGTTGGGCCGCTGCTCAAGTTGCCCATCTCTTCCAGGATGGGTGAGGTTGCAGCAGCAGACTGTCCTGGTGGTGTGTTGTGTAGGGCAGCCATTGTGTGTTCTGGTGATGCCTCCTCTTCAGCCATCCTTCTTGTAGGGGGAGAAGATGGGCCAGCCACCTCATCCCCTACAGGATCTATAATGGGCTCTGCCTCTGAGGCTGTTCCTCGATCCGTAAGGTTGGATTGAGTTCTGTTATGAAATAGAACAGAGGCAAAAATACATCAATATTTTTGTCCCTGTAAAGTATTTGTGTAATGTTTTTGTGTCATGTGGTGTGAGGTATGTACTTACGGTCTCAGAGCCAGAATTGGGGCGAGGAAGTTCAGCCGGTCATAGTAGATATATTTGCGCTTTACATGGCCAGCATCCCCACTCCTGGACCGCTGCTGGCGTTCCCGGCGGTACTGGTCCCGGATGCTTCTCCACCGTTTCATCACATCTTCCACTGCAATGTGACAGGAAAGATTGTCAAAATCACATATTTGAGAGGTCACATTTTCTAACAGTAGTCTAGGCATGGGGCCTTATGGGGTGTGCGTTCTAGCCATGGTGGCATATGTAATTGGGCCGATACCCAGGGTCTCATTAGCTCCCCTGAAACTAATTTTAGTGGCTAGGAGGATGAGGAGCTTGTGGCCTAACCCCTAATTATGGCTGTGTGAAGCCACGTGTCACATCCTAATGTAACGGCCTCATGAGGCTAAAAAAAGTACATGCACAGGAAGGGGGGGGGCTGATTGTAGAGTCATTTTATAGCGCGTGCTAACGTTAATGATATTTTTATGGTTGCACTTACGAATTTTATGCTGCTCATCACGTGGTCTGTCACCGAAGTCATGGTACATCTGGCAACAGATGCGCCTCCATGACGCCTCCTTTCTTGTGCGGTTCGCATAGTTTGCGTCGCGTGGGTCCCATATTTCTGGACGCTCCTGCACCAGCACAATGAGGAGCTCGACATTAATGTACGTGGACACCATGCTGCTGCTGTACTCCGTGGAGGCTGACTTCCTGGATGTCTGGAGCGCTTTTTGAGCTCATTTGCATGTCTAGGCTTCCTGATGATGGATTGGCCCATTTCCTGTTCACCAGCCAAAAGACCTGAGTATTGCTCGCAGGTCACATGTGTGTTCCGTGTGTAATCCGTATTTTTTGCGCACCCATTGACTTGCATTGGTGTGCTACGGGCGTAGTATGCTGACAATCGCAGCATGCTGTGAGTGGCACGGAGCGGAGGATACGGAGGAGAAATATACGCCTGGTGCGAGTGACCCCATAGAGAATCATTGGTCCGTGTCTAATGCGTGCTTTTTACGCCTCTCACTCTCCCGTATTCCTCGCCAGTGTGACCCCGGCCTTAAATGATCATCACAATAATTACACAATTGGACTGTTCTGATATCTTTTGGCTAATGTACTTGTGATCTTATTGTCATTGCACCTTTGATCTCATTGCTATTCATATTTATATAGAGAACAATTATGTTATGAGACTCTGCATGTTGGAATCACTGTCATATGAATCTGCAATGATATTAAATGCTCTAAATGATGGTGTTTTATTACAATGCTTGAATCCTTTGTCACCCAACCTATGAATTTTCTGAAAAGGTTAATGTTTCATTAATAACCCGTTATGGAGTGTGCTCTGTATTGCTGTGTTTCATCTTTTGGGCGATTCCTAATGTTATCTTTTGCATATGGTGCAACTTATAGGGCCCTTTTCACACTGCAGTGGTATTGTCCCAGATGTTTTCATCTAATATGTGCTGCAGGCGCGGCATGTAAAGGGTTTTGCCCTTTCAGATATAGTCTGAACTGTGGTTTCACATACTTACCCAGGATTGTTAAACGTGTGTGCTTGATGCTGAGCTACATTGTGAAAAGGATCCTTTCCAACAACGCTGAGGTTCACTCCCAAATGAGCATTATAACAAGCATACAATTGGATTGTTTTAGACATCCATTCTTTTGATTTTATTGTTATCCATACTATACAGAGAACAATTGTGCTAGGAGACTCTGCATGTTGGAATCACTGTCATATGAAGCTGCAATGATACTAAATGCTCTAAATGAGGGTGTTTTATTATAATGCTTGAATCCTTTGTCGCACAGCCTTTCTGAAATGGTTAATGTTTCACTAATAACCTGTTGTGGAGTGTGCTCTTCATTGCTGTGCTTCACCTCTTCTAATATTATCTTTTGCATATGGCGTTATAGGGCCCTTTCTACACTGCAGCGGCACTTTCCCAGATTCCTGCATTTAATATGTGATGCAGGCGCGGCAAGTAAAAGGTTTTGCCTCTTCAGATATAGGCTCTGAAAGTATGGTGATCGGGCTACAAAAAGATGGCGACGCGCATGTGCACCACACCTGAGTCTCCTGCTTCTTGCAGACGGACTCTATCATTTGTGGCGTGTGAATATGCCGTCATTATTGGGGTTTTCCTCCATGCACGCCACAATTGAGTGCTGAAAGCGGCTGCACCTGAGACCCGGGGGTGGCGGTGATGTACGCGACGGAGGATTGGACCATGACTGGGTGGGTTTACTATATAAATCAAACAGGTCTCAAGTCATGACACACACAATTTCCTTGAAAAAGCTAAAAAGGCGAAACGTGCGGCGGACTCCAGGAAATCTGTGAACAGGCGATTAAATGGGTGTGTGCTCATGTTATATGTGATTATCAGCATGGAGATTTTTTCCTCTATATGGCACTGTGCACTTTACAGACCACTATGTGTCTAGGTGGATATATGCTTATATGCTGATATATTTTTTCACTTTACCATTACCTGTATCCATTCCTTTATTCCTGTATTTGTGTGTATTTCATTTGGGTATGCATTCTTTCCTCTTACTTGTATTTCGTTTGTCTATTTATCTATGAAATTAATTTACTTAATAAAACTTATTTTTTATTTATGATATATCTCTTTGTGAGTGGTGTGTTCAGGATATTTTGTATCCACTTTTTGGTCAATGGAAAAACATGTTGGGGTCCATTTGTTGCTAATGTTGGCGCACTTACAGAATCCGTTGGTGCACATAATACAATACCAATAAAATCCCTCTCCTCAACAGGTGATATGTCTACTTGTGTGTTGAACCACAAGCCACAGCAATGTTTCTTTATAGAAAGCTTTAATATATTTCCAACAGTTTTGACAAGAGGAATGGGCCAAATTCCAACCAACTATTGTGAGGAGCATGTGGAAGGATATCACAAACATTTGACCCAAATTATTGAGCTTAAGAGCAATGGTACCAAATACTAATGAAACGTATGTAAACTTTTGACTTTGCAGTAAGTAATAAATATGCCTTAAAACAATCTCTCTCTTATTATTCTGGCATTTGGCAAAAATTAATGGTAATCTTAATTGACCTAAAACAGGAAAGGTTTATTCTGATTTCAAGTCAGATATTGAGAATAACATACATATGTGTCTTTTTATATAGTGTATGTAAACTTTTGGTCACTGGCGCTGTGTGTGAGGGGAGATATGTATCATGAAGTTTGCTTTCTTCCGTGGTCTGAAACCCACAATTTTCTCTCCAGCATGCTATGTGCCAAAGGTGTTAGCCCCTTAACAACCGGAGGTATTTCTGGTTTTGCATTTTCATTTTATGCTCCCGTTCTTTCTAGAGCCATAACTTTTTTATTTTTTGGTCAAAATGGCAGGGCTTAATTTTTTTCAGGATAAAATATACTTTTGAACAACACCATTGGTTTTACCTTGTTGTGTACTCAAAAACGTGAAAAAAATTCCAAGTGCGGTGAAATTGTAAAAAAACAGTGCAATCCCACAATTGTTTTTTGTTTTACTTTTTTACTAGGTTCGCTAAATGCTAAAAATGACCTACCGTTATGATTCTCTAGGTCATTACGATTTCAAAGACTCCAAACATGTATAGGTTATTTTTTATCTAAGTGGTGAAAAAAAATGCCAAACTTTGATAAGAAAAAAAAATTGTGCCATATTGATACCCGTAGCGTCTTCATTTTTCGTGACCTCAGGTTGGGGTGAGGGCTTATTTTTTGCATGCCAAGCTGTCGTTTTTAATCAAACCATTTTGGTGCAGATATGATCTTTTGATCGCCCGTTATTGCATTTTAATGCAATGTTGAGATAAGCAAACAAACTTAATTCTGGCGTTTTTACTTTTTTCTCTCTACGCCGTTTAGTGATCAGTTAATCCTTTTTATTTATCGGGCAATTCTGAACAAGATCATTCCAAATATGTCTATGTTTGATTTTTTTATTGTTTTATTTTGAATGGGGTGAAAGATGGGTGATTTTAACTTTTATATATTTTTATTTTTTTATATCTTTAAAACTTTTTTTTCACTTTTGGTATGGTTCAATAGTCTCCATGGGAGATTAGAAGCTGCCATAATCCGATCAGCTCAGCTACATGCAGGCAATGATCAGATAACCTGTATGTAGGAGAATACCTCACTTGGTATGAGTGCCGATCACTAGGCGGCGCTCATAGCAATCCGGCACTGACAACCATAGAGATCTAGAGGGGACCTCTGGTTTAATACCAACCCATCGGAGACCCGTCATAACGTGATAGGGGTCACCGATGGGCGGATTTCCGGCAAATTGCCTGAAGCACATGTTAAATTTCGCTGTCAGAGTTTGACATCGGCATTTAGCGGGTGAGTAGCCGCTGGTGAATCGTGATTCCACCCATGGCTGTTCCGGGCACATGTCAGCTGTTCCGAGATAGATGTGGTCGTACCGCTGGAGCCCACATCAAAAAGAGGGAGTCTTTCTATCGGCATAAATTTACGTCCAATGTTGGAAATTGGTTAAACCAGTCATTATAATGGTCTGGGTTTTTGGTGAGTAGGTGAAAGATGGGTGGGATGCCTGCTCATTTTATTTCCACCTCAAGGGTGTGATTGGCAGAGTTAAATGTCCAGCGACTGTTTTTTTCTGCTGTATGTTTGGAAGTAGGACGTCTCTAGATGCAAGCTTCAGTTGTAGCTGAAGTGTGCTGTATCTCTAAGGGCTGGAGACATACTGGTAAGGACTGTTTGCATGGACTTTTTATTTTAATTTGTGCCGGTAAGGCTGTTTTTGTGTTATTTGTTTTGTGACGTGTGAAGCAGTAAACCACCAAGAGACTTTAATACCAAGTGCGTTTACTTCGGGGGAGCGGTCGAGTGAGCCAACATGCCACAAGTGGTGTTTTTGGATGCGAGCAACATTCTGGGAATACGAATAGCAGCTGTGGACAAACCACATGTCCTGAATAAAGGTGACCACAAGCCAGGAGACAAAGTCAGGCAGTATGGCAGACCTGATTAAGCATCTGGTGAATGCACAGCAGCAGCAGCAGCTGGCACATCAGGAGACAAGTAAGCTGCTTACCCAGCAGATGCAACAGTAGCAGCATCAGTTAAAGCAACAGCAGCAATACCAACAGGACCAATTCAGACACCAGCAGTAGCAGATTGAGTTGCTTGCCGAGACCATTCGTGGGAGATCGGAAGCCTTTTCCACAATTACAGGTGAAGACTAGAGTTGAGCAAAACGGGTCGAAAAAATTCAAAAGTCGCCGACTTTCGCCAAAGTCGGGTTTCATGAAACGAAACCCGACCTCAGCGTGAGGTCGGCCGCGAGGTCGGCGACTTTAGCGCCGAAGTCGCGTTTCAAAACATGCTTCAGCGCCCTTTTTCAGCCAATGAGGAAGAACGGACACTGTGGGCAACGTGATGACATAGGCAGCGGTCCCCACCATCTTTGAGAAGGGCATGCAAGTGATTGGCTTGCTTTGGGGGGCATCACAGGGGGTATAAAAGGGCGTGCACGCCGACCGCCATCTTACTTCTGCTGATCTCAGTATAGGGAGAGATGCTGCTGCTGCAGATTTTGTAGGGAGAGCGTTAGGCAGGGAAGAAGAAAAAAAATCATCTGCTGCTGCTAGCGATTTTGCCTGTACAACACACCAGTCACTGTGCAGTGCAAGGGGAGGCTATATTTTGGTGGATCAGCTCTGTTGGTTGTTAGGCTGCCTTATAAGGCTACCTGATAGCTGCATTGCTGGTTTCACACTGCTTTGCAAACTGCTTTTTTAAAAGCAATCCTTTTTTTTTTTTTGTCCTGGTGAGATACTGAGCGTGCATTTTTTCACACCGTACAGCGGTGTACGCTGCTCTCTCAGTACCGTGTAACGGCTGTTATCACGGCCACAGTGAAGCTAAGGGTGTGACTCTGTAAGGATAAGTCGAGGAGTTGTTCCGTTCTTACAGACCTCCACTTTATAGTTTTGTCTGTTTTTCAAACAGTCTAGTCTATTTGCTGTTTGATTACATTCAAAACTATAGAGAGACAGGGTGTGTCAGTCCGTATACTAAAAAAACACGGAGCTTGACAATTTAACATACACCGGACAGCTGTGTACGTGCACGCTGATCTCTCAGTACCATGAAACAGCTGTTATCACGGCAACAGTGAAGCTAAGGGTGTGACTCTGTAAGGATAAGTCGAGGAGTTGTTCCGTTCTTACAGACCTCCACCTTATAGTTTTGTCTGTTTTTCAAACAGTCTAGTCTATTTGCTGTTTGAGTACATTCAAAACTATAGAGACAGCGTGTGTCAGTCCGTATACTAAAAAAACACGGAGCTTGACAATTTAACATACACCGGACAGCGGTGTACGTGCACGCTGCTCTCTCAGTACCGTGTAACGGCTGTTATCACGGCCACAGTGAAGCTAAGGGTGTGACTCTGTAAGGATAATTCGAGGAGTTGTTCCATTCTTACAGACCTACACTCTAGGGAGATTCCAATCCTTCCCTGTCCTATATAACATTTTTCACACCTGCCAAATTCATCCAGTCACACAGCGGTGTGATATACACTGGGCCTGACACAATACATCAGTGTCCAGAAGTGTGTAAGGACATTCCATTTCTCCTGTCTTATATAACATTTTTCACACCTGCCAAATTCATCCTGTCATACAGCGGTGTGATATACACTGGGCCTGACACAATACATCAGTGTCCAGAAGTGTGTAAGGACAATCCATTTCTGCCGTCCTATGTCACATTTTTCACACCAGCCAAATTCAGCCTGTCATAGAGCGGTGTGATATACACTGGCCTGACACAATACATCAGTGTCCAGAAGTGGTAGGAGAATTAAATTCTCCCCTGTCCTATATACACCTTATACCTTGTTTTATAGTTCCATATCATTGGTGGAATTGTGGGTACATTTTTCAAAAAAATGAGGAAGTGTGGTGTAAGAGGCCGTGTTGGTGGGCGGGGGTTGCCAGCTGTTAATGATGGTGTTGGTGTTATATCTGCTGGTAGTGACAAAAGCAAAATAACACCTAATGCAGGAGGTGTTAAGCCTGTGTCATTGTCTGGCTCCACAAGGCTTCGAAGGCTCCCTTTTCTGGGAGTAGGTAAACCGCTTTTAAAGCCGAAGCTTCAAGAACAAGTTTTGGCCTACATTGCTGACTCGGCTTCCAGCTCTATTGCCTCCTCTTCTGAACTTGTAAAAATAAAAGCACTGAGTCATCTTTGGAGGCTCATGGTCATGAACCACACCTTTCTTTGTGTCCTTCACCCCAACCAAAATTGAAGGATGCGGCAGGCCACACAACAGATTACTCCATGGAGCTGTTTTCACATACCATGCCTGGGTTATCAAGTGAAATGGTGAATTACCCAGGCCAACATGAATCTGACATGGAGTGCACTGATGCACAGCCACTGATAGATGATTCTGCTGGTACATTCACTCAGAGCACAACATTGTCCTCGCAGTGTACAGAGCCAGATTCTGACCCTGATGAAACTCAGGTGCCCCTTCCCGCATACTATACCACCGTACACGGTGACACAGAGGAAAGTGCACATGACATTGAAGAGGAGGTGATGGATGACCCAGTTGTTGACCCAGATTGGCATCCATTGGGGGAAGAGGGTGCCGCTGCCAATAGCTCTGAAGAGGAGGAGGAGCATCCGCAGCAGGCATCGACATCGCAACAGCTGTTATCTGGCAGGCACGGAGCAGTCCAAAAACGGGTTACAAAAAGCCAAAAAGTTGCTGGACTGCTTGGCCAGACGGTCAAAATAGCACAGCGTGCATGGACGCAAAATGTCTTCCATAGTAGGAAGAGTGCAGTGTGGCACTTTTTTGAACAAAATCCTCATGATCAGGCAAATGTTATCTGTAAGAAGTGCGCAAAGACCTTTAGCCGAGGGAAAAATCTGAAAAATTTGAATACCAGTTACATGCTTAGACATTTAACCACCATGCACTTGCAAGCGTGGACGGAACACCAAACCTCAAGTACCACATGTGCATATGCTCCCAAAGAAGGTAGTCATCAACGCTACATTGTTTCCCCCACTGTAAGCCCACCGGTTAGCACAGCAGCAAATGTTGAGGTGTCGTTGCAAGGCCAAAGCTGTCAGGGAATCAGAATGTTATATCAACGAAAGACTGAATCTAGGCCATCAGAAAGAACACCAACTCCATCACCATCATCAACCCTCTTTCAGTCCGCCCTGTTCACCGCTAGTTCCACCATAGGCATCTCTCAAGTCCAGCTCACCCTGCCAGAGACTATGAGTAGGGCAAGAAAGTACTCATCCTCTCATCCGCGTACACTGGGTTTGAACGCCCACATTGCCAAACTAATCTCGATAGAGATGATGCCCTATCGGTTGGTGGAAAGCGCAGCTTTCCTCGAACTCATGGCCTACGCAGTACCACTCTATGAACTACCCAGTCGCCACTTCTTTTCTCGCAAAGCCATCCCAGCCCTCCACCTTCAAGTGAAGGACCACATTGTCCATACACTCAAGCAATCAGTGAGTGGAAAGGTGCACCTCACAACTGATGCATGGTCCAGTAGGCATGGCCAGGGCCGTTACGTGTCCATCACTGCGCACTGGGTTAATGTGGTGGATGCAGGGTCCACAGGGGACAGCGGTGGTGGGACAGTGCTGCCTAGCCCACGGTATAGGAAACGGTTGGCTGTAGGCGTTCGACCCTCCTACTCCTCTAGAAGTGAAAGCTCGTCCCCAGAGCGCAGTCGCAGTAGCACTCCATCCGCAGCTGCCAGTGTTGCACACGAGGTGTCCACCTATCGATCAGCTAGTGGAAAGCGTCAGCAGGCTGTTTTGAAGATGATGTGTTTGGGCGACAGACACATCGCGGAGGTACTGGCCGACTACTTTCAGCAACAAACTGAGTCATGGCTGGGCAGTCTACATCTTGAGGCAGGCAAGGTAGTCAGCGATAACGGCCATAATTTTGTGGCTGCCATAGCCCTTTCAAAACTCAGACACATACCTTGCTTGGCTCACACCTTGAACCTTGTGGTGCAGTGCTTCCTCAATAATTATCCAGAGTTAACAGGCCTGCTCCAGAAGGTTCTAAAACTGTGCTCGCACATCCGCCGGTCGCCCGTACACTCCAGTCGTATGCAGAAGCTGCAGCGATTGCTACACCTTCCCAAGCACCGCCTAATTATCGACGTTGCAACAAGGTGGAACTCCACCCTGCACATGGTTGAGCGGCTGTGCAAACAGAGGCAGGCCGTAATGCATTTGTGGGAGGATACCCGGACAGGCACTTTGAGGGCAGACATGGAGTTGACAGGTGTGCAGTGGTCAAAGCTGAAAGACCTCTGTAAAGTCCTTCAGTGTTTTGAGGAATGCACACGGCTGGTAAGCGCAGACGACGCCATCATAAGCATGAGCATCCCACTTATGCGTCTGCTCATGCAAACTTTGACGCACATTAAGGAGCAGGCGTCTGCAGCCGAGGTTGACGAAGAGGAAGAGGAGGAGGAAATCCTTGATGACAGTCAGCCATTGTCTGCTTCGGGACCTCTCCTGGACGAGGTGGAGGAAGAGGAGGAGGGTGATGATGGGGATGATTATTTAGGGGAGGAGGATGCTTCTCGTGTGTCCAGAGAAAATGTTGGCGTGGCAAGGTCTGGTACAGGGTTTGTGCGTGACTGGAGGGATGTGGATTTGCCAGAAAGTGCTCCTCCACCAAGCCGTCGCACTGCATCATTGACACCGGGAACATTGGCCCACATGTCAGATTATGCCTTGCAGATCCTAAAAAGGGACCCCCGTATTGCCAAAATGATGAACGATGACGACTACTGGTTGGCCAGCATCCTGGATCCACGCTATAAAGGCATATTCGAAAACATCATGCCACAGGAGAACCTTGACCTAATATTGGCTAACAAACAAGCTCCTCTGGTAAACCGGTTGGTTGAGGCATTCCCAGCACACAGCAGCGGTGATGGTTCTCACACGAGCCATAGGGGCCAGGGGCAGCTTGGAAGAGGTGTTCGTGGTGCACACATCAGAAGTGGCGTTGGAGACAGGGGTTTCATTCATGACCATGTTGTGGACTGATTTTTCAAGTATCGCTCACACGACTGGTAATACTGCATCGATGGAAAGTGACAGGAGACAGCACTTGTCAACTATGGTTACAAGCTACTTTTCCTCCCATGTCGATCTTCTCCCTGACAGGTCATTACCCTTTGACTATTGGGCCGCTAAACTGGACACCTGGCCTGAATTGGCACAATATGCGCTACAGGAGCTCGCTTGCCCAGCTGCAAGTGTGCTATCGGAAAGAGTCTTCAGTGCTGCTGGATCAATCCTGACAGAAAAAAGGACCCTTCTGTCGACCCAAAATGTGGATGATCTAACCTTCATTAAAATGAACCATGCATGGGTTTCCAAGGATTTTGTCCCACCTTCCCCTGATGACACATAGGTTGACTGAAAAAAGGCTTGCTTTGGTCCTCCTCTTCCTAGGACTTGAACAATTTCACCTTTTGTAACAGTTGAATGTCCAACATCAACATATGCCACTTTCTAAAACTTGCTAACTGTGCTGCCTCCCCCCCATGGCCGGGGTCACCACCTAGTGCACGAAACCGTGCGAGTGCCGTTGCCCTGGACAGGTGGGTAGGCCGACTCTTGGGCGCGGGCACTGGCACAGGGTCCCTCATAGTGCAATCAAGTGTCTCTGACGGTGGTGGTGCACACCCACCGTCAGACACACCGCCGTACTATGAGGGGCCCAGTGCCAGTACCGATGCCCACGAGTGGGCCCCCTTGCTTTGGCAGAGCCCCAGCATTTGCAAACTTTACCTCTCCTTGCTCCTCCGCTGTGTAGTCTGGGCCGTCAAATCCATACTGGGCCTGACACCGCCTGAGCCTGCCTCCTGATCTATAGACATATATTTTGAATGTGTACACTATGCTATCCATACATGTTATCCAGTGATACGGTACCCTTTCTCACCTTTGTGCAATCACGTGTAATCCATACTGGGCCTGACACCGTCTGAGCCTGCCTCCTGATCTATACACATATATTTTGAATGTGTACACTATGCTATGCATACATGTTATCCAGGGATACGGTACCCTTTCTCACCTTTGTGCAATCACGTGTAATCCATACTGGGCCTGACACCGTCTCAGCCTGCCTCCTGATGTATAGACATATATTTTGAATGTGTACACTATCCATACATGTTATCCGGGGATACGGTACCCTTTCTCACCTTTGTGCAATCACGTGTAATCCATACTGGGCCTGACACCATCTGAGCCTGCCTCCTGATCTATAGACATATATTTTGAATGTATACACTATGCTATCCATACATGTTATCCGGTGATACAGTACCCTTTCTCACCTTTGTGCAATCACGTGTAATCCAAACTGGGCCTGAGAACGGCTGACGAGCTGTTAAGCAAGCTACAGCACCTGTGGTTTGCACACGTAAGTTTTTCATTTTTTCAGGAATGACGGTTAGGCCTAATTCCGGAACTGCGGTTGACCTGCACTTTCTGGGAAATCATCGTTCGCGGGTAATAATTGTAATCCCAGATCCCCATCACTAACGGTGTTCAGCGGGTTATCTGCACCTGTAAGCGACAAACGCTGGCCCTTTCAGTGTAGCGCACATGCAGCCACGGACATGTAAGGGCATGACACACCAGTTATTGGCCAATCTCACGTGCCAGAGCCTCGCGTGTCCCTCTAGTAAGCCGGACTTGGACCGCGGGGCATGACGGAGTCTCGTTCGTTAACGGAATTAAGCTTGCAATGTGTGCATCTTTTTTGTTGCTGGATGGTTGAGGTTGCCCGTGTTGAGTCAAATTACGCCGCAGGCTTCACTCCTGGTGGTGCCCTTCTGGACATTCCTTTAAGGTTCAGCTTTGCAACCATACTGCCCACGTAAAACAAACACTTTGCCTTCATGAACGCTGTTTGGAGGGTCGTGACTCGTGTGAATAACGCCGCCCAGTCAGTTAACCTGCTAGAGAGATCCTTCGTTGCTCCCAAGCATGACATCACACTCCCTAGGAGGAAGGTAATGCCACTGTGGCGACCGTACTCCTGGGGGCGACACAAGTGCACTGTTGCCCAGCCACTGCTCGATGAATCTGCTGGTACATTGACCCAGACCACTACATTCCCCTCGCACTCTACACGGCCTGAATCTGACCCTGATGAAACTCAGGTTACCCTTCGTATATACAGTTCCATCTTACACGGTGACAAAGAGGAAGCTGCAGATGAAAGTGCAGGTTCAGCCCACCCGCCGTCAGACACACCACCGTACTACCAGGGGCCCTGTGCCAGTGCCGTCGCCAACGAATGGGCCCCCCCTGCTTGCTCAGGATCACAGCACTTGCAAGGTTGAAATACTGTGCAGTGAGATGGAAGATGGGGACGACGAGGAGTCCAGACAAGTACAGGGATTCCCTAGCGAGGAGACTTATTTCATTGTTTTCAATGTTGGGACAGCAATTTTTGGGGAGCACTATACTCTGGAGAATGATAGATGTGGCCCACCATACCCTGGAACATTCCAAAGGTGGACATCAGACACTGGAGCAGCATTTACAGGGCCCATTATACACTAGAGCATTAGAAATGGGGCCCTTATGTATGGAGCATTATTTGGGCCCATAAGACAGTGGAGCTTCATCCATGGGGACCAACATATACTGTAGCATTATGTGGAGCTCATCATATACTGTATGGAACATTATATGGGACCAATGATTCTGTATGGAGAAATAAATGGGCCTCGTCATGAGATGTAAAAAGTGAGGTATTTTTCTTTGTAGTATACCACTATTTCTCTGCCGTATCGGAGCATGGTGAGTTGTGGTATGTGTTAAAGGGGTGCTCTTTCGCCCAGGGCACATGAAAGCCTGGAGCCAGCCCTACCCCCCCACAACTTTAGCCAAATAACCCCCATTTTTCAGTGCGTAACTAGTATTATGAAGTAAATAAAGGGTGACAAGCTTCAGTAATAACAATTTATGCTTTTGGCATTCAAATGGGCACTGTAAGTTTGTTTCCTGTCCTCCTCTCACTGCTGACTTTTCTTCCCCATTGACTTACATTGGGTTTCGTGTTTCAGTCGGACCCCCGACTTTTCCCTATAGTCGGCCGATTTCGTTCGACCCGACTTTTGCGAAAGTCGGGTTTCGCGAAACCCAACTTGACCATAAAAAAGGCAAAGTCGCTCATCTCTATTTATGGGGCCCCCTTTGAGACTCCGCCCAGGCTCCACCCCCAGTTCTGCCTCCACCCTAACTCCTCCTCCACCATGCGAACCTTCCAAAATCCCTCTGCCCTTTCATCGAAAAACTTCACCATGCCCTCATCAATCACACATTAACACCATATCACGTACCTAGCCATCAGTTTTTATTTTGACCAAAGGATTTTTTTAAGCCTGCCACCACGACAAGGTAGACTCTATTGGCAGGGCCCTTCTCTACTCTAACCTATTAAACATTTGTAAACTTATTTTTGTTAAAAGTTTTTGTTGGTAACCTTTTTTGTTTGTCAACTTTTTTGTAAACTTTTTTTGGGTATATTTTAATTATCTTTCAAGGGAATGTGTCACATACATTTTTTAAACTAATTTAAAAAATATACAATTATATTGTGTATTTCTGGTTGCAGATTATTGTATTCTGCTTTCTGTATATTTATGGAAACTGCTCTATCTCCTGTTTAGAGATATGGACATATGCACATGTGTGTATATCTATCTTAAGACATAATAGGAGACTCTTTCCTTGGGAGACTTTCCAATACATGTTCATTTCTCATCATTTATACTGACATGTATATGTAGCTGTGCAGGAAGGGGAAGAGGTAATCATGACACTACCTATTTTGAATGGTGGATTCTGTTATCTGTGATTGCAATCTTGGCAGTTATGATAGAGGAAACAGCTGAAAAGGGATCTCTTATGGAAGTGTAAGCCTACTAGAAAACCTGTTAATTATTTAATGATAAAAGTGATAATATATTTTAAAGTAAATTCTTCCATAACGTTAAACTATTACAAGGATTGGACATGTTATGGTTATTGTTGACAAAGGTGTTTGAGTTAAGGCGCTTACTAATATGGCCTTTCTTGAATTTTGGCACCAAATCTGAAGAATGGGAAACAGAAATATAGGCTATGCGGAATACCTGCACTAAGTGGCTTTTAATCATCTCAAACACATTGGTTAACAAAAACCAGAGTGGTCAATTCCCTTAACATAAAAGGTTCGTAACACATTCCCAGTAAACATTTTGCTAACTAAATCTATTAAAAAGAGTCATTTAGTGAAATCCTTTGGTCAATTACGTGAGTGCAAAATTAACCCCTTAACGACCGCCGATACGCCTTTTAACGGCGGTAATTAACGGTACTTAAACTACAGCGCAGTGAATTCACGGCGCTGTGGAGTAAGTAAATAGCGCCCCCCAGTGTCGGATTTTCTCCGGGGTCTGGCTGCAGGGGGTAGCTGAGACCCCAGAGAACATGAATCGGGTTATTTTTTGCCGACCTGGCTTTTGCAATCGCCGTTATTAACACTATAACGGCGACTGCAAAAAAAAAAAGCCGCAATTTTGCATTTAATTTCTCTTTCCTCTGATGTGATCGCACATCAGAGGAGAGAGAAAGAGGGTCCCCGATCCCCCCCGGTACCTCTACGTGGTCCAGGGTCCCCTCCCGGTGGTCCTGTGTCCCGCCGGTGTCCTCCGGTGGGCGCCGCCATCTTGGATCCGGAGAAAATGTCAGGCGTATGCGCAGTGCGCCCGCCGGGAATCTGCAGGCTCCGGCTGGCAGATTCCACTCATTCATTTTGATCACTATGATAAACTATCATAGTGATCAAAATGAAAAAAATAGTACATAACCCTCCCGTTTATCACCCCCTTAGTTAGGCCAACATATCAAAATAAAGAAAATATTTTTTTCATTTTTCCATTAGGGTTAGGGTTAGGGCTAGGGTTAGGGCTAGGGTTAGGGTTGGGCTAGGACTAGGGCTAGGGTTAGAATTAGGGTTAGGGCAAACTAGGATTAGGGTTAGAATTAGGATTAGGGATTAGGGTTAGGGGTGTGTTGGGGTTAGGGTTGGCGCAAGAATTGAGGGGTTTCCACTATTTACCAACTTTGGGGGTCAAAAAATTGGGGTCTAAAAAAAATCACTTTTGTGGAAATAAAAAAGACTTTTTATTTTCGCGGCTCTGCGTTTATAAACTCCTGTGAAGCGCTTGGGGGTTCAAAGTGCTCACCACACATCTAGATAAGCTCCTTGGGGGGGTCTAATTTCCAAAATGGGGTCACTTGTGGGGGGTTTCCACTGTTTAGGTACATCAGGGGCTCTGCAAACGCAACATGACACCCGCAGACCATTCCATCAAAGTCTGCATTCCAAAATGGCGCTCCTTCCCTTCCAAGCTCTCCTATGCGCCTAAACAGTGGTTCCCCCCCACATATGGGGTATCAGCATACTCAGGACAAATCGCACAACAACTGTGGGGGTATGATTTCTCCTGTTACCCTTGTAAAAAAAATTTGGGGGCGAAAAGATGATTTTATGTGGAAAAAAATGGATTTTTTATTTTCATGGCTCTACGTTATAACCTTCTGTGAAGCACTTGAAGGTTCAAAGTGCTCACCACACATCTAGATAAGTTCCTTAATGGGTCTAGTTTCCAAAATGGGGTCACTTGTGGGGGGTTTCCACTGTTTAGGCACATCAGGGGCAGTGGTGGGATTCAAATTTTTAACAACAGGTTCTGTGTTTGTGTGTAGGAAAACCACCACCATTTTAAGCCACACCCCTTTTAAGCCACACCCATTATTAAACCACAACCATTTACACGCACCTTTTCCTCAAACATATACAAGTAGGGGCGCAGTCAAACAGTTGAAAAATAAATAAATTGGAATGGTCCCAAATAGGCAGGCACAGGTCCCTATAGACAGCACAGGTCCCCAATAGGCAGCATTGTTCCCTATAGGCAGCACAGGTCCCCATAAGGCAGCATTGTTCCCTATAGGCAGCACAGGTCCCCAATTGGAAGCATTGGTCCCAAATAGGCAGCATTGTTCCCTATAGGCAGCACAGGTCCCCAATAGGCAGCACAGATCCATAATAGGCAGCACAGGTCCCCAATAGGCAGGCACAGGTCCCCAATAGCAGGCACAGGTCCCTAGTAGGCAGCACAGGTCCCCAGTAGGCAGGCACAGGTCCCTAATAGCCTAGGCAGCACTGCACAGGTCCCCAATAGGCAGCACAGGTCCCCAATAGGCAGCACTGGTCCCCAATAGGCAGGCACAGGTCCCCAATAGGCAGGCACAGGTCCCAAGTAGGCAGCACAGGTCCCCAAAAGGCAGGTACGCAGGTCCCCAATATGCAGCACATACAGACAGTAACTCACTGACCCGGCGTTGGCGTTGGACTGTGTACCAGATACACATGCTGCGGTGACTCCTCCAGCGAGCTCCAGTTACCCGCCAATGCCGCACTGCGCCGCAGGAATCAGTGCGCGGGGGCCTCTGGGGTGTGCTGTGCTCTGTCCAGTAGTCAGAGACAGGGCAGAGCAAGCACGTATCAATGCGCGGTATCCGGCACGGCGGGCGGGACTAGGAAGCAGAGCAAGAGTCCTCCTCTGCTCCTGCTCCTTGCCGGCTGCATATCAAAGTACCGGTTCGCGGCTGTGAATCTCCCCGGTTCGGGGAACCGGCTGCTTTTTTAACAACCGGTTCCACCAAACCGGGGAGAACACGCTGAATCCCACCCCTGATCAGGGGCTCTGCAAACGCAACATGATGCCCGCTGACCATTCCATCAAAGTCTGCACTCCAAAATGGTGCTCCTTCCCTTCCAAGCTCTCCCATGTACCCAAACAGTGGTTCCCCCCACATATGGGGTATCAGCATACTCAGGACAAATCGCACAACAACTGTGGGGGTATGATTTCTCCTGTTACCCTTGTAAAAATAAAAATTTGGGGGCGAAAAGATCATTTTTGTGGAAAAAAAATGGATTTTTTATTTTCACGGCTCTACGTTATAAACTTCTGTAAAGCACATGAAGGTTCAAAGTGCTCACCACACATCTAGATAAGTTCCTTAAGGGGCCTAGTTTCCAAAATGGGGTCACTTGTTGGGGGTTTCCACTGTTTAGGCACATTAAGGGCTCTCCAAACGCAACATGGCATCCGATCTCAATTCCAGCCAATTCTGCGTTGAAAAAGTCAAACGGCGCTCCATCCCTTGCAAGCTCTGCCGTGTGCTGAAAAAGTGGTTTACCCCCACATATGGGGAATTGGCGTATTCAAGAGAAATTTTACAACAAATTTTGTGGTTGATTTTCTCTTTTAACACTTGAGAAAATAAAAAAAATTGGTTCTGAAGTAAATTTTTTGCAAAAAAAGTTAAATGTTAATTTTTTTCCTTCCACATTGCTTTAGTTCCTGTGAAGCACGAAAAGGGTTAATAAAGTTCTTGCATGTGGTTTTGAGCACCTTGAGGGGTCTAGTTTTTAGAATGGTGCCACTTTTGGGTATTTTCTGTCATGTACACTCTTCAAAATGACTTTAAATATGATGTGGTCCCTAAAAAAAATGGTTTTGTAAATTTTGTTGTAAAAATGAGAAATCGCTGGTCAAATTTAACCCTTATAACTTCCTAACAAAAAAAAGGTTGCTTCCAAAATTGTGCTGATGTAAATTAAACATGTGGGAAATGTTATTTATTAAGAAATTTGTGTGACACATCTCTCTGATTTAAGGGCATAAAAATGTAGTTTTAAAATTGCAAAATTTTCAAAATTTCTGCCATATTTGCGTTTTTTTCCTAAATAAACACAAGACTTATCGAAGAAATTTTATGACTATCATGAAGTACAATATGTCACGAAAAAACATTCTCAGAAAGCGCGGGATCCATTAAAGCGTTCCAGAGTTATAACCTCATAAAGTGACAGTGGTCAGAATTGTAAAAATTGGCCCGGTCATTAAGCTGCAAACTGGCTCCGTCACTAAGGGGTTAAAGTGCAAAACAAGAAAATAAACAGACACACAAACAAACAACTGTAACCAATCATTACAATGAAAATGAGATGATTTTGTGAGGTCAGAAAAGCAAGCTAAAAACAAAGAATCATCTAAAGGTGCGACACTTTGAGACACACTGGGTACTGCCCCTGATGAAGCCAGGTCTCCTGGCGTAACGCGTCGGGCATCCCTGGGCCCCGCCTTCCTCATTACTTGGTTCATATGCTGCTCTAGCTGGATGTGCTACTTGGCCTAGGTTCAGGTTTTATTGGGCACTATTTCTTGCTGCACTTTTGATTCTGCATCAAGCAGTAGGATTTCTTGCTGCTTTTTTTCAGCCTTTTGATTCCATCAACTCAGCCATTATTTCATGATTGAAGGGTTATTTGTCTGCATTTAGTCCTCTTTAGTGGTTGGTCTTGGCAGGGGTCTTTTTAACCCTATTGTGAGTTTTTGCATTTTTCTTATGGCCTTTGGGCATTTTTAATGTTTTTTAATGTTCTCAGTGTGTTGTGCAGTGTCATAATAAAGGATACTTTCTTCACTTCACTTTAGTCTGGTGATCCCTGTTTTGTACATGCTCTTTTCTTTTCTTGTACAGTGTGTTATTGCATGTACGGGGGATCCCAAGCAGTGGTGCCCTCCAGCTCCTTGCTTACTAAAACAAAGAATATTGCACACAATCTATGAAACTGGACCATAATAAATACGTATTTACAAAAATGTAAGAAAAACAAGGCACTGAGCTAAGAAGTGAGCCCTGATATAAAAAGGGACATAATTATAAGTCTAAGCAGGGTCGGACTGGGGTGTCTGGGCCCACCAGGGGAATGGACTCGAGGGGCCCACCCTACAGTTATATGCAAATATCTGTCAGTCGTTATCCCCATTATAGTGGACATCGGCTGTAAAACACAGGCGGCTCCTGCACATCTAATGTGCGCCCCCGTAACTGGGATGCATAATTACAGTAGCTTACATTAATGGGGTTCTTTGGTTAAAACAAGCTATCACTGATCCATGGGCTCCACAGGATAGGTGATCACTTAGGTCCGACCATTAGAAACTGCACCAATTGGAAGAATGAATAAGTTTTATCCCTGATAGGACACTTATCCCCATTTTAAAATGGAGCGGCAGGTGGGATACCTGACCGAAGCTCCATTCATTCTCTTTGGGGCTTCTATAAATAAACAAGTGCAGCCACTGAGGGAATGAATGGATCAGTGATCAAGTCAGACATGCCACTCCAGTTTAATGGGGATAAAAGCTCCACATTCTGCCGATTGGGTCCACATAGTCTGCCATACAATATTATGGGCAACCACATAGTCCACCATACAGTATTATAGGCACCCACATTGTCTGCCATACAGTATTATGGGCAACCACATAGTCCACCATAACATATTAAGGGCACCCACATTGTCCACCATACAGTATTATGGGCAACCACATAGTCCTCCATACAGTTTTATGAGCACCCACATAGTCCACCATACAGTATTATGGGAAACCACATAGTCCGCCACACAATATTATGGCAAACCACATTGTCCACCATACAATATTATGAGCACCCACATAGTCCACCATACAGTATTATGGGAAACCACATAGTCCGCCACACAATATTATGGGAAACCACATTGTCCACCATACAATATTATGAGCACCCACATAGTCCACCATACAGTATTATGGGCACCTCATAGGCCTCCATACAGTATTATGAGCACCCACATTGTCCGCCATACAGTATTATGGGAAGCCACATAGTCTGCCATACAATATTATGAGCACCCATATAGTCCACCATACAGTATTATGGGCACCTCATAGTCCACCATACAGTATTATGGGCACCTCATAGTCCGCCATACAGTATTATGGGCACCACATAGTCTGCCATACAGTATTATGAGCAATCACATTGTCCACCATACAGTATTATGGGCAACCACATAGTCCTCCTTACAGTAGAATGAGCACCCACATAGTCCGCCATACAGTATTATGGGAAACCACATAGTCCACCACACAATATTATGGGAAACCACATAGTCCGCCATACAGTGTTATGGACACCTCATAGTCCGCCATACAGTATTATGGGGATCTCATAATCCGCCATACAGTATTATGGGCAACCACATAGTCCGCTATACAGTATTATGAGCACCCACATAGTCCACCATACAGTATTATGGGAATCAACATAGTCCGCCATACAGTATTATGGGCTCCACATAGTCGTACATACAGTATTATGAGCACCGACATTGTCTGCCATACAGTATTATGAGTACCCACATAGTCCGCCATACAGTATTATGGGCTCCACATAGTCCTACATACAGTATTATGAGCACTCACATAGTCCTACATACAGTATTATGAGCACCCACATAGTCCTACATACAGTATTATGAGCACTCACATAGTCCTACATACAGTATTATGAGCACTCACATAGTCCTACATACAGTATTATGAGCACCCACATAGTTCGCCATACAGTATTATGAGCAATCACATTGTCCACCATGCAGTATCATGTGCAACCACATAGTCCTCCATACTGTATTATGGGCACCCACATAGTCCTCCAAACAGCATTATGAGCACCCACATAGTCCGCCACACAATATTATGGGAAACCACATAGTCCGCCATACAGTATTATGAGCACCCACATAGTCCACCATACAGTATTATGGGCACCTTATAGTCCTAAACAAAAGGGATGGAGGGCACCACTTAATATATTCCAAAAAGACAGGAGGGCTCACTAAGGGCATGTAAAGAACATGGAATCCAAGAACAAGAAAAAGATCGCGCCCATAATCAATGAGAACCTCAAACATGTATAAAAAACATGACACTTTATTAAACAGCTATAATACAACAGCAAAAAAAAACACATGATATTAAAAATATTTAAAAAACAGAGAAATCCTGTTCAAAATCATGCCCTATAATAAAGGCAATGATAACCCCACACCTGAAAATTTCCCCTGAACAGCACAAAAGATATATATGTGTATATATATAGGAACCGCTACAGGTGGTCCAACATTCACCACTGGATAATAATTAGACAATTCTGGGAGAGATCCACCAAAAAGTCAGACAAGCGGATCCGTTCTCAAGTGATGTGAACGGATGGCACAGGATCCGTTTTCAGACGGATCTTGAAAATGAGGAAATTTAAAGGAACCGCTGGCCGGGAAGAGGAGAGAGAGAGAGAGAAAGAGAGAGAGAGAGAGAGAAAAGAGAGAAAAGAGAGAGAGAGAGAGAGAGAATTTTTTTTTTGTCCGGCACCCAGAAAGAATTTCGGGTTAAATGAGTGTCTGGAGGATCCGCCAGAGAAAAAAACGTTACAAGCTCCGTTTTGAAGTCTTTGAGGATGGTGACGGACAGCAACTTTTGGCGGATCCTCAAAAAAAACGGATACAACGGACAGCAATCCGTCACAATCCGCCATTAATGCAAGTCAATGGGGAAAAAAAACGGATCCTCAAAAAAAAATTAAGGATCCGTTTTTTTCAAAACCTGGCGGATTGTTACGGATTGTAAAAAACTGAAGTGTGAAAGAGGCCTAATACAGTTACAAATAATTGCTGTCATACAGACCCAGATATGAAAAGTAGATTAAATATAGAAAAGTACCAGCAAGGGACTTAGAATGGATACCAAAAAAATACCCCAGAAGAACTAGACAGTATACACAATAATTTTAGAGTGCATGTAGCTGAAGCCTATAACTAGTGCCATATGGGTCCAATAAAGCAAGCATCCAAATATCAAGGAGAGAAGGCAATAATAGCCACACTCAAGCCAGACTTTTTAAACAATCGCCAGGAAATAATAAGACTGGCAAACTGCAATACAAGAGACAGATAAACCTATTCCCAAGGCAAAAAAAGTTCACACATCAGTTACATGCGGAGCCAAAGATGCGAGCCAGGGCCCTGGCAAGGGGGGGAGAGAGAGAGAGAGGTGGGGGAGAAATTCCCACGCGTATCGCCACAGATTGTGGCTTCCTCAGGGAAGGAAGAGCATGTGCTGCTTTGCATTTGCACGCTATATATACCCATATAATCAGAATATGTTATTCACCTGTGCAATTTGAAAACCACATGGAGATGTATGGATGCGGCCATCTTGTGATGCTCACGCAGGAACGGGGACAAATAAAGTTAGATAAAAAAAAGGTAAGTGTACTGTGCATATGCAAGAATGTCAGAGACACAGCGAGCACAAATCCACATAACATGCAGTCTCATTCAACTGCACAGGCGCCAAATTTTATGTGACAAAGTCGGCGCTTTTTTTGAGAGACATCCACCTGACATATGTCCAAAAAATGAGATAGGAAAACTAAAGGAATTTACATAATAATTCGAGAAAGCAGACATATTGCACATGCGCTGTACATCGGACATATACTGAACGTTATTTGCAATCACAATCCGATGCGCAGGCGCCTAACACAATCTAACAGTTATGACACCTTAGATAAAGGGTCCACCTCTTGCGTGCCCAAGACATAGTGGGCATTAGAGTTGAGCGAAACGGGTCGAAAAATTTCAAAAGTCGCCGACTTTTGGCAAAGTCGGGTTTCATGAAACGAAACCCGACCCTAGGATGAGGTCGGCCACGAGGTCGGCGACTTACGCGCCAAAGTCGCGTTTCAAAAGTTTGTTTTGCGCTCTTTTTCAGCCAATCAGGATCCACGGACACTGTGGGCAACGTGATGACATAGGCAGGGGTCACCACCATCTTTCAGAAGGGCATGCAAGTGATTGGCTTGCTTTGGTGGGCGTCACAGGGGGTATAAAAGGGCGTGCACGCCGATCGCCATCTTACTTCTGCCGATCTCAGTATAGGGAGAGATTGCTGCTGATTCTGTAGGGAGAGCGTTAGGCAGGGAAGAAGACAAAAAAACTGCTTCTGCTGCTAGCGATTTGGCCTGCACAACACACCAGTCACTGTGTGTGCAGTGCAAGGGGAGGCTATATAGTGGTGTATCAGTGGTGTTGGTTGTTGGGCTGCCTTCTAAGGCTTCCTGACATTCCTGCATTGCTGTTTACCCACTGCTCTGCAAACTGCTTTTTTAAAAGCAATCCCAATTTTTTTTTTTTGTCCTGCTGAGAAGAAAAAAAAACTGCTTCTGCTGCTAGCGATTTGGCCTGTACAACACACCAGTCACTGTGTGTGCAGTGCAAGGGGAGGCTATATAGTGGTGTACCAGTGGTGTTGGTTGTTGGGCTGCCTTTTAAGGCTTCCTGACAGGCTGGCATTGCTGTTTACCCACTGCTCTGCAAACTGCTTTTTTAAAAGCAATCCAATCTCCCTTATCCTCTAGTCACTTTTGTCACAGCTGTGCCATCGAGCCTGTGACATAGCTCTCAGATATCAGTGGGCCTCACACAATCCAAAAGTGTCCAGTGTCCACAAGTGTCTGCAGAAATTCAAAATCTCCCTTATCCTCTCGTCACTTTTGTCACAGCTGTGCCATCGAGCCTGTGACATAGCGCTCAGATATTCATTGGGCCTCACACAATCCAAAAGTGTCCAGTGTCCACAAGTGTGTGCAGAAATTCAAAATCTCCCTTATCCTCTAGTCACTTTGGTCACAGCTATGCCATCGAGACTGTCACATAGCGCTCAGATATTCATTGGGCCTCACACAATCCAAAAGTGTCCAGTGTCCACAAGTGTGTGCAGAAATTCAAAATCTCCCTTATCCTCTAGTCACTTTGGTCACAGCTGTGCCATCGAGCCTGTCACATAGCGCTCAGATATTCATTGGGCCTCACACAATCCAAAAGTGTCCAGTGTCCACAAGTGTGTGCAGAAATTCAAAATCTCCCTTATCCTCTAGTCACTTTGGTCACAGCTGTGCCATCGAGCCTGTCACATAGCGCTCAGATATTCATTGGGCCTCACACAATCCAAAAGTGTCCAGTGTCCACAAGTGTGTGCAGAAATTCAAAATCTCCCTTATCCTCTAGTCACTTTGGTCACAGCTGTGCCATCGAGCCTGTCACATAGCGCTCAGATATTCATTGGGCCTCACACAATCCAAAAGTGTCCAGTGTCCACAAGTGTGTGCAGAAATTCAAAATCTCCCTTATCCTCTAGTCACTTTGGTCACAGCTGTGCCATCGAGCCTGTCACATAGCGCTCAGATATTCATTGGGCCTCACACAATCCAAAAGTGTCCAGTGTCCACAAGTGTGTGCAGAAATTCAAAATCTCCCTTATCCTCTCGTCACTTTTGTCACAGCTGTGCCATCGAGCCTGTGACATAGCGCTCAGATATCAGTGGGCCTCACACAATCCAAAAGTGTCCAGTGTCCACAAGTGTCTGCAGAAATTCAAAATCTCCCCTGTCCTATTGACACCTTGTACCTTGTTTTACATTACTATATAGTTTGTTGGATTTTGTCTACATTTCTACCAAAAATGAGGAAGGCTGGTGGAAGAGGCCGTGGAATTGGGCGGGGGTTGGCAGCTGGTAATGATGGTGTTGGTGGTGGATCTGATGGTAGTGGCAAGAGCAAAATAAGACCGAATGCAGGAGGTGTTGAGCTTGCGTCATCGTCTGGCTACATAAGGCCTCGAACGCTTAGTTTTCTAGGAGTTGGCAAACCGCTTTTAAAGCCAGAGCATCAGGAAAAAGTTTTGTCTTACATTGCTGACTCAGCCTCCAGCTCTATCGCCTCCTCTTCTTCAGTTGTAAAAAGTAAAAGCACTGAGTCGTCATTGGAGGCTCATGTTCATGAACCACACCTTTCCTTGTGTCCTTCACCCCAACCAAGATTGAAGGATGATGCAGGCCATACTACTGATTACTCCATGGAGCTGTTTTCACATACCATGCCTGGATTATCAAGTCAAATGGTGAATTACCCAGGCCAAGATGAATCTGACATGGAGTGCACTGATGCACAGCCGCTGATGGATGATTCTGCTGGTACATTCACTCAGAGCACTACATTGTCCTCGCAGTGTACAGAGCCAGATTCTGACCCTGATGAGACTCAGGTGCCCCTTCCCGCACACTATACCACCATACACGGTGACACAGAGGAAGGTGCACATGACATAGAAGAGGAGGTGATGGATGACCCAGTTGTTGACCCAGATTGGCATCCATTGGGGGAAGAGGGTTCTGCTTCCAATAGCTCAGATGAGGAGCATCCACAGCAGACATCGACATCGCAACAGCTGTTATCTGGCAGGCCCGGAGCACTCCAAAGACAGGTTCCAAACATCAAAAGAGTTGCTGGACAGCTTGTCCAAAGGGTCAAAAGATCACAGCGTGCTAGGCCGCAAAATGTCTGCCAAAGTAGGAAGAGTGCAGTGTGGCACTTTTTTGAACAAAATCCTCATGATCAGGCCAAGGTTATCAGTAAGAAGTGCGCAAAGACCTTTAGCCGAGGGAAAAATCTGAAAAATTTGAATACCAGTTGCATGCTTAGACATTTAACCAGCATGCACTTGCAAGCGTGGACACAACACCAAACCTCAAGTGCCACATGTGCAACTGATCACAACGAAGGTAGTCAGCAACGCTACATTGTTTCCCCCACTGTAAGCCCACCGGTTAGCACAGCAGCAAATGTTGAGGTGTCGTTGCAAGGCCACAGCAGTCAGGGAATCCCACTGTTATATCAATGAAAGACTGATTCTAGGCCATCAGAAAGAACACCAACTCCATCACCATCATCAACCCTCTCTCAGTCCGCCCTGTCCACCGCTACTTCCACAATATGCAGCTCTCAAGTCCATCTCACCCTCCCAGACACTATGAGTAGGTCAAGAAAGTACTCAGTCTCTCATCCGCGTACACTGGGTTTGAACGCCCACATTGCCAAACTAATCTCGTTTGAGATGATGCCCTTTCGGTTGGTGGAAAGCGCAGCTTTCCGCGAACTCATGGCCTATGCAGTACCACGCTATGACCTACCCAGTCACCACTTCTTCTCTCGCAAAGCCATCCCAGCCCTCCACCATCATGTGAAAGACCGCATTGTCCATGCACTCAAGCAGTCAGTGAGCGGAAAGGTGCACCTCACAACTGATGCATGGTCCAGTCGGCATGGCCAGGGCCGTTACGTGTCCATCACTGCGCACTGGGTTAATGTGGTGGATGCAGGGTCCACAGGGGACAGCGGTGGTGGGACAGTGCTGCCTAGCCCACGGTATAGGAAACAGTTGGCTGTAGGCGTTCGACCCTCCTCCTCCTCCTCCTCCAGAAGCGAAAGCTCGTCCACAGAGCGCAGTCGTACGAGCACTCCATCTGCAGCTGCCACTGTTGCACACGATGTGTCCCCCTATCGAGCAGCTAGTGGAAAGCATCAGCAGGCTGTGTTGCAGATGATGTGTTTGGGCAACAGACACACCGCCGAGGTGCTGGCCGAGTACTTGAAGCGACAAACTGAGTTATGGCTGGGCAGTGTACATCTTGAGGCAGGCAAGGTAGTTAGTGATAACGGCCGTAATTTTGTGGCAGCCATAGCCCTTTCAAAACTCAGCCATATACCTTGCTTGGCTCACGCCTTGAACCTGGTGGTGCAGTGCTTCCTCAAAAATTATCCGGAGTTAACAGCCCTGCTCCAGAAGGTGCGAAGACTGTGCGCGCACATCCGCCGGTCGCTTGTACACTCCGTTCGTATGCAGAAGCTGCAGCGATTGCTCCACCTTCCCAACCACCGCCTCATTATCGACATTGCAACAAGGTGGAACTCCACCCTGCACATGTTGGAGCGGCTGTGCGAGCAGAGGCAGGCCATAATGCATTTGTGGGAGGATACACGGCCAGGCACTTTGAGAGCAGACATGGAGTTGACAGGTGTGCAGTGGTCGAAGCTGAAAGACCTCTGTAAAGTCCTTCAGTGTTTTGAGGAATGCACACGGCTGGTAAGCGCAGACGACGCCATCCTAAGCATGAGCATCCCACTTATGCGTCTGCTCATGCATACTTTGACGCACCTTAAGGAGCAGGCGTCTGCAGCCAATGTTGATGAGGAGGAAGAGGAGGAGGGAATCCTTGATGACATTCAGCCATTGTCTGCTCAGGGACCTCTCCTGGACGAGGTGGAGGAAGAAGAGGAGGAGGAGGAGGATGATGGGGATGATTACTTAGGGGAAGAGGATGCATCTCGTGGGGCAAGTGAAAATGTTGGCGTGGCAAGGTCTGGTACAGGGTTTGTGCGTGACTGGAGGGATGTGGATTTGCCAGAAAGTGCTCCTCCAACCAGCACTCGCAGTGTATCATTGACACCGGGAACATTGGCCCACATGTCAGATTATGCCTTGCAGATCCTAAAAAGGGACCCACGCATTGCCAAAATGATGAACGATGACGACTACTGGTTGGCCAGCATCCTGGATCCACGCTATAAAGGCAAATTACAGAACATCATGCCACAGGAGAACCCATGACCTAATATTGGCTAATAAACAAGCAACTCTGGTAAATCGGTTGCTTGAGACATTCCCAGCACACAGCAGCGGTGATGGTTCTCACACGAGCCGTACGGGCCGGGGGCAGCTTGGCAGAGGTGTTTGTGGTGCACACAGCAGAAGTGGCGTTGGAGACAGGGGTTTCATGACAATGTTGTGGACTGATTTTTCAAGTACCGCTCACACAACTGGTAATACTGCATCGATGGAAAGTGACAGGAGACAGCAGTTGTCAACTATGGTTACAAACTACTTTTCCTCCCATATCGATGTTCTCCCACACAGGTCATTCCCCTTTGACTATTGGGCCGCTAAACTGGACACCTGGCCTGAATTGGCACAATATGCCTTACAGGAGCTCGCTTGCCCAGCTGCAAGTGTGCTATCGGAAAGAGTCTTCAGTGCAGCTGGATCAATCCTGACAGAAAAAACGACCCATCTGTCAACCCAAAATGTGGATGATCTAACCTTCATTAAAATGAACCACGCATGGGTTTCCAAGGATTTTGTCTCACCTTCCTCTGATGACACATAGGGTGACAGAAAAATGGCTTGCTTTGGTCCACCTCTTCCTGGGACTTGACCTATTTCACCTTTTGCATCAGCTGAATGTCCAACATCAACATATGCCACTTTCTAAAACTCCCTAACTGTGCTGCCTCCCCCCCCATGGCCGGGGTCACCACCTAGCGCACGACACCGTGCGAGTGCCGTTGCCCTGGACAGGTGGGTAGGCCAACTCTTGGGCGCGGGCACTGGTACAGGGTCCTTCATAGTGCAATCAAGTTTCTCTGACGGTGGTGGTGCACACCCACCGTCAGACACACCGCCGTACTATGAGGGGCCCAGTGCCAGTACCGACGCCCACGAGTGGGCCCCCCTTGCTTGTGCAGGTCCCCAGCATTTGCAATCTTTACCTCTCCCTGCTCCTCCGCTGTGTAGTCTGGGCCGTCAAATCCATACTGTGCCTGACACCGTCTGAGCCTGCCTCCTGATGTATAGACATATATTTTGAATGTGTACGCTATCCATACATGTTATCTGGGGATACGGTACCCTTTCTAACCTTTGTGCAATCACGTGCAATCCATACTGGGCCTAACACCGTCTGAGCCTGCCTCCTGATGTATAGACATATATTTTGAATGTGTACACTATCCATACATGTTATCTGGGGATACGGTACCCTTTCTAACCTTTGTGCAATCACGTGCAATCCATACTGGGCCTAACACCGGCTGAGCCTGCCTCCTGATGTATAGACATATATTTTGAATGTATACGCTATCCATACATGTTATCCGGGGATACGGTACCCTTTCTCACCTTTGTGCAATCACGTGTAATCCATACTGGGCCTGAGAACGGCTGGCGAGCTGTTAAGCAAGCTACAGCACCTGTGGTTTGCACACGTAAGTTTTTCATTTTTTCAGGAATGACGGTTAGGCCTAATTCCGGAACTGTGGTTGACCTGCACTTACTGGGAAATCATTGTTCGCGGGTAATAATTGTAATCACAGATCCCCATCACTAACGTTGTTCAGCGGGTTATCTGCACCTGTAAGCGACAAACGCTGGCCTTTTCAGTGTAGCGCACATGCAGCCACGGACATGTAAGGGCATGACACACCAGTTATTGGCCAATCTCATGTGCCAGAGCCTCACGTGTCCCTCTAGTAAGCCGGACTCGGACCGCGGGGCATGACGGAGTCTCGTTCGTTAACGGAATTAAGCTTGCAATTTGTGCATCTGTTCTGTAGCTGGCATGGTTGAGGTTTCCCAGGTGGAGTCGAATTTAACCGTAGGCTCCACTCCTGGTGGTGCCCTTCTGGACATTCCTTTAAGGTTCAGCTTTGCAACCATACTGCCCACGTAAAACAAACACTTTGCCTTCATGAACGCTGTTTGGAGGGTCATGACTCGTGGGAATAACGCCGCCCAATCAGTTAACCTGCTAGAGAGATCGTTCGTTGCTCCCAAGCATGACATCACACTCCCTAGGAAGAAGGTAATGCCACTGTGGCGACCATACTCCTGGGGGCGACACAAGTGCACTGATGCCCAGCCACTGCTCGATGAATCTGCTGGTACATTGACCCAGACCACTACATTCCCCTCGCACGCTACACGACCTGAATCTGACCCTGATGAAACTCAGGTTACCCTTCCCATATACAGTTCCATCTTACATGGTGACAAAGAGGAAGCTGCAGATGAAAGTGCAGGTTCGGCCCACCCGCCATCAGACACACCACCGTACTATCAGGGGCCCTGTGCCAGTGCCGTCACCAACGAGTGGGCCCCCCCTGCTTGCTCAGGATCACAGCACTTGCAAAGTTGAAATACTGTGCAGTGAGATGGAAGATGGGGACGACGAGGAATCCAGACAAGTACAGGGATTCCCTAGCGAGGAGACTTATTTGATTGTTTTCAATGTTGGGACAGCAATTTTTGGGGAGCACTATACTCTGGAGAATGATAGATGGGGCCCACCACACACTGGAACATTCCAAAGGTGGACATCAGACACTGGAGCAGCATTTACAGGGCCCATTATACACTAGAGCATTAGAAATGGGGCCCATTATGTTTGGAGCATTATTTGGGCCCATAAGACAGTGGAGCTTCATCCATGGGGACCAACATATACTGTAGCATTATGTGGAGCTCATCATATACTGTTTCAAACATTATATGGGACCAATGATTCTGTATGGAGAAATAGATGGGCCTCGTCATGAGATGTAAAAAGTGAGGTATTTTTCATTGTACTATACCGCTATTTCTCTGCCGTATCGGAGCATGATGAGTTGTGGTATGTGTTAAAGGGGCGCTCTTTCGCCCAGGGCACATGAAAACCTGCAGCCAGCCCTCCCCCCCCACAACTTTAGCCAAATAACCCCCATTTTTCAGTGCGTAACTTGTATTATGAAGTTAATTAAGGTTGACAAGCTTAAGTAAGAAGAATTGATGCTTTTGGCATTCAAATGGGCACTGTAGGTGTGTTTCCTGTCCTCCTCTCACTGCCGACTTTTATTCCCCATTGACTTACATTGGGTTTCGTGTTTCGGGACGACCCCGACTTTTCCCTATAACCGGACGATCTTGCTCGACCCGACTTTTGGAAAAGTCGGGTTTCACGAAACGAAACGCGACCCTAAAAAAACAAAAGTCGCTCAACTCTAGTGGGCATTAGCAACAACAACATCACATCACAAACAAATGCGCATGCGCAATGTATAGTTCAGTGATAACAACGCTTTTTAGAGGAGATATCGCCCTGCTGCATGCTAAATGCCTATCCATATATGCAAAGTTCAAATGCGCATCGGATATAATGATATCTGAGCACACTAATATACTGGGCGTTGTTTTAGAATGACAATCGGTTACGCAAGCGTTAAACATTATGTAGCAGCTACAACCCTTTAGATAAAGTGTCGACCTCTCACATGCAAAAAACATAATAGGCATTGACAATGACAGACATCACACTCAAAAGCGAAAGCGCGGAGTATAATTCAATGATAATGGAGCTTTTGGAAGAAGCTGCCAGATACCCATCCATGCATGCAAAATTCAAATAAGGTGCACCAAATACAGCAATATCTGAGCACACTATGAATGGAATTTAATCAATTGATAAACTGTACATATATAAAGCATATAAAATACATGCAAAATAGCAGAGATATGGGTCCACTAACGAGCTAATAGTTCGATTAAATATCCATAAAGCGAAATGTGCATATCCTTGATGCCCAAAGCACACTTATTTGGTAGTATGGATATACCTTTTTTTGCTGTTGTATTATAGCTGTTTAATAAAGTGTCATGTTTTTTATACATGTTTGAGGTGCTCCTTGATTATAGGCGTGATCTTTTTATTATTCTTGGGCAGCTCATAGTCTGCCATACAATATTATGGGCAACCACATAGTCTTCTATACAGTATTATTAGCACCCACATTGTCCATCATACAGTATTATGGGCAACCACATAGTCCGCTATACAGTATTATGGGCACCTCATAGTCCACCATACAGTATTATGACTACCCACATAGTCCACCATACAGTATTATGGGCAACCACATAGTCCACCATACAGTATTATGAGCAACCACATTGTCCGCCATACAGTATTATGTCCAACCACATTGTCCGCCATACATTTTTATGGGCACCATATAATGCTCCTCCATACAGTATTATGGGGCACCTGCTCCTTCATACAGTATTATGGGCCCCTTGCTCCTCTATGCAGCATACTATGGGCCCCCCTGCAGCATACTATAGCACCCCCTGCTCCTCCATGCAGCACATTATGGGACCCCAGCCCCCCTGCTTCTCCATGCAGCATACTATGGCACCCCCTGCTCCTCCATGCAGCATGTTATGGGCCTCCGGCCCCCTCCTGCTCCTCTATGCAGCATACTATGGCCCCCTGTTCCTCTATGCAGCACATTATGGGCCCCCTGTTCCTCTATGCAGCATACTATGGGCCCTACTGCAGCATACTATGCCCTCCCTGCAGCATACTATGCCCCCTGCTCCTCTATTCAGCACATTATGGGCCCCCAGCCCCCCCTGCTCCTCCATGCTGCATAGTACTTTATCTATGGGCCCCCTGCAGCACACTATGCCCCCCCTGCAGCATACTATGGCCCCCACATGCAGCATACTATGGGCCTCCTGCTCCTCCATGCAGCTCATTATGGGTCCCCTGTAATTCTGCATACATGAAGAAAAAAAATCAAGTACTCACCTCTCCCGTTCCCACCGCAGGTCCTGTACACTCGGTATCTCTCCCAACTCTGCAACGCTCAGGGCAGAGAGGCTGAGCATGCAGTGATGACATCATTGTTCCCTCTTCCCTGAGACATTGCAGAGTCAAAGGGCACTGAAGACACTGCAGCTGCTGGAATGAGGAAAGGTGAGTATTACAGGAGGGGGGCCCCGATGCCAGCGCTACCTGGACCCGATGCTGTGTGTCCCACTCCCCGTTCGCCCAGGGCCCCCAGTGCCTACCTGGGTTCGTTGGGTGGTGCCGCTGGCCCTGGTCCTAGCGGTGGGTCGGGACAGCATGCATGCGCCCACACGCGCCTCTGCCTCCTTCACTTTTAAAGGGCCCGCGTTCAAATTTTTTTTTTCTTCCTCCTCTCTGGGGCCCAGGGGCCTGGGGGCCTACCGGGCATTTCACCGGTATCCCGGTGGGCCAGTCCGACCCTGAGTCTAAGCACAACAAACACTGTGCCAAGAACTGAATCCTAATATTAAAGTGCCATTCCAATCTAGGGTACACATGTGCAAATCCCATAACTTAAACATTAGTGATATGCTTCATCTCTAATATTTATGACATTGGGTCAGTAAACCCACAGTCAGGCAAAGCCACTCCTCCACAATAGTGGGGAACATATGTTGCAATAACAGACAAATTTAAAACTGTCTACGTTTACATATGTGGAACAGGCAGTCGTCTTACCTTCTGTTTCGCAAAATCCATCTTTAAAATTGAGGCATCTGGCAAGCTCATGTTCAATTGATAGAAGGGCTAGGCTGTTCAATCGTTGTTCTGTCATTGTAGAACACAGATAGTTCTTGACCAATGAGAGTTAGCTAAATGCTCTCTCTCCTTCTGCTACTGAAAGTGGTAGGGTGATGAAAATTCTGAGTGCAATACACACCTCTCCAAATATTCCTTGAAGCTAAAATTTGTAGATGGCATTTAGTAAATCCAGTGGACCCATGCTGTCTATAAATGTAGCTTCATAAACTTTCCTAAGATGTTGCAGCTCTGAGAGTAACGACGATGTGAAATCTTCAGGGTATGCAGATATCAATTCTTCAGTGGATGCCACCAGATTTTCTTCACTAATTGTTGTCATCTTAAGAATTGGAGCAAACAACTTGCAGATATCTTCCATCGATCTGAAGCGCTGGTGAAGATCAGAAATTATAGTGTCCATTGCCACAAGAAAGGACTTGAAGCTTCATGACGCTTTGATTTTCTTTGGCGCAATTGTTGAGCATTTAATACGTCCTTTGGAATGCCCATGCAATCTGCAACCAAACTGGCTTCAGAAATCAGGTTGGGACACTTTTCTCTAAGTAATTTCATCTCTTCAGAGAGAGCTTTAATGTTGGCCGCTCCAACTTCCAAGGACTCAGATCTAGATTGTAGTATTTTGTTTCTCTCCTCAAAACTGGTAAGAACTTTTATCCAAAATGAAGCCAAAACCACTGCTCGGAAAGATGAAAAATAGTCAGAGAGACCTTCAGTTTCTGAATGCGCATCATTTGTGAGCTTTCCAGAAGAAATAACTTTATCAAGAGCCTTCAAAATACTTGGCAAATTTTGAGCAATCGGACGTACAGCCTCTATTCTTGAACTCCACCCGGTGTCACTTTGACCATGCAAAGACCTTCCAACTACTTCAGACAAGGTGTTCCATCTCTCAGGGCTGTTGCTAAACAGAATTTATAGCCAGTTTACACTTCCAAAAAAAGTCTTCATTTCAGGGCAGCTTGCAGCAGCATGAACACCCACGAGGTTTAAAGAATGGGCAGCACAAGGAGAAAAGAGAGCTCTTGGAAATTTCTCTTGAATTTTGGCTCTTACACCTTTAATCCTACCAGACATGTTTGTTCCATTATCATATCCCTGTCCTCTGCAGTCTTTAAGGTCAATGGCATGCTCATGCAGCCTTGATTTAATCATTTCTGCAATTTGTTCTCCCGTCTTCTGAAAAAAGTAAAAAAATTCCAAAAACCTTTCTTGCACATGCCAAATTCCTGTTTGGGTGTCTCTGGATACATACCTTAAAACTATAACATTCTGTTCAGTGTGTGAGACATCTGGAGTAGCAACACAAATAACAGAAAAATAAATTGCCTCATTCCTTTCTGAGAGTATGGCATCCAGGACATGTTTTCCACAAATATTTATAAATTCATTTTGTGTTGCCCAAGATAGATAATGAGCTGGCATTTTTATTCCTTTTTCTTGACTAAGCTTGACCTTTTCTAGGTGCTCTTTTAGTACACTGTCATATCGTGACAATATTTCCAAGGTTCCAGGAAAATTGCCATTATGTAGGTCTCCAATTCTCCGCGATGTTCCTCTGAAAGCCAGGTTGCGTGAAGCTAAATGCAGTGTCACATCCTAGAGTCTTTCAAGAAGAGCCACAAGCCTCTCCGCTTCCTTCGCCAAATTTCTTTGCATCTCGAAGTCTATACCATGGCCAATTATGGCCTTTTGGTGTGTTCTCCAACTCCAGCAGTGCTTCCTGTGCAGTGCACTATGTTCATGCTCTGGCAGCTTGAGGTAAAGTCGATGCCATTTGCAAACCAATGGAATAAAACCTTCTTTCCAGCAAAGGATGCTCCCTGTTTTGCCTCTGTGATCATCAGAAAATGCCATACATGTTACACAATACATTACCTTCCTACTTGTGCTCCATCTTAACCAATCCCTTACAAATTTTTCTCGTCCATTAGATGACTTTGCATATAGGAGAAATTCACTAAAGGAGCAATCATCAACAGCCTTAGGCAAAGATTGTACCATCTGCTTCATTTCTTCTTCATGAGAAAGCCCTGAAAGAACAATCTTCTCCCGTTCCTTATCCTTGAGGACATCTGGCCACATTGCTGGTTCTTTCCAATCAATTTCTTCTTATCTTCTTTTTCTTCATCTTGTTCTTCTAATGTTATCTGACTGCACTCCTCTGGAGAAAGAGACTCTGCCCTCTGGCCGCAATATGTTTCTTCAGACACATGTTCTAAAATGGAACTTGAACATGAAGGCATTTCCTCTTCTTCCATCTGTATACAAACAGTGGAAGAAAGCATTTTGTGAGGACTGTGAGGCGATGTGGTTCTGGACCGTGTTTGCGCAGATTCTTCTGTTTCCACACAGGTTGGCATAGTTGCAGGTGTGGTGCCCCTGAGGCTCAGTCACCACAGAGGTACTGCACCTTCTCCTAAGTTGTTGTGCCCCACCATCCACGTAAGGTGGGAACTCCTTGCCGGACTCCAACACTCGCATCCCACACAACAGGGTAGTTCAGCACATCCACAGTGAGGTCTCTTTCTTCTCCTATATATTAGGAGCACCTTTGGTGGTTCCCTGCTTGGAACACTGGATGTGCTGGGAGGTGGGTGGAGTTAGATATAAAAGAGTGGGAAAGTAAGGGATTGTTACTTAGTTCAGTCTGGAGCTCAGGCTGAGAGCAGGTTGACAGGAAGTCAGTCTGATGGGAGGTCAGGCGGAGGGAAGACAGTGAGTCAGGAGAGGCTGAGGACTGGTCTTAGTGGAAAGAGCTCCCGAGGAAAGGAATAGAAGAAGGAGTGCTGCAGCTGCCTCAGTGATCTGAGCCAGCTGGCACAGGAAAGAGAAGAGAAGGAGAAAGACGTAGAACTGCAACCTAAGCTTCCATAAGAGAGAGACAAGTACGGAATGAAGGAGTAGAGAGAACAGAGAGGAGTTGTGGGTTGGAAGAGGAACTCTTCCTATAGGTTCTCAGCGCAAGGCCGGGGCCCGGTCCCCGAGGTTGTACGGACACTTATGGTTCTGCTGCAGAAACCGGTGGAGTAGTTGGCTGTAAATGCACTTCTCCCATCCAAGACTTGAGGCACAACAGCAAAACGGATAGAGAGCCGGGAGTGAGGAGTCCCTGAAGCAGGCTACAGCTGTCTGCCGTGCAAGTAGAGTTCTTGGAACATCTGTAAGGAGACATTCCAGGGTAACTAAGTACTGGAGTGCTTCACCATTAAAGGCGCATTGGCGGAGTCATTCAGAAAGGCACATGTTGGCGGAGTGTTGGCAGGGAGAGTTCTATTTTGCCTGGAGGTTGGCTGGGTCTCTGCCCCGGAGGACACAGTACTGAGGCAGGCACCTGTGTGCACTACAAACTGTGAGTAAAGTTTTGAATCTGCAGGCCCTGGTGTCCTCCATTCATTCTCGCACCTACACCGTCAGCACTGCTACATCTGGGTTTCAGCTTCCACACTGCCCGTGCCTATCCGATAATCCCACATCTACACTGCCGTAGGACTACAGCTTCACCTGTGGGGAGCTACACCATCTTTGCTGCACCACATCTTCAGTCCCAGTGGATCTGCATGCAGCGTTGGCTTAACACCTCCCTTGGCAAACACCACAGGTGGCGTCACGAACTGTCCATATAAACTATATCACAAAACCACCATTGATTTGGGCACCCAGGGCCACGGACCGGGTCACCGCTGCTGTGACATGCATCCCCCTGACACCGGCCCGGTACCGAGTACCCCACAGCCCTGGGACTGGGTGACCCACAGGCTCTTCTTGCATTACTGAAGAAAAGCTTGAAGAGGCAGCCACCTCAATTGATGACGCAGGATGCTCAAGCATTTGATGATAATCTTGCATCTAAGAGGGTTCACAAGCTTTATCATCACCTTCCTTGGTGCTTGGCGGCTTTTTAAAGTACTGAGATAGAATGCTTTTCTTTTTAAGCCTTTCCTCCTCTTCATCACGATCCCTTTTCTCCTTTCATTTTTGAGAGCCTGATTTATGTTTGTACATCTTTTTGGGTCTACGTCCACAATTACTGCTTGCACGTTGATTTGTAAACGAGGAAAGCCTACATATAAGAATGCCAAATCAGAATATACTTGAAAATGGCAACACTACATCATCATACAGGGATATCAAATAATATTTAAAGTCTAAAAGAGCCTTCTTTTCAGCATTGTCTCGATGGTGACAATAACGAGCGGAGATGCTGCTGCTTAATTCTGCTATGCAGTGCAGTCATTTTGACAGTTAACCCCCCCAAAAAAATGGCGGACCTTTTTTTGGCCAGTCAAAATGATGAGTCCCCTAGATTGATTGCTGCCCTGGTTCCAAGAGAGATTCCTGGAGTCAGCAATGGTCTGTGGACAGAAGTGGAAAGCGCCACATACACGGAAGAACAATGGAAACTGTCTAATAGTTACATGAGGTTAAATGTTCAAGTAATTAATTGATATTAGAAATAAAGAATTCCCTTTATTGATATCACAAAACAAGAGACCTCCATACATATCACAGATTCTCAGTCCCAAGAGCAATAATATGACAAAGAAGGAACAAATACCACCACACCATGACCAGACCTCATATTACCATCACAGTGACCAAATAATACCACACCACAAGGAATAAATACCACCACTTCATGAACAGATCAAATATAACAAACACATAATACCTCATTAAGTGGAGAGATATCACCATGACCAGATCACATATTCCCACCACACTGTGGCCGAAAAATACCATATACAAGGGACAAATACCATCACTACACCATATAAATACCGCAACACCATGACCAGATCTAACCTATGAGAACATTGTTGTAGCGCTCATATACTTGCATTGAGAGCTTATGATTAGAGATGAGCGAATTTGATGAATAAGTGAGGACCTTAACAATCAATAGCGCTTACCGAATAAGCTACAGCAGGAACCTGGATACATGGAGCATGCTGGCTGATCGGCACCGCAGCTGCTGTGTCACGGCTGTGTCAGAGTCACAGCACATGCATGGAGAGCCCAAAACAATGGGTCTCCATGCATGTTCTGTGACTCTGACACAGCCGTGACACATGCAGCTGCGGTGCCGATCAGCTGATCATCGGGAGCGCTCCAGGTATCCGGGTTCCCGCTGTAGCTTAATCAGTAAGCACTACATACAGCTTGCAGAATGAGCAGGGACCCGAAGATATTCGCTCAACTCTACTTATGACATAGCTTCTGACTTCCAGCCAGTCAGAAGCTGCGTGTACAAGATGGCACCGAAATACCAGAGTGGTGCTGAAAATTCGTGAATATTTCGGACAGTATAAGAGGGAACTTAGGTTTAAAGGGACTGTCAGCATAGAGTGACAGTTCCAAAAAAGTCCCTACATTCTGTTTCACATCGGGCCCAATCATTTTAATTCACCTTTCCACCTGCTTGTTTTCCCTCTTTGTGAATCCCCTCTCCTTCAATAGACAGCTCTGGCTTCATATCAACAGAGAAGGTTGGAGACAGAGGGAAACCAAGCAGGTGGGAAGATGGATTTCAGTGATTGCCCACTGTGAAGCACCAAGAACCTGGACTTAGTTGAACAGTCGTTTTTGGGTGACGGAGTCCTTTTAAAGCAACACTCCTGTGATGGAAACAAAAAAAGCATGCATCGAGACAACAGCTCTAAACAACATGTGTGCACCTTGATGGATCCACTGCAGCACTTTGGCTTCGCGGATACAGGTGCAGCGCCCCAGACATGCAGATTTTAGGAACCGTTAATGAATATCAGTCTGCACTTGGACCGCAGTGCATGGACCGGCCACGGGTCTCCTGACCTGAACTCAGCAGCCTCATAGCATGTCCGAGGATGCTGGTCAGGAGATCGGTGCCCAGTCCATGCACTGCTGTGCAAGCGCAGACCAATGTTCCCCTTTCAAAAATTACACTGTCATAATAAAGATTTTTCCCAATCATATAAACTCACTTGCATCAAGAATTGCCCCACCCCCCTTCCAGACCTCAAACAAAACTTCTAAGCTACTGGATTATTCTGAGCACTGCTGCCTTATTTTATCATTGGGCATTTGGTTTTCCAGCAGGTCAGGATCATCCAGTAGCTTATATATACATTGCTATTGGGGAGTCAGAGTGGTAGGGGGAAGGAATCATTATACAATCATTCCTCCCCCCTACAAAATTCGACTCCCCAATAGCAATGTATATATACCGTAAGTACAATCACATGCTGAAATGGTGGACAAACAAAAACATGGACTTGTTATTTACTCACACAACCGCTGTTGCCGCCGCACCCACCACCCAGTCAAGAAGAATCTAAAGGTACCGTCACTTAGCGATACACCAGCGATCCCGACAACGATATGACCTGGTCAGGATCGCTGTTGCATCGCTAAGTGGTCACTAGTGAGCTGCCACACAGGCAGCTCTCACCAGCGACATAGCAGCGGTCGGCGGTCGCTACTTACCTGTCAGACCAGGCGATCCTGACATCCTCCCGCCCACGTCCACGCGTCGCTCATCTCCACAGCAGGAAGCCCAGCAGGAAGCTGACGACGAGAAATGGCCCAGGCCATTCTCGCGCGATCCGCGATAATCAGTGGGGGAGCCGGTCGGAGGTATCACACATAGCGATATCGCTGCTGCGTCACAAAACCAGTGATGCTATAACGATATTGCTAGCGATATCGCTTAGTGTGACGGGGCCTTAATGGTCATCTCAGCCTGCCCACCGCTGCCGCCTCAGCCTGGCCACCAAATAGATGAAAAGTTGTAAATCTCCTTCTATGCTTCAGGCTTCAGACAAAGACAATCACAGGCTCAGTATGGATTACACAAGAATATAAAATCTAGAAAAAGGGTAATGTTTTACAAGCGTTCAGCTGCATACAGTGTTGGTGTCATTTTAAATCTCCTTATATTTTATCAGAGTAAGACCCAAACTCTCAAAGGCTCAGTATGGATTACACCAGAATATAAAAATGCGAAAAATGGAAATGTATTCGAAACGTACACCAGTATACAGTGTTGGAGTACTTTCAAATCTTCGTTAGTATTTCAGTGTCAGTCAGCCAGTCCAGATTCTCCGCTAGAGGAAGCTAGATGAATAAAAGTACAGACATAAAGTCGAGTGATTTCAGAAGTGTTGGAATTACTAATCATGGGAAATCCTCCCGGGAGACTTTGCAGAGGCGATGCTGACCCTCAATAAGTTTTACTGTGGATACAGCTAAAACACAAATTAGTGATGAAAGGGTGCTGTATCGCAGTAGCGTCGATCCCATCACCGTTACTCGTCTCCATCAAACTGTGATCACAGGGAGAGCTGTAGACATTGTCCTCACTGCCTATCATGATCTGTCTGGTCACTTTTGAGTGCAAAACACAGAAGCCACAGGCCATAGGGGATTCTATTGGATTGCCATGAGAGGATACATTGAAAAATGGTGGCAGGAATGTCACACATCTGTGACTATGAAAAATGTGAAAGGTGATCAAAAAGCACCACTGCATCCGATTGGGAGTTGACGTCCATTACAAATGTTAGCCATTGGTAATCTGAAGGTAGAGGCCAGCAGGACAGAACATAGCTACATCTTAACCATCATCGATCAGTACACCAAATTTGTAGTGACCGTCCCTGTGAAGGATTTAACTGACCAGACTACACAGCGGTGGAGCAGGGAGAGGTAAGTAATAAGTATTGCAAGTGCTGTGTCCCTGAGCAACCAGGGGGGACCCACTCGTGGGCGCCGGTACTGGCAAAGGGCCCCTCATAGTACGCCAGTGTGTCTGACGGCGAGTGGGCCCCCCCACCGTCAGATACACTTTATTGTACTATGAGAGGCCCTGTGCCAGTGCCGTCACCTAAGGGTGCGCAAGGCATAGTCACACATGTGGGCCAATGTTCCAGGTGTCAATGCTGCACTGCCAGTGGTGGGTGGAGGAGCACTTTTTGGCAAATCCACATCCCTCCAGTCACGCACAAACCCTGTACCAGACCTTGGCATGCCCATATTTTCTCTGGCCCCCTGAGAAGCATCCTCCAAATAATCATCCCCTTCATCCTCCTCATCATCCTCTTCTTCCTCCACCTCGTCCACGCCAGTTCCCTGACCAGACAATGGCTGACTGTCATCAAGGCTTCCCTCCTCCTCCTCCTATTGCTCCTCAGCTGCAGACGCCAGTTCCTTAATGTGCGTCAACGTTTGCATGAGCAGACGCATAAGTGGTGTGCTCATGCTTATGATGGCATCGTTTGCACTTACCAGCCGTGTGCATTCCTCAAAACACTGAAGGACTTCACAGAGGTCTTTCAGCTTTGACCACTGCACACCCGACAATTCCATGTCTGCCCTTAAACTGCCTGCCCGTGTATCCTCCCACAAATGCATTACAGCCTGCCTCTGTTCGCACAGCCTCTCAACCATGTGCATGGGGGAGTTCCATCTTGTAGCAACGTCTATGATTAGGCGGTGCTTGGGGAGGTTGAGTGATCGCTGCAGCTTCTGCATACGACTGGAGTGGATTGGCGAGGAATGGATGTGCGAGCACAGTAACGCACCTTATGGAGCAGGGCTGTTAATTCTGAATAATTATTTAGGAAGCACTGCACCACTAGGTTCAAGGTGTGAGCCAGGCAAGGTATGTGGCTGAGTTTTGAAAGGGCTATGGCTGCCACAAAATTCCACCCATTATCACTGACTACCTTGCTTGGCTCAAGATGTAGACTGCCCAGCCATGACTCAGTTTATCGAAGCAAGTAGTCGGCCAGTGCCTCAGCGGTGTGTCTGCTGTAGCCCAAAGACATCATTTTTAAAATGGCCTGCTGCCACTCACCACTAGCTGTTCGATAGTGGGACACCTCGTGTGCAACACTGACAGATGTGGATGGAGTGCTTGTGCGACTGCACTCTGTCGACGAGCTTTCGCTTCTGGAGGAGGAGGAGGGTCGAACGCCTACAGCCAACTGTTTCCTATAACGTGGGCTAGGCAGCACTGTTCCACCACCGCTGTCCCCTGTGGAGCCTGCATTCACTACATTAACCCAGTGCGCAGTGATGGACACGTAACAGCCCTGGCCATGCCTACTGGCCCATGCATCTGTTGTGAGGTGCACCTTTCCACTCACTGATTGTTTTAGTGCATGGACAATGCGGTCTTTTACATGCCGGTGGAGGGCAGGGCTGGCTTTTTGAGAAAAGAAGTGGTGACTGGGTAGGTCATAGCATGGGACAGAGTAGGCCATGAGCTCTCTGAAAGCTTCGCTTTCTACCAAATGGAAGGGCATCATCTCTAATTAGATCAGTTTGGCAATGTAGGCGTTCAAAGCCAGTGTACGCGGATGTGAGGATGAGTACTTTCATGTCCTACTCAGATTGTCTGGTAGGGTGAGCTGGACTTGAGAGCTGCATATGGGGGAACTAGCATTGGACATGAGGGACTGAGAAGGGGTTGGTGATGGTGAGGGCGTTGATGGCCTAGATTCAGTGTTTCCTCTCGAAAATATTGTGATTGCCTGACTGCTTTGGCCTAGCGACGCCACCTCAAAATTTCTTGATGGTGGTGTGCTTAGAGTTGGCCTTACAGTGATGGAGCGTTGCCGGCTAACTTCAGTCGGAGCAGGTGCACATGTGCTACCTGAGGTTTTGTCCGTCCACGCTTGCAAGTGCATGTTGGTTAAATGTCTAAGCATGCAACTGGTATTTAAATTTCGTAGATTTTTCCCTCTGCTAAAGGTCCCTCGGCACTTCTTACAGATAACCTTTGCATCATCAGTAGGATTTTATTAAAAAAAATGCCACTCTGCACTCTTCCTACAATGGTACAAACTTCCAAGGCTTGCACGCTATTTGACCATCTGGCCAAGCTGTCCTGCAACTTTTTTAGTTTTCTTACCAAGTTTTTTGACAGCTACGGGTCTGCCGGATAACCGCTGCTGCGCTGACGAAGCCTGCTTCGGATCCTTCTCCTGTTCTGACCTATTGTCACCAGCACCCTCTTCCCCCAATGGATACCAATCCGAGTCAACAACTGGGTCATCCATGACCTCGTCTTCAATGTCTTCCTCTGTACCTTCCTCTGTATCACCGTGTAAGGTGGTATAGTATGCGGGAAGGGGCACCTGAGTTTTATCAGGGTCTGATTCGGGCTCAGTAGACTGCGAGGGCAATGTAGTGCTGTGGGTGAATGTACCAGCAGATTGATCTAGCAGTGGCTGTGCATCAGTGCACTCCATGTCAGATTCATCTTGGACTGGGGAATTCAGGATTTTACTTGATAACCCAGGAGTGGTATGTGAAAAGAGCTCCATGTGTGCTTATGTATCCTTCAGTTTGGGTGTGGGTGAAGGACACAAGGAAAGGTGTTGTTCCTGACCAGAAGCCTGCACTGACGACTCTGTACTTGCAGTTTTTGCAACTTCAGAAGAGGAGGCTGTTTTGGCAATGTAAGCCAAAACCTGCTCCTGATGCTCCAGCTTTAAAAGCAGTTTACCTACTCTCAGAAAAGGGAACCTTAAAGGCCTTCTTGTGCCAGATGATGACGTAGACTCAACACCTCCTGCCTTAACAGCTATTGTGCTTTTGCCACAACCAGCCGATGGCCCACCACCACCACCATCAGTACCAGCTGCGCCCCCCCACCCACGTCCATGGCCTCTTCCACCAGACTTCCTCATGTTTGGGAAAATGTACCAAAAATACCAGCAGAAAAATGGTACTGAATGAGTAGCGTACAGCTGTGTAAGGTGTATGTAAGAAGTGAAATCTCCATATATATTTTGTGAGTCACATACGCTCACCCAGTATGTATTTCACCATAATCCAACAAGCAGATATACAGTACGGTATCAGAGGTGTACAGTTGTATGCGTTGTTGGTGAAACTGTCAATCTCCGTATATGTATTTACGGAATGTCTCACACATACGCTGACTCTGTGTAGATGTGACCGTAATAACAACACCAGATATCCAATACTGTTTGAGAATCGGACAAATCTATACGGTGTATGTATGGAAAAATGTTAATCTCCGTGTATTTTTTTGCGGCGTCACACACATATAGAATGTATTTGTCCGTGATACCAGCGGGTACTCTGTAGTGTTTGAGGAGCGTACACCTCTATATGGTGTGTGAAAATTTATGTTCAGTATCTACTGTGCAGAAAAAAAGGAATAAAAGGATTTTTGCTTTTAAAAAAGCACTCTGAACGGCAGTGTGCAAACAGCAATGCAGCTATCAGGGAGCCTTATAAGGCAGCTTAATAACCACCTGAGCTGCTGCACACGAATATATCCTCCCCTGTCACTGCACACTATACTGTTGTGTTGTACAGTGACATTCGCTATCAGCAGAAGCAATTTTTTTTTGGCCTGCCTAAACACTCTCCCTATAGAGAACGAGCAGCAGCAACCTCTCCCTATGCTAAGATCGGCAGAAGTAAGATGGCGGTCGGCGGTCACGGCCTTTTATAGCCAGTGTGACGCCACACAAAGCCAGCCAATCACTTGAATGCCCTTCTCTAACATGGTGGGGGCCATTGCCTATGTAATGGCATTGTGGGTAACGCGACTTTGGTGCTCAAGTCGGTGACCTCATGGCCAACCTCATGCTATGGTCGGCAAAACCCAACTTTAGCCAAAGTCGGCAGATTCTGAATTTGGCCGACCCGTTTCGCTCAACTCTATACACAGGAAAAACATCAAAGTGCAATTTTTACTTTGTAATATGAGGTAGCAACTAAGAAAAACAATGTCCATATATATCAAAAACCTTCCTCCAGGGAAAAACAAATGTGTCCTTTCCCCCCCTTCCTATAAGGGGAGCACATGGTAAGTCCTAGCTTCCACATATATATAAAAAACCTGCAGCTTCAAAGGGGATGCTCTCCCCTTCTGTAATAGAGGCACAACAGGTGCCACATAAACACACAAAAAAACAGTTTTCAAATAGGGTCCCTTAGACCATCATAGGCTCACCATAGGAGCATTGCATGGTTCGCTACCCTGGGGGACACGGAACAGTCCCAGAAAGGTGCAAATGTGCACTAGAAGGGGAAAAAAGGGGCCATGGAGTTCATCAGTACGCTTTTTCTGCTGTACTGTCACTTGCAGCCCGGGGCCTAGCAGGGGCTGAAAAGGACTCTGCAGCCGCAGAGCTTCCAAACTGAGGAGAAGAATCAAGGGCAGAGGCGTCCTCAGTTGCCTCTGCACATGGATCCACATCTTCTACGGTGGGTTCATTTTCCGCAAAAACCTGACTGGAGTGCGGCTGCTTGGTAACTTCAGGGGATGCCTGGCGAGAGTGCTGCTGCTCAGGGGCTTCAGGGGATGCCTGGTGGGAGCGTGGATGCATGGTGACGCAGACCTTGGGCCACGTGTCCCCACCATGGGACGTCGTTGAGGCTACATGGTCCATCACCGGCTGAGGTTGAGATGCACTCACCTCCTTTATTTGCACAGCTCCGCTCCTCCCAGCCCTCAGCCCCTCCAGATACTGCTGCATGTGGGAGGACAGAAACTCTACACCACTTCATGTCTCAATCAGCCAAGCTTGTCAGGACTTCTACCTCCTCACCAATACTAGAGGCTACCCCCGGCACAACTAACTTCATGCAGGAAATCTTCTCTCTCTTAGCTCCCAGCTAGCCACTCCTCTAATGTCTCCTTCCTTAATCCTCTAGTGCCCTCCTAAAGGCTCCCATCTAAATGTGCTCAGTGCCCTCCATCTAGTGTCCCTTTACCTGTACTACACTAACTTTTATATCTATATAATGCCCTATGGTCGCAAGCACATATACACAAGTCACATATGATGCACTCAAACATGGCAAAAGCACAAAAATTGAGCTTGGTTTGAGTTGGTACACATGCAGCATATAAATGCATGTTCACATGGACAAAAAGTATACAAAACCTACAAAAGACAAAATGAAAAAACCCTGCTATAAATAATAAATAAAAAGCAAAAGTGCATTTAAATCATACAGAGTTCTTAGTAATACTGTATTTGATCAAACATAGCATAAAAGCCGTCCCACCATCGACAAGGTGACTCTGTGGTCGCTTTTTGGCCATGTGAACATGCATTTATGTGCTGCATGTGTACCAACTCAAACCAAGCTCAATTTTTGTGTTGTTTTTTTAATTTTTCCATTCTGTGCAAGCTGGGGTGTGGCCTCCCTCTCCTGAGCTGGAAATTGTATTTAAAGGCTTCCCCTGACTGGTGTCCAGTGGTTGGGACCCGATCCTTGTCTGCACTTATTCACACAGACGCCAACTTTGACACATGATAAGGTTATTAATACTAGACAGTGTAGGACCGCCCCGACCATAGAGTCAACTTGTCAATGGCGGGACGGCTTTTATGCTGTTTGATCAAATACAGTATTACTAAGAACTCTGTATGATTTAAATGCACTTTTGCTTTTTACTTATTTAGTTATAGCAGGGTTTTTTTCATTTTGTCTTTTGTAGGTTTTGAACACAAACATGGCAGTAATAACAGGGTAAACAATGACATTAATATCGCCAAGATTAAGTCCTGGCACCCTCTTACATTTGGATCAGGCTTCTATAACACACTAGATGTTACAAACTATTTGAAAGTCAGGACTCCTACTGTATGACACTAGGAACAGAATAATTTTTTTGACGCCTATTGATTGAGCCTCTGCAACACATTAAATGCTACAAACTATTTGAAAGTCAGGTCCCCTACTGTGTGACTTTATGAACAGAATGATTTTTTGTGGCCTTTGGATCAGGCCTCTACAACACACTAGATGCTAAAAACTATCATATATACCTGAGTATAAGCCGACCCGAGTATAAGCCGACCCCCCTAATTTTGCCACAAAAAACTGGGAAAACTTGTTGACTTGAGTATAAGCCTAGGGTGGAAAATGCAGCCGCTAGTGATAAATTTAAAAAATAAAAATAGATACCAATAAAAGTAAAATTAATTGAGACATCAGTAGATTAAATGTTTTTGAATATCCATATTGAATCAGGAGCCCCATATAATGCTCCATACAGTTCAAGATGGCCCCATAAGATGCTCCATACAAAATACACCCCATATAATGCTGCACAAAGTTTAATAATGGCCCCATATGCTGCTCCATAGATTATGCCCCGTATGCTTCCCCATAGATTATGCCCCATATGCTGCCCCATAGATTATGCCCCATATGCTGCCCCATAAGATGCTCCATAGATTATGCCCCATGTGCTGACCCATAAGATGTTCCATAGATTATGCCCCATATGCTGACCCATAAGATGTTCCATAGATTATGCCCCATATGCTGCCACACAAGATGTTCCATAGATTATGCCCCATGTGGTGTCCCATAAGATGTTCCATAGATTATGCCCCATATGCTGCCACACAAGATGTTCCATAGATTATGCCCCATGTGCTGTCCCATATGATGTTCCATAGATTATGCCCCATATGCTGCCACACAAGATGTTCCATAGATTATGCCTCATATGCTGCCCCATAAGATGTTCCATAGATTATGCCTCATATGCTGCCTCATACGATGTTCCATAGATTATGCCTCATATGCTGCTCCATAAAATGTTCCATAGATTATGCCCCATATGCTGCTTCATAGACTATGCCCTATACCCCATATGCTGCTACATAAAGGTTATGGCCCCATATGCTGCTGCAAATAAAAAAAAAATTACATACTCACCTCTCGTTGCTGGGGGCCAGGTGCCGGTGTCATGAGTTGTCGGGGACACCGGCATGCTATGGGGGACAGGTGCCAGTGTCACCACTGGCTCAAGGCCCCATCACCTGCTATATTTACCTGTCACTGTTCCACTGCCGCGTGCCACTCTGTCTTGCGGTCCTCTGTCAGTGACTGTTAAGGCAGAGGGCGCGGCATGCACTAATCATGTCATCGCACCCACTGATCTGAACGTCACAGCCAGAGGATGCGGAGGACAGAGCGTTGCGCATCGGTGGAATGGGGATAGGTGAATATCACATATACTTACCCTCTCCTGGCACTGTCTCTGCAGAACCCTGCTTCAACAACGGTCTCCGGCAGCTCTTCTCTCCTTCAGTGGTCACGTGGTACTGCTCATTAAAGTCATGAATATGCGCACCACTGAACACAGTTGCCGGAGACCTTGAGAGAAGCAGGGGCTACAGAGACCGCACCAGGAAGGGGTAAGTATGTTCAGTATGTTCTGACACCCGAACTCCCCCTCCCCCTCTAACCCCCTGCCATTTATGACTCAAGAATAAGCTGAGAGGGGCACTTTCAGCCTTAAAAAATGGGCTGAAAATCTCGGCTTATGCTCAAGTATATATGATATTTGAAAGTCATGTCTCCTACTGTATGAACAGAATTATTTCTTTGTGGCCTATGTATCAGGCCTCTATAACACACTAGATGCTACAAACTATTTGAAAGTCCGGTCTCTTACTGTATGACACTAGAAGCAGAAGGATTTTTGGTGGCCTCCGGATCAGGCCTCTACAGCTTAATTTTAAACCAACAAAACTAGAAAAGTGTGATATGGTGGGTTGTCTAACTTTTTGTAACTGAAAAATTATATCTTTTTTAATGTGCCTTAGGTCTGCAGACAGTTTCATATCACCACAGCACAACATGATGAGGTGGGATACAGCAGGCTGCTTCACATTTAGCTAGTGAAAAAATATTATTTAGAATGCTATACCCGTGCATGAAGCACAATAGAGGCAGTGCACAACACACTAGAAGGACATATGCCCTGCCGGCTTTGTCTGCGGACCTCAATAATCGCCAAAAAAAGTGCTAGAAGGTAAATTTTACAGCCACACTGGACACTGGCTACACTAGCTGACTGATATACAACCGCCTAGCTAACTAGCTAAAATCTTGCTGCTAACAGCATCAGGAGCAGCCTCTCTGTGCTGTATCAGTGTCAAAATGGTGCCAAAACAAGATGTCCACTAATTATATGAAGAGGGACATGTGATTTCTGCAGCCAATGGCACAAGCCGCTGTGTCAGGACATTGTGGGTGTTTCCTGTGCCCTGATTGTCTAGCCACAATGTGAACACATAAAGTTAGGAAAAAAATAAAATGACTGCTGTGCTTACAAGAACGCCGCTCCTCTGAGCTCTGCAATCCCCCACCCCTCATCAAAAACATGCCAAGCACTCTTGATACACCACCATTATAGTTACTAAAGTGCTGAAAAAACTTTTGCGGCAACGCACTTTTACTGAATGTTACCAATTTTTTCTGATTTTATAAAATTCTGCACGTGTTTCCGATTACGGATCCAAATGTGTCATAATCGTGCCGAATTTATGTTTGAGATCATTTTCCGAACAAATTCGCTCATCACTACTTCTGACTACATCACATTGTTAGCGCAAACGATTTGAATTTTAATACTATATGACAACTTGCTGTGGCAGCCTGTCTGGATTGCTACACTGACAAAATGGTGCCAGCAAAACAAAATGGCCACTATTTTTATGGAGAGGAATATGTGACTTTGGCAGGCAGTGATAGAAGCCCTTGTGTCTTCATGGACGTTGTGGATGGTTTCTGCGGCCTGATTGGATGCCGGAATGTACACATATTAAGTTAATTAAAAAAAATTGTACTCCACCACTCTTCTGACCTCTCTCCTCCTGCTCCACTCATAAATCACGCCCCTCCGCTCTTCATACAGCACCACTATCCTAGAGAAAGTACTAACAAAAGCCTTAGTGGAAACGTGATCATTTACCAAACTGTGTCCGAACTTTGCTGACTTTGAGGGAAAATGCTCAGGAATACAAACACGAATCCAAGCGAGCTACATTTGTCCTGCGTTTGAGATTGGCAAATGTTTTCCGAAAAAGTTTGCTAATGTCTACTCGAGCGCTGTAGGATGATTGTTCATGAATCGGAGGAATACTGCTGCCCAGGTCACAGTACATTGATGGGGTCACAGCAACACACCTTTTATATTACATGCTGTCCATAATGTTGAAGTGACACATGACCATTAGGGTCAGATTTTTCACAATGTTTTCACAAGTTTTCTTGCTTAGAACACTTTAAAATGTATCGATTATTTTGTTCGACCAGGCGATGCACAACATTTTTGCAACTGTGAGGGGCAGAGCCAGGGCCATAGTCATGGCTGAAGCTAGTGGTTGTGGCGTGCCCTGGCCCTCCATCACATGCAGAAGGTCTTCAAAGGTCAGCATACCTGTGGCCTCACTTGCTGTGCCATCAGTGTCTCCTCTTTGTCGCTGGATTTCTCTATCACACAATTGCACACTCACTGAGACACAAAGGGCTCCATACAGTCCACGTATTCCACTTTCCTTACTTCACTTTCTTTGGCTCCTAGCATATTACTGGGTCGTACCTCCTCCGGCGGTAACACAGCATCCTCCATGTTTACACTCACTGCGCTTGGGGGTTCCCTCAGTCATTTCGCCCCGGATCTGAGGGCACCAGTCCATGCGATAATCTGCCACATTCTGGAGCGACCTGCATCCCTGTGCTATTCTGGTCTCCACTGTAAACTCTGTTCCTTCACAGTAGTGCCCAACGCTGTTTGTCTGCATTTCTGCCCCACTGGGCACTGGATGGCTGGGTATTGTACTTACGTTACTTACAGTTGTGGTCAAAAGTATTGACACCCCTGCAATTCTGTCAGGTAATACTCAGTTTCTTCCTGAAAATGATTGCAAACACAAATTCTTTGTTATTATTATCTTCATTTAATTTGTCTTAAATGAAAAAACACAAAAAGAATTGTCCTAAAGCCAAATTGGATATAATTCCACACCAAACATAAAAAAGAGGGTGGACAAAAGTATTGCACTGTTCGAAAAATCATGTGATGCTTCTCTAATTTGTGTAATTAACAGCACCTGTAACTTACCTGTGGCACCTAACAGGTGTTAGCAATAACTAAATCACACTTGCAGCCAGTTGACATGGAGTAAAGTTCACTCAACCTCTGTCCTGTGTCCTTGTGTGTACCACAATGAGCATGGAGAAAAGAAAGAAGACCAAAGAACTGTCTGAGGACTTGAGAAACCAAATTGTGAGGAAGCATGAGCAATCTCAAGGCTACAAGTCCATCTCCAAAGACCTGAATGTTCCTGTGTCTACCGTGCGCAGTGTCATCAAGAAGTTTAAAGCCCATGGCACTGTGGCTAACCTCCCTAGATGTGGACAGAAAAGAAAAATTGACAAGAGATTTCAACACAAGATTGTGCGGATGTTGGATAAAGAACCTCGACTAACATCCAAACAAGTTCAAGCTGCCCAGCAGTCCGAGGGTACAACGGTGTCAACCCGTACTATCCGTTGGCGTCTGAATGAAAAGGGACTGCATGGTAGGAGACCCAGGAAGACCCCACTTCTTACCCCGAGACATAAAAAAGCCAGGCTGGAGTTTGCCAAAACTTACCTGAAAAAGCCTAAAACGTTTTGGAAGAATGTTCTCTGGTCAGATGAGACATATGTAGAGCTTTTTGGGCAAAGGCATCAACATAGAGTTTACAGGAGAAAAAAAGAGGCATTCAAAGAAAAGAACACGGTCCCTACAGTCAAACACGGCGGAGGTTCCCTGATGTTTTGGGGTTGCTTTGCTGCCTCTGGCACTGGACTGCTTGACCATTTGCATGGCATTATGAAGTCTGAAGACTACCAACAAATTTTGCAGCATAATGTAGGGCCCAGTGTGAGAAAGCTGGGTCTCCCTCAGAGGTCATGGGTCTTCCAGCAGGACAATGACCCAAAACACACTTCAAAAGGCACTAGAAAATGGTTTGAGAGAAAGCACTGGAGACTTCTAAGGTGGCCAGCATTAGTCCAGACCTGAATCCCATAGAATGTGAAGTGTTAAAACTAAAATCAAAGCTGAAGTTTCGTTTTATCCATTCTCTGAAGGTTTCGTATCTCCATTTTTGTTGCTGTAAGATAAATTTTTGTAATTGGCATGGGCTGTCATGAAACCAGACTGTTCCCATCAGGTGCGGGGGGAACAGGAAACTCTGAAGAATATGCCATTATACTACTTTCTACGCTATTTAGGTTCAGACATATATGCAGTTCTGGTTTCCTTGCAATATTATTGGCTTATAAAGTGAAATGATTTTATTGGTAGTTGAGAACCTTGCATATTTAAGCAAAATATTATAAAAGAAGTGACTACAATAAACGGGTTACCGATCTCTTTGGATCGTCCCATACAGAGACATGTCTCCATTTGGTCATTTGAGTTGCTAGCAACACTCTGTGGAATAATTTGGACATCACTGGCTCAACCGTGAAGGGTTAATTTAACTCTCTCCCTATCAGCAACACCTGTGGAGAGATCTAAAAATGGCAGTTTGGAGAAGGCACCCTTCAAATATCAGGGACCTGGAGCAGTTTGCCAAAAAAGAATGGTCTAAAATTCCAGCAGAGCATTGTAAGAAACTCATTGATGGTTACCGGAAGCGGTTGGTCGCAGTTATTTTGGCTAAAGGTTGTGCAACCAAGTATTAGGCTGAGGGTGCCAATACTTTTGTCCGGCCCATTTTTGGAGTTTTGTGTGAAATGATCAATGTTTTGCTTTTTCCTTCATTCTCTTTTGTGTTTTTTCATTTAAGACAAATTAAATGAAGATAATACCAAAGAATTTGTGATTGCAATCATTTTCAGGAAGAAACTGAGTATTATCTGACAGAATTGCAGGGGTGTCAATACTTTTGGCCACAACTGTATGTTATGTAGTAGCTGCCTCTTCCTGGGCTTAATAGCCCGTCAGAACGGTCTGAGCACCTTGGCCTCTACTAAACTCCATAAGGAAGTCCTCGCTCTCTTAGCTGCAGTTAATCCCTCCTATGTTAACTATTCATATGCTGGCTTCCTATTCATATTGTGAGGTGTCTGTGTCAGATGGGGAAAGACCTGCCCCCCTGACAAATATCAGGTACGTCTGACCAATTTTAAAAACGATTATTTCTGCGGTGGAAGGTACCCTAAATAAAAGAGTCACCTTGAAAGAATGCAGCATTAGTGCTGTACAAGGTGGATCTTTTACTTAAAAACGCCTGGGGGGTGACAGGTTCCCTTTAAGTAAAACAGCCACGTTGTGCAGCACTAATGAAATGTTAGCAAACGGAGGGCACAGCCAAAATAAAAAAATTTCAAGGGTTCACTAAAGATGTACCCAAAACAATGAGTAAAACAAGAAGAGAAAGAAGTACATCCAAAATATGGGAACTCCAAAAAATATAACAAAATATGTAAATTTTATTCATGACATGTACACAAAGCAGCAAAAAGACATTAAAAACAATTAAAAAGCACAAAAGGCAATCATGTCACAATCATGAAATACTGACATAGTGACTCTCCCACAGCAAAAAACCCATGACACAGCATTAATATGTACCAGGCCACCTCAAATACAATAATTAGAGCAAAAAATATGCATGATACAAGATAACCATAGATGGTTGAGGAGGCCTTGAAATACATAGCAGAACGCTATCCACAGCACCATGTAAACAGGAAAGAAAGGAGGCAAAAGACGTACAAATAAACCCCTAAAAGACAAATCCCCAAACAAAGTATGCACAAGTAGCCCAAGATATCAAATACCTAGCTGTAGGGAAAAAGGTCTGGTAAACTGTAAACTGGCAAATGCGCAAAGAAAGAGGTGTCCAGTATACCGAGAAATAAAGTGCCAAGGGAAAGCTAAAAAATGACCTATGGGGTGAAAGAGTGGGGGGAGCAAAACCCCACGCGTATCGCCACACTCTGTGCGGCTTCTTCAAGGGAGGATGGAGCGCTGAAAGGGTACGTGAACCACATCTGTATATATAGAGAAAACACATGATATATAATTAAATCAGTACTAACCCACGAGGTGGAGAGCGTGACATGGCCGCGGCCATCTTGTCGGCGTTATAGACAGACAAAGCTATTCACAAGCCATGGCCTTACCAGGCAGATCGGCGCCTGCGCAGTGAAGGCAGGAAGACATACAAGCATAGCGCATGCGTCTAAGGCCTGTTTCACACATACGTTTTTTTCATCAGTTGCAATCCGCGAAAATGGCGGGACACGGATCCGCAACTGTTTTGAAAGCAACGTGTGCTACCGGACCGTTGCTTTGACGGATCCAGGCAAGGTAGAAATTTAAAGAAACCTGTGCCCGGGAGAGAGAGAGAGTGAGAATTTTTTTCAGCCGCCAGACCAGGCATTTAGGGTTAAATTTCCAGCAGAGGCAATCCTTCCGGGCATGCGCAGTGTACAAATGCGGATCCGGCCAGCAAAAAAACGTTTCAGTGTCCGTCCTGTCCTGTCAGCGGACGCCAAAATTTGTGCGGATTTGTAAAAAAAACGTATCCAACAGATGACCATCCGTCAAGATCCGCCGATAATGAAAGTCAATGGGGAAAAAAACGGATCCGCCAAGAAAAATGGCAGATCCATTTTTTTTTGCAAAACGGCGGATTTTGACTGATGGTGACAGACGGATGTGTGAAAGAGGCCTAAGATGTACCAGTCCTAATGTAATGAAAAGAAGCTTGATAACTTAATAGCAGAAATTAGTATTATCACTTTACCATAGATCAAGCGCCTGCACACATGTGTATTGTATAGAAATCTGCACTGTGCAGCATCATGAACATCATGCCAGCATTTTTCCTGTATGTTATACATCAGATTTTTAAACAGCAGAGCAGTGTTGCAGATATAATCACTTTGCAGTGCGTCTATCCCTCTAACCAAATGCATCTACGCTGGGAGATTTTGTGTTTTCTAACAGGGACCTCGTTTCGATGCCATACATACCTTCTGCGATGTCATAAGCGTTTTAGATAGGTATAAGTAGCAGGGACCTCTTTTGGATATCATACACCTATTCAGGTGCTTTGCGCCTGCTGCACTATATCAATATTTGTGTTAAAGCTGGCTACTGTGCAGGTATTTTATACTTGTTTGTGTGATAGCAACATTTTTTGCTGTCACAAAGGTTACCTAATTGATTTGTATTATACTGGGACCGACATCACATGATGTGACACCATGTGACCAGGAGGGGCGGAGCTCAGCAGAGCAGGGGAGTAGCAGGACCTGTGATGATGTCAGCACCATGTGACCAGTAGGGGCAGTGGTGCAGCAGGACCTGTGATGATGTCAGTCTCATGTGACCAGGAGGGGCGGTGCTAAGCAGAGCAGTGGTGCAGTAGGACATGTGATGACGTCAGCACCATGTGACCAGTAGGGGCGGAGCTGAGCAGGGCAGCAGTGAAGCAGGACCTGTGATGATGTCAGCACCATGTGACCAGGAGGGGCGGTGCTAAGCAGAGCAGTGGTGCAGTAGGACATGTGATGACGTCAGCACCATGTGACCAGTAGGGGTGGAGCTGAGCAGGGCAGCAGTGAAGCAGGACCTGTGATGATGTCAGCACCATGTGACCAGGAGGGGCGGTGCTAAGCAGAGCAGTGGTGCAGTAGGACATGTGATGACGTCAGCACCATGTGACCAGTAGGGGCGGAGCTGAGCAGGGCAGCGGTGAAGCAGGACCTGTGATGACGTCAGCACCATGTGACCAGTAGGGGCAGAGCTGCGCAGGGCAGCTGTGCAGCAGGACATGTGGTGACGTCATGTGATGTCATAGGACGGGCAGCGCTAACTGCACATGCCCAAAAAAGAATATTACAGGACAGGCGCGAGAAAAAGAAATGAACGCTGAGGAGGCGGCACCAAATTCAAAAGCAGGACATGACTGATGGATGTGAGGCGTCTGTGTCCGGGGGGGAAATACCTGCCCCCTGTCAATTATCAGGTATGTCTGACCAATTTTAAAAACGATTATTCCGGCAGTGGAAGGGACGTTAAACAAAAGAGCCACCTTGACAGAATGCAGCATTAGTGCTGCACAAGGTGGCTCTCTTACTTAAAGACGCCTGGGGGGTGACAGGTTCCCTTTAAGTTTTACCATAATAATACTACAGAAGACCATTAGTAACCTTACAACATGTATATACGACAAGGAACCCAAGGAACCAGTGACAGTGTGACTATTACATCCATTCCTGACAGCGGCAGTACGGTTCCTCCCCTGTAATTATGAGAGTGAATAAACAGCATATGGCAGGGGATTCTACACTGGTCGCCATTGTGAGATGTGAGGCGGAGGCCGATCCTGGTATCTGAATCATTTATTATCTGTCATTGATTCCCATCCGTCCTGTGTAATTATGTGTCCAGGTGACCGACTCCTGGATGTATTACTGATATATCCATGTAGTGAGGAGTGCGGGAGGGAGCGGAGAGCGACAGCTGTGACTGCAGCTCCGCTACGTCATCTGGTTATACCGGAGCATTCAATGTAATGTGAAATACAGCGTATAATGCGATAAACCGATATCATAATACAATGAAAAATATTATCAACCAATAGATGTGGGCTCTATAGATCATAATACAATGTATAATATAATAATCCAATAGATGTGGGCTCTATACCAGCAGATTTATGGTACGGTTTCAGAAGCGGACAGCTCTATACAGTCTAGGGATAATTGCAATTGACCGATGCAATTGTCACTGTGCATCGGTCAACAATACAGTGCATGCATAACGCCTTTTTGTATGACCAAACAACTCAATCTTTGTTTCATCAGTTCACAGGACCTTCTTCCAAAATGTAACTGGCTTGTCAAAATGTGCTTTTGCATACCTCAGGCGACTCTGTTTGTGGCGTGCTTGCAGAAACGGCTTCTTTCGCATCACTCTCCCATACAGCTTCTCCTTGTGCAAAGTGCGCTGTATTGTTGACCGATGCACAGTGACACCATCTGCAGCAAGATGATGCTGCCGGTCTTTGGAGGTGGTCTGTGGATTGTCCTTGACTGTTCTCACCATTCTTCTTCTCTGCCTTTCTGATATTTTTCTTGGCCTGCCACTTCTGGGCTTAACAAGAACTGTACCTGTGTTCTTCCATTTCCTTACTATGTTCCTCACAGTGGAAACTGACTGGTTAAATCTCTGAGACAACTTTTTGTATCCTTCCCCTGAAAAGCTATGTTGAATAATCTTTGTTTTCAGATCATTTGAGAGTTGTTTTGACGATCCCATGATGCCACTCTTCATAGGAGAATCAAATAGGAGAACTACTTGCAAGTGGCCACTTTAAATACCTTTTCTCATGATTTGATACACCTGGCTATGAAGTTCAAAGCTCAATGAGGTTACAAAACCAATTTAGTGCTTCAGGAAGTCAGTAAAAAGTAGTTAGGAGTGTTCAAATAAAGAAAATGATAAGGGTGCCCATACTTTTGCACCGGTCAAATTTTGTTTAAATGCAGATTGCACATTTTCTGTTAGTACAATAAACCTCATTTGAATCCAGAAATATAACTGAGTCCATCAGTTATTAGATATATGAAACTGAAATAGCTGTTGCAAAAACCAAAATTGTTATAAAGAAAAAAGGTTAACATTAATAGGGGTGCCCAAACTTTTACATATGACTGTATGTAGCATGCATGTGGTATATATGTAGTATGTATGTAGCATGTAGTATGTATGTAGCATGCATGTAGTATGTATGTAGCATGTAGTATGTATGTAGCATGCATGTAGTATGTATGTAGTATTTTTTTTTTTTTTTTAACATTTAACACATTAGCCGGATGATGGGACTACTACTGTCCTATCATTGGCTAATGTGTCAATCACTGTCATGGTAGCAGGCATCGCCAGATGGGACTTATAGTCCCATCGGACGATGCTTGCACAGACCCCCGGACATCAGCACAGCCCCCCGGCAGGCCGGTACAGACCCCCACAGGGTGCACAGACCACCGGCAGGCCGGCACAGCCCCCCGGCAGGCCGGTACAGACCCCCACAGGGTGCACAGACCACCGGCAGGCCGGCAGAGACCCCCGGAAGGCCCGAAATGACGGCGCATCATGATGCGCACACACCGCGCATCATGATGACGTCAGGCTGTCAATCAACTTTGAACTTCCGATTCCGATGCCGACTTCCGATATTGAAAAAATATCGGAAGTCGGTATCGGAATTCCGATACAGCAAGTATCGGCCGATACCCGATACTTGCGGTATCGGTATGCTCAACACTAATCTTAGTCAATAAGAAGCTAAATTGGAGTGCCCAGTGTCAGGCAGCTGCCACCAAAGCCAATAGGGTCATGGGATGCATTAGAAGAGGTCTGGGGACACGAGATGAAAACATAATTCTCCCTCTGTACAAATCACTCCTCAGACCACACTTGGAGGATTGTGTGCAATTTTAGACACCTGTGCTCAAGAAAGACATTACTGAACTTGAAAGGGTTCAAAGGCGGGCTACTAAAATGATAAATGGAGTTGGATCACTACAATACCCAGAAAGGTTATCAAAATTAGGTCTATTTACTCTAGAAAAGAGAAGACTTAGGGGAGACTTAATATATATGTACAAGTATATCAGAGGGCAATACAGAGATCTCTCCAATGAACTGTTTGTACCAAGGACTGTGACAAGAACAAGGGGGCATTCTCTTCGTTTGGAGAAAAGACAATTTCTGCACCAGCATAGAAGAGGGTTCTTCACGGTAAGAGCGGTGAGGCTCTGGAATTCTCTTCCTGAGGAAGTGGTGATGGCCAACTCACTGAATGAATGTAAGAAAGGAATGGAGGCTTTTCTTGTGAGTAACAGTATAGAAGGTTACGGATAACAGAATATGATAGGTAGATGGGTGACCCAGCTTTGGGGAAGGAATTTTTTTCTCTATGGAGAAAATTGGCTTCTACTCTGTGGGTTTTTTGCCTTCCCCAGGATCAACAATGCAGAACAGCTGCACTAAAAATGGGCTGAACTAGATGGACATAAGGTCTTCCTTCAGCCTTCAAAACTATGTTACTATGTTAAATACAAGGTATATATAGTATATTTTAAACATACTGAATCTCCGTATACATTTCAGGAGGCAAACACAGACGCTCTAAGGCCCAGTATGGAGCCGACAACAATATCGAAAGTTGAGAAAGGGTACTATGGCGCCCCTGAGGGTACGGTCGCCACAGATATAATGCACCTCATCCAAAGGTGTGGTATCCCACCCTCAGGTAAGGAGGGATCACCACACAGGACTCCTAACCCTACACTCAACACACACAATATTTAGTAAGTGCTCCCTGGGTGCACCCGGCTTGAGGATGGCCTCATCCCAGACTGACTAGGAAAGGGTGTTGGGGGTTAGTGTGGAAGGTAGGTACAGTGGGAGGAGCTTAGGTAGTGGAGTGATTGTGCTCATCCAATCAGAGAGAGCAAGCTGACAGTTGATGGGTGGAGCTAGTCTGAGGTAAACGGATCTTTCTAGAGAGTTGTCAGTCTGTGACAGGGCAGAGTAAGAGCAGGTTTGCTGTGAGAGGGCTAAGGGTCAGAGAAGAGAGAAAAATCTTGTCCAAGCTCCCAGACTGGAAGGAAGTGGTCTTTGGGGCACGGGAAGTGTAATAAGCCACCTGTGAAGCCCGTTTCTGGAGAAGGAAGGACCAGGCCTTGTTGGGGAAGGTGGCTCCTGAAGGTAGTGGAGAAATACAGGGCTCAGCTAGAAAGACGGAGGCTGAGGTAACTTTAAGTGCCTCAGTCGCAGCCGCATTCAATACTGAAAAAGGCAGCAGTTGGAATAAAGGACCCCGAAGCATGACCCACGTCGCCCGGTGTGATCCGTGGCTGCCGGCTTGGGACACTGTTTGTGAAGGCGCACAGCAAGAAAGAAGGGAGAGATCATCGCAGAGACACGGCCTAGAAAGGATACACAAGGAGGAGTCTTGAACAGGTGTTCCTGATCTACCTTGGAGTTTGCTGGACCCCTCCCTCAGATGACACAGTACCAATCAGGTCATCTGGTGCACAAAACTTTTGAAGAAAAACTCAGAAAATGCACCCAAGTGTGGACTTGGTGTCTTTTACAACTCGCCTGCTACACACGCTACACTCACCATCACCGTCAACGGCTCACAAACACCATCTCAACTGCCCTGGCATACAGCTCTGCCCATGGAGAGCTTCATCATCTTGGCTGCTTTAACACCGGCCCAGAGGTTCTGCATTGCAGCATCGGCTACCCTAGCTGAGTACCACGGGTGGCTCACGATCCCCCTTTTCCAAATTAACTATCATACCATCTTCCCCCTCATCTGAACTGTCATCTTTATTGGACACCCAGGGCCACGGACCGGGTCCCAATCACCACCGTGACATACTTCCCCCTTAAAAGAGCCTGAAAGGCCTAGTACTGAGGAACTCCCGGCCCTGCATGGCGTTTCATTTTAACACCAGATAACAGGGATATATTGTATAGTTTCAACATTATAAATCTACATATATAGTTGACGACAGACACAGACGCTGTCATGGCCAGTATGGATTTGACATCAATCTAAAAAGTAGAAAAAGGTACAGTATCACCATATACAAGGTATCTATAGTATAGTTTCAGCATTCAAAATATCCGTATTTATTTCAGGAGGCAGACACAGATGCTCTGAGGCCCAGTATGGATTACACAACAATATAAAAAGCAGTAAAAGGGGAATGGATCCAAAGCGTACTGCTGTATACAGTGTTGTGGTCATTTGGCGATCTACGTATATATTTCAAGAGTAACACACAGCCTCTCACAGGCTCAGTATAGATCAAACCATAATATAAAAAGAAGATCCGCAAGAAATAATCACACATGTGGGCCAATGTTCCAGGTGTCAATGATGCACTTTGAGTGGTGGGTGGAGGATGAATTTCGGGCACAAAGGGTACTGGATCAACAGATACAAGGTATATACTGTATAGTATACTTAAAATACACAAAAATCTCCGTATTTATTTCAGGAGGCAGACACATATGCTCACATGCTCAGTATGGATTTGACAATAATGTAACAAGTTGAAAAAGGGTACAGTATGACCAGATACAAGGTATATATAGTATAGTTTAAACATTCTAAATCTCCGTAGACATTTCATGAGGCAGACACAGAAGCTCTCAGTCCCAGTATGCATTAGCCAAGAATCTAAAAAGTATACAAAGGTTACTGTATCACCAGACACTAGGTACAGATAGTATTGTTTAAACATTGTAAATCTCCCTATTTATTTCAGGAGGCAGACACAGACGCTCTCAGGGTCAGTATGGATTACACAATGTAAAAAGTTGTAAAAGGGTAATGGATCAGAAGAGTACAGCTGTATACAGTGTAGGGGGCACTGTAAATCTCAGTATATATTTCCAGAGTCAGAAACAGACTCTCACAGGCTCAGTGTGGATTACACCCGAATTTAAAAAGAGAAAAAAGGGAAATGTATTCGAAACGTACACCAGTATACAGTGTTGGAGTACTTTGAAATCTTAGTTTATATTTCAGTGTCAGTCATCCAGTCCAGATTCTCCAAGAGAGGAAGGTAGATGGATAAAAGTACAGACATAAAGTTGAGTGACTTTAGATGTTTTGGAATTAGTAATCACGGGAAAACCTCCCAGGAGAATTTGCAGAGGCGATGCTGACCCTCAATAAATTTAACTGTGGATACAGCTAAAACAGAAATTAGTGAAGAAAGGGTTGCTGTATCGCAGTAGCGTCGATCCCATCACCGTTACTCGTCTCCATCAAATTGTGATCACAGGGGGAGCTGTAGACATGGTCCTCACTGCCTATCATGATCTGTCTGGTCACTTTGGTGTGCAAAACACACAAGCCACAGGCCGTAGGGGATTTTATTGGATTGGCATGAGAGGAGACATTGAAAAATGGTCGCAGGAATATCGCACGTCTGTGACTATGAAAAATGTGAAAGGTGATCATAAAGCACCACTGCATCCGATTGGGAGTTGACATCCATTACAAATGGTAGCCATTGGTAATCTGAAGGTAGAGGCCAGCAGGACAGGACATAGTAACATCTTAACCATCATCGATCAGTACACCAAATTTGTAGTGGCCGTCCCTGTGCCGGATTTAACTGGCCAGACTACACAGAGGTGGAGCAAGGCGAGGTAAGTATTGCAAGTGCTGTGTCCCTGAGCAGGCAGGGTGGACCCACTCGTGGGCGCCGGTGCTGGCATGGGGCCCCTCATAGTACGCCAGTGTGTCTGACGGTGAGAGGGCCCTCCCACCATCAGAAAAAAGGAGGATGATTGACCTCATCGAGATCAACATCCGACACTGCGGAGACACCATCACGTGTTTCTCAACGCAGTGATTCTAGAGCACTGCTCCCATCCCTTATGGGAAATATGTAAAACATGCAAATATATAAGCCGCGGAGACACCATCACATGTTTCTCAACGCAGGCAGTGACTAGCCAGGTCTTTCACCAGGATGGAACAACCACGGGAAGGGCAGTCTCCAATGAAGGAAACCACCTATGCCAAAACATGGTATCCATCCACAGACAGCTGTTTCGGGGTATTGCCCCTCATCAGTGTGGAGTAGGAAACTGGCTATTGGGAGCAATGCCTAGTAACAGACCATGAAAAAAGGAGGATGATTGACCTCATGGAGATCAACATCCGACACTGCGGAGACACCATCACGTGTTTCTCAACGCAGTGATTCTAGAGCACTGCTCCCATCCCTTATGGGAAATATGTAACACATGCAAATATATAAGCCGCGGAGACACCATCACATGTTTCTCAATGCAGGCAGTGACTAGCCAGGTCTTTCACCGGGAAGGAACAACCACGGGAAAGGCAGTCTCCAATGAAGGAAACCACCTATGCCAAAACATGGTATCCATCCACAGACAGCTGTTTCGGGGTATTGCCCCTCATCAGTGTGGAGTAGGAAACTGGCTAGTGGGAGCAATGCCTAGTAACAGACCATGAAAAAAGGAGGATGATTGACCTCATGGAGATCAACATCCGACACTGCAGAGACACCATCACGTGTTTCTCAACGCAGTGATTCTAGAGCACTGCTCCCATCCCTTATGGGAAATATGTAAAACATGCAAATATATAAGCCACAGAGACACCATCACATGTTTCTCAACGCAGGCAGTGACTAGCCAGGTCTTTCACCGGGATGGAACAACCACGGGAAGGGCAGTCTCCAATGAAGGAAACCACCTATGCCAAAACATGGTATCCATCCACAGACAGCTGTTTAGGGGTATTGCCCCTCATCAGTGTGGAGTAGGAAACTGGCTAGTGGGAGCAATGCCTAGTAACAGACCATGAAAAAAGGAGGATGATTGACCTCATGGAGATCAACATCCGACACTGCGGAGACACCATCACGTGTTTCTCAACGCAGTGATTCTAGAGCACTGCTCCCATCCCTTATGGGAAATATGTAACACATGCAAATATATAAGCCGCGGAGACACCATCACATGTTTCTCAATGCAGGCAGTGACTAGCCAGGTCTTTCACCGGGAAGGAACAACCACGGGAAAGGCAGTCTCCAATGAAGGAAACCACCTATGCCAAAACATGGTATCCATCCACAGACAGCTGTTTCGGGGTATTGCCCCTCATCAGTGTGGAGTAGGAAACTGGCTAGTGGGAGCAATGCCTAGTAACAGACCATGAAAAAAGGAGGATGATTGACCTCATGGAGATCAACATCCGACACTGCGGAGACACCATCACGTGTTTCTCAACGCAGTGATTCTAGAGCACTGCTCCCATCCCTTATGGGAAATATGTAAAACATGCAAATATATAAGCCGCGGAGACACCATCACATGTTTCTCAACGCAGGCAGTGACTAGCCAGGTCTTTCACCGGGAAGGAACAACCATGGGAAGGGCAGTCTCCAATGAAGGAAACCACCTATGCCAAAACATGGTATCCACAGACAGCTGTTTCGGGGTATTGCCCCTCATCAGTGTGGAGTAGGAAACTGGCTAGTGGGAGCAATGCCTAGTAACAGACCATGAAAAAAGGAGGATGATTGACCTCATGGAGATCAACATCCGACACTGCGGAGACACCATCACGTGTTTCTCAACGCAGTGATTCTAGAGCACTGCTCCCATCAGAGACACTTTACTGTGCTATGGGAGGCCCTGTGCCAGGGCCGTCACCCACGGGTGAGCTCACACACCTGTTCAGAGCAACAGCACTTGCCCGAGTGTGGCAGGTGTTGACCCTGGGCCTGGGGTGGGGGGGCAGCCCATTTAGGGTGGTTTAAAAAATGGCATATGTTGATGTGTAGGCTGGACTTTCAGCTGCTGCAAATGGAGGAATTGGAGAAGTCAGATGAAGAGGAGGACAAAAGCGAGCCTTTTTTCTGGCAACCTATGTGTTATCAGGGGAGGGTGGGACAAAATCTTTTGAAACCCATGCATGGTTCATTTTAATGAAGCTTAGATCATCATCATTTTGGGTCGACGGACGGGTTCTTTTTTCTGACAGGATTGATCCAGCAGCACTGAAGACTCTTTCAGATAGGACACTACCAGCAGGGCAAACGAGCTCCTGTAAAGCATTTTGTGCCAATTCAGGGCATGTGTCCAATTTTGAGGCCCAATTTCCAAAGGGGAATGACCTTTGAGGAAGAACCTCGATATGGGAGAAGTAGATTGTAACCATACTTGACAACTGCTGTCTCCTGCCTCTTGCAATTGATTCTGTATTAGCTGTCATGTGCGCGGGACTTGAGAAATCAGACCACAACATGGTCAGGAAACCACTGTCTCCAACGCCAGTTTGGCTGTGTGCACCACGAACACCTCTTCCATTTTGCCCACTACGGCTTGTGGGAGAACCAGCTCCGCTGCTGTGAGCTGGGAATGCCTCAACCAACCTGTTTACCAGAGTTGCTTGTTTTTTAGCCAATATTAGCTCTGGGTTCTCCTGTGGCATGATTTTGTGTAATTTGCCTTTATAGCATGGATCGGGGACGTTGGTCAACCAGTAGTCATCATCCCTCATCATTTTGGCAATGCGAGGGTCCCTTTCTAAGATCCGCAAGGCACAGTCACACATGTGGGCCAATGTTCCAGGTGTCAATGCTGCACGGCCAGTGGTGGGTGGAGGAGCACTTTCTGGCAAATCCACATCACTCCTGTCACGCTCAAACCCTGTACCTGACCTTGGCACGCCCACATGTTCTCTTGCCCCCTGAGAAGCATCCTACTCCCCAAAATAATCATCCCCCTCATCCTCCTCCTCATCTTCCTCTTCTTCATCCACCTTGTCCACGCTAGTTCCCTGACCAGACAATGGCTGACTGTCATCAAGGCTTCCCTCCTCCTCCTCCTCCTGTTGCTCCTCAGCTGCAGATGCCTGAACCTTAATGTGCGTCAAAGTTTGCATGAGCAGACGCATAAGTGGGATGCTCATGCTTATGATGGCGTCGTCTGCGCTTACCAGCCGAGTGCATTCCTCAAAACACTGAAGGACTTTACAGAGGTCTTTCAGCTTTGACCACTCCACACCCGACAATTCCATGTCTGCTCTCAAACTGCCTGCCCGTGTATCCTCCCACAAATGCATTACAGCCTGCCTCTGTTTGCATAGCCTCTCAACCATGTGCAGGGTGGAGTTCCATCTTGTAGCAACATCTATGATTAGTGTCACTCCGCGCTCACCTGGGGGCGGGACCTCGGTCCCGACGTCATCTCTTCCGGAACCGCGGTCACTCCGGGGGTCCCGCCAGGTGTGCACGCGCACCTCTCGTACCTAGGTCCCTGTCTCCTCCATGTTATGTCTGCGCTTGCTCGCTTTTCTCAGTTCAGTCTCCAGGTCAGTCCTCTCTATGGTACTGGAGGACTTGACCCAGGAAGCTCTCGTGATCATGTGCTATATCAGGCTACCTCTTCCTAGGGGAGGTGCCTGATTATTGTTGTGTTTCCTGGCTTAGTCTGCCATGTCCCTGCCTGGCTGTGCGCTGTATTCAGGTCCCCTGCCTTGCACTCTGTTGTGCCTCTTGGCACACACTCTGAACCTGGACTCTGCGTTGTACTTGGTTGTGCCTCCTGGCACACGCTCTGACCCTGTACTCTGTCTCATACTCAGTTGTGCCTCCTGGCACATGCTCTGACCCTGTACTCTGTCTCATACTCGGTTGTGCCTGCTGACACATGCTTTGATCCTGTACTCTGTCTCATCCTCAGCTGTTCCTCCTGGCACACACTCTGATTCTGTGCTCTGTCTAATACTCAGTTGTGCCTCCTGGCACACACTCTAATTCCGTGCTCTGTCTTATACTCAGTTGTGACTCCTGGCACACACTCGGACCCTGTGCTATGTCTTATACTCAGTTGTGCCTCCTGGCACATGCTCTGATACTGTACTCAGTCTCTTACTCTGTTGTGCCTCCTGGCACACGTACCAATCCTGCGCTCTGTCTTATGCTCAGTTGTGCCCTCTGGCACACACCCTGCTCCTGTACTCTGTTACACCTCCTGGCACACCTGCTGCCTGACTCAATGCTCTGACGTGCTCCTTGCATGCATCCTGCTTCACTCACACCCAGATGCACGAAGTCTCTGTATACCACGTGTTCCCGTGCCCACGCTTTATACGTCCTGCAGACACACTCACCCACTCGTGTCTCCTGTGAGCCGGCCGCCTGGTGCCAGCAGTCGTGGTGCCTCACCCCCTGGGGCTTGCCCCTGACACTCCCTGTATAGGGGGTGGTCTTCACTAGGTCAGCTCGACCTGGGAGGGTTGGTGTCACGACCCAGAGGGTCCACTCCAGGAGTCGTCACAATTAGTCGGTGCTTGGGGAGGTTGAGTGATCGCTGCAGCTTCTGCATACGACTGGAGTGGACGTTTGAGCAATGGATGTGCGAGCACAGTCTTTGCACCTTATGGAGCAGGACTGTTAACTCCAGATAATTATTTAGGAAGCACTGCACCACCAGGTTCAAGGTGTGAGCCAGTCAAGGTATGTGTGTGAATTTTGAAAGGGCTATGGCTGCCACAAAATTCCGCCCATTATCACTGACTACCTTGCCTGGGTCAAGATGTAGACTGCCCAGCCATGACTCAGTTTGTCGATGCAAGTAGTCGGCCAGTACCTCCGGTGTGTCTACTGTCGCCCAAAGACATCATTTTTAAAACAGCCTGCTGCCGCTTAGCACTAGCTGTTTGATAGTGGGACACCTCGTGTGCAACACTGACAGATGTGGATGGAGTGCTCGTGTGACTGCGCTCTGTCGACGAGCTTTCGCTTCTCGAGGAGGAGGAAGGTCGAACGCCTACAGCCAACTGTTTCCTATACCGTGTGCTAGGCAGCACTGTTCCACTGCCGCTGTCCCCTGTGGAGCCTGCATCCACCACATTAACCCAGTGCGCAGTGATGGACACGTAACGGCCCTGGCCATGCCTACTGGCCCATGCATCTGTTGTGAGGTGCACCTTTCCACTCACTGACTGTTTTAGTGCATGGACAATGCGGTCTTCGAGAAAAGAAATGCCGACTGGGTAGGTCATAGCGTGGGACAGCGTAGACTATGAGCTCTCGGAAAGCTTTGCTTTCTCCCAAGTAGAAGGGCATCATCTCTAATGAGATCAGTTTGGCAATGTAGGCGTTCAAAGCCAGTGTACGCGGATGAGAGGATGTGTACTTTCTTGTCCTACTCAGAGTGTCTGGTAGGGTGAGCTGGACTTGAGAGTTGCATATGGGGGAACTAGCATTGGACATGATGGACTAAGAAAGGGGTTGGTGATGGTGAGGGTGTTGATGGCCTAGATTCTGTGTTTCCTCGCAAAAATATTGTGATTGCCTGACTGCTTTGGCCTAGCGACGACACCTCAAAATTTCTTGATGGTGTTGTGCTTAGCGGTGGCCTTACAGTGGGGGAAGCGATGGAGCGTTGCCGGCTAACTTCAGTCGGAGCAGGGCACATATGCTACCTGAGGTTTTGTAGTCCGTCCACTCCTGGAAGTGCATGTTGGTTAAATGTCTATGCATGCAACTGGTATTCAAATTTCTTTGATTTTTCCCTCTGCTAAAGGTCCTTCGGCACTTCTTACAGATAACCTTTGCGTCATCAGAAGGATTTTGTTCAAAAAAGTGCCACACTGCACTCTTTCTACTATGGTACAAATTTTCAGGGCTTGCACGCTGTGCTAATTTGACGATCTGGCCAAGCTGTCCTGCAACTCTTTTAGTTTTCTTGCCAAGATTTTTGACAGCTACAGGCCTGCCAGATAACCGCTGCTGCGATGACGATGCCTGCTGCGGATCCTACTCCTGTTCTGACCTATTGTCACCAGCACCCTCTTCCCCCAATGGATGCCAGTCTGGGTCAACAACTGGGTCATCCATGACCTCATCTTCAATGTCATCTGCACCTTCCTCTGTACCTTCCTCTGTGTCACCGTGTTTGGTGGTATAGTATGCGGGAAGGGGCACTTGAGTTTCATCAGGGTCTGAATCGGGCTCAGTAGACTGCGAGGGCAATGTAGTGCTGTGGGTGAATGTAACAGCAGATTCATCTAGCAGTGGCTGTGCATCAGTGCACTCCATGTCAGATTCATTTTGGACTGGGGAATTCAGGATTTGACTTGATAACCCAGGAATGGTATGTGAAAAGAGCTCCATGGAGTAATCTGAAGTGTGTGCTGCAGCATCCTTCACTTTTGGTGTGGGTGAAGGACACAAGGAAAGGTGCTGTTCCTGACCAGAGGCCTGCACTGACGACTCTGTGCTTGCAGTTTTTGTAACTTCAGAACAGAAAGCAATAGAGCTGGAGGCTGTTTCGGCAATGTAAGCCAAAACCTGTTCCTGATGCTCCGGCTTTAAACTCGGTTTACCTACTCCCAGAAAAGGGAACCTTAAAGGCCTTCTTGTGCCAGACGATGACGCAGGCTCAACACCTGCCTTAGCTGCTATTGTGCTTTTGCCAGAACCAGCCAATGCACCATGACCACCACCATCAGTACCAGCTGCACCCCCCACCCACATCCACGGCCTCTTCCACCAGACTTCCTCATGCTTGGGAAAATGTACCAAAAATACCAGCAGAGAAATGGTATTGTATGAGTAGCGTGCAGCTGTGTAAGGTGTATGTAAGAAGTGAAATCTCCGTATATATTTTGTGAGTCACAGACGCTCACCCAGTATGTATTTCACCATAAACCAACAAGCAGATATATGGTACTGTATCAGAGGTGTACAGCTGTATACGTTGCTGGCGAAACTGTCAATCTCCGTATATGTATTTACGGAATGTCACACACACACGCTGACTCTGCGTATATGTGACCATAATAAGAACACCAGATATCAGATACTGTTTGATAATCAGGCAGCTCAATACGGTGTATAGAGAAATGGAAATGTCCATATATGTATTTATGTAGTGTCACAAACACACGCTGACTCTGTGTAGATATGACCGTAATAAGAACACCAGATATCAGATACTGTTTGATAGTCGAACAGCTCAATGCAGTGTATAGAGAAATGGAAATACAAAGTCCAGAAATAGAAGGTGAGCACCATCACAATAGTTCACACATCTGAACCATCATACGTGTATAAAAGAATAAAAGAGACGCAGCCAGCAATACAGCTGTTTTACCCATAGGTGCACATTCATGGAAAATAAGCTAATCCACATAGCGGGAAGTGGTAGAGAAGAGCGGCGCTCACCGGGTGGTGTAGTTGAGGCTTTGTTGTGGAGGCGTGTCAGCGGGAGAGCGGGTGCGGGGGGGTGGTGGCGGCGGTCATTTCGCACTGCAGAGGTGCTTCCACAGGTTACCTGTGGAGGTGCCTTTGTGGCGCGGGGCGATCATCGCTGTTGTCTCCTTTTTGCACGCATTCTCCCACTGATGTGCATTTGCAGTGGAGCCTTGGCTGCACCACCCGGTAAGTGTCGCTCTTTTCTACTATTTTTTGCTATAGAGAAATGGAAATGTCCGTATATGTATTTATGGAGTGTCACACACACACGCTGACTCTGTGTAGATGTGACCATAATAAGAACACCAGATATACGATACTAGAGTTGAGCGAAACGGGTCGAAAAATTTCAAAAGTCGACGACTTTTGGTAAAGTCGGGTTTCATAAAATGAAACCCGACCATAGGGTGAGGTCGGCCACGAGCTCGGCGACTTTAGCGCCAAAGTCGCGTTTCGAAAGTTTGTTTTCCGCCCTTTTTCAGCCAATCAGGATCCACGGACACTGTGGGCAACGTGATGACATAGGCAGGGGTCACCACCATCTTTGAGAAGGGCATGCAAGTGATTGGCTTGCTTTGGGGGGCGTCACAGGGGGTATAAAAGGGCGTGCACGCCGACCGCCATGTTACTCATGCTGATCTCAGAATAGGGAGAGCTGCTGCTGCTGATGATTCTGTAGGGAGAGCGTTAGGCAGGGAAGAAGACACCAAAAACTGATTCTGCTGCTAGCTATTTTTCCTGTACAACACACCAGTCACTGTGTGTGCAGTGCAAGTGGAGGCTATATTTTGCTGGATCAGCTGTGTTGGTTGTTATGCTGCCTTATAAGGCTTCCTGATAGCTGCATTGCTGCTTTCCCACTGCTCTGCAAACTGCTTTTTTAAAAGAAATCCAAATTTTTTTTTTGTCCTGGTGAGGTACTGAGCGTGCATTTTTTCACACCATACAGCGGTGTACACTCCTCACACAGTACCGTGTAACGGCTGTTATCATGGCCACAGTGAAGCTATCTGTGTGTCGCTCTGTAAGGATAAGTCGAGGACATGTTCCGTTCTTACAGACCTGCACCTTCTAGTTTTGTCTGCTTTTCAAACAGTTAAGTATATTTGCTGTTTGATCACATTCAAAACTATAGAGAGACAGCGTGTGTCAGTCCGTATACTTAAAAACACGGAGCTTGACAATTTTACGGACACCGGACAGCGGTGTACATGCATGCTCCTCTCTTAGTACCGTGTAACGGCTGTTATCACGGCCACAGTGAAGCTATCTGTGTGTGACTCTGTAAGAATAAGTCGAGGACATGTTCCATTCTTGCAGACCTCCATCTTCTAGTTTTGTCTGGTTTTCAAACAGTTAAGTATATTTGCTGTTTGATCACGTTCAAAACTAGAGAGAGACAGCGTGTGTCAGTCCGTATACTTAAAAAACACGGAGCTTGACAATTTTACAGACACCGGACAGCAGTGTACGTGCACGATCCTCTCTCAGTATCGTGTAAAGGCTGTTATCACGGCCACAGTGAAGCTATCTGTGTGTCACTCTGTAAGGATAAGTAGTGGACATGTTCCGTTCTTACAGACCTACACTCTAGGGAGATTCCTATTCTGCCCAATTCTATATACAACTTGTAGTTTGTCATACACTAGCCAATTTCTGCCTGTGACATAGCGGTGTGATATTAACTGGGCCTCACACAACAGTGTCCACAAGTGTGTTCAGAAATTCTACATCTCCCCTGTCCTATAGTGACATTTTTCACACCTGCAACACTGAGCCTGTGACATAGCGGTGTGATATTACCTGGGCCTCACACAATCCAACAGTGTCCACAAGTGTGTTCAGAAATTCTACATCTCCCCTGTCCTATTGTGACATTTTTCACACCTGCGACATTGAGCCTGTGACATAGTAGTGTGATATTAACTGGGCCTCACACAATCAAACAGTGTCCACAAGTGTGTTCAGAAATTCTACATCTCCCCTGTCCTATAGTGACATTTTTCACACCTGCGACATTGAGCCTGTGACATAGTAGTGTGATATTAACTGGGCCTCACACAATCCAACAGTGTCCACAAGTGTGTTCAGAAATTCTACGTCTCCCCTGTCCTATATACACCTTGTACCTTGTTTTACATTACTATATAGTTTGTGGGATTTTGTGTACATTTTTACCAAAAATGAGGAAGGCTGGTGGAAGAGGCCGTGGAATTGGGCGGGGGTTGCCAGCTGGTAATGATGGTGTTGGTGGTGGATCTGATGGTAGTGGCAAAATCAAAATAGAACCGAATGCAGGAGGTGTTGAGCCTGCGTCATCGTCTGGCTCCACAAGGCCTCGAAGGCTTAGTTTTCTAGGAGTTGGCAAACCGCTTTTAAAGCCAGAGCTTCAGGAAAAAGTTTTGGCTTACATTGCTGACTCAGCCTCCAGCTCTATCGCCTCCTCTTCTGAAGTTGTAAAAAATAAAAGCACTGAGTCATCATTGGAGGCTCATGTTCATGAACCACACCTTTCCTTGTGTCCTTCACCCCAACCAAGATTGAAGGATGACGCACGCCATACAACTGATTACTCCATGGAGCTTTTTTCACATACCATGCCTGGGTTATCAAGTGAAATGGTGAATTACCCAGGCCAAGATGAATCTGACATGGAGTGCACTGATGCACAGCCACTGATAGATGATTCTGCTGGTACATTCAGTCAGAGCACTACATTGTCCTCGCAGTGTAATGAGCCAGATTCTGACCCTGATGAAACTCTGGTGCCCCTTCCAGCATACTATACCACCATACACGGTGACACAGAGGAAGGTGCACATGACATTGAAGAGGAGGTGATGGATGACCCAGTTGTTGACCCAGATTGGCATCCATTGGGGGAAGATGGTGCTGCTTCCAATAGCTCAGATGATGAGGAGGAGCATCCACAGCAGACATCGACATCGCAACAGCTGTTATCTGGCAGGCCCGGAGCACTCCAAAGACAGGTTCCAAAAATCAAAAGAGTTGCTGGACAGCTTGTCCAGACGGTCAAAATAGTACAGCGTGCTAGGCCGCAAAATGTCTTCCAAAGTAAGAAGAGTGCAGTGTGGCACTTTTTTGAAAAAAATCCTCATGATCAGGCCAAGGTTATCTGTAAGAAGTGCGCAAAGACCTTTAGCCGAGGGAAAAATCTGAAAAATTTGAATACCAGTTGCATGCTTAGACATTTAACCAGCATGCACTTGCAAGCGTGGACACAACACCAAACCTCAAGTACCACATGTGCAACTGATCACAAAGAAGGTAGTCAGCAATGCTACATTGTTTCCCCCACTGTAAGCCCACCGGTTAGCACAGCAGCAAATGTTGAGGTGTCGTTGCAAGGCCACAGCAGTCAGGGAATCCCACTGTTATATCAACGAAATACTGAATCTAGGCCATCAGAAAGAACACCAACTCCATCACCATCATCAACCCTCTCTCAGTCCGCCCTGTCCACCGCTAGTTCCACCATATGCAGCTCTCAAGTCCAGCTCACCCTCCCAGAGACTATGAGTAGGTCAAGAAAGTACTCAGTCTCTCATCCACGTACACTGGGTTTGAACGCCCACATTGCCAAACTAATCTCGTTAGAGATGATGCCCTATCGGTTGGTGGAAAGTGCAGCTTTCCGCGAACTCATGGCCTATGCAGTACCACGCTATGACCTACCCAGTCGCCACTTCTTCTCTCGCAAAGCCATCCCAGCCCTCCTCCATCATGTGAAAGACCGCATTGTCCATGCACTCAAGCAGTCAGTGAGTGGAAAGGTGCACCTCACAACAGATGCATGGTCCAGTCGGCATGGCCAGGGCTGTTACGTGTCCATCACTGCGCACTGGGTTAATACGGTGGATGCAGGGTCCACAGGGGACAGCGGTGGTGGGACAGTGCTGCCTAGCCCACCATATAGGAAACAGTTGGCTGTAGGCGTTCAACCCTCCTCCTCCTCCAGAAGCGAAAGCTCATCCACAGAGCGCAGTCGTATGAGCAGCTAGTGGAAAGCGTCAGCAGGCTGTGTTGCAGATGATGTGTTTGGGCGACAGACCCACCGCGGAGATGCTGGCCGAGTACTTTCAGCGACAAACTGAGTCATGGCTGGGCAGTATACATCTTGAGGCAGGCAAGGTAGTTAGTGATGACGGCCGTAATTTTGTGGCAGCCATAGCCCTTTCAAAACTCAGACACATACCTTGCTTGGCTTACACCTTGAACCTGGTGGTGCAGTGCTTCCTCAACAATTATCCGGAGTTAACAGCCCTGCTCCAGAAGGTGCGAAGACTGTGCGCGTACATCCGCTGGTCGCCTGTACACTCCATTCGTATGCAGAAGCTGCAGCGATTGCTCCACCTTCCCAACCACCGCCTCATTATCGACATTGCAACAAGGTGTAACTCCACCCTGCACATGGTTGAGCGGCTGTGCGAACAGAGGCAGGCCATAATGCATTTGTGGGAGGATACACAGCCAGGCACTTTGAGAGCAGACATGGAGTTGACAGGTGTGCAGTGGTCGAAGCTGAAAGACCTCTGTAAAGTCCTTCAGTGTTTTGAGGAATGCACACGGCTGGTAAGCGCAGACGACGCCATCCTAAGCATTAGCATCCCACTTATGCGTCTGCTCATGCAAACTTTGACGCACCATAAGGAGCAGGTGTCTGCAGCCAATGTTGACGAGGAGGAAGAGGAGGAGGGAATCCTTGATGACATTCAGCCATTGTCTGCTCAGGGACCTCTCCTGGACGAGGTGGAGGAAGAAGAGGAGGAGGAGGATGATGATGGGGATGATTACTTAGGGAGGAGGATGCATCTCGTGGGGCAAGTGAAATTGTTGCCTTGGCAAGGTCTGGTACAGGTTTGTGCGTGACTGGAGGGATGTGGATTTGCCAGAAAGTGATCCTCCAACCAGCACTCGCAGTGCATCATTGACACCGGGAACATTGGCCCACATGTCAGATTATGCCTTGCAGGTCCTAAAAAGGGACCCCCACATTGCCAAAATGATGAACGATGATGACTACTGGTTTGCCAGCATCCTGGATCCATGCTATAAAGGCAAATTACAAACCATCATGCCACAGGAGAACCTTGAACTAATATTGGCTAATAAACAAGCAACTCTGGTAAACCGGTTGGTTGAGGCATTCCCAGCACACAGCAGCAGTGATGGTTCTCACACGAGCCGTTCGGGCCGGGGGCAGCTTGGCAGAGGTGTTCGTGGTGCACACAGCAGAAGTGGCGTTGGAGACAGGGGTTTCATGACAATGTTGTGGACTGATTTTTCAAGTACCGCTCACACAACTGGTAATACTGCATCGATGGAAAGTGACAGGAGACAGCAGTTGTCAACTATGGTTACAAACTACTTTTCCTCCCATATCGATGTTCTCCCGCACAGGTCATTCCCCTTTGACTATTGGGCCGCTAAACTGGACACCTGGCCTGAATTGCCACAATATGCCTTACAGGAGCTCGCTTGACCAGCTGCAAGTGTGCTATCGGAAAGAGTCTTCAGTGCAGCTGGATCAATCCTGACAGAAAAAAGGACCCGTCTGTCAACCCAAAATGTGGATGATCTAACCTTCATTAAAATGAACCATGCATGGGTTTCCAAGGATTTTGTCCCACCTTCCCCTGATGACACATAGGGTGACAGAAAAATGGCTTGCTTTGGTTCTCCTCTTCCTGGGACTTGAACAATTTCGCCTTTTGCATCAGCTGAATGTCCAACATCAACATATGCCACTTTCTAAAACTCCCTAACTGTGCTGCCTCCCCCCCCCATGGCCGGGGTCACCACCTAGCGCACGAAACCGTGCGAGTGCCGTTGCCCTGGACAGGTGGGTAGGCCGACTATTGGGTGCGAGCACTGGCACATGGTCCCTCATAGTGCAATCAAGTGTCTCTGACGGTGGTTGTGCACACCCGCCGTCAGACACACTGCCGTACTATGAGGGGCCCAGTGCCAGTACCGACGCCCACGAGTGGGCCCCCCTTGCTTGGGCAGGGCCCCAGCATTTGCAATCTTTACCTCTCCCTGCTCTTCCGCTGTGTAGTCTGGGCTGTCAAATCCATACTGGGCCTGACACCGTCTGAACCTGCCTCCTGATCTATAGACATATATTTTGAATGTGTACACTATGCTATCCATTCATGTTATCCGGAGATATGGTACCCTTTCTCACCTTTGTGCAATCACGTGTATTCCATACTGGGCCTGACACCGTTTGAGCCTGCCTCCTGATCTATAGACATATATTTTGAATGTGTACACTATGCTATCCATACATGTTATCCAGGGATACGGTACCCTTTCTCACCTTTGTGCAATCACGTGTAATCCACACTGGGCCTGACACCGTCTGAGCCTGCCTCCTGATCTATAGACATATATTTTGAATGTGTACACTGAGCTATCCATACATGTTATCCGGGGATACGGTACCCTTTCTCACCTTTGTGCAATCACGTGTAATCCACACTGGGCCTGACACCGTCTGAGCCTGCCTCCTGATCTATAGACATATATTTTGAATGTGTACACTGAGCTATCCATACATGTTATCCGGGGATACGGTACCCTTTCTCACCTTTGTGCAATCACGTGTAATCCATACTGGGCCTGAGAACGGCTGGCGAGCTGTTATGCAAGCTATAGCACCTGTGGTTTGCACACGTAAGTTTTTCATTTTTTCAGGAGTGACGGTTAGGCCTAATTCCGGAACTGCAGTTGACCTACACTTACTGGGAAATCATCGTTCGCGGGTAATAATTGTAATCCCAGATCCCCATCACTAACGTTGTTCAGCGGGTTATCTGCACCTGTAAGCGACAAACGCTGGCCTTTTCAGTGTAGCGCACATGCAGCCACGGACATGTAAGGGCATGACACACCAGTTATTGGCCAATCTCACGTGCCAGAGCCTCGCGTGTCCCTCTAGTAAGCCAGACTCGGACCGAGGGGCATGACGGAGTCTCGTTCGTTAACGGAATTAAGCTTGCAATGTGTGCATCTTTTTTGTTGCTGGATGGTTGAGGTTGCCCGTGTTGAGTCAAATTACACCGTAGGCTCCACTCCTGGTGGTGCCCTTCTGGACATTCCTTTAAGGTTCAGCTTTGCAACCATACTGCCCACGTAAAACAAACACTTTGCCTTCATGAACGCTGTTTGGAGGGTCGTGACTCGTGAGAATAACGCCGCCCAAACAGTTAACCTGCTAGAGAGATCCTTTGTTGCTCCCAAGCATGACATCACACTCCCTAGGAGGAAGGTAATGCCACTGTGGCGACCGTACTCCTGGGGGCGACACAAGTGCACTGATGCCCAGCCACTGCTCGATGAATCTGCTGCTACATTGACCCAGACCACTACATTCCCCTCGCATGCTACACGGCCTGAATCTGACCCTGATGAAACTCTGGTTACCCTTCCCATATACAGTTCCATCTTACACGGTGACAAAGAGGAAGCTGCAGATGAAAGTGCAGGTTCGGGCCACCTGCCGTAAGACACTCCAGCGTACTATCAGGGGCCCTGTGCCAGTGCCGTCGCCAACGAGTGGGCCCCCCCTGCTTGCTCAGGATCACAGCACTTGCAAGGTTGAAAGTGCAATGAGATGGAAGATGGGGACGACGAGGAGTCCAGACTAGTACAGGGATTCCCTAGCGAGGAGACTTATTTGATTGTTTTCAATGTTGGGACAGCAATTTTTGGGGAGCACTATACTCTGGAGAATGATAGATGGGGCCCACCATACACTGGAACATTCCAAAGGTGGACATCAGACACTGGAGCAGCATTTACAGGGCCCATTATACACTAGAGCATTAGAAATGGGGCCCATTATGTTTGGAGCATTATTTGGGCCCATAAGACAGTGGAGCTTCATCCATGGGGACCAACATATACTGTAGCATTATGTGGAGCTCATCATATACTGTTTCAAACATTATATGGGACCAATGATTCTGTATGTAGAAATAGATGGGCCTCGTAATGAGATGTAAAAAGTGAAGTATTTTTCATTGTACTATACCGCTATTTCTCTGCCGTATCGGAGCATCATGAGTTGTAGTATGTGTTAAAGGGGCGCTCTTTCCCCCAGGGCACATGAAAACCTGGAGCCAGCCCTACCCCCCCACAACTTTAGCCAAATAACCCCAATTTTTCAGTGCGTAACTTGTATTATGAAGTTAATTAAGGTTGACAAGCTTAAGTAATAAGAATTGATGCTTTTGGCATTCAAATGGGCACTGTAGGTGTGTTTCCTGTCCTCTTCTCACTGCCGACTTTAATTCCCCATTGACTTACATTGGGTTTCGTGTTGCGGTTGGACCCCCGACTTTTCCCTATAGTCGGCCGATTTTGCTCGACCCGACTTTTGGAAAAGTCGGGTTTCATGAAACGAAACTCGACCCTAAAAAAGCAAAAGTCGCTCAACTCTATACGATACTGTTTGATAATCAGACAACTCAATACGATGTATAAAGAAATGGAAATGTCCATATATGTATTTATCGAGTGTCACACACGCTGACTCTGTGTAGATGTGAGCGTAATAAGAAACCAGATATCAGATACTGTTTGAGAATAGGACAGCTCAATACGGTGTATGGAGAAATGAAAATGTCCATATACGTATTTACAGAGTCTCACAGACACACGCTGACTCTGTGTAGATGTGACTGTAATAAGAACACCTGATATATGATACTGTTTGAGAATCGGACAGATCAATACGGTGTACAGAGAAATGGAAATGTCCTTATATGTATTTATGAAGTGTCACACACACACACTGACTCTGTGTAGATGTGACCGTAATAAGAACAGCAGATATCAGTTACTGTTTGAGAATCGGACAGATCAACACAGTGTATGGAGAAATGGAAATGTCCGTATATGTATTTATGGAGTGTCACACAGGCTGTCTCTGTGTAGATGTGACCGTAATAAGAACACCAGATAGCAGATACTGTTTGAGAATCGGACAGATCAATACGGTGTATGGAGAAATGGAAATGTCCATATATGTATTTATGGAGTGTCACACAGGCTGTCTCTGTGTAGATGTGACCGTAATAAGAACACCAGATAGCAGATACTGTTTGATAATCGGACAGCTCAGTAAGGTGTATAGAAAAAAGGAAATGTCCGTATATGTATTTATGGCATGTCACACACAGGCTGACTCTGTGGAGATGTCACCATAATAAGAACACCAGATATCCTATACTTTTTGAGAATCGGACACCTCTATACGGTGTATGTATGGAAAAATGTTAATCTCCATGTATTTTTTATGGAGTCTGTTCCTTTTGATTGGCGGCAAGCAAATGTGGTACCAATATTCAAAAAGGGGTGTAAAAGGGAACCTGGAAACTATAGGCCGGTAAGCTTAACATCTGTTGTGGGTAAAATTTTTGAAGGGTTTCTAAGGGATACCATTATGGAATATCTCAATGTTAATAAATGTTTAACTCCATATCAACATGGATTTATGAAGGATCGCTCCTGTCAGACTAACCTGATCAGCTTCTATGAGGATGTAAGCTCTCAAATGGACCCAGGAGAATCATTGGATGTCATTTATCTTGACTTCTCTAAAGCATTTGACACTGTCCCACATAAAAGATTGGTCAGTAAGATGAGAAAGCTTGGGCTAGGGGAAAATGTGTGTAGATGGGTAGGTAGCTGGCTTAGTGATAGAAAACAAAGAGTGGTTATTAATGGGGCATCCTCAGATTGGGCCAGGATTACTAGTGGGGGACCACAGGGGTCTGTATTGGGCCCCCTACTATTTAATATATTTATTAATGATCTAGTGGATGGCTTACACAGTAAAATATCAAAAGGATGACAGTTTGCAACTACAGACATATTTGAGTAAAATGGAGAACTGGGCTGAAGAATGGCAAATGAGGTTTAACACAGATAAGTGTAAGGTTATGCACATGGGAAGGAGAAACTGATGCTACAATTACTTACTAAATGGGAAACTGCTGGGGAAATCAGACATGGAAAAAGACTTAGGCATCTTAGTAAGAAGCTAAATTGGAGTGCCCAGTGTCAGGCAGCTGCCACCAAAGCAAATAGGGTCATGGGATGCATTAGAAGAGGTCTGGGGACACGAGATGAAAACATAATTCTCCCTCTGTAGAAATCACTCGTCAGACCACACTTGGAGTAGTGTGTGCAATTTTAGATGCCGGTGCTCAAGAAAGACATTACTGAACTTGAAAGGGTTCAAAGGTGGGCTACTAAAATTATATATGGAGTTGGTTCACTACAATACCCAGAAAGGTTATCAAAATTAGGTCTATTTACTCCAGAAAAGAGAAGACTTAGGGGAGACCTAATATATACAGTTGTGGCCAAAAGTATTGACACCCCTGCAATTCTGTCAGATAATACTCAGTTTCTTCCCAAAAATGATTGCAAACACAAATTCTTTGTTATTATTATCTTCATTTAATTTGTCTTAAATGAAAAAACGCAAAAAGAATTGTCCTAAAGCCAAATTGGATATAATTCCACAAAAAACATAAAAAAGAGGGTGGACAAAAGTATTGGCACTGTTCGAAAAATCCTGTGATGCTTCTCTAATTTGTGTAATTAACAGCACCTGTAACTTACCTGTGGCACCTAACAGGTGTTGGCAATGACCAAATCACACTTGCAGCCAGTTGACATGGATTAAAGTTGACTCAACCTCTGTCCTGTGTCCTTGTGTGTACCACATTGAGCATGGAGAAAAGAAAGAGGACCAAAGAACTGTCTGAGGACTTGAGAAACCAAATTGTGAGGAAGCATGAGCAATCTCAAGGCTACAAGTCCATCTCCAAAGACCTGAATGTTCCTGTGTCTACCATGCGCAGTGTCATCAAGAAGTGTAAAGCCCATGGCACTGTGGCTAACCTCCCTAGATGTGGATGGAAAAGAAAAATTGACAAGAGACTTCAACGCAAGATTGTGCGGATGTTGGATAAAGAACCTCGACTAACATCCAAACAAGTTCAAGCTGCCCTGCAGTCCGAGGGTACAACAGTGTCAACCCGTACTATCCGTCGGCGTCTGAATGAAAAGGGACTGTATGGTTGGAGACCCAGGAAGACCCCACTTCTTGCCCCGAGACATAAAAAAGCCAGGCTGGAGGTTGCCAAAACTTACCTGAAAAAGCCTAAAACGTTTTGGAAGAATGTTCTCGGGTCAGATGAGACAAAAGTAGAGCTTTTTGGGCAAAGGCATTAACATAGAGTTTACAGGAGAAAAAAAGAGGCATTCAAAGAAAAAAACACGGTACCTACAGTCAAACATGTCGGAGGTTGCCTGATGTTTTGGGGTTGCTTTGCTGCCTCTAGCACTGGACTGCTTGACCATGTGCATGGCATTATGAAGTCTGAAGACTACCTATGTAGGGCCCAGTGTGAAAAAGCTTGGTCTCCCTCAGAGGTCATGGGTCTTCCAGCAGGACAATGACCCAAAACACACTTCAAAAAGCACTAGAAAATGGTTTGAGACAAAGCACTGGAGACTTCTAAGGTGGCCAGCAATGAGTCCAGACCTGAATCCCATAGAACACCTGTGGAGAGATCTAAAACTGGCAGTTTGGAGAAGGCACCCTTCAAATATCAGGGACCTGGAGCAGTTTGCCAAAGAAGAATGGTCTAAAATTCCAGCAGAGCATTGTAAGAAACTCATTTATGGTTACCGGAAGCGGTTGGTCGCAGCTATTTTGGCTAAAGGTTGTGCAACCAAGTATTAGGCTGAGGGTGCCAATACTTTTGTCTGGCCCATTTTTGGAGTTTTGTGTGAAATTTCATTCGCATTGAAATTCGCATTCGCATTGCATTCGCATCGCATTTTCATTCGCATTGAAAATTTCATCCGATCCCTCTCACCCGGGACACTCCTCATTCCAACTACTCCCTTCAGGACGTCTCTTCAGAGTCCCGAAATGCAGCACCAACCGCCATATGAACAGCTTCTATCCACTCTCTCTTCAACAATTAAATCGTCATGTGTAGACTATATACTGTATCTGTCTTGTTAAATGTTACTTGTTGTATCTGTTGTTATATATTATGTTGCCTCTTTGCCACAAAGAATTCCTTGTATATATGTAATATGTACTTGGCGATAATAAATTTGATTTGATTTGATTTGAAATGATCAATGTTTTGCTTTTTGCTTCATTCTCTTTTGTTTTTTCATTTAAGACAAACTAAATGAAGATAATAATACCAAAGAATTTGTGTTTGCAATCATTTTCAGGAAGAAACTGAGCATTATCTGACAGATTTGCAGGGGTGTCAATACTTTTGGCCACAACTGTATGTACAAGTATTTCAGAGGGCAATACAGAGATTTCTCCAATGAACTTTTGCCTTCCCCAGGATCAACAATGCAGAACAGCTGCACTAAAAATAGGCTGAAGTAGATGGACATAAGTTTTTCCTTCAGCCTTCAAAACTATGTTACTATGTGGGCTCTATAGATCATAATACAGTGTATAATATAATAATCCGATAGATGTGGGCTCTATAGATCATAATACAGTGTATAATATAATAACCCTATAGATGTGGGCTCTATAGATCATAATACAGTGTATAATATAATAACCCTATAGATGTGGGCTCTATAGATCATAATACAGTGTATAATATAATAACCCGATAGATGTGGGCTCTATAGATCATAATACAGTGTATAATATAATAACCCTATAGATGTGGGCTCTATAGATCATAATACAGTGTATAATATAATAACCCTATAGATGTGGGCTCTATAGATCATAATACAGTGTATAATATAATAACCCTATAGATGTGGGCTCTATAGATCCTAATACAGTGTACAATATAATAACCCTATAGATGTGGGCTCTATAGATCATAATACAGTGTACAATATAATAACCCTTTAGATGTGGGCTCTATAGATCATAATACAGTGTATAATATAATAACAATATAGATGTGGGCTCTATAGATCATAATACAGTGTATAATATAATAACCCAATAGATGTGGGCTCTATAGATCATAATACAGTGTATAATATAATAACCCTATAGATGTGGGCTCTATAGATCATAATACAGTGTATAATATAATAACCCAATAGATGTGGGCTCTATAGATCATAATACAGTGTATAATATAATAACAATATAGATGTGGGCTCTATAGATCATAATACAGTGTATAATATAATAACCCTATAGATGTGGGCTCTATAGATCATAATACAGTGTACAATATAATAATCCAATAGATGTGGGCTCTATAGATCATAATACAGTGTATAATATAATAACAATATAGATGTGGGCTCTATAGATCATAATACAGTGTACAATATAATAATCCAATAGATATGGGCTCTATAGATCATAATACAGTGTATAATATAATAACCCAATAGATGTGGGCTCTATAGATCATAATACAGTGTATAATATAATAACCCTATAGATGTGGGCTCTATAGATCATAATACAGTGTATAATATAATAACCCAATAGATGTGGGCTCTATAGATCATAATACAGTGTATAATATAATAACAATATAGATGTGGGCTCTATAGATCATAATACAGTGTATAATATAATAACCCTATAGATGTGGGCTCTATAGATCATAATACAGTGTACAATATAATAATCCAATAGATGTGGGCTCTATAGATCATAATACAGTGTATAATATAATAACCCAATAGATGTGGGCTCTATAGATCATAATACAGTGTATAATATAATAACCCTATAGATGTGGGCTCTATAGATCATAATACAGTGTATAATATAATAACCCAATAGATGTGGGCTCTATAGATCATAATACAGTGTATAATATAATAACCCTATAGATGTGGGCTCTATAGATCATAATACAGTGTATAATATAATAACCCAATAGATGTGGGCTCTATAGATCATAATACAGTGTATAATATAATAACCCAATAGATGTGGGCTCTATAGATCATAATACAGTGTATAATATAATAACCCTATAGATGTGGGCTCTATAGATCATAATACAGTGTATAATATAATAACCCTATAGATGTGGGCGCTATAGATCATAATACAATGTATAATATAATAACCCAATAGATGTGGGCTCTATAGATCATAATACAGTGTATAATATAATAACCCTATAGATGTGGGCTCTATAGATCATAATACAGTGTATAATATAATAACCCTATAGATGTGGGCTCTATAGATCATAATACAGTGTATAATATAATAACCCAATAGATGTGGGCTCTATAGATCATAATACAGTGTATAATATAATAACCCTATAGATGTGGGCTCTATAGATCCTAATACAGTGTATAATATAATAACCCTATAGATGTGGGCTCTATAGATCATAATACAGTGTATAATATAATAACCCTATAGATGTTGGCTCTATAGATCATAATACAGTGTATAATATAATAACCCTATAGATGTTGGCTCTATAGATCATAATACAGTGTATGATATAATAACCCTATAGATGTGGGCTCTATAGATCATAATACAATGTATAATATAATAATCCGATAGATGTGGGCTCTATAGATCATAATACAGTGTATAATATAATAACCCTATAGATGTGGGCTCTATAGATCATAATACAGTGTATAATATAATAACCCGATAGATGTGGGCTCTATAGATCATAATACAGTGTATAATATAATAACCCGATAGATGTGGGCTCTATAGATCATAATACAGTGTATAATATAATAACCCTATAGATGTGGGCTCTATAGATCATAATACAGTGTACAATATAATAACCCTATAGATGTGGGCTCTATAGATCATAATACAGTGTATAATATAATAACCCTATAGATGTGGGCTCTATAGATCATAATACAGTGTATAATATAATAACCCTATAGATGTGGGCTCTATAGATCATAATACAGTGTACAATATAATAACCCTATAGATGTGGGCTCTATAGATCATAATACAGTGTATAATATAATAACCCTATAGATGTGGGCTCTATAGATCATAATACAATGTATAATATAATAATCCGATAGATGTGGGCTCTATAGATCATAATACAGTGTATAATATAATAACCCTATAGATGTGGGCTCTATAGATCATAATACAGTGTACAATATAATAACCCGATAGATGTGGGCTCTATAGATCATAATACAGTGTATAATATAATAACCCTATAGATGTGGGCTCTATAGATCATAATACAGTGTACAATATAATAACCCTATAGATGTGGGCTCTATAGATCATAATACAGTGTATAATATAATAACCCTATAGATGTGGGCTCTATAGATCATAATACAGTGTATAATATAATAACCCTATAGATGTGGGCTCTATAGATCATAATACAGTGTACAATATAATAACCCTATAGATGTGGGCTCTATAGATCATAATACAGTGTATAATATAATAACCCGATAGATGTGGGCTCTATAGATCATAATACAGTGTATAATATAATAACCCGATAGATGTGGGCTCTATAGATCATAATACAGTGTATAATATAATAACCCTATAGATGTGGGCTCTATAGATCATAATACAGTGTACAATATAATAACCCTATAGATGTGGGCTCTATAGATCATAATACAGTGTATAATATAATAACCCTATAGATGTGGGCTCTATAGATCATAATACAGTGTATAATATAATAACCCTATGGATGTGGGCTCTACAGATCATAATACAGTGTATAATATAATAACCCGATAGATGTGGGCTCTATAGATCATAATACAGTGTATAATATAATAATCCTATAGATGTGGGCTCTATAGATCATAATACAGTGTATAATATAATAACCCTATAGATGTGGGCTCTATAGATCATAATACAGTGTATAATATAATAACCCTATAGATGTGGGCTCTATAGATCATAATACAGTGTACAATATAATAACCCGATAGATGTGGGCTCTATAGATCATAATACAGTGTATAATATAATAACCCAATAGATGTGGGCTCTATAGATCATAATACAGTGTATAATATAATAACCCTATAGATGTGGGCTCTATAGATCATAATACAGTGTACAATATAATAACCCTATAGATGTGGGCTCTATAGATCATAATACAGTGTATAATATAATAACCCTATAGATGTGGGCTCTATAGATCATAATACAGTGTATAATATAATAACCCTATAGATGTGGGCTCTATAGATCATAATACAGTGTACAATATAATAACCCTATAGATGTGGGCTCTATAGATCCTAATACAGTGTATAATATAATAATCCTATAGATGTGGGCTCTATAGATCATAATACAGTGTATAATATAATAACCCTATAGATGTGGGCTCTATAGATCATAATACAGTGTACAATATAATAATCCGATAGATGTGGGCTCTATAGATCATAATACAGTGTACAATATAATAACCCGATAGATGTGGGCTCTATAGATCATAATACAGTGTACAATATAATAACCCTATAGATGTGGGCTCTATAGATCATAATACAGTGTACAATATAATAACCCGATAGATATGGGCTCTATAGATCATAATACAGTGTATAATATAATAATCCTATAGATGTGGGCTCTATAGATCATAATACAGTGTATAATATAATAACCCTATAGATGTGGGCTCTATAGATCATAATACAGTGTACAATATAATAACCCGATAGATGTGGGCTCTATAGATCATAATACAGTGTATAATATAATAACCCTATAGATGTGGGCTCTATAGATCATAATACAGTGTACAATATAATAACCCGATAGATATGGGCTCTATAGATCATAATACAGTGTATAATATAATAATCCTATAGATGTGGGCTCTATAGATCATAATACAGTGTATAATATAATAACCCTATAGATGTGGGCTCTATAGATCATAATACAGTGTACAATATAATAATCCGATAGATGTGGGCTCTATAGATCATAATACAGTGTATAATATAATAACCCTATAGATGTGGGCTCTATAGATCATAATACAGTGTACAATATAATAACCCGATAGATATGGGCTCTATAGATCATAATACAGTGTATAATATAATAACCCTATAGATGTGTGCTCTATAGATCATAATACAGTGTACAATATAATAACCCGATAGATTTGGGCTCTATAGATCATAATACATTGTATAATATAATAACCCTATAGATGTGTGCTCTATAGATCATAATACAGTGTATAATATAATAACCCAATAGATGTGGGCTCTATAGATCATAATACAGTGTATAATATAATAACCCAATAGATATGGGCTCTATAGATCATAATACAGTGTATAATATAATAACCCTATAGATGTGTGCTCTATAGATCATAATACAGTGTATAATATAATAACCCTATAGATGTGGGCTCTATAGATCATAATACAGTGTACAATATAATAACCCGATAGATATGGGCTCTATAGATCATAATACAGTGTATAATATAATAACCCGATAGATGTGGGCTCTATAGATCATAATACAGTGTATAATATAATAATCCGATAGATTTGGGCTCTATAGATCATAATACAGTGTATAATAGAATAACCCTATAGATGTGGGCTCTATAGATCATAATACAGTGTACAATGTAATAACCCTATAGATGTGGGCTCTATAGATCATAATACAGTGTATAATATAATAATCCTATAGATGTGGGCTCTATAGATCATAATACAGTGTACAATATAATAACCCTATGGATGTGGGCTCTATAGATCCTAATACAGTGTATAATATAATAACCCTATAGATGTGGGCTCTATAGATCATAATACAGTGTACAATATAATAACCCTATAGATGTGGGCTCTATAGATCATAATACAATGTATAATATAATAATCCGATAGATATGGGCTCTATAGATCATAATACAGTGTACAATGTAATAACCCTATAGATGTGGGCTCTATAGATCATAATACAGTGTATAATATAATAATCCTATAGATGTGGGCTCTATAGATCATAATACAGTGTACAATATAATAACCCTATAGATGTGGGCTCTATAGATCCTAATACAGTGTATAATATAATAACCCTATAGATGTGGGCTCTATAGATCATAATACAGTGTACAATATAATAACCCTATGGATGTGGGCTCTATAGATCCTAATACAGTGTATAATATAATAACCCTATAGATGTGGGCTCTATAGATCATAATACAGTGTATAATATAATAATCCTATAGATGTGGGCTCTATAGATCATAATACATTGTATAATATAATAACCCTATAGATGTGTGCTCTATAGATCATAATACAGTGTACAATATAATAACCCGATAGATATGGGCTCTATAGATCATAATACAGTGTATAATATAATAACCCTATAGATGTGGGCTCTTTAGATCAAAATACAGTGTACAATATAATAATCCGATAGATGTGGGCTCTATAGATCATAATACAGTGTATAATATAATAACCCGATAGATGTGGGCTCTATAGATCATAATACAGTGTATAATATAATAACCCGATAGATATGGGCTCTATAGATCATAATACAGTGTATAATATAATAACCCTATAGATGTGGGCTCTTTAGATCAAAATACAGTGTACAATATAATAATCCGATAGATGTGTGCTCTATAGATCATAATACAGTGTATAATATAATAACCCGATAGATGTGGGCTCTATAGATCATAATACAGTGTATAATATAATAACCCAATAGATGTGGGCTCTATAGATCATAATACAGTGTATAATATAATAATCCGATAGATTTGGGCTCTATAGATCATAATACATTGTATAATATAATAACCCTATAGATGTGTGCTCTATAGATCATAATACAGTGTATAATATAATAACCCTATAGATGTGGGCTCTATAGATCATAATACAGTGTACAATATAATAACCCGATAGATATGGGCTCTATAGATCATAATACAGTGTATAATATAATAACCCGATAGATGTGGGCTCTATAGATCATAATACAGTGTATAATATAATAACCCAATAGATGTGGGCTCTATAGATCATAATACAGTGTATAATATAATAATCCGATAGATTTGGGCTCTATAGATCATAATACAGTGTATAATAGAATAACCCTATAGATGTGGGCTCTATAGATCATAATACAGTGTACAATATAATAACCCTATAGATGTGGGCTCTATAGATCATAATACAGTGTATAATATAATAATCCTATAGATGTGGGCTCTATAGATCATAATACAGTGTACAATATAATAACCCTATGGATGTGGGCTCTATAGATCCTAATACAGTGTATAATATAATAACCCTATAGATGTGGGCTCTATAGATCATAATACAGTGTACAATATAATAACCCTATAGATGTGGGCTCTATAGATCATAATACAATGTATAATATAATAATCCGATAGATATGGGCTCTATAGATCATAATACAGTGTATAATATAATAATCCTATAGATGTGGGCTCTATAGATCATAATACATTGTATAATATAATAACCCTATAGATGTGTGCTCTATAGATCATAATACAGTGTACAATATAATAACCCGATAGATATGGGCTCTATAGATCATAATACAGTGTATAATATAATAACCCTATAGATGTGGGCTCTTTAGATCAAAATACAGTGTACAATATAATAATCCGATAGATGTGGGCTCTATAGATCATAATACAGTGTATAATATAATAACCCGATAGATGTGGGCTCTATAGATCATAATACAGTGTATAATATAATAACCCAATAGATGTGGGCTCTATAGATCATAATACAGTGTATAATATAATAATCCGATAGATTTGGGCTCTATAGATCATAATACAGTGTATAATAGAATAACCCTATAGATGTGGGCTCTATAGATCATAATACAGTGTATAATATAATAATCCGATAGATTTGGGCTCTATAGATCATAATACAGTGTATAATAGAATAACCCAATAGATGTGGGCTCTATAGATCATAATACAGTGTATAATAGAATAACCCTATAGATTTGGGCTCTATAGATCATAATACAGTGTATAATAGAATAACCCTATAGATGTGGGCTTTATAGATCATAATACAGTGTATAATATAATAACCCTATAGATGTGGGCTCTATAGATCATAATACAGTGTATAATATAATAACCCTATAGATGTGGGCTCTATAGATCATAATACAGTGTACAATATAATAACCCTATAGATGTGGGCTCTATAGATCATAATACAGTGTATAATATAATAATCCTATAGATGTGGGCTCTATAGATCATAATACAGTGTACAATATAATAATCCTATAGATGTGGGCTCTATAGATCATAATACAATGTATAATATAATAACCCTATAGATGTGGGCTCTATAGATCATAATACAGTGTATAATATAATAACCCGATAGATGTGGGCTCTATAGATCCTAATACAATGTATAATATAATAACCCGATAGATGTGGGCTCTATAGATCATAATACAGTGTATAATATAATAATCCGATAGATGTGGGCTCTATAGATCATAATACAGTGTACAATATAATAATCCGATAGATGTGGGCTCTATAGATCATAATACAGTGTATAATATAATAACCCGATAGATGTGGGCTCTATAGATCATAATACAGTGTATAATATAATAATCCGATAGATGTGGGCTCTATAGATCATAATACAGTGTACAATATAATAACCCAATAGATGTGGGCTCTATAGATCATAATACAGTGTATAATATAATAACCCTATAGATGTGGGCTCTATAGATCATAATACAGTGTATAATATAATAACCCAATAGATGTGGGCTCTATAGATCATAATACAGTGTACAATATAATAATCCGATAGATGTGGGCTCTATAGATCATAATACAGTGTACAATATAATAATCCGATAGATGTGGGCTCTATAGATCATAATACAGTGTATAATATAATAACCCTATAGATGTGGGCTCTATAGATCATAATACAGTGTATAATATAATAACCCTATAGATGTGGGCTCTATAGATCATAATACAGTGTATAATATAATAACCCAATAGATGTGGGCTCTATAGATCATAATACAGTGTATAATATAATAACCCTATAGATATGGGCTCTATAGATCATAATACAGTGTATAATATAATAACCCAATAGATGTGGGCTCTATAGATCATAATACAGTGTATAATATAATAACCCTATAGATGTGGGCTCTATAGATCATAATACAGTGTACAATATAATAATCCGATAGATGTGGGCTCTTTTGGTCATAATACAGTGTATAATATAATAACCCAATAGATGTGGGCTCTATAGATCATAATACAGTGTATAATATAATAACCCTATAGATGTGGGCTCTATAGATCATAATACAGTGTATAATATAATAACCCTATAAATGTGGGCTCTATAGATCATAATACAGTGTATAATATAATAACCCTATAGATGTGGGCTCTATAGATCATAATACAGTGTACAATATAATAATCCGATAGATGTGGGCTCTATAGATCATAATACAGTGTATAATTGTAAAATAATGCCTATCCTGTAAAGTACTCAGGACTAGTTATCAGATAAAAATATAGTGGTTTATTTGGATTCTTCCATCAAAGAAAGGTTATTACAGAAAACAGGTGAATAAAAATAGGTGAGATATTGTCCATCAGTTCATAGCAAAGCAACGTGTATTCTTCTTTCTCTCCGGGATCTCACATGGCAAATGGCGTCTGTCTCTCAGTTCGGCTTCTTCGTAGTTAAGTAACATACCAGCTGTTGAGTTATGTCATCTTGCGTCTGTGTCTCATGATGGTGAGGGAAGAAGAAGAGCGACCTCTACAGTTAGCCATGAATTATATACGTCTCCTAAAGCACGTGGTCTCTACATATATGGAGTTTGACATTTACCTCAAGGCTAAACTTAAATATGTAGTGAGCTGACATTTCTACCATGAGCCAAGCTTAAAAATAGCCTATGTCATGTAAGCTAAAGCATTCTACAGAACTGGGTGTAATAAGAAATATTTAACGAATTATTAATATTTAACAATTCCCCCTTTTGAGGGAGACAGACATTAATTGGAACCCTCAAATATAACGATCTTTTTTCTTCTTTTCTTCTTCTTTGACAAAATAATTTAATATCAATAATAATAATAATAATAATAATAATAATAATAATATTAGATTACCGTTATAAGTACTCAATGACATAATTGATGTGAATTCATGTTATGGTAAGCCGTGAACAATATTCATATAAAATATGTATAATTATACTTCCCTAAGTCTAAATTGAAGCATCTCAGGTCCAGTCATCATCATCTGGTGTCATCTGGTCTTCATTTTGATGTCTTCTGTCTTCTTCTTGGTTCTTTTAAAAACACAGTTTTTCTATAGCATATAGAAATTGTGTTGTGTATCAAATCAAAGTCCATAATTTCAAATGTTAATACGAAAACAAAGTCTATGCAGCTTTAATATCTGTGCAGTGTCATCTTTAAAAACCTGGGCTTATATTGGCTCGCCTTGGATATTCTGGAATCCTCCATCGGTACTGGTCTTTGAACAGGTGTGACGTCTTTGGTCAGCAAAGCAAGGGTTAAAATGACTCTTCCTTGCTAAACATAGCACCATAACCAGTCCTTGTCCTAATGCACAGGACATATGTCAGGGTTGTAGCTTCCTGATAATTACCTTCATTGTTCACCAGCTTTCATCGAAGCTTTTCAGGTGATTGAAAACCTCTGGAACTTGATAAGAACGTGATAACACAGTTCACATCAGCATCATAGGAGCATCGTCCTCTGGTTGTCAGGTTAGACACTTTAATTGTGACTGTCGGTGGTGGATACTGCACTTGTGACTGTCAGTGGTGGATACTGCACTTGTGACTGTCAGTGGTGGATACTGCACTTGTGGCTGTCAGTGGTGGATACTGCACTTGTGGCTGTCAGTGGTGGATACTGCACTTGTGACTGTCAGTGGTGGATACTGCATTTGTAATTAACACAGTCTATTACTCAGTAATCATAGCTTTGTTACCTTCTGGGACTTCTGGATCGCGGCATTCTTCTTCTTGCAACTGATAAAAATCAATGAAGTTTAGAAATGTGAAAAGTCTTTATTAACATAATTTCAGTATCTTGCTTGAAGTCTTCATTCCCTATTCTATACCAAATCTGGTAATTTCCCTATCCCATAATATCACAGCGTACCATAGCAATCAGTAATATCCATATAATTATTATCAGAATTTGTACCATATATGGATTTCAATATTTGAAATAATAAATGATAATACATTATTATCCGCATTTTTCATGTGATAGAACATTTTTTTATGTCATAGGTGTAATTACCTTTTTCAACCCATAGGTGTCACTGTGTTTTATGTAACCAGTGTTTTCATCTTTATTAATAAGGAATATATTTATTATACTAATAATATGTAGGAATGTAAAGCCATGAACCAAAATAAGAATATATGAGTGAGCGAATGAATGAATAAAAGAATTGTTGCATATAACTCAGAAGTGAAACATTTTCTTAGTAATAGAACCATATAATTGCTATATTTAATGAAGCAATATTCTCAGTAGATATTACTTTACTAAATATTGGTGAAAGAATTAAAAATAATGAAAAATAAGAATAAAAATAAAAATAAAAACAAGGCCTTTATGTTGATGCAGAGTAGTTATGTCTTCAGTGACATACACCCTTAATATTTCTATGATCTGGAATATTTCATAATTGTCATAAACTTGTGTTACCAAAATATTCAAATTATGCAACTTTGCATATAATATTCCTCTTACTGTAAAGAAATGACTCTTTATAATACTTGTTATTATACCCAATACTTATACCATTGTACCTTATTAATATTTTTTCCTATTAAAATGTGTGAAGAAGAGGTATTAATCAAATGTGATGATGTAGTCAGGATAAAAAACATATTTTCCCCCTTAATACCAAAAAATATTGTTCTATGAAATAATTCATTTATCAAAACCAAAATTAAAAATAATTAATTTATAAATTATGTGAATATTATACTTGCTTATACCATTATTTGTCTGAAGATGTGTAACCATTAAAATTAATTTGAATATCATAAAATTATCCTTTGGAAAAATTAATTTGCATAAACCATTTTGATGTGCGATTGCACTTTGTACTTATCCACAATTAACTAAATCAAGAAATAATAATTACTATAGAAATACAGAAATATATGTTGTATAGATAATATTTCATTATATATCCTAATATTCTAATAATTTATCTGATCTGCATATTTCTCCTAAAGATAAAAGCTTTGGGGTTTTTTTTTCTTTCTCTCATGCATTCAGGATCCTGAGGCCTCACAAACGTATCACATTACTCGCTCAGCAGCTGCTCATACACTCAGTCACTGTCACTCAGACTGTGTCACATATTAACTTTAAACCAAATACCTCACATATGAAGGTGTGATGAATACACGTATTTTAACCCAAATTATCCTAATCATCAATGCATTGTAAACTATTTCAATTTAGTCTTAATATTTCTTTGAATATTCCCCACATGACATAAATATATGTATAGCTATACTTGACATTTAGGCCTGGAAAAAAAATTCCATTGCTTTGCAAAAATTGAGACCCCCTTAAAAATTATTTTCCTAAGGAACAGGGACATAGTATACTGGTATACTTGTATTATTAGAACAAGGTTCAAATTCCCCTGCTGTGGTTGTCATTCAAACCATGCAGTAAAGCACACACCCAGAACATATTTTAAAATGCAATTAGCTATTTCCTTTTAAGGGTTAGATATAAAATCATGCAATTATTGCAACTTCCTGTGTAAATAAAGGCATAAATCCTTGGAAGAGAATTTTTCCCGATTAAGTCCTGCTTTGAAATGAAAATTCTAAGGAAACATAAAAAATAAGGTTAATATCATATTCATAATTCTAAATTATTACTGATGTAGATTTTAATTTTCATGAAAAAATACAGTTCTACTATTTCTACTTCTACAAACACTCTATATATACTGTATGACTATGTATATATCCACAAACCATTGAACTACAGGATTATACTCTATAAAATAATTACATATAACTCACTAATTGTATAACACTGTTACACAATATTCCTACACCCATACTTATTTCTCTGCAAAAAATATCCTGAAAGGTTCTTGCCATTTTAAAGCTGATAGATTCTTGGAGCAGAGTATTCAGTTTACAGGCCATGATGTCACTCACCACCTGTTTCTGTCTGTTAAATTCGGCCATCTTTGTTACAGAAAGAAAATCAGAACTCATCATTTTTCTTAATTCCATTTGTGTCTTTTCGGTGTTCCTTTGCATCATTCCATATGGCTTATAACAAACATGTGATCTCCTTTGTACTTCATATATTTGGGGAAAACTCATTTTAGAAGGCTTTGCTAATACAGGCTTCTGATAAGATTTTACTCTGCCTGTCTTCACAAAATTAGCACAATTTACTTTCCTCTCACGATTCTCGTGTTTTCTGGCAAAATCAAGGGATTGCGCACATTCAAACAAAGAATCTTTTTGTGACGCAATAACACGAGATGCAGGATTTAGAAACCAAAATTTGCTTACAAAACTCCTTATGAGGGACGGTGTTTTGACATTCTCACTCAGCATTTTGTACAAACGTTCATATATGCACATGAACGTAAAAATACATTCCTTCCGACCAATTCTTAATTTTTGAAGAATATCAATATCTGGATGATTTTCATTTGATGAACAAAAAATGAGAATTTTTAATCTGTCTTTATCAGTTAAATTCTCATGTGTTTCACCAGATAACTTTAAAGACAATCTCCTAGCAAAATTTACAGGGATCCACATTTTGAACAACTGATTCTTCTCCTCGTTAGATAAATCAAATTTATCAGCACAACTTTCAAAAATCTCAGAGTTTCTACAAACATCTATTTTGTTGTCATAAGCAGGAATTATTTGGCATATCTTTATCAAATCCTTCCTCACGCTACTTCGGATTTGGGCCTGTGAGTCTTCTATTTTTAGTGGTACGTCTTTCCCTTGTACGTCCTCTACGTCAGTTCTGAAGTCTCCTCCTACTTCTCCATCTTGTTCCACGTCTGCAAGGTCACCTTCAATGGCTGCTACAGACACTTGATTACAGTCAATCTCCCTAACTTTACAGCCAATCTCGAGAACATCACAACAATCATTTTTGGATTTCTCTGACACAGATCTATGAAATATATCTACCATCTGTAGAATATTTTTTAATCTCTCTCTTTCTCTATTGAATAACTTAGAATCTAACCTCTGATTCTCGAGTTCACACTCGGCATATAAACTTAACCATAAAACTTCTGAATTAGAATTGTCTACAGACTTAAATTTCAATTTACTCTGCTTAGCAAGACAATTAATGACATCCATTTTATCTTACCTTGAAATGTCTCAGCTCCTTTGATGGACAACGCTGGGTTCCTGTTGTCTTGGTTTCAGCACGTCTGGCACTTTGGCACTTGTAGTACTTCTCAATCTATCTGGCAATTCTTACTTCTAGGTTCTGTGTGATTCTTGTAAGTAGTGGAATTCCCGATAACTTGCACATATGATTTGACGTTAGCAAAGTCCAATCCCCCGTGTGGGCAAGTTGAGGGAAATCCGCAAAAAAAGTACAAAAATGCAGATCTGGCTGGCTCGCCAATGTAAAATAATGCATATCCTGTAAAATACTCAGGACTAGTTACCAGATAAAAATATAGTGGTTTATTTGGATTCTTCCATCAAAGAAAGGTTATTACAGAAAACAGGTGAATAAAAATAGGTGAGATATTGTCCATCAGTTCATAGCAAAGCAACGTGTATTCTTCTTTCTCTCCGGGATCTCACATGGCAAATGGCGTCTGTCTCTCAGTTCGGCTTCTTCGTAGTTAAGTAACATACCAGCTGTTGAGTTATGTCATCTTGCGTCTGTGTCTCATGATGGTGAGGGAAGAAGAAGAGCGACCTCTACAGTTAGCCATGAATTATATACGTCTCCTAAAGCACGTGGTCTCTACATATATGGAGTTTGACATTTACCTCAAGGCTAAACTTAAATATGTAGTGAGCTGACATTTCTACCATGAGCCAAGCTTAAAAATAGCCTATGTCATGTAAGCTAAAGCATTCTACAGAACTGGGTGTAATAAGAAATATTTAATGAATTATTAATATTTAACAATAATATAATAATCCAATAGGTTTGGGCTCTATAGATCATAATACAGTGTACAATATAATAATCCGATAGATGTGGGCTCTATAGATCATAATACAGTGTATAATATAATAACCCGATAGATGTGGGCTCTATAGATCATAATACAGTGTACAATATAATAACCCGATAGATGTGGGCTCTATAGATCATAATACAGTGTACAATATAATAACCCTATAGATGTGGGCTCTATAGATCATAATACAGTGTATAATATAATAATCCGATAGATGTGGGCTCTATAGATCATAATACAGTGTACAATATAATAACCCGATAGATGTGGGCTCTATAGATCATAATACAGTGTACAATATAATAACCCGATAGATGTGGGCTCTATAGATCATAATACAGTGTACAATATAATAACCCTATAGATGTGGGCTCTATAGATCATAATACAGTGTATAATATAATAACCCGATAGATGTGGGCTCTATAGATCATAATACAGTGTACAATATAATAACCCGATAGATGTGGGCTCTATAGATCATAATACAGTGTACAATATAATAACCCGATAGATGTGGGCTCTATAGATCATAATACAGTGTATAATATAATAACCCTATAGATGTGGGCTCTATAGATCATAATACAGTGTACAATATAATAACCCGATAGATGTGGGCTCTATAGATCATAATACAATGTATAATATAATAACCCTATAGATGTGGGCTCTATAGATCATAATACAGTGTACAATATAATAACCCTATAGATGTGGGCTCTATAGATCATAGTACAATGTATAATATAATAACCCTATAGATGTGGGCTCTATAGATCATAATACAGTGTATAATATAATAACCCAATAGATGTGGGCTCTATAGATCATAATACAGTGTACAATATAATAACCCTATAGATGTGGGCTCTATAGATCATAATACAGTGTATAATATAATAACCCTATAGATGTGGGCTCTATAGATCATAATACAGTGTACAATATAATAACCCTATAGATGTGGGCTCTATAGATCATAATACAATGTATAATATAATAACCCTATAGATGTGGGCTCTATAGATCATAATACAGTGTATAATATAATAACCCTATAGATGTGGGCTCTATAGATCATAATACAGTGTACAATATAATAACCCTATAGATGTGGGCTCTATAGATCATAGTACAATGTATAATATAATAACCCTATAGATGTGGGCTCTATAGATCATAATACAGTGTATAATATAATAACCCGATAGATGTGGGCTCTATAGATCATAATACAGTGTACAATATAATAACCCGATAGATGTGGGCTCTGTAGATCATAATACAGTGTACAATATAATAACCCGATAGATGTGGGCTCTATAGATCATAATACAGTGTATAATATAATAACCCTATAGATGTGGGCTCTATAGATCATAATACAGTGTATAATATAATAACCCAATAGATGTGGGCTCTATAGATCATAATACAGTGTATAATATAATAACCCGATAGATGTGGGCTCTATAGATCATAATACAGTGTACAATATAATAACCCGATAGATGTGGGCTCTATAGATCATAATACAGTGTATAATATAATAACCCTATAGATGTGGGCTCTATAGATCATAATACAGTGTACAATATAATAACCCGATAGATGTGGGCTCTATAGATCATAATACAGTGTACAATATAATAACCCGATAGATGTGGGCTCTATAGATCATAATACAGTTTATAATATAATAACCCTATAGATGTGGGCTCTATAGATCATAATACAGTGTATAATATAATAATCCAATAGATTTGGGCTCTATAGATCATAATACAGTGTACAATATAATAACCCGATAGATGTGTGCTCTATAGATTATAATACAGTGTATAATATAATAACCCTATAGATGTGGGCTCTATAGATCATAATACAGTGTACAATATAATAACCCGATAGATGTGGGCTCTATAGATCATAATACAGTGTACAATATAATAATCCAATAGATGTGGGCTCTATAGATCATAATACAGTGTATAATATAATAATCCTATAGATGTGGGCTCTATAGATCATAATACAGTGTACAATATAATAATCCGATAGATGTGTGCTCTATAGATCATAATACAGTGTACAATATAATAATCCGATAGATGTGGGCTCTATAGATCCTAATACAGTGTATAATATAATAATCCAATAGATGTGGGCTCTATAGATCATAATACAGTGTATAATATAATAACCCTATAGATGTGGGCTCTATAGATCATAATACAGTGTACAATATAATAATCCAATAGATGTGGGCTCTATAGATCCTAATACAGTGTACAATATAATAATCCAATAGATGTGGGCTCTATAGATCATAATACAGTGTATAATATAATAATCCTATAGATGTGGGCTCTATAGATCATAATACAGTGTACAATATAATAATCCGATAGATGTGGGCTCTATAGATCATAATACAGTGTACAATATAATAATCCGATAGATGTGGGCTCTATAGATCATAATACAGTGTATAATATAATAATCCAATAGATGTGGGCTCTATAGATCATAATACAGTGTATAATATAATAACCCTATAGATGTGGGCTCTATAGATCATAATACAGTGTACAATATAATAATCCAATAGATGTGGGCTCTATAGATCCTAATACAATGTATAATATAATAATCCTATAGATGTGGGCTCTATAGATCCTAATACAATGTATAATATAATAATCCTATAGATGTGGGCTCTATAGATCATAATACAGTGTATAATATAATAACCCTATAGATGTGGGCTCTATAGATCATAATACAGTGTACAATATAATAATCCAATAGATGTGGGCTCTATAGATCCTAATACAGTGTACAATATAATAATCCAATAGATGTGGACTCTATAGATCATAATACAGTGTATAATATAATAATCCGATAGATGTGGGCTCTATAGATCATAATACAGTGTATAATATAATAATCCGATAGATGTGGGCTCTATAGATCATAATACAGTGTATAATATAATAATCCTATAGATGTGGGCTCTATAGATCATAATACAGTGTACAATATAATAATCCGATAGATGTGTGCTCTATAGATCATAATACAGTGTACAATATAATAATCCGATAGATGTGGGCTCTATAGATCCTAATACAGTGTATAATATAATAATCCAATAGATGTGGGCTCTATAGATCATAATACAGTGTATAATATAATAACCCTATAGATGTGGGCTCTATAGATCCTAATACAGTGTATAATATAATAATCCAATAGATGTGGGCTCTATAGATCATAATACAGTGTATAATATAATAACCCTATAGATGTGGGCTCTATAGATCATAATACAGTGTATAATATAATAACCCTATAGATGTGGGCTCTATAGATCATAATACAGTGTATAATATAATAACCCTATAGATGTGGGCTCTATAGATCATAATACAGTGTATAATATAATAATCCTATAGATGTGGGCTCTATAGATCATAATACAGTGTATAATATAATAACCCAATAGATATGGGCTCTATAGATCATAATACAGTGTACAATATAATAATCCGATAGATGTGGGCTCTATAGATCATAATACAGTGTACAGTATAATAACCCGATAGATGTGGGCTCTATAGATCATAATACAGTGTACAATATAATAACCCGATAGATGTGGGCTCTATAGATCATAATACAGTGTATAATATAATAACCCTATAGATGTGGGCTCTATAGATCATAATACAGTGTATAATATAATAATCCGATAGATGTGGGCTCTATAGATCATAATACAGTGTATAATATAATAATCCTATGGATGTGGGCTCTATAGATCATAATACAGTGTATAATATAATAACCCTATAGATGTGGGCTCTATAGATCATAATACAGTGTATAATATAATAACCCAATAGATGTGGGCTCTATAGATCAAAATACAGTGTATAATATAATAACCCGATAGATGTGGGCTCTATAGATCATAATACAGTGTACAATATAATAATCCGATAGATGTGGGCTCTATAGATCATAATACAGTGTACAATATAATAACCCGATAGATTTGGGCTCTATAGATCATAATACAGTGTACAATATAATAACCCGATAGATGTGGGCTCTATAGATCATAATACAGTGTATAATATAATAATCCTATGGATGTGGGCTCTATAGATCATAATACAGTGTATAATATAATAACCCTATAGATGTGGGCTCTATAGATCATAATACAGTGTATAATATAATAACCCAATAGATGTGGGCTCTATAGATCATAATACAGTGTATAATATAATAACCCGATAGATGTGGGCTCTATAGATCATAATACAGTGTACAATATAATAATCCGATAGATGTGGGCTCTATAGATCATAATACAGTGTATAATATAATAATCCTATGGATGTGGGCTCTATAGATCATAATACAGTGTATAATATAATAACCCAATAGATGTGGGCTCTATAGATCATAATACAGTGTATAATATAATAACCCGATAGATGTGGGCTCTATAGATCATAATACAGTGTATAATATAATAATCCGATAGATGTGGGCTCTATAGATCATAATACAGTGTACAATATAATAACCCGATAGATGTGGGCTCTATAGATCATAATACAGTGTACAATATAATAACCCGATAGATGTGGGCTCTATAGATCATAATACAGTGTACAATATAATAACCCGATAGATGTGGGCTCTATAGATCATAATACAGTGTATAATATAATAACCCAATAGATGTGGGCTCTATAGATCATAATACAGTGTACAATATAATAACCCGATAGATGTGGGCTCTATAGATCATAATACAATGTATAATATAATAACCCGATAGATGTGGGCTCTATAGATCATAATACAGTGTACAATATAATAACCCGATAGATGTGGGCTCTATAGATCATAATACAGTGTATAATATAATAACCCAATAGATGTGGGCTCTATAGATCATAATACAGTGTACAATATAATAATCCGATAGATGTGGGCTCTATAGATAATAATACAGTGTATAATATAATAACCCTATAGATGTGGGCTCTATAGATCATAATACAGTGTATAATATAATAACCCAATAGATGTGGGCTCTATAGATCATAATACAGTGTACAATATAATAACCCGATAGATGTGGGCTCTATAGATCATAATACAGTGTACAATATAATAACCCGATAGATGTGGGCTCTATAGATCATAATACAGTGTACAATATAATAACCCGATAGATGTGGGCTCTATAGATCATAATACAGTGTATAATATAATAACCCAATAGATGTGGGCTCTATAGATCATAATACAGTGTATAATATAATAACCCTATAGATGTGGGCTCTATAGATCATAATACAGTGTACAATATAATAACCCGATAGATGTGGGATCTATAGATCATAATACAGTGTATAATATAATAACCCAATAGATGTGGGCTCTATAGATCATAATACAGTGTATAATATAATAACCCTATAGATGTGGGCTCTATAGATCATAATACAGTGTACAATATAATAACCCGATAGATGTGGGCTCTATAGATCCTAATACAGTGTATAATATAATAACCCAATAGATGTGGGCTCTATAGATCATAATACAGTGTACAATATAATAATCCGATAGATGTGGGCTCTATAGATAATAATACAGTGTATAATATAATAACCCTATAGATGTGGGCTCTATAGATCATAATACAGTGTATAATATAATAACCCTATAGATGTGGGCTCTATAGATCATAATACAGTGTACAATATAATAACCCGATAGATGTGGGCTCTATAGATCATAATACAGTGTACAATATAATAACCCGATAGATGTGGGCTCTATAGATCATAATACAGTGTACAATATAATAATCCGATAGATGTGGGCTCTATAGATAATAATACAGTGTATAATATAATAACCCTATAGATGTGGGCTCTATAGATCATAATACAGTGTATAATATAATAACCCGATAGATGTGGGCTCTATAGATCATAATACAGTGTACAATATAATAACCCGATAGATGTGGGCTCTATAGATCATAATACAGTGTACAATATAATAACCCGATAGATGTGGGCTCTATAGATCATAATACAGTGTATAATATAATAACCCTATAGATGTGGGCTCTATAGATCATAATACAGTGTATAATATAATAACCCTATAGATGTGGGCTCTATAGATCATAATACAGTGTATAATATAATAACCCTATAGATGTGGGCTCTATAGATCATAATACAGTGTATAATATAATAACCCTATAGATGTGGGCTCTATAGATCATAATACAGTGTATAATATAATAACCCGATAGATGTGGGCTCTATAGATCATAATACAGTGTACAATATAATAACCCGATAGATGTGGGCTCTATAGATCATAATACAGTGTACAATATAATAACCCGATAGATGTGGGCTCTATAGATCATAATACAGTGTATAATATAATAACCCTATAGATGTGGGCTCTATAGATCATAATACAGTGTATAATATAATAACCCTATAGATGTGGGCTCTATAGATTATAATACAGTGTATAATATAATAACCCTATAGATGTGGGCTCTATAGATCATAATACAGTGTATAATATAATAACCCTATAGATGTGGGCTCTATAGATCATAATACAGTGTACAATATAATAATCCAATAGATGTGGGCTCTATAGATCCTAAAACAGTGTATAATATAATAACCCTATAGATGTGGGCTCTATAGATCATAATACAGTGTACAATATAATAATCCGATAGATGTGGGCTCTATAGATCATAATACAGTGTATAATATAATAATCCGATAGATGTGGGCTCTATAGATCATAATACAGTGTACAATATAATAACCCTATAGATGTGGGCTCTATAGATCATAATACAGTGTATAATATAATAACCCTATAGATGTGGGCTCTATAGATCATAATACAATGTATAATATAATAACCCTATAGATGTGGGCTCTATAGATCATAATACAGTGTATAATATAATAACCCTATAGATGTGGGCTCTATAGATCATAATACAGTGTATAATATAATAATCCGATAGATGTGGGCTCTATAGATCATAATACAGTGTACAATATAATAACCCGATAGATGTGGGCTCTATAGATCCTAATACAGTGTATAATATAATAACCCTATAGATGTGGGCTCTATAGATCATAATACAGAGTACAATATAATAAACCGATAGATGTGGGCTCTATAGATCATAATACAGTGTATAATATAATAACCCAATAGATGTGGGCTCTATAGATCATAATACAGTGTATAATATAATAACCCAATAGATGTGGGCTCTATAGATCATAATACAGTGTACAATATAATAACCCTATAGATGTGGGCTCTATAGATCATAATACAGTGTATAATATAATAATCCGATAGATGTGGGCTCTATAGATCATAATACAGTGTATAATATAATAATCCGATAGATGTGGGCTCTATAGATCATAATACAGAGTATAATATAATAACCCTATAGATGTGGGCTCTATAGATCATAATACAGTGTATAATATAATAACCCTATAGATGTGGGCTCTATAGATCATAATACAGTGTACAATATAATAATCCGATAGATGTGGGCTCTATAGATCATAATAAAGTGTATAATATAATAATCCGATAGATGTGGGCTCTATAGATCATAATACAGTGTATAATATAATAACCCTATAGATGTGGGCTCTATAGATCATAATACAGTGTACAATATAATAATCCGATAGATGTGGGCTCTATAGATCATAATACAGTGTATAATATAATAATCCGATAGATGTGGGCTCTATAGATCATAATACAGTGTATAATATAATAACCCTATAGATGTGGGCTCTATAGATCATAATACAGTGTACAATATAATAATCCGATAGATGTGGGCTCTATAGATCATAATAAAGTGTATAATATAATAATCCGATAGATGTGGGCTCTATAGATCATAATACAGTGTATAATATAATAACCCTATAGATGTGGGCTCTATAGATCATAATACAGTGTACAATATAATAATCCGATAGATGTGGGCTATATAGATCATAATACAGTGTATAATATAATAATCCGATAGATGTGGGCTCTATAGATCATAATACAGTGTATAATATAATAATCCGATAGATGTGGGCTCTATAGATCATAATACAGTGTATAATATAATAACCCTATAGATGTGGGCTCTATAGATCATAATACAGTGTATAATATAATAACCCTATAGATGTGGGCTCTATAGATCATAATACAGTGTATAATATAATAACCCTATAGATGTGGGCTCTATAGATCATAATACAGTGTACAATATAATAATCCGATAGATGTGGGCTCTATAGATCATAATACAGTGTATAATATAATAACCCTATAGATGTGGGCTCTATAGATCATAATACAGTGTATAATATAATAACCTTATGGATGTGGGCTCTATAGATCATAATACAGTGTATAATATAATAACCCTATAGATGTGGGCTCTATAGATCATAATACAGCGTACAATATAATAACCCTAGAGATGTGGGCTCTATAGATCATAATACAGTGTATAATATAATAACCCAATAGATGTGGGCTCTATAGATCATAATACAGTGTATAATATAATAACCCTATAGATGTGGGCTCTATAGATCATAATACAGTGTATAATATAATAATCCTATAGATGTGGGCTCTATAGATCACAATACAGTGTATAATATAATAACCCGATAGATGTGGGCTCTATAGATCATAATACAGTGTATAATATAATAACCCTATAGATGTGGGCTCTATAGATCATAATAGAGTGTATAATATAATAACCCTATAGATTTGGGCTCTATAGATCATAATACAGTGTATAATATAATAAACCTATAGATGTGGGCTCTATAGATCATAATACAGTGTATAATATAATAACCCTATTGATGTGGGCTCTATAGATCATAATACAGTGTATAATATAATAATCCGATAGATGTGGGCTCTATAGATCATAATACAGTGTATAATATAATAACCCTATAGATGTGGGCTCTATAGATCATAATACAGTGTATAATATAATAATCCGATAGATGTGGGCTCTATAGATCCTAATACAGTGTATAAAATAATAACCCTATAGATGTGGGCTCTATAGATCATAATACAGTGTATAATATAATAACCCGATAGATGTGGGCTCTATAGATCATAATACAGTGTATAATATAATAACCCGATAGATGTGGGCTCTATAGATCATAATACAGTGTATAATATAATAATCCTATAGATGTGGGCTCTATAGATCCTTATACAGTGTATAATATAATAACCCTATAGATGTGGGCTCTATAGATCATAATACAGTGTATAATATAATAATCCGATAGATGTGGGCTCTATAGATCATAATACAATGTATAATATAATAACCCAATAGATGTGGGCTCTATAGATCATAATACAGTGTATAATATAATAATCCGATAGATGTGGGCTCTATAGATCATAATACAGTGTATAATATAATAACCCTATAGATGTGGGCTCTATAGATCATAATACAGTGTATAATATAATAACCCTATGGATGTGGGCTCTATAGATCATAATACAGTGTATAATATAATAACCCTATGGATGTGGGCTCTATAGATCATAATACAGTGTATAATATAATAACCCTATAGATGTGGGCTCTATAGATCATAATACAATGTATAATATAATAACCCGATGGATGTGGGCTCTATAGATCATATTACAGTGTATAATATAATAACCCTATAGATGTGGGCTCTATAGATCATAATACAGTGTATAATATAATAACCCTATAGATGTGGGCTCTATAGATCATAATACAGTGTATAATATAATAACCCTATAGATGTGGGCTCTATAGATCATAATACAATGTATAATATAATAACCCAATAGATGTGGGCTCTATAGATCATAATACAGTGTATAATATAATAACCCTATAGATGTGGGCTCTATAGATCATAATACAGTGTATAATATAATAACCCTATAGATGTGGGCTCTATAGATCATAATACAGTGTATAATATAATAACCCTATAGATGTGGGCTCTATAGATCATAATACAGTGTATAATATAATAACCCTATAGATGTGGGCTCTATAGATCATAATACAATGTATAATATAATAACCCAATAGATGTGGGCTCTATAGATCATAATACAGTGTATAATATAATAACCCTATAGATGTGGGCTCTATAGATCATAATACAGTGTATAATATAATAACCCTATAGATGTGGGCTCTTTAGATCATAATACAATGTATAATATAATAACCCAATAGATGTGGGCTCTATAGATCATAATACAGTGTATAATATAATAACCCTATAGATGTGGGCTCTATAGATCCTAATACAGTGTATAATATAATAACCCTATAGATGTGGGCTCTATAGATCATAATACAGTGTATAATATAATAACCCAATAGATGTGGGCTCTATAGATCATAATACAGTGTATAATATAATAATCCGATAGATGTGGGCTCTATAGATCATAATACAGTGTATAATATAATAACCCTATAGATGTGGGCTCTATAGATCCTAATACAGTGTATAATATAATAACCCTATAGATGTGGGCTCTATAGATCATAATACAGTATATAATATAATAACCCAATAGATGTGGGCTCTATAGATCATAATACAGTGTATAATATAATAAACCTATAGATGTGGGCTCTATAGATCATAATACAGTGTATAATATAATAACCCAATAGATGTGGGCTCTATAGATCATAATACAGTGTATAATATAATAACCCGATTGATGTGGGCTCTATAGATCATAATACAGTGTATAATATAATAATCCTATAGATGTGGGCTCTATAGATCATAATACAGTGTATAATATAATAACCCTATAGATGTGGGCTCTATAGATCATAATACAGTGTATAATATAATAACCCTATAGATGTGGGCTCTATAGATCATAATACAGTGTATAATATAATAACCCTATAGATGTGGGCTCTTTAGATCATAATACAATGTATAATATAATAACCCAATAGATGTGGGCTCTATAGATCATAATACAGTGTATAATATAATAACCCTATAGATGTGGGCTCTATAGATCATAATACAGTGTATAATATAATAACCCAATAGATGTGGGCTCTATAGATCCTAATACAGTGTATAATATAATAACCCTATAGATGTGGGCTCTATAGATCATAATACAGTGTATAATATAATAACCCTATGGATGTGGGCTCTATAGATCATAATACAGTGTACAGTATAATAATCCGATAGATGTGGGCTCTATAGATCATAATACAGTGTACAATATAATAATCCGATAGATGTGGGCTCTATAGATCATAATACAGTGTATAATATAATAACACTATAGATGTGGGCTCTATAGAACATAATACAATGTATAATATAATAACACAATAGATGTGGGCTCTATAGATCATAATACATTGTATAATATAATAACCAATAGATGTGGGCTCTATAGATCATAATACAGTTTATAATATAATAACCCGATAGATGTGGGCTCTATAGATCATAATACAGTGTATAATATAATAACCCTATAGATGTGGGCTCTATAGATCATAATACAGTGTATAATATAATAATCCTATAAATTTGGGCTCTATAGAGCATAATACAATGTATAATATAATAACCCAATAGATGTGGGCTCTATAGATCATAATACAGTGTATAATATAATAACCCAATAGATGTGGGCTCTATAGATCATAATACAGTGTATAATATAATAATCCTATAGATGTGGGCTCTATAGATCATAATACAGTGTATAATATAATAACCCAATAGATGTGGGCTCTATAGATCATAATACAGTGTATAATATAATAATCCAATAGATGTGGGCTCTATAGATCATAATACAGTATATAATATAATAACCCTATAGATGTGGGCTCTATAGATCATAATACAATGTATAATATAATAACCCTATAGATGTGGGCTCTATAGATCATAATACAGTGTATAATATAATAACCCAATAGATGTGGGCTCTATAGATCATAATACAGTGTATAATATAATAACCCTATAGATGTGGGCTCTATAGATCATAATACAGTGTATAATATAATAACCCTATAGATGTGGGCTCTATAGATCATAATACAGTGTATAATATAATAACCCTATAGATGTGGGCTCTATAGATCATAATACAGTGTACAATATAATAATCCGATATATGTGGGCTCTATAGATCATAATACAGTGTATAATATAATAACCCTATAGATGTGGGCTCTATAGATCATAATACAGTGTATAATATAATAACCCTATAGATGTGGGCTCTATAGATCATAATACAGTGTATAATATAATAACCCTATAGATGTGGGCTCTATAGATCATAATACAGTGTATAATATAATAACCCTATGGATGTGGGCTCTATAGATCATAATACAGTGTATAATATAATAACCCTATGGATGTGGGCTCTATAGATCATAATACAGTGTATAATATAATAATCCAATAGTTGTGGGCTCTATAGATCATAATACAGTGTATAATATAATAACCCTATAGATGTGGGCTCTATAGATCATAATACAGTGTATAATATAATAACCCTATGGATGTGGGCTCTATAGATCATAATACAGTGTATAATATAATAACCCTATAGATGTGGGCTCTATAGATCATAATACAGTGTATAATATAATAACCCTATGGATTTGGGCTCTATAGATCATAATACAGTGTATAATATAATAACCCTATAGATGTGGGCTCTATAGATCATAATACAGTGTATAATATAATAACCCTATAGATGTGGGCTCTATAGATCATAATACAGTGTATAATATAATAACCCTATGGATGTGGGCTCTATAGATCATAATACAGTGGATAATATAATAACCCTATAGATGTGGGCTCTATAGATCATAATACAGTGTATAATATAATAACCCGATAGATGTGGGCTCTTAGATCATAATACAGTGTATAATATAATAACCCGATAGATGTGGGCTCTATAGATCATAATACAGTGTATAATATAATAACTCAATAGATGTGGGCTCTATAGATCATAATACAGTGTATAATATAATAACCCAATAGATGTGGGCTCTATAGATCATAATACAGTGTATAATATAATAACCCAATAGATGTGGGCTCTATAGATCATAATACAGTGTATAATATAATAACCCTATAGATGTGGGCTCTATAGATCATAATACAGTGTACAATATAATAACCCGATAGATGTGGGCTCTATAGATCATAATACAGTGTATAATATAATAACCCTATAGATGTGGGCTCTATAGATCATAATACAGTGTATAATATAATAACCCGATAGATGTGGGCTCTATAGATCATAATACAGTGTATAATATAATAACCCTATAGATGTGGGCTCTATAGATCCTAATACAGTGTATAATATAATAACCCTATAAATGTTGGCTCTATAGATCATAATACAATGTATAATATAATAACCCAATAGATGTGGGCTCTATAGATCATAATACAATGTATAATATAATAACCCTATAGATGTGGGCTCTATAGATCCTAATACAGTGTATAATATAATAATCCGATAGATGTGGGTTCTATAGATCATAATACAATGTATAATATAATAACCCTATAGATGTGGGCTCTATAGATCATAATACAGTGTATAATATAATAACCCTATAGATGTGGGCTCTATAGATCCTAATACAGTGTATAATATAATAACCCTATAGATGTGGGTTCTATAGATCATAATACAATGTATAATATAATAATCCGATAGATGTGGGCTCTATAGATCATAATACAGTGTACAATATAATAACCCTATAGATGTGGGCTCTATAGATCCTAATACAGTGTATAATATAATAATCCGATAGATGTGGGCTCTATATATCATAATACAGTGTACAATATAATAACCCTATAGATGTGGGCTCTATAGATCCTAATACAGTGTATAATATAATAACCCTATAGATGTGGGCTCTATAGATCCTAATACAGTGTATAATATAATAACCCTATAAATGTGGGTTCTATAGATCATAATACAATGTATAATATAATAACCCGATAGATGTGGGCTCTATAGATCATAATACAGTGTATAATATAATAACCCAATAGATGTGGGCTCTATAGATCATAATACAATGTATAATATAATAACCCGATAGATGTGGGCTCTATAGATCATAATACAGTGTATAATATAATAACCCAATAGATGTGGGCTCTATAGATCATAATACAGTGTATAATATAATAACCCTATAGATGTGGGCTCTATAGATCATAATACAGTGTATAATATAATAACCCTATAGATGTGGGCTCTATAGATCATAATACAGTGTATAATATAATAATCCAATAGATGTGGGCTCTATAGATCATAATACAGTGTATAATATAATAATCCGATAGATGTGGGCTCTATAGATCATAATACAGTGTATAATATAATAACCCAATAGATGTGGGCTCTATAGATCATAATACAGTGTATAATATAATAATCCGATAGATGTGGGCTCTATAGATCATAATACAGTGTATAATATAATAACCCTATAGATGTGGGCTCTATAGATCATAATACAGTGTATAATATAATAACCCTATAGATGTGGGCTCTATAGATCATAATACAGTGTATAATATAATAACCCTATAGATGTGGGCTCTATAGATCATAATACAGTGTATAATATAATAATCCGATAGATGTGGGCTCTATAGATCATAATACAGTGTACAATATAATAACCCTATAGATGTGGGCTCTATAGATCATAATACAATGTATAATATAATAATCCGATAGATGTGGGCTCTATAGATCATAATACAGTGTATAATATAATAATCCGATAGATGTGGGCTCTATAGATCATAATAAAGTGTATAATATAATAACCCTATAGATGTGGGCTCTATAGATCATAATACAGTGTATAATATAATAATCCTATAGATGTGGGCTCTATAGATCATAATACAGTGTACAATATAATAACCCTATAGATGTGGGCTCTATAGATCATAATACAGTGTACAATATAATAATCCGATAGATGTGGGCTCTATAGATCATAATACAGTGTATAATATAATAACCCTATAGATGTGGGCTCTATAGATCCTAATACAGTGTATAATATAATAACCCTATAGATGTGGGCTCTATAGATCATAATACAGTGTATAATATAATAATCCGATAGATGTGGGCTCTATAGATCATAATACAGTGTATAATATAATAACCCTATAGATGTGGGCTCTATAGATCATAATACAGTGTACAATATAATAATCCGATAGATGTGGGCTCTATAGATCATAATACAGTGTACAATATAATAATCCGATAGATTTGGGCTCTATAGATCATAATACAGTGTATAATATAATAATCCTATAGATGTGGGCTCTATAGATCATAATACAGTGTACAATAAAATAACCCTATAGATGTGGGCTCTATAGATCATAATACAGTTTATAATATAATAATCTGATAGATGTGGGCTTTATAGATCATAATACAGTGTATAATATAATAACCCTATAGATGTGGGCTCTATAGATCATAATACAGTGTATAATATAATAACCCGATAGATGTGGGCTCTATAGATCATAATACAGTGTACAATATAATAACCCGATAGATGTGGGCTCTATAGATCATAATACAGTGTACAATATAATAACCCTATAGATGTGGGCTCTATAGATCCTAATACAGTGTATAATATAATAATCCGATAGATGTGGGCTCTATAGATCATAATACAGTGTATAATATAATAATCCGATAGATGTGGGCTCTATAGATCATAATACAGTGTACAATATAATAACCCTATAGATGTGGGCTCTATAGATCCTAATACAGTGTATAATATAATAACCCTATATATGTGGGCTCTATAGATCCTAATACAGTGTATAATATAATAACCCTATAAATGTGGGCTCTAGAGATCATAATACAATGTATAATATAATAATCCGATAGATGTGGGCTCTATAGATCATAATACAGTGTATAATATAATAACCCTATAGATGTGGGCTCTATAGATCCTAATACAGTGTATAATATAATAACCCTATAGATGTGGGCTCTATAGATCATAATACAGTGTATAATATAATAACCCAATAGATGTGGGCTCTATAGATCATAATACAATGTATAATATAATAACCCAATAGATGTGGGCTCTATAGATCATAATACAGTGTATAATATAATAACCCAATAGATGTGGGCTCTATAGATCATAATACAGTGTATAATATAATAACCCAATAGATGTGGGCTCTATAGATCATAATACAATGTATAATATAATAACCCAAAAGATGTGGGCTCTATAGATCATAATACAGTGTATAATATAATAATCCGATAGATGTGGGCTCTATAGATCATAATACAGTGTATAATATAATAATCCAATAGATGTGGGCTCTATAGATCATAATACAGTGTATAATATAATAACCCAATAGATGTGGGCTCTATAGATCATAATACAGTGTATAATATAATAATCCGATAGATGTGGGCTCTATAGATCATAATACAGTGTATAATATAATAACCCAATAGATGTGGGCTCTATAGATCATAATACAGTGTATAATATAATAATCCGATAGATGTGGGCTCTATAGATCATAATACAGTGTACAATATAATAACCCTATAGATGTGGGCTCTATAGATCATAATACAGTGTATAATATAATAACCCTATAGATGTGGGCTCTATAGATCATAATACAGTGTATAATATAATAACCCTATAGATGTGGGCTCTATAGATCATAATACAGTGTATAATATAATAACCCAATAGATGTGGGCTCTATAGATCATAATACAATGTATAATATAATAACCCAATAGATGTGGGCTCTATAGATCATAATACAATGTATAATATAATAACCCAATAGATGTGGGCTCTATAGATCATAATACAGTGTATAATATAATAACCCAATAGATGTGGGCTCTATAGATCATAATACAGTGTATAATATAATAACCCAATAGATGTGGGCTCTATAGATCATAATACAGTGTATAATATAATAATCCGATAGATGTGGGCTCTATAGATCATAATACAGTGTATAATATAATAACCCAATAGATGTGGGCTCTATAGATCATAATACAGTGTATAATATAATAATCCGATAGATGTGGGCACTATAGATCATAATACAGTGTACAATATAATAACCCTATAGATGTGGGCTCTATAGATCATAATACAGTGTATAATATAATAACCCTATAGATGTGGGCTCTATAGATCATAATACAGTGTATAATATAATAACCCTATAGATGTGGGCTCTATAGATCATAATACAGTGTATAATATAATAATCCGATAGATGTGGGCTCTATAGATCATAATACAGTGTACAATATAATAACCCTATAGATGTGGGCTCTATAGATCATAATACAATGTATAATATAATAATCCGATAGATGTGGGCTCTATAGATCATAATACAATGTATAATATAATAATCCGATAGATGTGGGCTCTATAGATCATAATACAGTGTATAATATAATAACCCAATAGATGTGGGCTCTATAGATCATAATACAGTGTATAATATAATAACCCTATAGATGTGGGCTCTATAGATCATAATACAGTGTATAATATAATAACCCTATAGATGTGGGCTCTATAGATCCTAATACAGTGTATAATATAATAACCCTATAAATGTGGGCTCTATAGATCATAATACAATGTATAATATAATAATCCGATAGATGTGGGCTCTATAGATCATAATACAGTGTATAATATAATAATCCTATAGATGTGGGCTCTATAGATCATAATACAGTGTACAATATAATAACCCTATAGATGTGGGCTCTATAGATCACAATACAGTGTACAATATAATAATCCGATAGATGTGGGCTCTATAGATCATAATACAGTGTATAATATAATAACCCTATAGATGTGGGCTCTATAGATCATAATACAGTGTACAATATAATAACCCTATAGATGTGGGCTCTATAGATCATAATACAGTGTATAATATAATAACCCTATAAATGTGGGCTCTATAGATCATAATACAATGTATAATATAATAATCCGATAGATGTGGGCTCTATAGATCATAATACAGTGTATAATATAATAACCCTATAGATGTGGGCTCTATAGATCATAATACAGTGTATAATATAATAATCTGATAGATGTGGGCTCTATAGATCATAATAAAGTGTATAATATAATAACCCTATAGATGTGGGCTCTATAGATCATAATACAGTGTATAATATAATAATCCTATAGATGTGGGCTCTATAGATCATAATACAGTGTACAATATAATAATCCGATAGATGTGGGCTCTATAGATCATAATACAGTGTATAATATAATAATCCGATAGATGTGGGCTCTATAGATCATAATACAGTGTACAATATAATAATCCGATAGATTTGGGCTCTATAGATCATAATACAGTGTATAATATAATAATCCTATAGATGTGGGCTCTATAGATCATAATACAGTGTACAATATAATAACCCTATAGATGTGGGCTCTATAGATCATAATACAGTGTATAATATAATAACCCTATAGATGTGGGCTCTATAGATCATAATACAGTTTATAATATAATAATCTGATAGATGTGGGCTCTATAGATCATAATACAGTGTACAATATAATAACCCTATAGATGTGGGCTCTATAGATCATAATACAGTGTATAATATAATAACCCGATAGATGTGGGCTCTATAGATCATAATACAGTGTACAATATAATAACCCGATAGATGTGGGCTCTATAGATCATAATACAGTGTATAATATAATAACCCTATAGATGTGGGCTCTATAGATCATAATACAGTTTATAATATAATAATCTGATAGATGTGGGCTCTATAGATCATAATACAGTGTATAATATAATAACCCTATAGATGTGGGCTCTATAGATCATAATACAGTGTATAATATAATAACCCGATAGATGTGGGCTCTATAGATCATAATACAGTGTACAATATAATAACCCGATAGATGTGGGCTCTATAGATCCTAATACAGTGTATAATATAATAACCCAATAGATGTGTGCTCTATATATCATAATACAGTGTATAATATAATAACCCTATGGATGTGGGCTCTATAGATCATAATACAGTGTACAATATAATAATCCGATAGATGTGGGCTCTATAGATCATAATACAGTGTATAATATAATAACCCGATAGATGTGGGCTCTATAGATCATAATACAGTGTATAATATAATAACCCAATAGATGTGGGCTCTATAGATCATAATACAGTGTATAATATAATAACCCTATAGATGTGGGCTCTATAGATCATAATACAGTGTATAATATAATAACCCTATAGATGTGGGCTCTATAGATCATAATACAGTGTATAATATAATAACCCTATAGATGTGGGCTCTATAGATCATAATACAGTGTATAATATTATAATCCTATAGATGTGGGCTCTATAGATCATAATACAGTGTATAATATAATAACCCTATGGATGTGGGCTCTATAGATCATAATACAGTGTACAATATAATAATCCGATAGATGTGGGCTCTATAGACCATAATACAGTGTATAATATAATAATCCGATAGATGTGGGCTCTATAGATCATAATACAGTGTATAATATAATAACCCAATAGATGTGGGCTCTATAGATCATAATACAGTGTATAATATAATAACCCTATAGATGTGGGCTCTATAGATCATAATACAGTGTATAATATAATAACCCAATAGATGTGGGCTCTATAGATCATAATACAGTGTATAATATAATAACCCTATAGATGTGGGCTCTATAGATCATAATACAGTGTATAATATTATAATCCTATAGATGTGGGCTCTATAGATCATAATACAGTGTATAATATAATAACCCTATGGATGTGGGCTCTATAGATCATAATACAGTGTACAATATAATAATCCGATAGATGTGGGCTCTATAGACCATAATACAGTGTATAATATAATAATCCGATAGATGTGGGCTCTATAGATCATAATACAGTGTATAATATAATAACCCAATAGATGTGGGCTCTATAGATCATAATACAGTGTATAATATAATAACCCTATAGATGTGGGCTCTATAGATCATAATACAGTGTATAATATAATAACCCTATAGATGTGGGCTCTATAGATCATAATACAGTGTATAATATAATAACCCTATAGATGTGGGCTCTATAGATCATAATACAGTGTAGAATATAATAATCCGATAGATGTGGGCTCTATAGATCATAATACAGTGTATAATATAATAATCCGATAGATTTGGGCTCTATAGATCATAATACAATGTATAATATAATAATCCGATAGATTTGGGCTCTATAGATCATAATACAGTGTATAATATTATAATCCTATAGATGTGGGCTCTATAGATCATAATACAATGTATAATATAATAACCCTATAGATGTGGGCTCTATAGATCATAATACAGTGTAGAATATAATAATCCGATAGATGTGGGCTCTATAGATCATAATACAGTGTATAATATAATAATCCGATAGATTTGGGCTCTATAGATCATAATACAGTGTATAATATAATAATCCGATAGATTTGGGCTCTATAGATCATAATACAGTGTATAATATAATAATCCGATAGATTTGGCTCTATAGATCATAATACAGTGTATAATATAATAACCCTATAGATGTGGGCTCTATAGATCATAATACAGTTTATAATATAATAATCTGATAGATGTGGGCTCTATAGATCATAATACAGTGTATAATATAATAACCCTATAGATGTGGGCTTTATAGATCATAATACAGTGTATAATATAATAACCCTATAGATGTGGGCTCTATAGATCATAATACAGTGTATAATATAATAACCCTATAGATGTGGGCTCTATAGATCATAATACAGTGTATAATATAATAACCCTATAGATGTGGGCTCTATAGATCATAATACAGTGTATAATATAATAACCCAATAGATGTGGGCTCTATAGATCATAATACAGTGTATAATATAATAACCCTATAGATGTGGGCTCTATAGATCATAATACAGTGTACAATATAATAATCCGATAGATGTGGGCTCTATAGATCATAATACAGTTTATAATATAATAATCTGATAGATGTGGGCTTTATAGATCATAATACAGTGTATAATATAATAACCCTATGGATGTGGGCTCTATAGATCATAATACAGTGTATAATATAATAATCTGATAGATGTGGGCTCTATAGATCATAATACAGTGTATAATATAATAACCCAATAGATGTGGGCTCTATAGATCATAATACAGTGTATAATATAATAACCCTATAGATGTGGGCTCTATAGATCATAATACAGTGTACAATATAATAATCTGATAGATGTGGGCTCTATAGATCATAATACAGTGTACAATATAATAATCTGACAGATGTGGGCTCTATAGATCATAATACAGTGTATAATATAATAATCTGATAGATGTGGGCTCTATAGATCATAATACAGTGTACAATATAATAACCCGATAGATGTGGGCTCTATAGATCATAATACAGTGTATAATATAATAACCCAATAGATGTGGGCTCTATAGATCATAATACAGTGTATAATATAATAACCCTATAGATGTGGGCTCTATAGATCATAATACAGTGTATAATATAATAACCCTATGGATGTGGGCTCTATAGATCATAATACAGTGTATAATATAATAACCCTATAGATGTGGGCTCTATGGATCATAATACAGTGTATAATATAATAATCCTATAGATGTGGGCTCTATAGATCATAATATAGTGTACAATATAATAATCCGATAGATGTGGGCTCTATAGATCATAATATAGTGTACAATATAATAATCCGATAGATGTGGGCTCTATAGATCCTAATACAGTGTATAATATAATAATCCAATAGATGTGGGCTCTATAGATCATAATACAGTGTATAATATAATAATCCTATAGATGTGGGCTCTATAGATCATAATACAGTGTATAATATAATAACCCAATAGATGTGGGCTCTATGGATCATAATACAGTGTATAATATAATAATCCTATAGATGTGGGCTCTATAGATCATAATACAGTGTATAATATAATAACCCAATAGATGTGGGCTCTATAGATCATAATACAGTGTATAATATAATAACCCAATAGATGTGGGCTCTATAGATCATAATATAGTGTACAATATAATAATCCGATAGATGTGGGCTCTATAGATCCTAATACAGTGTATAATATAATAATCCAATAGATGTGGGCTCTATAGATCATAATACAGTGTATAATATAATAATCCTATAGATGTGGGCTCTATAGATCATAATACAGTGTATAATATAATAACCCTATAGATGTGGGCTCTATAGATCATAATACAGTGTACAATATAATAATCCGATAGATGTGGGCTCTATACATCATAATACAGTGTATAATATAATAACCCAATAGATGTGGGCTCTATAGATCATAATACAGTGTATAATATAATAACCCTATGGATGTGGGCTCTATAGATCATAATACAGTGTATAATATAATAACCCAATAGATGTGGGCTCTATAGATCATAATACAGTGTATAATATAATAACCCTATGGATGTGGGCTCTATAGATCATAATACAGTGTATAATATAATAACCCAATAGATGTGGGCTCTATAGATCATAATACAGTGTATAATATAATAACCCAATAGATGTGGGCTCTATAGATCATAATACAGTGTATAATATAATAACCCTATAGATGTGGGCTCTATAGATCATAATACAGTTTATAATATAATAATCTGATAGATGTGGGCTTTATAGATCATAATACAGTGTATAATATAATAACCCGATAGATGTGGGCTCTATAGATCATAATACAGTGTACAATATAATAACCCGATAGATGTGGGCTCTATAGATCCTAATACAGTGTATAATATAATAACCCAATAGATGTGTGCTCTATATATCATAATACAGTGTATAATATAATAACCCTATGGATGTGGGCTCTATAGATCATAATACAGTGTACAATATAATAATCCGATAGATGTGGGCTCTATAGATCATAATACAGTGTATAATATAATAACCCTATAGATATGGGCTCTATAGATCATAATACAGTGTATAATATTATAACCCAATAGATGTGGGCTCTATAGATCATAATACAGTGTATAATATAATAACCCTATAGATGTGGGCTCTATAGATCATAATACAATGTATAATATAATAACCCTATAGATGTGGGCTCTATAGATCATAATACAGTGTATAATATAATAACCCTATAGATGTGGGCTCTATAGATCATAATACAGTGTATAATATTATAATCCTATAGATGTGGGCTCTATAGATCATAATACAGTGTATAATATAATAACCCTATAGATGTGGGCTCTATAGATCATAATAAAGTGTATAATATAATAACCCTACGGATGTGGGCTCTATAGATCATAATACAGTGTACAATATAATAACCCGATAGATGTGGGCTCTATAGATCATAATACAGTGTATAATATAATAACCCTATGGATGTGGGCTCTATAGATCATAATACAGTGTACAATATAATAATCCGATAGATGTGGGCTCTATAGACCATAATACAGTGTATAATATAATAATCCGATAGATGTGGGCTCTATAGATCATAATACAGTGTATAATATAATAACCCAATAGATGTGGGCTCTATAGATCATAATACAGTGTATAATATAATAACCCTATAGATGTGGGCTCTATAGATCATAATACAGTGTATAATATAATAACCCAATAGATGTGGGCTCTATAGATCATAATACAGTGTATAATATTATAATCCTATAGATGTGGGCTCTATAGATCATAATACAGTGTATAATATTATAATCCTATAGATGTGGGCTCTATAGATCATAATACAATGTATAATATAATAACCCAATAGATGTGGGCTCTATAGATCATAATACAGTGTATAATATAATAACCCTATAGATGTGGGCTCTATAGATCATAATACAGTGTATAATATTATAATCCTATAGATGTGGGCTCTATAGATCATAATACAGTGTATAATATAATAACCCTATGGATGTGGGCTCTATAGATCATAATACAGTGTATAATATAATAACCCAATAGATGTGGGCTCTATAGATCATAATACAGTGTACAATATAATAATCCGATAGATGTGGGCTCTATAGACCATAATACAGTGTATAATATAATAATCCGATAGATGTGGGCTCTATAGATCATAATACAGTGTATAATATAATAACCCAATAGATGTGGGCTCTATAGATCATAATACACTGTATAATATAATAACCCTATAGATGTGGGCTCTATAGATCATAATACAGTGTATAATATAATAACCCTATAGATGTGGGCTCTATAGATCATAATACAGTGTATAATATAATAACCCTATGGATGTGGGCTCTATAGATCATAATACAGTGTACAATATAATAATCCGATAGATGTGGGCTCTATAGATCATAATACAGTGTATAATATAATAATCCGATAGATTTGGGCTCTATAGATCATAATACAATGTATAATATAATAATCCGATAGATTTGGGCTCTATAGATCATAATACAGTGTATAATATTATAATCCTATAGATGTGGGCTCTATAGATCATAATACAGTGTATAATATAATAATCCGATAGATTTGGGCTCTATAGATCATAATACAGTGTATAATATAATAATCCGATAGATTTGGGCTCTATAGATCATAATACAGTGTATAATATTATAATCCTATAGATGTGGGCTCTATAGATCATAATACAGTGTATAATATAATAACCCTATAGATGTGGGCTCTATAGATCATAATACAGTGTATAATATAATAACCCTATAGATGTGGGCTCTATAGATCATAATACAGTGTATAATATAATAACCCAATAGATGTGGGCTCTATAGATCATAATACAGTGTATAATATAATAATCCGATAGATGTGGGCTCTATAGATCATAATACAGTGTATAATATAATAACCCTATGGATGTGGGCACTATAGATCATAATATAGTGTATAATATAATAATCCGATAGATGTGGGCTCTATAGATCATAATACAGTGTATAATATAATAACCCTATGGATGTGGGCACTATAGATCATAATATAGTGTATAATATAATAATCCGATAGATTTGGGCTCTATAGATCATAATACAATGTATAATATAATAATCCGATAGATGTGGGCTCTATAGATCACAATACAGTGTACAATATAATAATCCAATAGATGTGGGCTCTATAGATCATAATACAGTGTATAATATAATAACCCTATAGATGTGGGCTCTATAGATCATAATACAGTGTACAATATAATAATCCGATAGATGTGGGCTCTATAGATCCTAATACAGTGTATAATATAATAACCCTATAGATGTGGGCTCTATAGATCATAATACAGTGTACAATATAATAATCCGATAGATGTGGGCTCTATAGATCCTAATACAGTGTATAATATAATAACCCTATAGATGTGGGCTCTATAGATCATAATACAGTGTACAATATAATAATCCGATAGATATGGGCTCTATAGATCCTAATACAGTGTATAATATAATAACCCTATAGATGTGTGCTCTATAGATCATAATACAGTGTACAATATAATAATCCGATAGATGTGGGCTCTATAGATCATAATACAGTGTATATTATAATAACCCGATAGATGTGGGCTCTATAGATCATAATACAGTGTATAATATAATAATCCGATAGATGTGGGCTCTATAGATCATAATACATTGTTTAATATAATAATCTGATAGATGTGGGCTCTATAGATCATAATACAGTGTATAATATAATAACCCTATAGATGTGTGCTCTATAGATCATAATACAGTGTACAATATAATAATCCGATAGATGTGGGCTCTATAGATCATAATACAGTGTATATTATAATAACCCGATAGATGTGGGCTCTATAGATCATAGTACAGTGTATAATATAATAATCTGATAGATGTGGGCTCTATAGATCATAATACATTGTTTAATATAATAATCCGATAGATGTGGGCTCTATAGATCATAATACATTGTTTAATATAATAATCTGATAGATGTGGGCTCTATAGATCATAATACAATGTATAATATAATAATCCGATAGATGTGGGCTCTATAGATCATAATACAGTTGTCACGGGGTCCTTCTCCGATACCACACAATCAACAGAGCGAGGGAAGGGTGAACAATCCCAAGACCTTTATTACAGGCAAAATTAGAAGGTTCATAAACAATCCACCACACTGAGGATACAATAGACTAGAACAAGAATGTAGTCCAGTAACAGCATAAAATATCCAGGGAGATGAGAGTCCAAAACTCTTGCACCAGAGGATAAAATGGGTCCTTCTCTCTGAAGTGCAGTCTTTACACAATCCTCTCGACACAGGAACTGACTTGACCAGCTCCTGTCCTCCCCACCACCTTTCTTGGGTCCAGGGGTAGTCAAGCAGGTTGGGGCAGTTTCCAGGCCTCCCAGAGGAGAACAAAGGAACCTTGGGGATTAAAGAACTACAGGGGGTCATCAAGAGAAAGATACAGTCAGGCTATAGACATACAAGAAAAACACTATGAAAATAAGTGAAATAGAAATATACTCAAAATGATATCCACATAGCCTATCACACCATCACACCATGGGTTGCTCCTATAGTCCTAGTACAAAAAAAACAACACTCTGAAATTTTGTGTAGACTATCACAAGTTAAATGCCTGAACTGTGCGGGATTCATACCAGCTACCCCAGATTGAAGAGTCCTTATCCACTCTGGGACAAGCAAGATATTTTTCCACCCTAGATCTGGCCAGTGGTTGTTGGCAAATGCCGATGTCCAAACAAGACCAAACGAAGATGGCCTTCATACTACCTATGTGTTGTGAGTTCATTTTCCCCTTCATCACTGAGGCCCGAGGAACTCCCTCTTCTGGTAAGGAGAGGTAGTGAGTCTGATTATCAGACACTTGAGATTAATGATGATGACGCCCATTCTCCCTGCGGGTGATTTCTCTGTGGTATCCTTGGAGTCCAGTCTGAATTCCTGTTCTGCTAAAGCTAAGTTTTCTTCCTTGCTTTTTGCATTTGTGCCTTGCTTCGTTTTTTCTGGATTTCAGCCATTCCCTGCTGGGGTGAGCTGAACTCCTTAGCTCTGTCTCCTGAAAATACCAGAGTGCTGATTAAGTTTTGAAGCCTAGCTGCTTCAGGGTCTTTTTCCATATCAGCTTGCTGGCCTATGTTTTTGATAGGGTTTTTGCCGATTGCAGACAGCAGCTTTCCTTTCCTGTCCTGTTTAGATTAGCTTGGGCCCCAACGTTTGCTCAGCCTATCTTTCTATCTGTGTTGGTGTTTTTTCATCTTGCTTCACCGTCATTATATGTTGGGGGCTGCCTTTTACTTTGGGGTCTGCTCTGGCGCAGTTTAGATTTCCCTTTCTATCTTTAGGCTATATAGTTCTCCGGCTGTGATCGAGGGGTCTAGGGCACCGTAGGAACCCCCCACGGCTACTGCTAGTTGTGTTGATAGGTTCAGGGGTCTGCAATCGGAGAGTTGCCAACTCCTCTGGTTTTCTGGATGTAGCTTCTATTTTTGTGTCTGCCTCCTACGGTCACTCAATCATAACAGAATCACCTGCCCGACCGCAGATCCTAGGGTACTCAATAGCAGGAAAGAATTGCAAAAAAAAAAAAAAAGTGTGTATATTTTTACCTCTATATCTCTGAGGCCGTAAGGGGAATTTTTTTTTCTCTCAGTGGAGATAAAGCAATTGTCTGATCGTGTGGAGCAGCTCGCTGCGGAAGTGCGGGGAATTTCCGCCTACCTTGCTCATTCACATGCTGCGGAACCAAAGATTCCTACACCTGATGTATTTTGTGGTGATCGGTCTAAATTTTTGAATTTCAAAAATAATTGTAAATTATTTTTTGCCTTGAAGCCTAACTCGTCAGGGAGCTCCGCGCAGCAGGTTAAAATTATCATCTCTTTTCTGCGTGGCGATCCTCAGGATTGGGCGTCTTCTTTGAAGCCAGATGATCCTATTCTGACTAATGTGAAAGCATTTTTTCAAGCCTTGGGCTTGTTGTATGACGAACCTAATGCCATTGATCAGGCTGAAAAGACCCTGCTGGCATTGAATCAGTGTCGAGATTCTGCAGAATTGTACTGTCAAAAATTCCGAAAGTGGGCGGTACTTACTACTTGGAATGATAATGCCTTGGCTACTCTCTTTCAGAAGGGTTTGTCAGAAGCTGTAAAAGATACTATGGTGGGATTTCCTGTTCCCTCTGGTCTTGACGATTCTATGTCATTAGCTATTCAGGTTGATCGGCGTTTGCGCGAACGCAAAACTGCACGAGAGGTGTTGCCACCTGTTGAACAAATGACTGAACCTTTGCAATGTGATAGAGTTTTCTCCAGAGAGCAGCGTCAGGAGTTCAGAAGGTGTAATAAGTTGTGTTTTTTCTGTGGAGATACCTCACATATTATTTCTGTCTGTCCTAAATGAGAGAAACGCTTTGCACACATGTTTTCTGTTGGTGGTGTTCAACCTAAGTTTCTTCTGGCTATTACTCTGATCTGCTCCCTGTCCACATTTTCCGCCAAGGCTTTTGTGGATTCGGGAGCAGCCCTAAACCTAATGGACTTTAATTTTGCTAAACGTTGTGGATTTCCTATGACACCTCTGCGGACGCCTATCCCTTTGAGGGGGATTGATGCTACTCCTTTGGCTAAAGATAAACCTCAGTTTTGGACCCAGGTGGTAATGCGGGTCGCCCCAGACCATCAGGAAAATTGCAGATTTTTGGTGTTGCATAATCTGCATGATACCATTGTTCTGGGGTTTCCCTGGATACAAATTCATAATCCAGTTTTGGATTGGAAATCTGTGTCTGTGGTGAGTTGGGGTTGTCGGTGTGCCTTTAGTGAGGCTCCGGTGTTTTCCACCTCTCCTCAGTCACATGATGTTCCTGATTATTTGGCGGACTTTTATGATGTATTTAGTGAGAATGAGTCTGCGTCTCTGCCTCCTCATAGGAGTTATGACTGTGCAATTGAACTGATCCCGGGGTGTAAATTCCCCAAGGGTCGGCTCTTCAATTTATCTGTACCCGAGCACGAGGCTATGCGATCCTATATTAAGGAGGCGTTGGAGAAGGGTCATATTAGACCATCCTCGTCACCCTTAGGTGCCGGTTTTTTTTTTGTAGCCAAAAAGGATGGATCATTAAGACCTTGTATTGATTATCGTGCCCTCAACAAGATTACTGTTAAATATCAGTATCCGTTACCCCTGATTTCGGATCTATTCTCTAGAGTTAAAGGTGCTTGCTGGTTTACCAAGCTTGACCTCAGGGGGGCGTATAATCTTATTCGCATTAAGCATGGGGATGAATGGAAGACGGCGTTTAATACTCCGGAGGGACATTTTGAGTACATGGTGATGCCTTTTGGGCTCACTAATGCCCCTTCTGTCTTCCAGTGCTTCATGAACGATATTTTCCTAGATTTTGTGGATACATTTTTGATTATCTATCTGGATGATATTTTGATCTTCTCAAAGATTGGGATTCTCATGTGGAACATGTTCGGACTGTGTTCCGGATCTTGAGGGAGAATTCCCTGTATGTCAAAGGATCTAAATGCCTTTTAGGGGTACAGAGGATTTCTTTTTTGGGATTTATTTTGTCTCCGTCAACTATTGAAATGGACCCGGCCAAGGTACAGGCCATTTATGATTGGGTTCAGCCCACTTCTTTGAAGGCCCTCCAGAACTTTTTGGGTTTCGCTAATTTTTATCGGAAATTTATAGCAAAATTTTCTAGTATTGCCAAGCCATTGACTGATTTGACTAAGAAGGGTGCTGATGTGTTAAATTGGTCTCCGGAGGCTGTTTCTTCCTTTCAGGAGTTGAAGCGAAGATTCACCTCCGCCCTGGTTTTGCGGCAACCTGATGTCTCACTTCCGTTCCAGGTAGAGGTGGATGCTTCTGAGATTGGTGCAGGAGCTGTTTTGTCCCAAAAGGATCCTGTAACATCTAAAATGAATCCCTGTGCTTTCTTTTCCCGAAAGTTCTCTCCATCTGAACGTAACTATGATGTGGGGAATCGGGAACTGTTGGCCATGAAATGGGCATTTGAGGAGTGGAGACATTGGTTGGAGGGAGCTAAGCATCAAGTCGTGGTCCTCACCAACCACAAGAATTTGATTTATCTAGAGTCGGCTAAGCGCTTGAACCCTAGACAGGCTAGGTGGGCCTTGTTTTTTACACGTTTTGATTTTGTGGTTTCTTTTCTTCCTGGAACTAAGAATGTCAAGGCAGACACACTCTCTAGGAGTTTCTTTGCTGATTCTCCTGTGGTGACCAAACCTGCTACCATCTTAGGCGAAGGGGTAGTTCTTTCTGCCATCTCGCCCAATTTGAGACGTGCTCTGGAAGAGTTCCAGAGAGACAAGCCTGAGCGTTGTCCCAGTGGAAAGTTGTATGTTCCTGACCAGTGGAAGAAGAGAGTGATGTCTGAAGTTCATTGCTCTGCTTTGGCTGGTCATCCAGGTATTTTTGGTACTAGAGATCTTGTGAGTCGGTCTTTTTGGTGGCCCTCCTTGTCTCGTGATGTCAGGAATTTTGTGCAGTCCTGTGGGACGTGCTCCCGGTCTAAATCATGCTCCCGCTCTAGTGGGTTGTTGATGCCTTTGCCTGTCCCCAAGAGGCCATGGACCCATATTTCAATGGATTTCATCTCTGATATGCCTGTCTCTCAAAGGATGACTGTTATTTGGGTGATTTGTGATAGGTTCTCTAAGATGGTTCATCTTGTACCACTCCCTAAGTTGCTGTCTTCCTCTGAGTTGGTGCCCCTGTTTTTGCAACAGGTGGTTCGCTTGCACGGGATTCCTGAGAACATTGTGTCTGACAGAGGAGTTCAGTTTGTGCCTAGATTTTGGAGAACTTTCTGTTCCAAGCTGGGAATTCAGTTGTCCTTCTCCTCTGCCTTTCACCCTCAGACCAATGGGCAGACAGAGAGAACAAACCAGACCTTGCAGTCATATTTGAGATGTTTTATTTCCGCTGATCAGGATGATTGGGTTTCATTTTTACCCTTGGCCGAATTTGCTTTAAATAATAGAGCTAGTTCTGCCACTTTGATGTCACCTTTTTTTTGTAACTTTGGGCTTATCATCAAAAAATATTGCTATGAAGGTGGCTTCTCCTAAGTTTAAGCCTAGATTTATTGGACCTTACAAGATTTTGGAGATTATTAATCCGGTCTCTTTTCGTTTGGCTCTTCCTGTCACATTTAAAATCCATAATGTGTTTCATAAGTCTTTGTTGAAGAGGTTTGTTGAACCTGTTGTTCCGGGAGTGGCACCTCCAGACCCTGTATTGGTTGAAGGTAACATTGAATATGAGGTAGAGAAAGTACTGGATTCTCGTCTGGCTAGACGGAGACTGCAGTATTTGGTTAAGTGGAAGGGTTATGGTCAGGAGGATAATTCCTGGGTCTCTGGGTCTCTGCCTCTGATGTTCATGCCAAAAGATTGGTGTGTGCCTTTCATCAGGCACACCCTGATCGCCCTGGTGGCGTGGTAGAGGGTTCGGTGACCCCTCCTCAAGGGGGAGGTACTGTTGTGAGTTATCAGACACTTGCCTCCTACGGTCACTCAATCATAACACCTATGGGCCTGTTTGAGTTTAATAGAATGCCGTTCGGGCTGGCCAATGCTCCTGGAATGAATTTTGAAGCCACTTTGATCTATCTAGATGACATAATTGTCTATGCCACCACGTTCGAAGAATACCTGCAGCACAAACCTATTTCAACCCCCTCATCACCTCACTATCCAATAACCCTAAACATCTCTGACACTTTTCGTTCCCTACTCAACCAAAGAGTGCAGTCCCCAACCACGGATCTCCGAGCTAATGATCTAGCCAATTACTTCAAAGAAAAAATTGACCACACCCGACAGGAAATTTTCTCCCAATCCCCTCATACCATGCACTGTCCTCCCTCCCCTACTGCATCTAGCTCACTCTCTGATTTTGATCCAGTTACAGAAGAAGCGATGAGGCTCCTTGCATCTTCTCGCCATACTACTTGCACCAGTGACCCTATTCCCTCACATCTCCTCCAGTCCCTTTCCCCTGCTGTCACCACTCACCTAACAAAAATATTCAACCTCTCTTTCTCCTTTGGTATCTTTCCCTCCTCATTTAAGCATGTCATCATGCATTCATTACTAAAAAAAATCCCTCAACCAAAACTGTGCAGCTATCTATAGACATGTCTCTAATCTTCCCTTCATCTCTAAACTCCTCAAATGCCTGGTCCACTCCACTTTTATCCGCTATCTCTCAGATAACACTCTTCTCGACCCTCTCCCATCTGGTTTCCACTCTTTACACTCTACTGAAACTGCCCTCACTTAAGTCTCTAATGATCTCCTAACAGCTAAATCTAAAGGTCACTATTTCATGCTAATTCTCCTAGATCTCTCTGCAGCATTCGACACTGTGGATCACCAGCTTCTCCTCACTATGCTCCACACCATTGGCCTCAAGGACACCATTCTCTCCTGGTTCTCCTCCTACCTCTCTAATCGTTCCTTCATTGCATCTTTTTCTAGCTCCTCCTCCTCTCATCTTTCCCTTACTGTTGGGGTTCCTCAAGGATCAGTCCTAGGCCCCCTCCTCTTCTCTTTATATACTGCCTCTATTGGACAAAGAATCAGCAGATTTGCATTGCAGTACCATCTCTATGCTGATAACATCCAATTATACATCTTCTCTCCTTTTTAGAAAACACCAGTGATTGTCTTACCACTGTCTCCAACATCATGTCCTCCCTCTATCTGAAACTGAACCTGTCAAAAACTGAACTCCTTGTGTTTCCTCCCTTTATTAACCTACCTATGCCCAACATTACCATTTCCGTGTGTGATTCTACCATTACTCCCCAGCAACATGTCCACTGTTTTGGGGTCATACTTGATACAGAGCTTTCATTCACTCCTCACATTCGATCACTGGCTCGCTCTTGTCAACTGTATCTCAAAAACCTTTCTAGAATTCGACCCTTTCTTACTTTCGACTCTGCAAAAATTCGTAATGTTTTTCTTATTCATCTTTCATCTCGACTATTGTAATTCTTTATTAATCAGTCTCCCTCTTACCAAACTCTCCTATCTCCAATCTGTCTTGTATTGTGCAGCCAGGATCATATTCCTCACAATCCATTACACCGATGCCTCTACCTTGTGCCAGTTATAACAATGGTTACCCATCCACAAAGCACTCCACAGCTCAGCACCACCCTACATCTAATCCCTCGTCTCAGTCTACCACCCTACCCGTGCCCTCCGTTCTGCTAATGACCTGAGGTTAACATTCTCACTAATCAGAACCTTCTTCTCCAAAACTTTTCACGTGCTGCACCAATTTTTTGGAATGTACTACCCAGGTTAATCCAATTAATCCCCAATACCCACAGTTTTAAATGTGCAATAAAACACATTTTTTCACACTGGCCTACCGCCTCAACACATTATTTTAACTATCCCTGTGTTGCCCATTCAAAATCTTTATCATAACCATGTTCCTTGTATCATGTTCTCATACGCCTTATACATTTAATAGCCCTCTGTGTCTGTACGTTTAAGTATTCAGGCTGGTAACTGGTTCATGCAACAGCACATGAACACCCGATTTCTTACATTATGGCTGGTCCGAACAACGAAAGCAATTGTTACCATTCACCTTTTGTGTCTCCCATATTTCCTCATAGACTGTAAGCTTGCGAGCAGGACCCTCATTCCTCTTAATATCTGTTGATCTAAGTGTTTATTGTAATGCTTAATGTCTATTGTCTGTACAAGTCTCTTTTAAAATGTAAAGTGCTGCGGAATATGTTGGCGCTATAGAAATAAAATTATTATTATTATTATTCTGGCTGATGTGGGTCACGTACTCTGAGATAGCGCATTGGAAATGGAGGATGAGCAGGAGGGGTGCAGGAACTGGTGTGAGACTTGAAGGAAATCCTGATAGAAGTAGGGCCTCAGTGTCGATAGCACATATTCCATTCCAGGGTCCGACTATTGGGCCACGGCTTCCACAATGTTCACCCAGTGTGCAGTCAGGAAAATGTATTGTCACTCACAACAAGAGCTTTTACATATGTAGGTCGTTAAGTGGACAGTCCCTGAAAGTGCATTGGTATGGGCAAGGGTGATATTCTTGTACAATAGCTGGTACAATGTGTGGACAATGCAACGGGAGTAACAGTGGCGGCTTGGGACCAAATTTTTTCACCTTTACCACCTGGTAGCCGATTAACTACACAATTTCCCAGGCAGGCCTGGCCCTGTATCACAGTTTTTCCACAAATCCACATGCACCACCGTTGGGTGTAACAGCTTGTTTGGCCATGGGCCCCACTGACCCTCAACCCTCTTTGCACTCGTAAATGTTTCGGCAACTGGGGTATCAGCGAGCGAGCCAGTTTAATAATTTTGTACTGATGACAATAAATGCCCGAATAGAAGCACTGACATTAGGGATGAGCAAGTATACTCGTTAGGCTTCGGTACTCGGCGAGTAATGAGGTACTCGCGGTACTCGAATCCTAGTCAGTAAATTTCACTACTCGCCTCGCAATATTTGGATCTCCCGCCCGGCATGTGTTAGCCAATCACAGTAAAGCTGCTGCCTTCTTTGTTGTGGCATTACTGTGATTGGCTGGCCGCACAGCATCACTGTATTTCTGGAGCCCCTGGAGAGCAGTCGCATCAGCTGATGCGGCTGCTCTCCACAGGAGATCGACGTGGGACCCTCGTTATTAATAGGATTACGGCGGAAAGGTCAGTGTAGGTTGCTTTATTATTTTAATTTTTTTACAGGTGATCAATGGCTTCGGGGAATTAGGTGTGCGCGGTGAGTGTGCACTCTATGTTATGTGTTGCATGTTATGTGTATGTACTGTATGTTATATGTTCTGTATGTCTTTTTTTAACATTCACCACATTAGCTGGATGATGGGAATACTACTTTGCAATCATCCGCTAATGCTGTCACTGTAGCGGGCATAGCCAGATGGGACAAGTAGTCCCATCGGACAATGCCCACACAGGCCCCGCACACACACAGCCCCACAGACCCCCGCACACATTCTCGACGCACACATAGTCTCCGCCCACACACATTCTCTGCCCTTTACTCGCGTTTCCCATAGACTTACATTGGACTCGCTTCTCATTATGAGTACCCTAGTATTAGGAGCTACTCGTAACTAGTACAGCGAGTCCGAGTATTTCACTACTCGCTCATCCCTACCTGACATCTGTACAATCTGAAATTTTTGCTCCAGGAGTGGAACCTGTCTTGCCTAATCTGTCTTGGTACTATGGGGATCCGAAGCAATGCTGTGGGTTCCTGGAGCAGAGCGTGTGGCGCTAGGAAGATTTCAGCCAGCAGTTTACCTCTGATCGGGCTGAGGCGGGACTCCTGATGTCCATCCAAGCTGGTGATGCCCTGGCATGGCTCATACCCCCATGGGAAAAAGGGGCCCCTATCATTTGGAACTGAAGGCCTTCCTAGTGGCCATCTTTGTGGTCTTTGATAAGCCAAATCCAGAATCTTCTGCAAAAACTTCCCTTCCAATCTTCCAGGAGTAGACCAGACTGGTGACATGTGTGAGGAGAATGTCACTTCTGGCCCTGTCCTTTGAAATACCACTCATTCCCCAGCTTGTTGAGGCAGCTATCCATGCAGAATCTGTGAAGGTTCACTGTGTCTGGCATGCCGGGTAGAAGCTGATGGGATTGCTATGTAGCTATGCTTCTGCAGAACATACTGACAGTCTTTGTTAAGCCTAAAAAACTCCAAAGCCATGGACCTGTGGGAGAGGCTACCCTTGGTGGGAATATTCCCTCTCCACAAATGACTATGACTCTATCAGTGGCAAGTAGAGTCTTCAGTTTGGTTGGAGAGTTTGTGCTGCAAGCCATGAAGAGTCTTTGTCCGACAGCTCCAGAATTCGGTGAGGCTGTCTTGTCTGAACAACTCGAGCTCCAGATCAGAGCATTATACATGGAGAAAGATAGCCTTCCATGTGCTGTCTGGTATTTCCATAGGTAATCCAGAGCTGAAAACTCAGGTGTCCGTTCTAGTCTGGAGATTCTGTGTGGTGCACTGTTAGCGGCAGCAGAACCATAAGAGGTGTCATGTTCACACAAGTCCAGGTTAGCCAGCAGTGTCAGGTAAAGAAAACGTCAAGGTGGTAGCATCTTACAATTCTCTTTTATCCACCAACCAGGTGGAGGAACTCCAGTTAGTATTTGAATCCTCCAGGGTGGTAGCTAATGTCATCGAATTCAAAGAGACTTTTCAGTGAATAATTCTTAGTACTATACCCACTTTGTCCTATGCTGAGGATGGGTTGATGTATAGGAGCATCCTAGTCAGGAAGAAGGTGAGATGTTTGACTTCTCTTCTAGTGGATAGAAAAAATTGTGGTCCTGAAGAGAAGTCATGGGAGTCTGTGAAGAGGTGTTGGCCTCCAATTTATCTTCAGAGAAAGGCTTGAAGAAGAGGGGCATAAGGGAGTGGAACTGTAGTGCTATTACTGTGTGCAAACTGTAAAGCACTGCGGAATATGTTAGCGCTATATAAACATAAATATTATTATTACTTGCTCCCCTCATGTTGTCCCTTTCTACCTCTGTGCAGGGACACTGGATTACTCACTACCCTGACCCTTGGTGTGGCTCCCTTGTGTACTCCTGCTCCTTCCTGGTGCATGGGTGAGTGCTCCCCTGATCTTAACAGAGCAGCATAGATATAGTAAATGTACACAGCTTGTAGCTGAGAGGCATTTAATATATTGTATTCACCAATTGCTGGGAGTCATCCTCTATAAAAGACTTAGGGAGTCACCAAGCAACGAGTTGAGTAATTAGGTAGTTGGTGTTCTACCCATGCAGTTGTAAGGTCCCTGGTCATGGTGTTGACAGTGTCCTGATCCAGAATCCCTGGTCCCAGTGTGGCAAGTGCCTGAACATTGTTCCCCTGTCCAGGAGTGTCCAGTCCTGAATCCGAAGTCCCCTGGTGTTGGTGCGGCCAGTCATGTTACTGTAGTCCCCTGTTACCAGTTATCCTGGTGCTCATAGTGATCTCATTGTGCCACTCACTATGTAGTGTAAGAACGCAGTGTCAATGACAGGCGGTGAACTGTATTACGTCACCGATAATCACTGATGCTGTGTTCTCAGCACTTCATTCGCCCATGGTTTTCAGCATGGATGGCGGCATCATGCCACCGTCCAGGTTGAAAACCTGTGAGGGATATGGTTGTGTATTATTTTTGTTTTTTTACAGGGGACATGGACATCGGTGGATTAGGCGTAAAGGTGAGTATTTTTGTTGTTTATTCTTTTCTGTTTTTTTACACGAGACAATGGCTTCAATGGAATAGATGTAATATGAGAGCAACTGAGTTTTTATTTTTGTTGTCATCCGTGTCATCAGTGTGCCACGGATTCTGTGTTACACCAAAAAAACTGACATGTGTGCACCGCCATTTAATACACTGGGTGTCCATATGTCCATATTTGCGGTTCTTAAAAATCAGACCTCGTATGAACATAAAAAACGAACGTGTGAAGAAGGTCTTAATTTGTAAGAGGACTGGACACTCAAAATAGCTCTATTGATATATGACCTATATGTGACCTATCTAAATGGTGTTGTTTTTTGAATAGCAGAGGGAAATAATAAATTGCTTACCAAAAACTAGTATTTTACAGTATAGTACCCACAACCTCAATGCGCATAATATTTTCTGGCTTCCTAGGTGCAAAAGGGACACTTGGACAGAAGTCTATCCCTAGCATTGGAAAAAGCACACAGGTCCATGCCCAACTTTGTCCTCCCTTTCCCCCAAAGGTTCGTGGTTTCATGCAAATTCGACCATTTAAAGTCTTGATTTGCAATTCCCCCCAAAAAAACTTGCCCAGCACCATTATCCACAGTGCTGCAGTGCTGGAACACTAATGTCACCTTTCATGGCCTTGCAACCTCTCCATGATGCTATGCAGTTACAGTATGAGACCGTACAGTATAACACTTGACCACTGTTGCTCATTACCTGGGCAATGACAGATCAGCCGTTCCCAGTGGAGCTCAGTTTGGGCAGTAGAGTTGTTTTCCATCTATAGCCACTGGGTAAGTCTCTCTTCTGTAGAGTGTAAACTCTTATGGTCAGAGGGGACTTCTCCCTCTCCTACAATGTGCAAACTCTTATGGTCAGGAGGGCCACTCTTTCCTTTACCCCTTGTATTTTCCAAGCAATTTCAAGCTATCAAGTATTGAGCTTTGTGCAAATTTATTTCCCACAAATCCATTTTTTGCAGAAAATTTGGCGAGTTAGGAACTTATATTTATTTTTAAGTCATTGCAGCCCCTCTACTATTCATCTTAATAAAGAAAGCATGAAACGTTATTATTTTATTATCACTATTACACAATTGACCCCCAATCTGTACATTTCATATTCTGTCTTTTATTGGTTAGAATTAAGGTCTAGAAATGCCTCCACACACCCAACAAGTGTTTGGTCCTGAACCAGTTATGAAACGTAAATGTCTTTTTTTTAATCAAAAACCTGTTTCTCTTTCTGGAAGTTTCTGCTCTGAATTTTTATTGGGTTACCTGATTTCCCCCATTATAATGGCTTTTCTGTGATTCGCTGCCTCATCGATTTGCTTCTATTATATTTGGAGACTTTCAGTATAACAACCCCCTATCAGTAATTTATTAGCCTATCTCTCTCCCCTTTTTCCCCCACATGGATTCTACATTTTCAGTGGCCTCACATAAATTATCATGTGAGATGGGCTTTAGGGACAATTTTACATTTATTCCCGAACAGACTATTGTGCTATAAATTAACAGCCCAGTCATAGCTTCAATATCCCCACAATATCATAAATTCCAGATTATGAATTCTAATTTGTCCATCTTGTTGGTGAGACTTCTTACATTAGTACAGATTTTCTTTATGTATTTCTCAGTTTCTCTATTCCTGCTTATTGTATTTACAGTTCTATCCCAAAGCCTCATTAGTTTTCATTACTAAGGCCCAGGTCACTATCTAAACTTAGACTATCGTCCTCTCCTGGACAGTAATTACCCCTCAGTCCCTAGTTTTATCACATCTCCAACTTTCTAGCTATTTCTTCCCACAGCACAGTGGCCTCCTCCTCATCATCCCTATACATCTCTAATGTAGGGTCTGTGGCCAGTAGAAAAGTCTGCCCAGTTTTCCAGGAACCCAAAATTATCCTTACAACACTAATTACTTTGCTGTTTATTCACTTCACTAATCTCCTGTTTCCTCCCTGGTGTGGCACATGGTACAGTAAGTATATCAGACAATGTTATCTTTGGGGTCCTTGCCTTTAGTTTCCAACTTAATTTACTAAAATTAATTTTAGGACTTCCACCTTCCTCTAACATTGACATAACTTTGACAGTGATCTGTCAACTTGATCCGCATTGTGAACTTGAGCAGTAGGAAGACAATACACCATCCGATGAGCCCGGTCTTGGTGACAGATTGCTCTGTCTGTTCCACTAACAATTTTATCCCCCACTACCAGCACTCTGATTCCCACCTTACTGGAGCAAGCACTTTCAGAGGATGTGTTGCTTTAGCGGTGTTACCCTTATACTAAAGAACCACTCATTTGCCAGCTTAGCAAACTTGCTGGAGTGTGCCAAATAAGGACTAGCCTCCCTGACACTCTTCCCTTTGCCCTGTCTCCTGTAAACTCAGTGTGACCACACAGCATTTCTTCTTAATTATGCCAGATATAAATTCAGCAGGCCCAGAGATGTAGGCTATTTTCTGAATGTTAACTAGTGAATCTATGTGTTTCTATCTTCAGTTGGTCAAGAAGTATGGCCTATTGTCATATTTTCTGAATGTTGACACTTGAGGTGATGTTTGTTTTAACTTATTGTCTTTTATCTCTCGAGGACAGGGACGCAGGGTCATGGAACAATCAATGTTTGTTAATATGTTGATTACACATTGTACCAGGATGGCTGGTTTGTTGACCTGCAAAATAAAGAAGAAAGAACTATGCATAATGACTAAAAACTCAATTAAAGTTAATCTCATCCCACTTTCCTATTGACCATTCTAACCAATGGTTGATGACCTGAACCACAGACATGGATGGAAAAAGGCATTTATATCATTCTGCAAGAAGAATCAGAGAGACTTTACAAAACTGCAGCCAGGAACGTTCTACAGGATGTTAGCTTAGGTAACCATGACCCCAGCTGGGAGAACACAGAACTGCTTTATTGTCCATCGCTGAACCCTCAAAGACTTCTTGAAGAATCCAGGTTGGGACAATCATGTCACCTAGACACATACCTCGGTCAGCTTTCTGTGGGTGTCTGCCAAAAGCAGAGTGTCATTGCTGCTCTAATCCTGGTGAGTCAGCGGAAGGGTGAGACTCTGTAATTTGCACTATTTTGAACATTTGTTGGGACAAATCTATGTGTTAGTGTCTGTTTAGTGGTACAATAAAGTATTGCCATGCTGTTTTACCCTCATCTGGAATTGTCTGAGTAGCAGTCTACCCACAATAAAAGGAGAGTGGGGCATTTGGAATATTTGATGATTTTCTACATGTATGTACATTGCATGTTTCTATTTTTCACCTGCCCACAATTGCTGGCTGCAGCTCTGTGATACCATTGTAGGAGAGAGAGCCCCTGCTGTGTAACCGGGCCAGAAGCAAAGGGGCTGTCACCAAGGTTCCTAGGGGGTTTGTTTCCGGGGGACATGATTAGAGGATGAACCAGAGGAGCTTCTAGAAAGTGTGGGGGTGGGGCGGTTATAAAAGGAGCACAGGGAACCAGCAGGGGATACTCGACGGAGAGAGAAAGAAGGAGCAGGAAGCAGGAACCTAGGTGGCGCTGGAGAGCTAGAGGGAGTCAACGTCTTCCAGGGAGACAGGACGAAGGCTCTCCTGACCCAAGGGGAGGATGACACCAAGCAGCGTGAGGGAGTGACACAGATCTGACACCCACGGTTGCGCCCCAGACAGAGTGACCCGCGACCACCGTAGCCTCACTCCAGCTTGCGGCTGCGGCCTGCTTGCTGCCAACTGCGGCGGCCACCGCCCGACTCCAGCCCGCGGCTGTGGCCTGCCTGCTGCCACCGCAGCCACCACCATCCGACTCCAGCCCACGGCTGCGGTCTGCCCGCTGCCAACTGCAGCCCCCACTGGCTCACTCCAGCCTGTGGCTGCGACCTGCCCGTGGCCAACCGCGGATGCCACTGCCCCACTACGTCCCACGGCTGCGACCTGTACGCTGCTACCCACAGCCGCCACTGTCCCGATCCACACCATGGCTGTGACCCGGATGCTGCAACCCACGGCAGCCAGTGCCCCTTTCCAGACCACGGCTGTGGCCTACACATTCAGGGCCACGGCTGTCACCGCCTCAAATCCGCAAGGGGGCTCCATGCTGAGGAACCCTCCTGAGCCATGTTGTGCCCCCTCTACATCCAGGCGTAGGAACGCCAGAAGCCTGCGACAGCTCCTCATCGGCTGGGCCCAGTGGCTGAGACGCCAAACGGATACTGCCTGGACAACAACTCTGCAGGACTTCAGAGAAGGATAAGTGACACTCTGTTGTTAGCCAGTTATAATTCAGGACTTGTAGTTGGCCATACTGCAGCCATACAGTTACCTGCACCATCCGGGTAGTAGATATCATGTTGCTTGTGTGTACTATTGTTTAAATCTCTGCAAGGAAAACTATTGTCAGCTTACTAGTTATACATATAACCCCTAGATAAAGGTTAAATTTAAGCTTGCTCCATCTCCATCTCGCCACTGCATCCTGCGCACCTGCGAGTACCACACCATCATCCCCCGCATTTACCCCAGTGAGCTCCTGCTCAGTGAGTGGGAAAATATTGCAAACCACAAGCAGCTGCTAATTCTAAACCCTTATTGAGGTACTCCCATCTGTAAATGGGAGTACCTGGAAGCTGGAGAGAAAATAGCACAAGTAAGGTCTGCGGGTTAAATCCCGAATATACTAACCTGCTTTAATAAGGATTTAGCTGCTGCAGATTCACGGTTCATGGGACCAATTACAAATAGAGGATTGAGGATTTGTGGAATTTTTCCAGAGTGCTGAGGATGGAAGAAATCCGATACCAGGAGATGATATCACACGGTTTTACTCGGCATGTTTTGAAGTATAACACACTTCTTATTCTTACCCCCAGCGTATTTGCCGGTTTCTGAGCCGGGATCGGAGGGAATGCTTGAGTCATACATACTCCAGGCCAAAGAGCATATTGTGGGCGTGGCTTCAGTCCAAACACTTGTAATGAACAAGGCTGCACTAAATACAGGTGTATGAAAGCGAGGTCACACCCACTGGGCGGGAGTATACATTTCCTCTGGTCCTGGGTCAGAGACCGCCGATGTCCTGCAGCACACAGTGCATGTGCTGGGGATTCATGAGTCTGCAGCCACACAGAGTCACTGACGACTTATCGATTGGGACCTGACAATACCTATAAACAAGAACAGATGTAACTGCAGTAACGTAACAGACTAGTGACCTCTAGAGAGAAATATAGAAATAAAAAATGAAATAAATAGGAAAGTGCGATCAATTTAAAGTATTAGAGATGCAGCCAGCAACTCCCACGTGTGCTGGATATGTTACTTATTACACTTGGTGTTATGATGTACTTATTAAAATTAAAATCTGTTATTCTAATGTTTTTCAGTGTTGCCATATTGTACGGGTAACTGTTTTAATTTTCTCACTGACTGAGCTGTGAGGAGCTCTATTTTATACAAGTGAATGGAAGCGTTTCTTGGAACCATTACGTGGTTCTCTATACAATTGTAACTACTTGTTATTCTGGCTTTATGATTTTTTTGTTATTTTATGGTGTTTACTCGGCAGGATACATGGCGCGCTCATTTTATAGTGTAGGCCATTAACCCCTTCATGACTAGAGTTGAGCGATACCAGCCGATACTTGAAAATATCGGATCGGAATGGATCGGCCGATCTTAAAAAAAAGTATCGGTATCGCCGATTCCGATACCGGGAACCAATGCAAGTCAATGGGGCCAAAATATCGGAATTAAAAAAAAACCTTTCTTTCCTTGTAGGTTAATTCTACATGAAGAAAAACAACTAAGAATAATGTAGAATGTATTGTGGGAGGTGGAGGAGACATTAAAGCCATAGAGGTTTAGCCCAATCAAATGGAATAGCAGGAATTAAACTTTTTTTTTTAAAGATGTTAGGAGTTACAAAGATATTGACTATGTTAGCCTCATTTATATTTTGCCAGACATGTATGTCTTCTTCTTCTACTTCCTTTTTTTACATTCTTCTTCTTCTTCTTCTACTTCCTTTTTTTACATTCTTCTTCTTCTTCTTCTACTTCCTTTTTTTACATTCTTCTTCTTATTCCTTTTTTTACATTCTTCTTCTTCTTCTTCTACTTCCTTTTTTTACATTCTTCTTCTTCTTCTTCTTCTTCTTCTTCTTCTTCTTCTTCCTTTTCTTACATTCTTCATATTCTTCTTATTCAACAATTATTATTCTACATATTCAGCTTCTTCATCTTCTTCCTATTCTTCTTCATCATATTCTTGTTTGTGTCAGGCATTCCTGTAGTTGTTATCTAGAAAAGTTAGAAGTTTACACCTTCCGTTCTGCCTGTCACAAAAGATTTACAACAGGATTTGTCCGCGTTCAGTTTGGCCTGCAGAAGCAGGCCTTTTCCAGGGGCACCACGAGGAGGAACGGACTCACCCCCATACACTGCTTAGTCTTCTTCTGCTTATAAATAAGATAATATCATTTGCTCAGAGTATTAGTCTTATGCTTAATGTTCTTCTGCTTTGTTTTTTTTATGCTTCTTTGTCTTCTCTCTCTTGTTGTTCTGCATCTTGGTGGTTGTCTTCCTGTTCTTTGTCCTCTTGAACCAGCTGACGGTACTGGCACCCGGAGGGGCAGCAGAAGGAACAAGAGCCAATGGCACTACCGAGGACCAGCTGACGGTGCTGGAACCCGGTTACTAAGCAGGAGGTACCTGTGCTACAAAGCACTACCAAGGACCAGCAGACGTTGCCGGAACTCGGATACCGAGATGGAGGCACCTAGGCCAAACGCTCTGACGAGAACCAGCTGACGGTGCTGGAACCCGGAGGGGTAGCATAAGCTGCAAGAGCAAATGGAAATAGCGAGGACCAGCTGACAGTGCTGGCACCCGGAGGGGCAGCAGAAGGAATAAGAGCCAATGGCACAACCGAGGACCAGCTGACGGTGCTGGAACCCGGTTACTAAGCAGGAGGTACCTGTGCTACAAAGCACTACCAAGGACCAGCAGACGTTGCCGGAACTCGGATACCGAGATGGAGGCACCTAGGCCAAAGGCTCTGACGAGAACCAGCTGACGGTGCTGGAACCCGGAGGGGTAGCATAAGCTGCAAGAGCAAATGGAAATAGCGAGGACCAGCTGACAGTGCTGGCACCCGGAGGGGCAGCAGAAGGAATAAGAGCCAATGGCACAACCGAGGACCAGCTGACGGTGCTGGAACCCGGTTACTAAGCAGGAGGTACCTGTGCTACAAAGCACTACCAAGGACCAGCAGACGTTGCTGGAACTCGGATACCGAGATGGAGGCACCTAGGCCAAAGGCTCTGATGAGAACCAGCTGACGGTGCTGGAACCCGGAGGGGTATCAGAAGTTACCCCTGAAAAGCAAAGTTGGCATGCCGCAAGCTGGCCGCAGTTACCGAATCACACAGTCCTACAGGGGGTGCTTGTCCTACTGGCACTATGGAACAAACCTTTCTTACCAGAACCCGCAGTCCACATAGGAAGCACCTAAACTGCTGGCACCCTAGCCTCGGCTAACCCAACCGCAACACGACATGGCAACTTGGGGTGGCAAACTGACATTGACACTTCCCGGAAACAGCAGGCAGGGCTGGAACCAAGCTGGGCAGGAGGGAGTACCCGTGCCAAAGTCAGTTATGAGCAGCAACTGGCGATGTTGGAGCCCAGGACAAGCACTTAGCAGGCTGAGGCCTGATGTGCTGTCAATTGGGAGGCAGCAGGACAGATTGCCATCAAAACAGCAGGGGAACAGCTGACGTTACTGAACCCCACAAACACAGGAGCTAGTGTTTTACTCTGTGAAGACGGCACTTCCGAGCAACAACTGGCTGTGTTGAAGCCCAGGGACAAGCACGGAGCAGGCTTAGGCTGCATTGAAGAAATTTTAAGATCGGTTGTAGACTACTAATTTGAACCAAGCTCCACTTAGGCCTGTGGATTCACTGATTTTCGTATTTCCCCTGTCCTCCAACCCCGCCAGTTACAGCTCCGAAGTGGCGTCTGCACAATCCACACTTGTTCCTGTGTTACAGGTGTTCAGTCCGGTCAGTTAATCCCCTGATGTGTGTCCGGCAATGTCGCCTGCTCTGTCCACATTCCGATAATGACCTCTCAGACAGCCGTGAACAGTGCAGCAAAGTGGACACTAGCACTGAAAGGCTGCAGAAAGGCTCCGCTGTCTACTACTAGTGTTTGCAACCAACGTATATGGATACGGATGGAAGCACACTAGATTGAAATTATTTAAAAAATGCAGCTCAAAAAATAAAAGATGTATGAGGCAGCAGTGATCACACTGGGTGGCCTACAGCCTGACGTGGCTGCAGGACCCACTCCACAGCGTGAGCTGCACTCACACAGCCCTTGCAGACAGCTGTGAAAACAGCGCTGCTAGGGAAAAGCAAGCTACAGTGGTGGTTTATGTAGCCTGGATAAAGCACAATATTGTTTTTAGAATCGCTATTTCTAACTGTCCCTCACAGTCTTCTACAGCAGCCTGTCCCTAACTGAATTCACAGCAGAGTGACCAGAAATGGCGGCTGCGGTGGCTTTTATAGTGCATCATGACATCATTTCGGCAGCCAATCACAGCCATGCCAATAGTTAACATGCCTACATGCCTAACAGGATGTGCCCACACTTCGGAGGATTCCCATTGGCTTAATCAAAGCAAGCAGGCTCATAGCATGATGGGAACTTCCTATTCCGATTCCGATCCCGGAATCCGATATGAAAAAAGTATCGGAATTAAGTATCGGAATTCCGATACCGCTGATATCGGCCGATACCCGATACTTGCGGTATCGGAATGCTCAACACTATTCATGACCCAGCCTATTTTGACCTTAATGACCTGGCCATTTTTTGCAATTCTGACCAGTGTCCCTTTATGAGGTAATAACTCTGGAACGCTTCAACGCATCCTAGCGATTCTGAGAATTTTTTTTCGTGACACATTGGGCTTCATGTTAGTGATAAATTTAGGTCAATAATTTTTGCATTTATTTGTGAAAAAATCAGAAATTTGGTGAAAATTTCGCAATTTTCAAATTTTTATTCTGCTAAACTAGAGAGTTATGTGACACAAAATAGTTACTAAATAACATTTCCCACATGTCTACTTTACATCAGCACAATTTTGGAAACAATTTTTTTTTTTGTTAGGAAGTTATAAGGGTTAAAAGTTGACCAGCGATTTCTCATTTTTACAAAATTTACAAAACCATTTTTTTAGGGACCACCTCACATTTGAAGTCACTTTGAGGGGTCTATACGGCAGAAAATACCCAAAAGTGACACCATTCTAAAAACTGCACCCCTCAAGTTACTCAAAACTACATTCTAGAAGATTATTAACCCTTCAGGTGCTTCACAGGAACTAAAACAACGTGGAAGGAAAAAAAGGACATTTTAATTTTTCCAACACAAATTTTCTTTTAGCATCATTTTTTTCACTTTAACATGGGCAACAGGATAATATGGGTCCTAAAATTTGTTGGGAAATTTCTCCTGAGTACACCGATACCTCATATGTGGTCATAAACCACTGTTTCGGCGCATGGCAGGGCTCAGAAGGGAAGGAGCACATTTGACTTTTTGAATGGAAAATATGCTGGAATATTTAGCGCTTGCCATGTCACGTTTGGAGAGTCGCTGTGTACCTAAACACTGGAGCTTCCCAACAAGTGACCCCATTTTGGGAACTAGACCCCCCAAGGAACTTATCTAGATGCATAGTGATCACTTTGAACCCCCAGGTGCTTCACAAATTGATCCTTAAAAAAAAGGACTTTTTTGACAAAAATTATATTTTAGCCTCAGTTTTTTCATTTTCACATGGGCAACAGGAAAAGTGGATCCTAAAATTTGTTGGGCAATTTCACCGAGCACACCATTACCTCATATGTGGTCATAAACCACTGTTTGGGTGCACGGCAGGGCACTGAAGGGAACGAGCGTCATTTGACTTTTTGAATGGAAAATTAGCTCCAATCATTATTGGACACCATGTCTCGTTTGGAGAGCCCCTGTGTACCTAAACATTGGAGCTCCCCAACAAGTGACACCATTTTGGAAACTAGACCCCTTAAGGAACTTATCTAGATGTGTAGTGAGCACTTTGAAACCACTAAGTGCTTCACAAAAGTTTATAACTTAGAGCAGTGAAAATAAAAAAATCATTTTTTTCCTCAAAAATGATTTTTTAGCCCACAATTTTTTATTTTCACAAGGGTAACAGGAGAAATTGGACCACAAAAATTGCTGTCCCGTTTGTCCTGAGTACACTGGTACCCCATATGTGGAGGGCAACCACTGTTTGGGCGCACGGCAGGGCTCAGAAGGGAAAGAGCGCCATTTGACTTTTTTAAATTAAAATTAGCTCCAATCGTTAGCGGACACCATGTCGTGTTTGGAGATCCCCTGTGTGCCTAAACTTTGGAGCTCCCCCACAAATGACCCAATTTTGGAAACTAGACCCCCTAAGGAACTTATCTAGATGCATAATGAGCACTTTGAACTCCCAGGTGCTTCACAGAAGATTATAGCGCAGTTTTAGTCAGCAATTTTTTATTTTAACAAGGGTAACAGGAGAAATTGGCCTCCAAAAGTTGTTGTACAGTTTGTCCTGAGTACGCTGGTACCCCATATGTGGGGGGGAACAACTGTTTGGGCACACGTCGGGGGTCTGAAGGGAAGTAGTGACGTTTTGGAATGCAGACTTTGATGAAATGGTCTGCGGGTGTCATGTTGCCTTTGCAGAGCCCCTGATGTACCTAAACTGTGTAAACCCCCCACAAGTGACCCAATTTTGGAAACCAGACCCCATAAGGAACTTGCCTAGATGTATAGTGAGCACCTTGAACCTCCAAGTGCTTCACAGAAGATTATAACGCAGAACCATGAAAATAAAAAATCATTTTTTTTCCTCAAAAAATCATTTTTTTAGCTCGCAATTTTTTATTTTCACAAGGGTAAAAGGAGAAATTGGACCCCAAAGGTTGTTGTCCAGTTTGTCCTGAGTACCCTGGTACCCCATATGTGGGGGGAACTATTGTTTGGGCACACGTCAGGGCTCGGAATGGAAGTAGTGATGTTTTGAAATGCAGACTTTGATGGAATAGTCTGTGGTCGTCATTACGTTTGCAGAGCCCCTGATGTGCCTAAACAGTAGAAACCCCCCACAAGTGACCCCATTTTGGAAACTAGACCTTCCAAGGAACTTATGTAGATGTGTTGTGAGCACTTTGAACCCCAAAGTGCTTCACAGAAGTTTATAATGCAGAGACGTGAAAATGAAAAAGATGAAAAAATAATTTATTTTCCACAAAAATAATTTTTTAGCCCCCAATTTTTTATTTTCCCAAGGGTAACAGGAGAAATTAGTCCCCAAAAGTTGTTGTGCAATTTTTCCTGAGTACATATGTTGGGGAAAACCACTGTTTGGGCACACGTCAGGGCTTGGAAGGGAGGGAGCACCGTTTGACTTTTTGAACGCAAAATTGACTGGAATCAATGGTTGCACCATGTCGTGTTTGGAGACCCCCTGATGTGCCTAAACAGTGGAAACCCATCAATTCTAACTTCAACCCTAACCCCAACACACCCCTAACCACAGCACTAACCCCAACACATCCCTAACCCTAATCCCAACCCTAACCATAACCCTAACCCCAACACACACCAAACCCTAATCCCAACCCTAACCGTAACCCTAACCACAACCCTAACCCTAATTCCAACCCTAATTCTAACCCTAATTCCAACCCTAACCCTAATTCCACCCCAACCCTAACCTAACTCTAATTCCAACCCTAACCCTCTTTGCAACCCTAACCCTAAAGCTCTTTCCAACCCTAACCCTAACCCTATTTCCAACCCTAACCCTAATGGAAAAATAAAAATAAAAATATTTTCTTTATTTTATTAGTTGTGACTACCTATGGGGGTGATAATCGGGGGGTTTATTTACTTTTTATTTCATTTTGATCACTGTGAGAGTGATCAAAATGAAAGAATGGAAACTGCAGCCAGCAGATTCGGGCGAGCGCACTGCGCATGCGCCCACCATTTTCCAAGATGGCGGCGCCCATGAGCCGGACCCGCGGGACACCGGGAGGGACTGGGGACTCAGAAGGTACCGAGGGAGTGAGGGGGGATCGGAAGCTGGCGGGCAGCGGAGGGAATGGGAGGCAGATGATGACAGCGGTGGCAGATCGCCGCTGTCATTCAGTGGCGGGGGGGCGATCGCCGGTGGGGGGGTCGAATCGGTGTCTCCAGACATGTCCGATCAATTTTCATTGATGAAATATTACTATGGCTCTGATTGGCTGTTTCACTTTTAACAGCCAATCAGAGCGATCCTAACCACGTGGGGGAGAAGCCACCACCCCTGGGCTTAACTGCATGTTGTCCTATATCTGCGCGTCGGGTGACATTTCAATGATCCCGGTCACCCGACCCGCAGGAACGCTATTTATAGCATGACGCCTACGGGGGCGTCATGGGTCGTTTGGGCACGACTTTTCATGACGCCTACATAGGCGTCATGGGTCGTGAAGCGGTTAAGGACACGATGTTCTGGAACCCTCAACTTTGTGCTTCAGAAAAGCGAATTGACAGACAGCTAAACTCTTTCCTACCAAGACATTGAGGTAGACGCAGGGGCGTCCTTTACAAATTTTATTGGTAGGATCAGTGTAAAACTATAAGAAAAATGAAAGCACTGAGTACGAGGCATACAACATATCTAAATACATAGCATTATGTATGGTACAGGACATTCACAGGGCACAACATGGCGGTATTGTTAACATGTTTAATAGCAAGACTACTTTGATATAAAACATATAGAACAGAGTAGGAATACAATATGGTGAGCTCTAACATGGGGAAAATAACTCACCGACTGTGCGATGTGGAGGTAAACAGCCAGAGGGGCGGAAAATCAGGGAGAGATGATCAGCATGTCAGTATCCATGAGGCCAAAATGGCTGCTGGAGGAGAAGAAGGGGCAAGGCTAATGCAGAGGCTGATGGGAACTACGGAAGCCTGGATGAGCCTTGAATATTACATTGCATAGTAAGCAATGAAACAAAAAGTAAACTGTAATTAGAACATTGTCAATAGATGGCGCTGTTGGATAAGTTATCACAATACACCACAGTTCTAGACAAGCATAGCAGAACTGATTATATGCATTTGTATAAAGGCATGACACAGGAAGATACCAAATATATACAGTTTATTTTCTAATACAGTATCATTTTTTATTTGATACAGAAGTGACAATGCCAAATATGATTAGTTTATTGTATTACCTTTTAACAGTAAAGAACTCAAAAAGTAATGTATCTTACATAGTGTTGAGCTTTCCGATACCGCAAGTATCAGGTATCAGCCGATATTAGCTGTATCGGAATTCCCATACTGACTTCCGATACTTTTTTCGTATCGGATACCGCAATCGGAAGTTCCCATAAAGCTATCAGCCTGCTCGATTTGATTCAGCCAATGGGAATCCTCAGAAGTGTGGGCACATCCTGTTAGGCATGTTAACTATTGGCATGGCTGTGATTGGCTGCTGAAATGATGTCATCATGATGCGCGGTCTGTGCCGACTGCGGGGGGTCTGTGCCGAATGCTGATGGTCTGTACGGGCCTCTCGGGAGCCTGTGCCGGGTGCCTGTGCCGCCTGCCGGGTGCCTGTGCCGGCTGCCGGGGGACTTGTGCTGGCTGCCGGTGGTCTGTGCGGGCCTGCCGGGGGTCTTGTGTGTGTGCAGGCATCGTCCGATGGGACTACAAGTCCCATCAGGCGATGCCTGCTACACTGACAGTGATTGACACATTAGCCAATGATGGGACAGTAAAAGTCTGTTAAATATTAATAATCCGTTAATTTCTTATAAGACTCAGTTCTGAACATTGCCTTCCACTGACACTGCATGTGCTATTTTAGCAAGTGGTAAATGTCAGCTCCACTACATATCTAAGTTTAGCTTGAGGTAAATGTCAAACTCCATATATACATAGATCACATGCTTTAAGAGACGTATATAATTCATGGCTCACTCTAGAGGTCGCTCGCTCCTTCCTGATCACCATGAAACACGTTCAAGGACTCATCTGTGCTAGGCCATGACGCTACAGACAGCTGGTATGTTAATCCAACTCACATCCAGAGAAGCTACGCACTACAGGACACATGTCTTTTCAGAGTTCCAGGAAAGAAGGTGGCAAGCTTTTGCTATGAACTAATGGACAATCTCTCTTTCACCTATTTTTAAGTTTTTCTGTAATAATCTTTTCTTTGATGGAAGAATCCAAATAAACCACTACATTTTTATCTGGTAACTAGTCCTGAGTATTTTACAAGAATACGCATTATTTTTCATTGGAGAGCCAGCCAGATCTGAAGTTTTGTATTTTTTTTGCGGATTTCCCTCAACTTGCCCAAAAGGGGATTGAACTTTGCTAACGTCAGTCATATGTGCAAGTTATCAGGAACTCCACTACTCACAAGAATCAGACAGAACCTAGACGTGAGGACTAAGAATTGCCAGATGGATTGAGAAGTACTACAAGTGCCAGACGTGCTGAAGCGAGACGTGTGAAGACAAGAGCCCAGCGTTGTCCATCAGAGGAACAAGCTGAGACATAAGGTAAGAGAAATGGATGTCATTAATTGTTTTGTTAAGCAGAGTAAATTGAAATTTAAGTCTGTAGACAAGTCTAATTCAGAAGTATTATGGCTCAGCTTATATGCAGAGTGTGAAATGGAAAATCAGAAGTTAGATTCTAAGTTTTTCAACAGAGAAAGAGATAAGTTGAAAAATATTCTACAGATGGTACATATATTTCATAGATCTGTGTCAGAGAAATCCAAAAATGATTGTGTGAAGGAAAATAGTGATGTTCCCGAGATTGGCTGTAAAGTTAGGGAGATTGACTGTAAGCAAGTGTCTGTAGCAGCCATTGAAGGTGACCTTGCAGACGTGGAACAAGATGGAGAAGTAGGAGGAGACTTCAGAACTGACGTAGAGGATGTACAAGGGAAAGACGGACCACTAAAAATAGACGACTCTCAGGCCCAACTCCGAAGTAAAGTAAGGAAAAGTTTGATAAAAATATGCAAAATCATTCCTGCATATGATAACAAAATCCATGTTTGTAGAAACTCTGAGGTTTTTGAAAGCTGTGTTGACAAATTTGATTTATCTAACGAGGAGAAGAATCAGTTGTTCAAAATGTGGATCCCTGTAAACTTTGCTAGGAGATTTGTTGTGAGTTCATTTTCCCCTTCAATACTGAGGCCCAAGGAACTCCCTCTTCTGGTAAAGAAAGGTAGTAAGCCTGATTATCAAACACCTGAGTCTGATGATGATGACTGGCTGAGTGCAGTTACTGACTGGATATAAGGCTGCCGACGCCCTTCTGCCCTGCGGGTGATTTCTCTGTGGGATCGTTGGAGACCAGTCTGAATTCCTGCTCCTCTAAAGCTAAGTTTTCTGCTCGGCCTTTTGCATTTGTGCTTAGACTTTGTTTTGCTTTGTTTTTCTGTATTTCTGCCATTCCCTGCTGGGGTGTGCAGAATTCCTTTAGCTCTGTCTTCTGAAAATACCTGAGTGCTGATTTAGTTTTTGAAGCCTAGCTGCTTCAGGGTCTTTTTCATATCAGCTTGTTGGCTTATGTCTTTGATAGGGTTTTGGCAGATTGCAGACAGCAACCTTCCTTTCCTGTTCTGTTTAGCTAGCTTGGGCCCCATCGTTTGCTCAGCCTATCTTTCTATCTGTGTGAGTGTTTTTTCTTCTTGCTTCACCGTCATTATATGTTGGGGGCTGCCTTTTACTTTGGGGTCTGCTCTGGGGCAGTTTAGATTTCCTTTTCTGTCTTTAGGCTATTTAGCGCTCCGGCTGTGATCGAGGGGTCTAGGGCATCGTAGGAACCCCCCACGGCTACTGCTAGTTGTGTTGATAGGTTCAGGGGTCTGCAATCTGATAGTTGCCAACTTCTCTGGTTTTCTGGACGTAGCTTCTATTTTTGTGTCTGCCTCCTACGGTGACTCAATCATAACAGAATCACCCGCCATACCGCAGATCCTAGGGTACTCTATAGCAGGAAAGAATTGTAAAAAAAAAAAAAAAAAAAGTGTATATTTTTTCCTCTATATCTCTGAGGCCGTAGGGGAATTTTTTTTTCTCTCAATGGAGATAAAGCAATTGTCTGATTGTGTGGAGTAGCTCGCTGCGGAAGTGCGGGGAAATTCCGCCTACCTTGCTCATTCACATGCTGCTGAACCAAAGATTCCTACACCTGATGTATTTTTTGGGGATCGGTCTAAATTTTTGAATTTCAAAAATAATTGTAAATTATTTTTTGCCTTGAAGCCTAACTCGTCAGGGAGCTCCACACAGCAGGTTAAAATTGTCATCTCTTTGCTGCGTAGCGATCCCCAGGCTGAAAATACCCTGCTGGCATTGAACCAGGGTCGTGATTCTGCAGAATTGTACTGTCAAAAATTCCGAAAGTGGGCAGTACTTACTACCTGGAATGATAATGCCTTGGCTGCTCTCTTTCGGAAGGGGTTGTCAGAAGCCGTAAAAGATACTATGGTGGGATTTCCTGTTCCCTCTGGTCTTGACAATTCTATGTCATTAGCCATTCAGGTTGATCGGCGTTTGCGTGAACGCAAAGCTGCACGAGAGGTGTTGCCACCTGTTGAACAAATGTCTGAACCTATGCAATGTGATAGAGTTTTTTCCAGAGAGCAGCGTCAGGAGTTCAGAAGGCTTAATAAGTAGTGTTTTTTCTGTGGAGATGCCTCGCATATTATTTCTGTCTGTCCTAAACGAGAGAAACGCTTTGCACACACGTTTTCTGTTGGTGGTGTTCAACCTAAGTTTCTTCTGGCTATTACTCTGATCTGCTCCCTGTCCACATTTTCCACCAAGGCTTTTGTGGATTCGGGAGCAGCCCTAAACCTAATGGACTTGGATTTTGCTAAACGTTGTGGATTTCCGATGACACCTCTGCAGACGCCTATCCCTTTGAGGGGGATTGTTGCTACTCCTTTGGCTAAAAATAATCCTCAGTTTTGGACCCAGGTGGTAATGCGGGTCGCCCCATACCATCAAGAAAATTGCAGATTTTTGGTGTTGCATAATCTGCATGATACTATTGTTCTGGGGTTTCCCTGGTTACAAATTCATAATCCAGTTTTGGATTGGAAATCTGTGTCTGTGGTGAGTTGGGGTTGTAGGTGTGCCTTTAGTGAGGCTCCGGTGTTTTCCACCTCTCCTCAGTCGCATGATGTTCCTGATTATTTGGCGGACTTTTATTATGTATTTAGTGAGAATGAGTCTGCTTCTCTGCCTCCTCTTAGGAGTTATGACTGTGTAATTGAACTGAGCCCGGGGTGTAAATTTCCCAAGGGTCGGCTCTTCAATCTATCTGTACCTGAACACAAGGCTATGCGATCCTATATTAAGGAGGCATTGGAGAAGGGTCATATTAGACCATCCTCGTCACCGTTAGGTGCCGGTTTTTTTTTTGTAGCCAAAAAGGATGGATCATTAAGACCTTGTATTGATCGTGCCCTCAACAAAATTACTGTTAAATATCAGTATCCATTACCCCTGATTTCTGATCTATTCTCCAGAGTTAAAGATGCTTGCTGGTTTACCAAGCTTGACCTCAGTGGGGCGTATAATCTTATTCACATTAAGCATGGGGATGAATGGAAGATGGCGTTTAATACTCCGGAGGGACATTTTGAGTACCTGGCGATGCTTTTTGGGCTCACTAATGCCCCTTCGGTCTTCCAGTGCTTCATGAACGATATTTTCCGAGATTTTGTCGATAAATTTTTGATTATCTATCTGGATGATATTTTGATCTTCTCCAAGGATTGGGATTCTCATGTGGAACATATTCGGACTGTGTTCCGGATCTTGAGGGAGAATTCCCTGTATGTCAAAGGATCTAAATGCCTTTTTGGAGTACAGAGGATTTCTTTTTTGGGATTTATTTTGTCCCCGTCAACTATTGAAATGGACCCGGCCAAGGTACAGGCCATTTACGATTGGGTTCAGCCCACTTCTTTGAAGGCCCTCCAGAAGTTTTTGGGTTTTGCTAATTTTTATCGGAAATTTATAGCAAAATTTTCTAGTATTGCCAAGCCATTGACTGATTTGACTAAGAAGGGTGCTGATGTGTTAAATTGGTCTCCGGAGGCTGTTTCTTCCTTTCAGGAGCTGAGGCGAAGATTCACCTCTGCCCCTGTTTTGCGGCAACCTGATGTCTCACTTCCGTTCCAGGTAGAGGTGGATGCTTCTGAGATTGGTGCAGGAACTGTTTTGTCCCAAAAGGATCCTGTAACATCTAAAATGAATCCCTGTGCTTTCTTTTCCCGAAAGTTCTCTCCATCTGAACGTAACTATGATGTGGGGAATCGGGAACTGTTGGCCGTGAAATGAGCATTTGAGGAGTGGAGACATTGGTTGGAGGGAGCTAAGCATCAAGTCGTGGTCCTCACTGACCACAAGAATTTGATTTACCTAGAGTCGGCTAAGCGCTTGAACCCTAGACAGGCTAGGTGGGCCTTGTTTTTTACACGTTTTGATTTTGTGGTTTCTTTTCTTCCTGGAACTAAGAATATCAAGGCAGACGCCCTCTCTAGGAGCTTCTTTGCTGATTCTCCTGTGGTGACCAAGCCTGCTACCATCTTAGGCGAAGGGGTAGTTCTTTCTGCCATCTCGCCCGATTTGAGACGTGCTCTGGAAGAGTTCCAGGAGGACAAACCTGAGCGTTGTCCCAGTGGAAAGTTGTATGTTCCTGACCAGTGGAAGAAGAGAGTGATGTCTGAAGTTCATTGCTCTGCTTTGGCTGGTCATCCAGGTATTTTTGGTACTAGAGATCTGGTGAGTCGGTCTTTTTTGTGGCCCTCCTTGTCTCGTGATGTCAGGAATTTTCTGCAGTCCTGTGGGACGTGCTCCCGGTCTAAATCGTGTTCTAGCTCTAGTGGGTTGTTGATGCCTTTGCCTGTCCCCAAGAGGCTATGGACCCATATTTCGATGGATTTCATCTCTGATATGCCTGTCTCTCAGAGGATGACTGTTATTTTGGTGATTTGTGATAGGTTCTCTAAGATGGTTCATCTTGTACCACTCCCTAAGTTGCCGTCTTCCTCTGAGTTGGTGCCCCTGTTTTTACAACAGGTGGTTCGTTTGCACGGGATTCCTGAGAACATTGTATCTGACAGAGGAGTGCAGTTTGTGTCTAGATTTTGGAGAACTTTCTGTTCCAGGCTGGGAATTCAGTTGTCCTTCTCCTCTGCTTTTCACCCTCAGACCAATGGGCAGACAGAGAGAACAAACCAGACCTTGGAGTCATATTTGAGATGTTTTATTTCTGCTGATCAGGATGATTGGGTTTCATTTTTGCCCTTGGCCGAATTTGCTTTGAATAATAGAGCTAGTTCTGCCACTTTGATGTCACCTTTTTTTTGTAACTTTGGGTTTCATCCTCGATTTTCTTCAGGGCAGGTGGAGCCCTCTGCCTGCCCAGGTGTTGACACTGTGATGGAGAGAATGCACCAGATCTGGGACCAAGTGGTGGATAAGCTATCTCTCTCCCAGAAGAAGGCCCAGCGGTTTTCCAACCGACATAGGACCATTGGTCCCCAGTTTAAGGTTGATGATATGGTGTGGTTATCATCAAAAAATATTGCTATGAAGGCGTTATGCATGCGCTGTATTGTTGACCAATGCACAGTGACACCATCTGCTGCAAGATGATGCTGCAGGTCTTTGGAGGTGGTCTGTGGATTGTCCTTGACTGTTCTCACCATTCTTCTTCTCTGCCTTTCTGATATTTTTCTTGGCCTGCCACTTCTGGGCTTAACAAGAGCTGTACCTGTGTTCTTCCATTTCCTTACTATGTTCCTCACAGTGGAAACTGACAGGTTAAATCTCTGAGACAACTTTTTGTATCCTTCCCCTGAAAAGCTATGTTGAATTATCTTTGTTTTCAGATCATTTGAGAGTTGTTTTGAGGAGCCCATGATGCCACTCTTCATAGGAGAATCAAATAGGAGAACTACTTGCAAGTGGCCACTTTAAATACCTTTTCTCATGATTTGATACACCTGGCTATGAAGTTCAAAGCTCAATGAGGTTACAAAACCAATTTAGTGCTTCAGGAAGTCAGTAAAAAGTAGTTAGGAGTGTTCAAATCAAGAAAATGATAAGGGTGCCCATACTTTCGCACCGGTCAAATTTTGTTTAAATGCAGATTGCACATTTTCTGTTAGTACAATAAACCTCATTTGAATCCAGAAATATAACTGAGCCCATCAGTTATTAGATATATGAAACTCAAATAGCTGTTGCAAAAACCAAAATTGTTATAAAGAAAAAAGGTTAACATTAATAGGGGTGCCCAAACTTTTACATATGACTGTATCTTTATTATTTTTTTTAAACACGAATATAGTGCCCACATTCCTAGACTACGTGGACAGTGCAATATACTACGTGAACAGTGCAATATACTATGTTGGCTGGCCAATATACTACGTGCGCTGTGCAATTTACTACGTGAACTGTGTAATTTACTACGTGCGCTGTGCAATTTACTACGTGGACTGTGCAATTTACTACGTGCGCTGCCCAAAATACTACGTCGGCTGTCCTATATACTACGTCGCCTGTGCAATGTACTACGTGGACTGTCCAATATACTACATAACCTGTGCAACATACCACGTGGCTGTGCCTTCTAGATTACCCGATACGTTAGAATTGGGCCACCATCTAGTATATTCAAAATTGGCAGTCTTCTTAGCGATTTTCCAGTGCTTAGCACTTGGTAAAGTGGCTACTGTGAAAGTGGTTTTAGGGCTAGAACACAAGGCCGAAATTCTTGCCTAATTTGGGGCCGAAACATCTGGGGGCAAAAGTCAGGGGGCGAACTGCTGGGGGCGAAACATCCAGGGGCGAAACATCCGGGGGCGAACTGCTGGGGGCAAACTGCTGGGGGCGAAACATCCGGGGGCGAACTGCTGGGGGCGAAACATCTGGGGGCGAACTGCTGGGGGCGAAACATCCGGGGGCGAAACATCCGGGGGAGAACTGCTGGGGGCGAAACAGCCGGGGGCGAACTGCTGGGGGCGAAACATCCGGGGGCGAACTGCTGGGGGCGAAACATCCGGGGGCGAACTGCTGGGGGCGAAACATCCGGGGGGCGAACTGCTGGGGGCGAAACATCCGGGGGCGAACTGCTGGGGGTGAAATGTGCGGGGGTGAAATGTGCGGGGGTGAAACAACCTGGGGGAGAAATGCTGGGGGCGAAATGTTCGGGGGCGAAGTGTACCTGGGGGCGAACTGCTGGGGGCGAACTGCTGGGGCGAAACTTCCTAAAACCGCTATAGCTGGGTCAGAGTTAGCAGCAGCAACCAAACCCACAATGCTGGTTTGAGCAGAGCGCCGGGATCGACGAGTCTGCTGAGCAGGCTCCACTGCGGCCAAAGAGGAATGGGAGTTAGCGGGATGCAAGGCTCAGGATTCCTGCTGTGTAGTGACAGGAACTTGACTCCTAACATAACCCCCCCTCCTAGGGCTCCCTCCCCTCTGAGCCTTGCTATGCTCAAATGCCACAATAAGGAGAGGAGCATGGATGTTCTCCATTGGTTCCCAGGTCAGACCCTCTGGACCATGACCCCTCCAGTCCACCTAGTAAAACTTTTTACCACGCACTACCCTGCATCCCACAATGGCATTGACCTCAAACTCGTTCCAAAGGCAGGTCTGGTGTCCCGGTAGATGAAGCGGAGAACCGGGACAAGTGAACTGGCTTAAGAAGGGACATGTGGAAAGTGTCAGAGATAGCCAAGTGTGGTGGAAGGGCCAGACGATAGGCCACCAAGCTGATCTGTTCAAGGACCTTAAAGGGACCACTGTAACGAGGAATGAACTTAGTGGATTTGATTCGCAGCCTGATGTTACTGGCGGAGAGCCAGTCTAAGTTGCCAGGGGAGAAGGTGGGAGCAGGACGCCGGTGTGCGTCTGCAGAGACCCTCATTCTCTCCTTAGAGGCCCGAATAGCATCCTGGGTGCGGTCCCAAATATCATGTGCCTCCACTGCCCAGTCTTCCGCCCAGTTGGTAGATGACACGGGCATGGGCACAGGAACACGATGATGTTGTCCGTAGTTAAGGAGGAATGAGGTCTGACCAGTGGAATCGACCACAGTGTTTTCAAGGCGAACTCTGCCCATGGCAACAAGGGTGCCCAGTCATCCTGCCTGGCCAAGGCAAAATGATGGAGATATGTGTCCAGGGTCTGGTTGGCCCTCCCTACCAACCCGTTTGTCTTGGGATGATAGGCCGAGGAGAGATTCAGCTCAATACAGAGCAAGCAACAGAGCTCTCTCCAGAAACGAGATGCAAACTGGGGACCCCGGTCACTGACAATCTTGGCTGGCATGCCATGTAACTGGAAAACATGTTTGATGAACATCACTGCTATGCCCGTGCGGAAGGTAGCCGAGAGAGAGGCACCAAGAGCACCATTTTAGAAAAATGGTCAGTGATGACCCAAATAACTGTGCTGCTACTGGACTTGGGTAGACCCACCACAAAGTCCATGCCAACCATCTCCCAGGGCCTGTCCGCCACCGGTAAGGGGTGAAGTAACCCATCGGGTCGATGCCAGGAATGCTTATTCTTGGCACAGGAGACGCACGCCTGAATATAGTGTTTGTGAAAAATGAGGATGAATGAACTCATTTTTCACAGTCTTCTACTAGGCATTGCTCCTACTGGCCAGTTTCCTACTCCACACTGATGAGGGGCAATACCCTCGAAACAGCTGTCTGTGGGTGGATACCATGTTTTGGCATAGGTGGTTTCCTTCATTGGAGACTGCCCTTCCCGTGGCTGTTCCTTCCCGGGGAAAGACCTGGCTAGCCATTGCTGGCATTGAGAAACATGTGATGGTGTCTCCGCGGCTTGTGTTTTGCATGTTTTTACATATTTCCCATAAGGGATGGGGGCATTGCTCTAGAATCACTGCGTTGAGAAACATGTGATGGTGTCTCCGCAGTGTTGGATGTTGATCTCCATGAGTTCATTCATCCTCATTTTTCACAGTCTTCTACTAGGCATTGCTCCTACTGGCCAATTTCCTACTCCACACTGATGAGGGGCAATACCCTGAAGCAGCTGTCTGTGGATGGATACCATGTTTTGGCATAGGTAGTTTCCTTCATTGGAGACTGCCCTTCCCGTGGTTGTTCCTTCCCGGGGAAAGGCCTGGCTAGTCATTGATTAAGTTGAGAAACATGTGATGGTGTCTCCGCGGCTTGTATTTTGCTTGAATATAGTGTTTGACGTCACGAGCCATATGCGGCCACCAGTACGTCCTCGCCTAAAGCTCAACTGTCCCCTTAGTACCAAAGTATCCATCCACCCTGGAAGCGTGAGCCCAAGAGAGGAACTGCAGATGCAAACAGGCAGGGGCAAAAGTCTTGCCCGGGGTTACAGACTCAAGGGCGACCGGAGCCACTGTCCTCAGGCTCTCAGATGGTACAATTGACCGAGGCTCCTCCTCCTCCTCCACTGACACCACAGAGCGAGAGAGCGCATTGGCCCGGGCATTCTTCTCACCAGAAAGGAAGTGTAGGGTGAAGTGGAACTGGGAGAGGAAGAGAGACCATCGGGCTTTGCAAGAATTCAACCGCTGGGTGGTTTGGAGATAGACCAAGTTTTTGTGGTCAGTGTAAACTTAGAAGGGATAGCGAGCCCCCTCCAGGAGGTGTCTCCATTCAGAAAAGGCCAAATTCATGGCTAGCAACTCCCTGTCCCCAATAGAATAGTTCCTCTCTGCCGGCGAGAAGGTCTTGCAAATGAAGCAAGGATGCTTCCGACCTTGAGCATCCTTTTGGAACAGGACTGCTCCAGCACTGATGGACGAGGCATCCACCTCTAAAATAAATGGCTTATCCACATTGGGGCGATGTAAAATGGGAGCGCTAGCGAAGTGGGACTTGATGGAGCGGAATGCCTTGGAGACCTCCTCTGACCACAATATAGGATTCGCTCCCTTCTTGGTGAGGGCAACCAAGGAAGCTACCAAAGTCAAGAAGTGCGGGATGAATTGGCGGTAGTAGTTAATAAATCCCATAAAGTGCTGCACTGCTTTGAGGGAGTAAGGCTCCTGCCAATTCATCACCGCCTGTAGTTTGGCAGAATCCATGGCCAACCCCTGGGCCGAGATGATATAGCTCAGGAAAGGCAAGGACTCCTGCTCAAACACACACTTCTCCAACTTGACGATATAGGGAGTTTGCCCGTAGGAGATCGAAGACTTTGCAAACATCCCTCCTGTGGGAGTCTATATCTGGAGAGTAGATAAGGATATCATCCAGATAGACTACAACTGAGGTGGTGAGCATATCCTGGAAGATGTCATTCACAAAGTCTTGGAAGACATCAGGAGCATTACAGAGCCAGAAGGGCATCACCAGGTATTCATAATGCCCATCCCTGGTGTTAAAGGCTGTCTTCCATTCGTCTACCTCACGGATGCGAATCAGGTTGTAAGCACCCCGCAGATCCAGCTTAGTGAAGACCCTCGCTCCCCGCAGCCTATCAAAAAGCTCCAATATCAGGGGCAAAGGGTACTTGTTCTTAATGGTGATGGCGTTAAGACCCCTGTAATCTATGCATGGATGTAGTTCTCCGTTCTTCTGCACAGAGAAAAACCCGGCCCCTGCAGGTGACACTGACCTCCTAATAAAGCCTCTTGCCAGATTCTCCCTGATGTAATGAGACATGGCCTCTGTCTCAAGGAGACATAAGGGGTTGACTCGACCCTGGGAGGCTCTGCACCCGTCAAGAGGTCAATAGGAGAGTCAGAGGGGCGATGCAGTGGAAGGGTCTCCGCCGCCTTTTTTGAGAACACGTCCGCATACTGTCGCTAATGTTTGTGGAGTGAGGAAAGATCTGCGGAGACCTCGGTGGAGGCAATCTGGACGCAGACATCTACCCTCACGTGAATTACTCCAACCAAGAATTCTCCCTGAGGACCACTGTATATGGGGAGAGTGGTACCACAACCAGGGGATCCCTAGAAGGACCTGGTCGATACCCTCGGGCATGACAAGGAGGGATATTATCTCCTGATGAGATTGAGACACCGAGAGTATCAGTGGAGTGGTTTGTTGGGTAATCTGTGAAAGCAGAGTCGCGCCGTTCACTACACTGATGGTGACTGGCTTAGATATCATAACCAGTGGTATTGCATGCTGTTGAGCAATGGCGGATGACATAAAATTGCCCTCCTCTCTGGAATCCACACAAACCTCCACCGCCAGAGTGGAAGAACTAAACTCAAGTGTCCCCTTAAAGGACAACTTAGAGGAAAACGCCACGGATTCTAGTGAGCTGCCTCCTATGGCCACTAGATGCGAGCATTTCCACAGCTGCTGTGGGCACTGGTTGGCAAGGTGACCAGGCTGCCAGCAACCATGACAGATCACAGGGACTCGAGCGAACTGGGGCCTGGATCCCTCACGGTAAGCCCCCTGATGCTCTGACGCCCGATGGGGAGGTTCCAGAGGTTTAGCAAAACTGGGTGCCAACCTAAACCTCTGCCTACACTGGGACCGCTCCAACTTTCGCTCGGCAAAGCGAAGGTCTATGCAGGTGGAGACGGTGATAAGCTTCTCCAGTGTAGCGGGAATCTCCCTGGTGGCCAGAGCATCCTTCAAAGGTTAGCCAAATGTCCCCAGAATGCCGGGATGAGGACCTTTTCTGGCCACTCTAACTCTGAAGCCAGCGTCCGGAACTGGATGGCAAAGTGGCTGACCATGGACGAGCCCTGTGACAATGCCAACAGCTGGAGCTCTGCATCATGGGTGACTCACAGTCCCAGGAAGACATGCTTCAGAGTGCCCAAGAACTGCGAAGCACTCTGCACCACATGATCACCACGCTCCTACAGCGGTGTGGCTCACTCCAAAGCCCTGCCTGATAAGAGGGAAATAATAAATCCCACCTTAGCCCGCTCAGAGGGGAATTGTGCTGCCAGCAGCTCCAGCTGTATATAGCCCTATCTCATGAAACCCCTAAAAGAAGCACTATCACCCGAGAACTTCTCGGGCAGCGGGAGGCGGGACAAAGTCGGGGCAGAAATGGCAGTTGTCACACAGGAGACAGCCTCTGTGGCTGCCTGAACAGTGACCGCAGTAATTTCCGCAGCTGAGACTGAACATTCGAGAGCCGCCAACTTGCCCTGCAGCTGCCGGATGTACTTTAGCAGTCGCTATTCGTCTGCCATTATTAGCCAGACCCCCGTGCTAGTTTAATGCTACCGCTCAACATAAATGCCAGTGCCTGTTTAGCTCACAGAGCCTGGCCACGGAGCGCACAGAAAGCGGTCACAGAACTCTGCCCCAAGGACACGGGGTCAGAGTCCCTCTAGACCTTCTGAGCGCTCGGCGTTGCACCTGCGGATGCCACTACAGACGCTGACTATGGAGTGTCGAGCACGTGCACCGTGGTGTTCCGAGCCACCAGTGGACAATGATGCCTGTCTCAGACTCTGTCCTACCTACACCAAAGCCTGGGCACTTAACAGGCTAGGCTGCACAACACATGCGTACCAAGAGTAGGGGTTTCTTAATGAGTCATTCACCAAAGACATTCATACATGCATACAACACTCACTCCTCGTAGTCTGATAGTGCAGTCTATACTAGCGAATGGCCAAGTGGCCACGCAAACCTTCCGGGACCTTCCTGACCTTTCTGATGGTCCAATCCGAGCTGGAGAAGGACCTGAGCATGTGACCTCCGATCTCCAATGATAGATCGTCCCATGGGCATGCTCATTGGACCGAAAGGAGGACTTAGTCCCCGGAGTAGCTCGCTGCTGACCAGCATGCTTTGCTTTAGCTGGGCCAGAGGTGGCAGCAACAACCAAACCCACAGAGCTGGTTTGAGCAAAGCGCTGGGATCGACGAGTCTGCTAAGCAGGGTCCACTGTGGAAAAAGAGGAATGGGAGACAGCCGGATGCAAGGCTCGGGATTCCTGCTGTGCAGCGACAGGAATCCCACTTCTAACACCCCGTGTGTACAGGAACGAGTTCTGCTGAATCACAGAATCGGGATGCCGCACAATGTTAGTGCCGAAGCCTGTTAAACTCAAAGGGCTCGGCCAGATGAGCGCTAGTATACAGACACAGGACTCCACCCCAAGGACACGGGGTTAGAGTCCCTCTAGTCCACTAGTGCTCGGCGCCACTGCCACGGAGCCAGCAAAAGAGAAACAAAGGAGTAACACACTAGTGTGCACTGCACCACTCTGGCGGAAGCCACTAACCACCCAGCCTGAGGAGGAAAGCGCTAGACCTGTGCACGGCGCTGTGCTGGTGGATGCAGCCAATAGGTGCCTTGTGCTGGATGGCACAATATGGTGCTGAGAGAGGTGCTGTGATTAGGAAACACTGTGGCACTAGGTTTAGCCACTACAAGGCACTAAGATAACTCTACAACATGCATATCAAAGGGAAAGGGTTTCATAATAAATCATTCACCAGATCCATGCATCCATCATCACACACACAAGTTCTAATAACTATGTATACTAGCGCATGGCCGAGAGGCCATGCGAACCTTTTATAGCAGTGTCCTTCCGGGACCTTCCCGAAGGTCCAATGCAAACTGGAGAAGGATGTGCGCATGTGACCTCCGATCTCCAATGAGAGATCGTCCCACGAGCATGCTCAGTAGACCGAAAGGAGGACTTAGTCCCTGGTGTAGCTCGCTGCTGACCAGCATGCGTTTCTATAGCTGGACCAGAGGTGGCAGCAACAACCAAACCCACAGTGCAAGCCTGAGCAGAGCACCGGGATCGTCAAGTCTGCTGAACAGCCTCCTCTGTGGCCGGAAAGGAATAGGAGACCGCCGAAGGCAAGGCTCGAGATTCCTGCTGTGCAGCCACAGGAACCTGATGCCTAGCAGAGGTACTCAAAATGTCCATAACGTAACCGAAAAGCTGTTTTCCACTCGTCACCGGGGCGGATCCATACTAAATTGCATGCTCCCCGAAGATCTAATGTCGTGAAGACCGTAGCGTGCCGTGCCCTCTCAAGTAGTTTGGAAATTAATGGGCGCGGATAGGAGTTTCTGTTTTGTTTTAAACATCTTTTTATTGGTTTAACAAAGAGATATAACATTACATGTGACTGATATAATCAAGCATTATTAGTTTTTCACATTTCAAGTTTGATCTTACTAATCATATATTCACATCTCATATATTACTGCTTGATACTTGTTGCTATGCAGTAAACCAGGTAGTATCCGTCTAAGTTTTATTGCTTAAACTCATGAGTCCCAGACAAAATCTTTGACGTAGATCCCTGGAAAAGATGTACACATCAGTCGTAACAAAATACAAACTTTTAACTGAGTAGAAAGAATAAAAGTTAGGTAGAGAAGTAGAGTGGATAGAAGGGGTTAAGGGTGGGATGGAGTAGGAATTCCTGTCAGGGGGGTGATGTCCATTAGGCAAGGGTTTTTGCCCTATTGTCTGAAAGGTCATCCAATGTTGCTCCAAGATTAGTTGGTCTTAGGGCAATTTGATAAATTTTACTAAGGGTTTAGTAGTTTTAAGTATTCATCTGTTTCTCTAAAAAGTGTCCACGGCACCCAGGTCAATCTGAATTCACCTATCTTAAAGGTTGTGCTGGCTATTATTTCTTCTTTGTAATATATTTGGTTCACCTTGTGCAACCATTCTGCCAGGGTAGGACAGTCCTGTGATAACCAATGTAAGGGGATAAGCATTTTGGCAGCTGCTAACAAATACATAAGAAATTTTTTGTTTGTATTGTGCAAGATCGCTTGACCAGTTAAGAAAAATCAATTTCAAGGATGGGGGTTTGGAAGCTGACAAAGTTTTGATGCAATTTTAAGCACTTTCCTCCAGAATGGTTGAATATTTTCGCACTGCCACCATATGTGTAAAAAAGATCCCTTCTCCCTGAAACATCTCCAACAGTTAGAGGGTGCATCAGGCTGCCACTTCGTTCTAGTGACAGGGGTGGTGTATCACCTAGTAAGGACTTTGTAAGAATTTTCTTGAACCCTCACACAGCCAGAAGGACCATGCGAGTTTTTATATATCTTTTCAACCTCTCAATCTTGCAATACAACCTCAAGGTTCCTTTCCCATTTCATTATAAACACTCGTTTAACCGAGGTTGAGTGGGCCAGGAGCATCTGGTAAAGCTTACCCAACACACCCCATGGTTTATTTCTCTGAGTCAGCAACTTTTCAAAAGTGGTCAACTCTCTGTGAGGAAGTCCAGATTGTAAATACGATCTGATCGAGTTTTTGAGCCTGTTGTAATGAAGAAAGTTAATATGATAGCGTGGAAATCTCATTTGTAAATCTTGCAGAGGGAGGATCACACCATCCTCCATGAAAGCATCTAGACTTTCGTTTATTTTATGTAGAGAGGCCAGGTAGGTCCCCTACTTTTATCAGGGGTGATGGAAGTGGCATTAGTGAGGATGAGAATCTGGCCCAGGTCCTGATTAAATTTTTTGTTATTGCATTTTGGGAGAGAACCTTCTTTATAAAACACGTTGGCGAGTGAAGTATAGTAGAGATTGGTACTGATAGTGACTCGCTAGCAATCCCTGTCCAAAGTTTGTGATTACTCTCTCTCGTCCAATCGATCAATTGCGACAAAGTTGCCGCTGCGTGGTATTTTTGTGGGTCCGGTAATCCTATACCCCTTTATGCTTAGGTAGGGAAAGAGTATTATAGCTTATTCTAGGTCGTAAGCCCCCCATACAGTTGTGGCCAAAGGTATTTACACCCCTGCAATTCTGTCAGATAATACTCAGTTTCTTCCTGAAAATGATTGCAAACACAAATTCTTTGGTATTATTATCTTCATTTAATTTGTTTAAATGAAAAAACACAAAAAGAATTGTCCTAAAGCCAAATTGGATATAATTCCACACCAAACATAAAAAAGAGGGTGGACAAAAGTATTGGCACTGTTCGAAAAGTCATGTGATGCTTCTCTAATTTGTGTAATTAACAGCACCTGTAACTTACCTGTGGCACCTAACAGGTGTTGGCAATAACTAAATCACACTTGCAGCCAGTTGACATGGATTAAAGTTGACTCAACCTCTGTCCTGTGTCCTTGTGTGTACCACATTGAGCATGGAGAAAAGAAAGAAAACCAAAGAACTGTCTGAGGACTTGAGAAACCAAATTGTGAGGAAGCATGAGCAATCTCAAGGCTACAAGTCCATCTTTAAAGACCAGAATATTCCTGTGTCTACCATGTGCAGTGTCATCAAGAAGTTTAAAGCCCATGGCACTGTGGCTAACCTCCCTAGATGTGGACGGAAAAGAAAAATTGACAAGGGATTTCAGCGCAAGATTGTGCGGATGTTGGATAAATAACCTCGACTAACATCCAATCAAGTTCAAGCTGCCCTGCAGTCCGAGGGTACAACAGTGTCAACCCGTACTATCTGTTGGCGTCTGAATGAAAAGGGACTGTATGGTAGGAAACCCAGGAAGACCCCACTTCTTACCCCGAGACATAAAAAAGCCAGGCTGGAGTTTGCCAAAACTTACTTGAAAAAGCCTAAAACGTTTTGGAAGAATGTTCTCTGGTCAGATGAGACAAAAGTAGAGCTTTTTGGGCAAAGGCATCAGCATAAAGTTTACAGGAGAAAAAAAGAGGCATTCAAAGAAAAGAACATGGTTCCTACAGTCAAACATGGCGGAGGTTCCCTGATGTTTTGGGGTTGCTATGCTGCTGTCATGATCTGAAGTGATCTGACAGTTTTAAAAGCACTGTGTGAACTTTTTTCCTTTTGGCAAGTTGCCAAGGTGACTTGACTGTCCCCGGTGGTGGTTAGTGGTATCGCACCTTAGGTTTCAGTTTAATGTGCACGTAATTAGGAATCAGGTGTGGGGCTCTATAAAGGAGTCTCAGGGTGTGTAATCACTGCTGGTGATACTGATTCATTTATTCTGAGTTGGTGAGAGCCTGGGTTCGCCTTGCGGTAACACCTGCGCCCAGACACACACGTGACCCAGGATACAGCGCCTCCAGTGGGGCGAATTTAAATAATAATACGTGCAGATGGATACACCGCCTCCACCTGGCGAATTTAGGTGTTACACGTTAATAAACATTCTGGAAACCCCGCCTCCAGTACGGCGAATTTAAATAATAAGGGGGACCTGGGAAACATTAACAGTTGTGGGCCCTGCAATAGGGAAAAAGGAATTGGAGACCTCCTGAGCTCCCCTGAGCCAGTGTCCCTGCACTCCTAACGTTCCCTATGCCGGTTTCGCACCGGGCGCCGCACGTGTACCTCAACGCCCTAGCTCGCCCTGACCTTAAACCCTCACTAGGGAATAGGTCGGTGCGGAAACTAATCCCACCACTGCACTAATAACACACATGAGGGAAAGAGACAATACAGGGGGACACCACTTATCTTTATGCTCTGTGCTTATGCTCCTGCAACAGAGCCCTCCACCTGCGTGCGTCTTCTCCTCCACCCGGATCCATCACCATAACAGGATCCTGCACCATAGTGCTGCCTAGGAGCAGAGTCCACCACCAGTTGCTGCAGCTTAATAACAGAGTCCCAAGGATAAGTTCAGCTTCTGCCACGAAGTCAAGCATGCTTGAGTCCAGCTCAGCAGCCAAGTCCCACATGGTGAGTGCCACTCTCCATAGTAGCCACTCCACCAGACCATGCAGACACTTCCCGCTGACACCATCACTGCGACTCCACCACGCCATTCCAGCCCTTCGTCCAGACACCATCGCTGACACACATCCCCCCTGGCTAAGCTGCGCCGGACTCCTCAGCTCCATCCTTTCACCAGGCTCTCACCAACTCAGAATAAATGAATCAGTATCACCAGCAGTGATTACACACCCTGAGACTCCTTTATAGAGCCCCATACCTGATTCCTAATTCCGTGCACATTAAACTGAAACCTAAGGTGCGATACCACTAACCACCACCGGGGACAGTCAAGTCACCTTGGCAACTTGCCAAAAGGAAAAAAAGTTCACACAGTGCTTTTAAAACTGTCAGATCACTTCAGATCATGACAGCTGCCTCTGGCACTGGACTGCTTGACCGTGTGCATGGCATTATGAAGTCTGAAGACTACCAACAAATTTTGCAGCATAATGTAGGGCCCAGTGTGAGAAGCTGGGTCTCCCTCAGAGGTCATAGGTCTTCCAGCAGGACAATAAACCCAAAATATACTTCAAAAAGCACTAGAAAATGGTTTGAGAGAAAGCACTGGAGACTTGTAAGGTGGCCAGCAATGAGTCCAGACCTGAATCCCATAGAACACCTGTGGAGAGATCTAAAAATGGCAGTGTGGAGAAGGCACCCTTCTAATATCAGGGACCTGGAGCAGTTTGCCAAAGAAGAATGGTCTAAAATTCCAGCAGAGCATTGTAAGAAACTCATTGATGGTTACCGGAAGCGGTTGGTCGCAGTTATTTTGGCTAAAAGTTGTGCAACCAAGTACCAAGTATTAGGCTGAGGGTTCCAATACTTTTGTCTGGCCCATTTTTGGAGTTTTGTGTGAAATGATCAATGTTTTGCTTTTTGCTTCATTCTATTTTGTGTTTTTTTCATTTAAGACAAATTAAATGAAGATAATAATACCAAAGAATTTGTGTTTGTAATCATTTTCAGGAAGAAACTGAGTATTATCTGACAGAATTGCAGAGGTGTCAATACTTTTGGCCACAACTGTATATACTTCCCAAAAAGAGATCGGACCTTCTGAATAAACGTGTCAGGGACTTTAATTGGTAGCATTCTGGATATATAACAATACTTGGGTAAAATAAATCCTTTGATGAGATTTTTTCTTCCTATCCAGGAAATATAGGGTGCTCTCCACAACTTAATGGCTTCAAGAGTATCATCGAGAAGGGATACAAAGTTGAGTGAGAAAAGGGAGTTCCAGTGAGGACTTAGTTTAATACCTAAATACTTAATATATTAAGAAGAGTTCCATTTTATTGGGAATTTAGCTTTCAAATTTTGGATTGTTGTATCTCGAATATTTATCCCCATTGCCTCAGACTTCTCTAGATTAATCTTAAAGTTCGATAACTCTCCAAATGCCTCAAACCTCTCCAACACCGCCGGAATTTCTTTTTCAGGGTCCAATAGGAGCAAGAGAAGGTCGTCTGCGAACACTGCTTCTACATGTGAGGAGTCCGAGATCTCGATAGCCCCTTTTGCTTGATGCTGTCTAATACTCTGAATTAACGTCTCAATTGTTAGGACAAATAAAGCTGGTGAAAGGGGGCAACCCTGACGTGTGCCTTTTTTTTTATCTCAAAGGGTAGAGAAAAATCCCCGTTTACCCTTACTTTCGCAGACGGTGACTTATACATTTGAAAAATGGCATCTAACTGTGGGAGGAAAACCAAACCTCGCAAGAGTCTCACGCATGAATGTCCAGTCCACCCTGTCAAATGCTTTCTCTGCGTCGGTGCCCATTAAGACTAGGGGTTTGTGGTGGCTGTGCGCATGCTGCATCAGGTACAGTACTCTAAGGGAGTTGTCTCTTCCCTCCTTATCCCTGTCAAAACCTACTTGCTCAGTTGAGATGAGTGTGTCGAGGATCAGGCCTATCCTTGTGGCTAACATCTTTGCAAATATTTAAAGGGCATTATTTAATAGTGAGATCGGCCTGTAATTACTGCATAGTTCGGGTCTCTACCTGCTTTGTGTATTAAGGATATGTGTGCTTCCAGTGTCTGTCCTGCAAAGGCCGCACCCCCCCCAGTACACCATTGCACAGCTTCAACAAAAACGGACTCAGCGTGTCCTGAAAAGTCTTATAATAGGATTCCGGGAGGCCATCTGGACCAGGGCTCTTGCCCATAGGACAGTCTGACAGGGTAGACTGGAGTTCCCCTATCGTGAAAGGGGCTGTCAGTTCCTGTTGTTGTGTTTCAGATAAGGTAGGGAGGTTTATAGATTGTAGGAATTTCTTTATATTCACTCGTCTTTTTTCTAACTGTTCTACATTCTCTCCCGGTCACAAATCATACAAGGTGGAATAGTACTCCCTGAAAGCTGTAGCTATCCCATTAGGGTTTGTAATTTTGGCTCCATCTGACCCCTTTACCATATATATAAGAGACCTAGCCTTACGCTTTTTAATCTTGGTTGTCATAAATTTTGACATTTTGTCTCCATGAGCAAATACCCTGTGTTTCCATCTAGTATAAATTTTTATTGAGTCTTTGTTTAGTAAGTCTCTAAGAGATTGTCTCTTCTGTGAGAGGAGAGCTAAGTCATCAGGGTCCAGTGTCATTCTATGATCTCATTCTAGTGTTTGGATCTCTTTATAAAGAGTATCGGCTTTTTCTTTTCTGCATTTATTCTTATGCGAGGCCATAGAAATCAATTCACCTCTTATTTCGGCCTTGTGAGCCTCCCAGATAGTAGAAAATTGAATATTTTCACTTAAGTTGATATCAAAGTACTCTTGAATTTTCTTTTTTATTTTATTTCTGGAGGGTTCATCTGCAATTAAAGTTTCGTTTAGCCTCCAAGGGATATTATTTGGTCTATGGCCTATCATAAGTTTGTTTATTAAGATGGACTGGTCGGAGTGAATGCTCGGAATTATTTGTGAGTCTTTCAGATGTAAGGACATCTGGAATGGTATAAAAAGATAGTCAATTCTACTATAAGACGATTGTGCTTGCGAGAAATGCGAGATGTCTCGTGCAGTGGGGTGGAGAAATCTCCAAGTATCAATCAGTTGGTTCAGATGTAGGGTTGTTCGGATGCGTGTTAGTGCATTCTTAGGAACACTAGATTTCCCAGTAGAGGAGTCTATTGGTGGTTCAAGAGGAACATTCAGGTCACCTCCCAGGATCAAAGTGCCCTTTATAAATTGACTTGTCTTGTTTTGTGTTGGGGGCATATACACATCCTATCGTGACCAGTTTGTGTGCCAACTTCCCCTTTATGAAAATATATCTACCATCTCTGTCATGAACCGTGTCGATATATTGAAATGGTGTATTTTTTGCAAGGGTGATTGCCACTCCCCCCTTCCTGGAAGAGGAAAACGAGTGGAACCATGTATTATAGTAGTGTTTCTCAAAACTCGGGGTTTTTTCCTGTATAAAGTGGGTCTCCTGCGGGAGTGTAATGTCAGCCCCCAATTTCTTAATATGTGCCAATACCTGAGCTCTTTTAATTGGTGCATTCAGTCCTCTTACGTTATATGATGCTATTGTCGTTTCTCGCATACTATCAGCCATGTCGGGTCAGTGGGCGCCGGGGCTCAGGACAAGATGAAAGGTGATTCGCTGATGGACATGGGAAAGGTTGGGGAGGGGAAGAGAGAAAGGTAAAAGACAAAAACATTAGCATATATTCAACAAAAAGGGCTTGCTGCCCTAAATAAACAATGTTCTTTGTAATAAGCAAAATAACAAATACCACTGTAATACCCATCAGGGAGTGTAAAGGAGAAAACATGACAATTTTTCAATTTGTTCCATATGTTAACTAGGCAGTCACTGTGGATCACCTTAAAGGATCCATACAGAGATGGTTAGGAGACAAGGTTCCCTAATTCAATCGCTGGAGGAATGCTGCTTCCCTGCTTGTCTTTTTCTGCCTCTTTGCTCTTTAGAGTTGCTCGCTCTTCTCCAGGGTTCTTGCAATGACAGATCCGGAAGACTGAAATTAGTGCCAGCGAGACGAAGATCAGGCAGCGAGTCGAGTTGAATACCCAGCTCTGCACATACTTTTGCAATGTCGGAAGATGACTTAACTGTATATCTCTTGCCATCTGCTGTGATGAATAGACCGAATGGGAAAAGCCATCTGAAAGGAAACTGTCTCTGCTTGAGGGCGTCCATAAAGGGTTTCAATAAGAATCTCTTAGACAAGGTTGATGGTGCCAGATCCTGGAAAACACGAATAATAGAGCCTTTAATTTCGAATGAGCTTAGTGTCCTTGTCTTTTTGAGAATTTTCTCTTGCACGCGGAAGTCCAGAATTCTGCAAATTATATCTCTAGGGAATTCTGATTGGGCTTGGGTTTTAGTGCCCTATGTGCTCTCTCAAGAATTAACATCTTTCCTTCTTCTGTGTCTAGCAGATGCAGAACGAGTTCATAAAGAATGGCTGGTACATCCTCTTGGTTGGTCGCCTCCGGCACTCCCCGGACTCTGAGATTGTTTCTTCTGTTCCTGTTTTCAATATCTTCCATTGCAGTATAGAGGGAATTGATATGATCTTCCTGTTGCTAAAGGCCCGTTGTTAGATCTCCAGCGAAGGCGGACAGCTTCGACTGCGCCTCCTCCAGCTCCTCCACTCTGCTGCCAATCTGCTGAATGTCCTTTTTAATTGTAGATAAATCTTTCGCAAGGGGGGCCAAGGCTGAGGACAAAATACTTTTAATGAAGCTTCTAGAAATAGGTTTATCTGAGTCTGCAAAGTCAGAAGGATCCTCCTGCGATTCCTCCAAATCTGGGTCATCACCTGGGTCCCTATACTGCGATGGTCCTTGTTTAGGTCCACTTTGTTTTGTGATAAATGTTTCCATCTTTTTGGTTGTTTGTGACCCACTATTAGTGTTTGTGTCTGCTGATCTACCAATCTTAACCATGGTCCATTTTTGCTGAAAAAAAAACTGGTGATGTAAGTTTTGCCACTAAAAACCGTGGGCAGGTTTCCGGACTGTTAAATATAATATCTCTCGGCAGAAGTGGGACGAGAGATCAGAGAGATTTCTCAACTGGCACTTTCCAAATGCACCACTAGATGGGGATCACTCCCCTTTTCCTTACAAGCCTTTCAGTGGCCTAGCCACTAGTGTACTTTATAGCATGGATAAGAAAGAAAGAAAAAAAAATTGCCTAACAGCAGCTTGATGGTTCATTCAGCAGTGAACATTATTTTATGAGAGAGAAAGTAGCTTCCCTATGACTCATGGGAGTCCCAGGTCTCCCAATCTCCATGGAACTTTCATATATGTACCTCCCCGGTTGGCATAATGTCAGTTCTTTAAATCATGACAGGAACGGAAAGACTGAGCGGTTGTTCAGAGAAATAGTGCTTAACAAAGCAGAGATAGGTGTCGTGCATAGTGTTGCCTCTAATAAATGTTGAAAATGAATGCTCTTATTTGGAGCTTCCAGCTATGATCGCTGCTGCATATATCTTCCTCCAGGGGAGGGGGAGAGCAACTGTTGCTGGGGTGAGTGGGCTTTATATAACACCGTGAAAATACAAGTCAATTTGGCATCAGGGCCTAATGGTGGGTCTATTAGTGGGTCTGAGCGGCACCTGGTTCTTCCCACTCTACTCGGGCAGATTGTCTCCCCTCTGCTACACCCGTCACCTACCTAGTGGATGTTGGTCAATCCTCTGTGTTTCTGCTCCTCTGTAAAGGCTGCGTGCAGGCAGAGCTCAGTTCAGTAATAGGAGCAGGGATGTTTCTCACACACAGTAGGGAGGGATCTTCTTTATAGCTGTGAAAGCAGCCTGGCAGCCATATTGGGATATTGCAGCAGTGTGGTCTTATAATCTTCTGTGATGAATATCTTTGGATTAAGTGGTACAGGGGTCCAACTTAGGTCTCAAAATGTTCCAGGGGAGATAGGGAAAAATCCTATGGTGAATTGGAACCTCAAAGTCCGCTTTTGAGTTGCTTTTCAGGGAAATCCTGTGGGAGCTCCAGACTTTTGCTTCCTCATATGGCAAGAGCTAGGCCACGCCCCTCGGATAGGAGTTTCTAATCATAATTTTGTTGCGCTCTCAGTAATCGATAAATGGTCAGAGTGAGCCGTCTTTATTTTTGACAAAGAAGATTGGAGCACCTGCTGGGGAGGAAGATGGTCGTATAAATCATTTAGTTAGGTTCTCGTCGATATACTCCTTGAGAGCTTTCAATTCTGGACTGGACAAAGGATAAATACTACCAAATGGAATCGTGGCACCAGATAGTAGTTCTACGGGACAATTGTACGGTTGATGTGGTGGCAGTTTGTCCATGTTTTTCTTGTCGCATACATCTATGAAATCTTGATATTATGCTGGTAGTTTTAAATAGACTGTACCTACTGAGCCGACTGAAGCTATTTCTCCTGTTAGTAGCTGTTTATTTGGAAACTGTACTTACCTTGTCGCACAGTTGATAGTAGGGTTATGTAGTTGTAACCATGGTAATCCTAAGATTATGGGGAAGTGCAGGGAAGAAATTAACAAAAACAACAGTCTTTCTGAATGATCTGCCCCCATACAGACTTTCAGCGGTGTTGTTTCAAGATCTACCTGTCCAAATACCAGCGGGGACCCACATACGGTCTCCATTACCACCGGTGACATTTTCCTCTGAATGTATACTGTGTTTTTTGGAGAATATAATGTCCATGAAATTGCCACTGGCTCCAGAGTCAACCATAGCGGAACTAGTAATCCAACAGGATTGCACCCATTTCTTGATGGGGACAGAACAGTGGGAGTCCTTTTTCGACCCAGCCGAGGCCAGAATAGTGGAACTTACTGACAACACCACTGCATTCACAGGTGACGGTGCTTCCAAAATACAGTCAGAAAAGTCGTGATTTCCATTGAACATTTCTTCCCTGTGATAGGTTGGATGAGAAATTACTGAAGATGTATCTGAGAAATCACACTCGATTACCGCAGCCTTGGTCTCACGATTTTTACTGGGACAAGCCGATATGTAGTGACCCAAGTTTCCACAGTAGAAATATAAATTTTCTCTGAAGCGATGTTCCTTGCATGCGTCGATGATACTACCAGGGCCGCTTCACCCTGCAAGGGTTCAGACTCTGACAGAGAGGATGACTTGTCTTGAGTTTCCCTGGAGGAAGATGGGAGGAATATGGGGTTATTACGGTTGGCCTCTGCCCACCTCTCTTTCCTGCATTCCGGGAGATGAATATCTATCTGGATACAATAATTTATAAAGTCAGTCCGATTAGTTGGTAATTCACCCCGAGCCAGTTCATCCTTAATAGCAGCAGACAAACCCCTCCTGAACACTGCATATTTTGCTGAGTAACACCGTGTAGTGTCCAGTACAACCTTCAAAATTCCATACCATATTCCATGACAAGACGCTTTCCTTGACAAAGTGTTAATAATGTAGCTTCTGCCGTGACGTTTCAGTTGGGATCATCGAACATCTGACACATTGCAGAAATAAAGTCATTCAGAGAATTCAGACATGCATCATTGGTTTCAATCAGAGGATAAGCCCAGGCTAAGGCATTGTTCGTCAGCAACATTATCATGGTTAACACCTTGTCCAATTCATTTGAGAACTAAGTCGCACGTGCTGAAAAATATAACTGACACTAATTCAGAAACCCACAGAATTTCTCTTTCTCAACCAAACCTGAATGGTGGGAGTTTGGGAATAACCAGACCCGGAGCTGGAGTTGGAGCTGGGGCTGGAATCGCAGCTACGGCTGTAGTTACCACATTTGAGAGGCTATAGCCTGGATAGAAGTATCAGCCACATTTGCATTATGATTAGTTTGAGACTCCAAAGCCCCAAGTTTTGTCTTAATTGCATGAAGCTCCCCGTTCAGTCCTGTGACAAATGAGCACAGCTTCTTCACCCGTGCCTCCAAGGTGTATGACACAGTGAACTCCATTTTGGGGGGTTTGAGTATTCTGTCATGCAATTATTACATTGTTCTATGGAGATTGGTGACGTGGGTCAGAGTGAAGGAAAGGACATGATATTTCAGAATTCAATGTAATATATATATAGTTAGAAATGAGCGACTTTGCCTTTTTTAGGGTCGAGTCGGGTTTCATGAAACCCGACTTTCTCTAAAGTCGGGTCGAATGAAATCGGGCTGACTATAGGGAAAAGTCGGGTCCGACTGAAACAAGAAACACAATGCAAGTCAATGGGGAAGCAAAGTTGGCAGGGAATGGAGGACAGTAAATACACCTACAGTGCCCATTTCAATGCCAACAACATCAATTCTTATTACTTAACCCCTTCACCCCCAAGGGTGGTTTGCACGTTCATGACCGGGCCAATTTTTACAATTCTGACCACTGTACCTTTATGAGGTCATAACTCTGGAACGCTTCCATGGATCCCGGTGATTTTGACATTGTTTTCTCATGACATTTTGTACTTCATGTTAGTGGTAAAATTTCATTCAAATAACTTGCGTTTATTTGTGAGAAAAACGGAAATTTGGCAAAAATTTTGAAAATTTCGCAATTTTCCAACTTTGAATTTTTTTGCCCTTAAATCACAGAGATACGGCACACAAAAAACTTGATAACTAACATTTCCCACATGTTTACTTTACATCAGCACAATTTTGGAACCAAAATTTTTTTTTGTTAGGAAGTTATAAGGGTTAAAAGTTGACCAGCGATTTCTCATTTTTACAACACCATTTTATTTTTAGGACCACATCACATTTGAAGCCACTTTGAGGGGTCTATATGATAGAAAATACCCAAAAGTGACACCATTCTAAAAACTGCACCCCTTAAGGTGCTCAAAACCACATTCAAGAAGTTTATTAACCCTTTAGGTGCGTCACAGGAATTTTTTTGAATAATTAAAAAAAAATGAACATCTAACTTTTTTTCATAAACAAAATACTTCAGGTTCAATTTTTTTTATTTTACCAAGGGTAACAGGAGAAATTGAACTGCAAAAGTTATTGTGCAATTTGTCCTGAGTACGCAGATAACTGATATGTGGGGGGGAACGACTGTTTCGGCGCATGGCAGAGCTCAGAATGGAAGGAGCGCCGTTTGACTTTTTCAATGCAAAATTGGCTGGAATTCAGATTGGACGCCATGTCACGTTTGGAGAGTCCCTGATGTACCTAAACAGTGGAAACCCCCTACAAGTGACCCCATTTTGGAAACTAGACCCCCCAAGGAACTTATCTAGATATGTGGTGAGAACTTTGAACCCACAAGGGCTTTACAGAAGTTTATAACGTACAGCGGTACAATTAAAAAATCATATTTTTTCCACAAAAATGATCTTTTCACCCCAATTTTTATTTTCCCAAGAGTAACAGGACCATAAAAGTTATTGTGCAATTTGTCCTGAGTACGCTGATACCCCACATGTGGGGGTAAACCACTATTTGGGCGCATGGCAGAGCTCGGAAGGGGAGCAGCACCATTTGACGTTTTTGGCTGGAATTGAGATCGGACACCATGTCGCGTTTGGAAAACCCCTGATGTACCAAAACAGTGGAAACCCCCCACAAATGACACCATTCTGGAAACTAGACCCCCTAAGGAACTTATCTAGATGTGTGGTGAGAACTTTGAACCCCCATGGGCTTCACAGAAGTTTATAACATAAAGCCATACAATTAAAAAATCATATTTTTTCCACAAAAATGATCTTTTCACCCTCAATTCTTATTTTTCCAAGGGTAACAGGACCCTAAAAGTTATTGTGCAATTTGTCCTGAGTACGCTGATACCCCACATGTGGGGGTAAACCACTATTTGGGCGCATGGCAGAGCTCGGAAGGGAAGCAGCGCCATTTGACGTTTTTGGCTGGAATTGAGATCGGACACCATGTCGCATTTGGAAAACTCCTGATGTACCAAAACAGTGGAAACCCCCCACAAATGACAAATGACAACATTTTGGAAGCTAGACCCCCTAAGGAACTTATCTAGATGTGTGGTGAGCACTTTGACCCCCCCCAGTGCTTCACAGAAGTTTACAACGCCCGAGCGTGAAAATAAAAAATTCGTATTTTTTCCACAAACATGATCTTTTAGTCACCTTTTTTTTTTTTCCCAAGGGTACCAGGAGAAATTGGACCCCAAAAGTTGTTGTCCAATTTGTCCTGAGTATGCTGATACCCCATATGTGGGAGAAAACTACTGTATGGGCACACGTCGGGGCTCGGAAGGGAAGTAGTGACGTTTTGGAATGCAGACTTTGATGGAATGGTCTGCGGGTGTCATGTTGCCTTTGGAGAGCCCCTAATGTACCTAAACAGTGGAAACCCCCCACAAATGACACCATTTTGTAAACTAGACCCCCCAAGGAACTTATCTAGATGTGTGGTGAGCACTTTGAACCCCCCAGTGCTTCACAGAAGTTTACAACGCCCGGGTGTGAAAATAAAAAATTCGTATTTTTTCCACAAACATGATCTTTTAGTCACCATTTTTTTATTTTCCCAAGGGTACCAGGAGAAATTGGACCCCAAAAGTTGTTGTCCAATTTGTCCTGAGTATGCTGATACCCCATACATGGGAGAAAACTACTGTATGGGCACACGTCGGGGTTCGGAAGGGAAGTAGTGACGTTTTGGAATGCAGACTTTGATGGAATGGTCTGCGGGTGTCATGTTGCCTTTGGAGAGCCCCTAATGTACCTAAACAGTAGAAACCCCCCACAAATGACACCATTTTGTAAACTAGACCCCCCAAGGAACTTATCTAGATGTGTGTTGAGCACTTTAAACCCCCCAGTGCTTCACAGAAGTTTACAACGCCCGGGCATGAAAATAAAAAATTCGTATTTTTTCCACAAACATGATCTTTTAGTCACCATTTTTTTTATTTTCCCAAGGGTACCAGGAGAAATTGGACCCCAACAGTTGTTGTCCAATTTGTCCTGAGTATGCTGATACCCCATACGTGGGAGAAAACTACTGTATGGGCACACGTCGGGGCTCGGAAGGGAAGTAGTGACGTTTTGGAATGCAGACTTTGATGGAATGGTCTGCGGGTGTCATGTTGCCTTTGGAGAGCCCCTAATGTACCTAAACAGTGGAAACCCCCCACAAATGACACCATTTTGTAAACTAGACCCCCCAAAGAACTTATCTAGATGTGTGGTGAGCACTTTGAACCCCCAAGGGCTACACAGAAGTTTATAATGCCAGGGCATGAAAATAAAAAAATCGTATTTTTTCCACAAACATGATCAATTAGTCCCCAATTTTTTTATTTTTCCAAGGGTAACAGGAGAAATTGAACCCCAAAAGTTGTTGTCCAATTTGTCCTGAGTACGCTGACACCCCATATGTGGGATAAAACTACTGTATGGACACACGTCAGGGCTCGGAAGGGAAGTAGTGACGTTTTGGAATGCAGACTTTGATGGAATGGTCTGCGGGTGTCATGTTGCCTTTGGAGAGCCCCTAATGTACCTAAACAGTGGAAACCCCCCACAAATTACACCATTTTGTAAACTAGACCCCCCAAGGAACTTAGCTAGATGTGTGGTGAGCACTTTGAACCCCCAAGTGCTTCACAGAAGCTTATAACACTCGGACGTGAAAATAAAAAAATCATTTTTTTCCACAAAAATGATATTTTTGCCCCCAATTTTTTATTTTCCTAAGGGTAACAGGAGAAATTGGACCCGAAAAATTGTTTTGCAATTTGTCCTGAGTAGGCTGATACCCTACATGTGGGGGTAAAACACTGTTTGGGCGCATGGCAGAGCTTGGAAGGGAAGGAGCACCATTTGACTTTTTCAACTCAGAATTGGCTGGAATTGAAATCAGACGCCATGTTGCATTTGGAGAGCCCCTGATGTGCCCAAACAGTGGAAACCCCCAATTCTAACTCCAACCCGAACCCCAACACGCCCCTAACCCTAACCCTAGCCCTAACCCTAGCCCTAACCCTAGCCCTAACCCTAGCCCTAACCCTAGCCCTAGCCCTAACCCTAACCCTACCCTAACCCTAACCCTAGCCCTAACCCTAGCCCAACACACCCCTAGCCCTAACCCTAACCCTAACGCTAATGGAAAAATGGAAATAAATACATTTTTGTTATTTTATTATTTTTCCCTAACTAAGGGGGTGATAACGGGGGGTTTGATTTACTATTTGTGGCGGTTTTTATGTTTGGCGGCTGTCGCACGCTAAAAGACGCTTTTAATTGTAAAAATAGTTTTTGCATCACCACATATTGAGAGCTATAATTTTTCCGTATTTTGACCCACCGAGTCATGTGAGGTCTTATTTTTTGCGGGACGAGTTGACGTTTTTATTGGTACCATTTTCGGGCACGTGGAATTTTTTGATCGCTTTTTATTCCAATTTTTGGGACGCAGAATGAACAAAAACCAGCGTTTCATGAATTTCTTTTGGGGGGGTGCGTTTACACCGTTCCGCGTGCGGTAAAATTGATAAAGAGGTTTTATTCTTCACGTCAGTAAGGTTACAGCGATACCTCATTTAGGTCGTTTTTTATGTTTTTGTCGGTTTTATGCAATGAAAACTATTTTATATAAAGAATAATTATTTTTGCATCGCTTTATTCAGCGAGCTATAACTTTTTAATTTTTTCGCTGATGATGCTGTGTGGTGGCTCGTTTTTTGCAGGACAAGATGACGTTTTCAGCGGTACCATGGATATTTATATGCGTCTTTTTGATCGCGCGTTATTACACTTTTTGTTTGGCGGTATGATAATAAATCATTATTTTTTGCTTCGTTTTTTATTTTTATTTTTTAAGGGGTTCGCTAAAGGGGTTAACTAATGGGACAGTTTTATAGGGCGGGTCGTTACGGACGCGGCGATACCTAATATGTGTACTTTTATTGTTTTTTTTTTTATTATTTCCAAAAAATGGATTTATTGGGGGAATATTTTTTTTTTTTTTCTAATATATTTGGCGATTTTTTTAAATTATTTTTACACTTTTTTTTTTTTTTTTACTTTATTAAATAGTCCCAGGTGGGACTGACACAGCGATCTGACACAGGCACTGCAGAAGGCTTCCTCATGCCTGCGCTTTGCAGGCACTGAGGAAGCCAGCTTCCTCAGGCCCCCGAAGGCCCCCGTCGCCATCTTGGATTCGGGGGCCTGGAGGAAAGGAGTCCCCCGCAGCAGCTCTGCACATTGCGCTGCCGTGGGGGGCTCAGGGAAGCACGGAGGGAGCCCCCTCCCTGCCGATGCTTCCCTTTAACCCCCGGTACACCGCGATCGTGTTTGATCGCGGTGTGCAAGGGGTTAACGTGTCGGGGGCGGTCCGTGACCACCCCTGACATATTGTGCCGGGTGTCAGCTGTGATAATCAGCTGACACCCGGCCGTGATCAGCGGCGCTCACCACGTGGGCGCCGCTGATCGCGGTAGACGTACTATCCCGTCCACGGTCATACGGGCCCGGGTACCGTGGACGGGATAGTACGTCTCATGTCAGGAAGGGGTTAAGCTTGTCAACCTTAATTTACTTTATAATAATAGTTACGCATTGAAAACTGGGGGTTATTTGGCTAAAGTTGTGGGGGGGTAGGGCTGGTGCCAGGTTTTCGTGTGCCCTGGGCCAAAGAGTGTCAGTGATGGTAGAGTAGATACTGTGATGGCTCCTGTCCAGGGCTCTCTGTCTTCCTGGGCACTTTGGCAGGTGATGAAGAGACAGATGGTTGCTCTTCAGTACTCTGGCCCTGAGAGGACGTGGAAGTCATTGAAGTCGATGCGTTAGCTGCCATCCATCCAACAACGGCTTCAATTTGTTCCTCCCACAGCAGTGGGGTACAGTGAGGTCCTACAAAGCTGCGCATAAAGGACTGTTGCCTTCTAAAACTGGGGGATGCTGGCTCACTGGTGCCCGCAGCAGGCACAGAATCCTCACATCCTCTCCCTGCAGAATCCCCACGTCCTCTCCCTGCAGAATCCCCATGTCCTCTCCCTACTGAAACACCACGCCCACGTGCCTTACTCCCTGCCTTCTTCATCTTGGTAGACTGATAAGGATAGGTAGAAATGTACAAAGGGGGGCTTAGTGTGCTTATTCCTGAACAGCTGGTAACAGGTATAAGAAACACTAATTTTATGAAGTGTGTGTGTGGACTACACTTTAATAGGAGCTAATGTGGCCTACACAACTGTCAAATGGAGTGTTTGGTGAAGTTTATTTTGTTTTGTTTTTTAAAAACTAAAAGGATTTGACCAAAGATTTGAAAGCAATAGTATCACAAACTTTTTGGAGCTATTACAATGCAGGAAGGTAATGTACAATGCAAAAGATGAGGCTCCAAAAAATAGGGTAATACTAATCTGGCTGCAGCTGAAGGGCACAAGCCAGAGAAAAGGCTCCTCTATCTACTCCTATATAGTGTTTGCAACCAACCAATGTAGATGGATACGGATGGATGCACACTAATAGGAGAATAAAAAATGAGCTGCAATAAAAGAAAAATGTGTGATGCAGTGACGCACGCTGAGCGGCCTACAAACAGACGTAGCTGCAGGACACACTGTACAGTGTGAGCTGCACTCACACACAGTCAGAGACCTCTCAGACAGCTGTGAACAGTGCAGATAAGTGGGCACTAGCACTGAAAGGCTGCAGAGAGGGTCTGTTGTCTACTCCTATAGTGTTTGCAACCACCGTATATGGATACGGATGGATACACACTAATAGGAGAATAAAAAATGAGCTACAATAAAAGAAAAATATGTGTGAGGCAGTGACGCACGCTGAGCGGCCTACAACCAGACTTAGCTGAAGGACAAACTACTCAGCGTGAGCTGCACTCACACACAGAGACCTCTCAGACAGCTGTGAACAGTGCAGCATACTGGGCACTAGCACTGAAAGGCTGCAGAGAGGCTCCGCTGTCTACTCCTATAGTGTTTGCATCCAACGTATATGGATATGGATGGATGCACAGTGCACACTAATAGGAGAATGAAAAATGAGCAGCAAAAAAAGAAAAATATGTATGAGGCAGTGACACACGCTGAGCGGCCTACAACCAGACGTGACAGCAGGACACACTACTCAGCGTGAGCTGCACTCACACAGACCTTGTGAAACTGGGTCTGAGCAGAAAAAGTAAATTAATGTGCATGCAAAATGTAATTGCATATGAACACATGACCTTTACACAGAGAAAACCAAAAGCAAAACACAAAACAAATATCCTGGAATAAAAAAGTAAAAAAATATATTGCAAAAATTGCATGAAGGTTGTAATAATAGAAATAATAAGGGTATTTAGTTAACATAATTTTGTTCAAAATAATGTAGAAGCCTTCCCGCCATGTCACGGCAAATTACTGGTGGTTCAGTCCCTCTGTCCTTGTTCACATTTACGTCACTTGACAAGTGGAAAGGTTTTAAATACAAGAGTTAGGACTGTCCCACAAGGGTTGCCGTGACGTGGCGGGATGGCTTCTACATTATTTTGATCAAAATTATGTTAACTAAATACCCTTATTATTACTATTATTACTACCTTCATGCAATTTTTGCAATATATTTTTTTACTTTTTTATTCCAGGATATTTGTTTTGTGTTTTACTCACACAGACCTTGCAGACAGCTGTGAACACTGCTGCAAGGCAAAAGAAAGCTACAGTGGTGGATTATGTAGCCTGGGTAAAGCACACTATGATTGTGAAAATCGCTATCTCTAACTGTCCCTCACAGTCTTGAACAGCAGCCTGTCCCTAACTGAATTCACAGCAGAGTGAACCCAAAATGGTGGCAGCGGCGGCTTTTATAGTGCATCATGACATAATTTCAGCAGCCAATCATAGCCATGCCATTAGTTAACATGCCTACATGCCTAATAGGATGTGCCCACACTTCTGAGGATTGTCATTGGCTGAATCAAATCAAACTGGCTCATAGCATTATGGGAACTTCCGATTCCGGTGTTCAATATGCTAAAAGTATCGGAACTCAGTATCGGAATTCCGATACAGTGAATATCGGAAGTGCACGGTGGCTCAGTGGTTAGCGCTGCAGCCTTGCTGGGGTCCTGGGTTCGAATCCCACCAAGGACAACATCTGCAAGGAGTTTGTATGTTCTCCCCGTGTTTGCATGGGTTTCCTCCGGGTACTCCAGTTTCCTCCCACACTTTAAAGACATACTGATAGGGAATTTAGATTGTGAGCCTCATCGGGGACAGTGATGATAATGTGTGCAAACTGTGAAGCGCTGCGGAATATGTTAGCGCTATATAAATATAAAGATTATTTATTATATCGGCCGATACCCGATACTTGCGGTATCGGAATGCTCAACACTAGCTATTACCAAGTCATGTGAGTGGTACTTGAGAAATCAGTCCGCAACATGGTCATGAAACACCTGTCTATAATGCTACATTGGCTGTGTGCACCACGAACACCTCTTCCATTGTGCCCACTATGGCTTGTGGGAGAGCCAGCACCACTTCTGTGTGCTGGGAAAGACTCAAACAAACAGTTTACCTGAGTTGCTTGTTTGTTAGCCAGTATTATCTCAAGGTTCTTCTGTGGCATGATGTTGTATAATTTGCCTTTGTAGCGCGGATCGAGGATGCTTGCCAACCAGTAGTTGTCATCGTTCATCATTTTGGCAATGCGGGGGTCCCTTTTTAGAATCCATAAGGCATAATCACACATACAGTATGGGCCAATGTTCCAGGTGTCAATAATGCACTGCCACTGCTAGGTGGAGGACCACTTTCTGGCAAATCCACATCCCTACAGTCACGCACAAACCCTGTACCTGACCTTGGTACGCCAATATTTTCTCTTCGCCCCTGAGAAGCATCCTCCTCCCCAAAATAATCATCTCCCTCATCCTCATCCTCCTCTTCTTCCTCCAGCTCATCCAGGACAGTTCCCTGACCAGACAATGCCTGACTGTCATCAAGGCTTCCCTCCTCCTCCTCTTCCTCCTGTTCTTCCTCCGCTGCAGACGACTGATCCTTAATGTGCATCAAACTTTGCATGAGCAGACGCATAAGTGGGATGCTCATGCTTATGATGGCATCGTCTGCGCTTACCTGCCGTGCGCATTCCTCAAAACACTGAAGGACTTTACAGGGGTCTTTCAGCTTTGACCACTGCACACCCGACAATTCCATATCTTCCCTCAAAATGCCTGCCCGTGTATCCTCCCACCAATGCATTACAGCCTGCCTCTGTTCGCACAGCTTCTCAACCAAGTGCAGGGTGGAGTTCCACCTTGTTGCAACGTCTATGATTAGGCGGTGCTTGGGGAGGTGGAGCAATCGCTGCAGCTTCTGCATACGACTGGAGTGTACGGGCGAGCGACGGATGTGCGAGCACAGTCTTCACACCTTATGGAGCAGGGCTGTTAACTCCGGATAATTATTTAGGAAGCATTGCACCACCAGGTTCAAAGTGTGAGCCAGGCAAGGTATGTGTGTGAGTTTTGCAAGGCCTATGGCTGCCACAAAATTACCGCCGTTATCACTGACTACTTTGCCTGCCTCAAGTTGTAGTCTGCCCAGCCATGACTCAGTTTGTCGCTGCAAGTAGTCTGCCAGTACCTCCGAGGTGTGTCTGTTGTTGCCCAAAGACATCATCTTTAACACAGCCTGCTGATGCTTACCACTAGCTGCTCAATAGTGGGACACCTCGCGTGCAGCAGTGCCAGCTGCTGATGAAGTGGTCATGTGACTGCGCTCTGTGGATGAGCTTTTGCTTATGGAGGAGGATGGTCGAACGAATACAGCCAACTGTTTCCTATACCGTGGGCTAGACAGTACTGTTCCACCGCCGCTGTCCCCTGTGGAGACTGCATCCACCACATTAACCCCCTGTGCAGTGATGAACACGTAACGGCCCTGGCCATGCCTACTGGACCATGCATTTGTTGTGAGGTACAACTTTCCACTCACTGATTGCTTGAGTGCATGGACAATGCGATCTTTCACATTCAGGTGGAGGGCTGGGATGGCTGTTTGAGAAATGAAGTGCCGACTGGGTAGGTCATAGAATGGGACTGCATAGGCCATGAGCTCGCGGAAAGCTTCACTTTCAACCAAACGGTAGGGCATCATCTCTAATGAGATCAGTTTGGCAATGTAGGTGTTCAAACACAGTGTACGTGGATGAAAGGATGAGTACTTTCTTGTCCTACTCAGAGTGTCTGGTAGGGTGAACTGGAGTGGAGAGCTGCATATGGGGAATTAGCGGTGGACCGGATGGAGTGAGAGGGGGTTGGTGATTGTATTGGTGGTGATGGCCTAGATTCTGTGTTTTGCTGCAAAACCATTGTGATTCCCTGAGTGCTTTGGCCTTGCGACGACACCTCATCATATAGTGCTGGTGGTGTGCTTAATGTTGGTGGTGGTCTTACAGTGGTGCAAGCGATGGAGCGTTGATGGCTATGTTCAGTTGGAGCAGGTGCACATGTGCTACCTGAGGCTTTGTAGTCAGTCCACGCTCGCAAGTGCATGTTGGTGAAATGTCTAAGCATACAACTGGTATTCAAATTTCTGAGTTTACCTCGGCTAAAGGTCCTTCCGCACTTCTTACTGGTAAGCTTTGCCTCATCAGTAGGATTTTGGACAAAGAAGTGCCACACTGCACTCTTCCTACTATGGTATATATTTTCTGGCCTTGCACGCTGTGCTAAGTTGACCGTCTGGCGAAGCTGTCCTGCAACTCTTTTAGTTTTTGGTCCACATTTTTGGACAGCTTTGGGCCTGCCAGATAACTGCTTCTGCGATGTCAATGCCTGCTGCGGATCCTTCTCCTTATATGAACTAATGCCAGTGACACCCTCTTCCCCCAATGGATGCCAATCCGGGTCAAGAACTGGGTCATCCATCACCTCCTCTTCAATTTCATCTGCACCTTCCTCTGTACCTTCCTCTGTGGCACCATGTAAGGTGGTATAGTATGCGGGAAGGGGCACCTGGGTTTCATCAGGGTCAGATTCTGGCTCAGTAGACTGCGAGGGCAATGTAGTGCTCTGGGTCAATGTGTAGGCAGAATCGTCTAGCAGCGGCTGTGCATCAGTGCACTCCATGTCAGATTCATCTTGGACTGGGGAATTCAGGATTTGACTTGATAACCAAGGCATGGTATGTGAAAAGAGCTCCATGGAGTAATCCGAAGTGTGGGCTGCCGCATCCTTCACTTTTGGTGTGGGTGAAGGACACAAGGAAAAGTGTTCTTCCTGACCAGAAGCCTGCACTGACGACTCTGTGCTTGCAGTTTTTGTAACTTCAGAAGAGGAGGCAATAGAGCTGGAGGCTGTTTCGGCAGTGTAAGCCAAAAAGCCAAAACCTGTTCCTGATGCTCCGGCTTTAAAAGTGGTTTACCTACTCCCAGAAAAGGGAACCTTAACGGCCTTCTTGTGCCAGGCGATGACGCAGGCTCAACACCTCCTGCCTTAGCTGCTATTGTGCTTTTGCCAGCAGATGCACCACCACCATCAGTATCATCTGCGCCCCCTGCCCATGGCCTCTTCCACCATACTTTCTCATGTTTGGGAAAATGTACCAAAAATACAGGAAGAGCGATGGTACTGTTTGAGGAGCGTACAGCTGTGTAAGGTATATTAAAACAATTAAATCTCCGTATATATTTTGTTAGTCACAGACGCTCTGCCAGTATGTATTTGACAGTAATCCAACAAGTAGATATACGGTCCTGTATCAATAGTGTACAACTGAATATGTTTTTGGTGAAATTAACAATCTCCATATATGTATTTATGGAGTGTCTCACACACACACGCTGACTTTGTATAGATGTGACTGTAATGCGAACAAAAGGGGGGGAGGGAAAACAAATCCAAGGTACAACCAATGGTCATAATAAAATTGCTTTATTAGTGGGGTCAGGCAAGGTACAAAACAACATGCTCTAGTGCCATAAGAATATAAAAACATAAACAGCCCATGGGGACACAGAGACTGCAGTTGCCACTGCTATGTATAACAATACAGGCATATTAAGTGCAGACAACAATCAAATGTGTGTGCACACATAAATTATAAATTACCTGGACAGAAATAACATCAGGCTAGTGCACTGAATGGCATGACATAATGAGTCCTAACAGCAATCCATAATGTATTCACGTAAGTCATAAATTACCTGGACAGAGTAACAAGGAACAGATGGCAAACTGGAGATCCCTGTGGCCGCCCCAACGCGCGTTTCGGAACACCTTCATCAGGGGGCGCAACAAATAGCATAGCAAGCGCTGTTTAAATAGCGAGCCGAGACCGGAAGTAATGGTGACGTCAGAACCGGAAGTCGTCATCCGTTACCATAGTGACGCGCATAGCACCGCTGTATGGCTTGTAAAGCCAGACGGCGATGTAAACTAATAGCAGGGAGACACCCACGCTATCCCCGGCACAACGATAGGAAGATGTGACGCCCAGAAACAGCGGGGCCCCGCAGGACTGGACGCCCATAAACCTGACGTTAGCACAGGAAATATAGTGGGAGCCGCATATATGGAAAGAAAATTACACCAACAAGGACACCACCATATTGGATACTGGCAAATATGTATATATCTCATAAATCAATGATGGCAACTGTACATACAAAAAACAAATAATATAGCCTATTTATATAAACTCAATACTGAATCACAGGACATAATGGGAGATATCACTGTTATTATTCCAGACAACAATAATAGGGCTAATACATATACACGTGTCTAAATGACTATATACACCACTATATCAATCACATAGGGATAATACAATACCAAATGGATCAAAGGAAAGTATATATAGCCCCATATATGCACATATGTACACCCATACACTCATGTGTGCCACACACACATACACGCACATGAACAGCACATACACACTCATACATTAGTCCACATGCACATATATGTGAAACAAAAAATATATAGAATAAACTATACTGTGCAATAAGAAAGAACAACAAGGACTACTCATATAATGCTTACAATATCATATAGACACAAATGCACAGAAAAAATAATAAAAATAATAACAATAATGAGCCAAAAGGGTACATATAAAAATATATCGATAATGCCATATAGGGTGTCCATGAACATGCAGCTATGTAGACTCGAAGCATATCAACAGTAGAGAAGAAAACCTTCATGACTATGCACATCCACACCGAAAAATTCATCAGAAGAACCGTGAAACGACAGGATCAAACTAAAACAATAAAAATAATTAAAAATGTTAGATATACATAAAATATATATAAAGGCAATAAAGCAACTATGGTAACGGATGACGACTTCCGGTTCTGACGTCACCATGACTTCCGGTCTCGGCTCGCTATTTAAACAGCACTTGTTATGCTATTTGTTGCGCCCCCTGACGAAGGTGTTCCGAAACACGCGTTGGGGCGGCCACAGGGATCTCCAGTTTGCCATCTGTTCCTTGTTACTCTGTCCAGGTAATTTATGACTTACGTGAATACATTATGGATTGCTGTTAGGACTCATTATGTCATGCCATTCAGTGCACTAGCCTGATGTTATTTCTGTCCAGGTAATTTATAATTTATGTGTGCACACACATTTGATTGTTGTCTGCACTTAATATGCCTGTATTGTTATACATAGCAGTGGCAACTGCAGTCTCTGTGTCCCCATGGGCTGTTTATGTTTTTATATTCTTATGGCACTAGAGCATGTTGTTTTGTACCTTGCCTGACCCCAGTAATAAAGCAATTTTATTATGACCATTGGTTGTACCTTGGATTTGTTTTCCCTCCCCCCCTTTTGTCATGTTATATAGTACAACTGGTCTATTATAGTCCGCAGGTAATACATGTTGGTGGCATAATTTCTGGTATTTACACATATATATTTCCTATTAAAATTATTTGCCCCACATGTTATATATACCAGATTTCACTACCCTTGCTATTTGTAATGCGAACAGCAGATATACAATACTGTTTGAGAATCGAACATCTCAGTACGGTGTACAGAGAAATGGAAATGTCCATATATATATTTACGGAGTGTCACACACACACACGCTGACTCTGTATAGATGTGACCATAATGCGAACGGCAGATGTACAATACTGTTTGAGAATTGGACAACTCTATACGGTGTCTGTATGGAAAATTGTAAATCTCCATCTATTTTTATACACGCGCTGTCTCTGTATAGATTTGACCGAAATCAATCAGCAGATATACGATACTGTTTAAAAAGCGGACAAGCTCTATACGGGGAAGGTCTGGAAAAATGGAAAATGAAAACCTGGCACTCAACTTAATGCTTGGTGAGGCAGTTTATTGTAGTACCAGAAAACGTTTCGGTCACTATAGACCTTCATCAGTTACGTGCTAGTTTGTTTGAAAGTAGCTTGAAGGAGGGTTATTCACTGATAACGCCAGTAATCAAATGGTCAGAATGCTGCTGTAACGCAAGATAATCTTAATAGTTGAAAATATCCGGACAAGTGGTGTTTACCCACGTCCAGAAGGACCAGACTGCGCTGATATTTTCAACTAGTAAGTAAGATGGCGGTCGGCGGTCACAGCCTTTTATAGGCATTGTGACGCCACACAAAGCCAGCCAATCACTTGCATGCCCTCCTCTAACATGGTGAGGGCCGCTGCCGATGTAATCCTGTTGCCCTCAGTGTGTGCCCTTGATGATTGGAAGAGAAAAGGCACTGGAAGCATTATTTGAAATGCGACTTTGGTGTTCAAGTCGGCGACCTCATGGCCGACCTCACGCTATGGTCGGGTTTCGATCGGCGAAACCCGACTTTAGTGAAAGTCGGCGGATTCTGAATTTGGCCGACCAGTTTCGCAAAACTCTATATATAATAGAAAAGCAAGCTTCACTTAACAGATGGAAACAACAGTGGTTTAAAGCATCAGGCAGTCAGAAATATGAGGATGATGATTGGAGGTTAGGTGTTACAGACTGGGGAGATTTAAGTGAGCAACCTTCCTTCAGTCGTTGCCAGTGATTTGGTTTCTTCCTGATCATTTTGGAAGTTTGCTTGCCTCATGCTCCATCCTGCATCTTTCAGATAATATATTTGTCTTCTTGAATCTTTTTGCATTTGATCGATTTTTGCTTTTCTCTGATTTTGGCTTTGCTGGTGTGAGTCAGCCTGGTTCCCTGCTGGGACCTGTGCTAAGACTCTGTTCCATATGTTACAGCTTTTGTCAGTATTATCAGTATCTTTGTTTTGCACCAGTTCACACCAGAGTTCTGATTTAGTGGGGGAGAAGTCATGTGGCCTCAGTATTTTTGCATCTCAGATGTGTTGGATTTTTATAAGAGTTTTTGCATGATTTCAGACAATATCCTTTCCTGTCCTGTTCTATATAGACAGTTTGGGCCCATCATTTGCTGACTCTATTTTCTGCCTCTGTTTTGTGCTTTGTCTTGTCTTACCGGCAATATATGTTCGGGGGCTATCTATTCCTTTGGGGTTCTACTCAGGGGCAGTTTAGCTTTCCAATTTTTCTCTTTAGGCTTAGTTAATTCTTTTGCTGTGCCGAGGCGTCAAGGGCATTGTATGTACGTCCCACGGCTAATTCTAGTTGTGTCGTCAGTTTAGGGGTCTGCAATCTGTTTAGCTACCAACCTCTCTGGTTATCTGGTTGCCTTTGCTGCTATCTTCCTCAGTTAATTAAGCATAACACATACCCATTAGCCAGTTCTGGAGGAAATCTAAAGAGGAGAGTCTTGAACTGGCTAACGACAAAGTAAATGAACGTGCTGTTAGCCAGTTATAGAGAAACACTTTTTTAGCGATATCGTCGCGCAGTGGTAATATCCGTGCGTGCAGATACACTGCCGGTCCGTGCAGCGAGCATGGTTTAACTCTCACTGGGTGATTTACGGTGTAAAAACCGTAAACTTTACTTTTCTAGCGCAGTATTTTTCGCGCAGTCAATATATAAAACCGTACACTAAAGGATGCAGTCCCATCACCATAGCATCCGTTTTCATGCTCCTTAGGTGATTTGCATCATCAAAATGTAAACTATGCTGGAGGATGCATGGAGGGAGGACTTGGAGCTGCCACAAGATGAATCCAAATTAGATGAGCCAATTCACATGTGGAGGGTGCAAGTCCAAGCTAGTTACCATAGCGGAATCAGGAAAAAAGGGGATTGACGGCACGCCAGGAATAAAGAAAAAAATATATATTTTATTGTGGCACATTAAGCCATATTAAAAACAAGTTGCCTGACGCATTTCGAGTGCCCGGTGTGCACTCTAAGGGTACCGTTACACTTAGCGATGCACCAGCGATCCCGACAATGATATGGATCGTTGGTGCATCGCTAAGTGGTCGCTAGTGAGCTGCCAAGCAGGCAGATCTCACCAGCGACTTAGCAGCGGTCGGGGTTGCTACTTACCTGTCAGACTTGGCGATCCTGATGTCCTCCCGCCCGCCTCCATGCGTCGCTCGTTGGCACCACAAGAAGCCCAGCAGGTAGTGGCCGAGAGAAACGGCCCAGGACATTCTCGCGTGATCAGCGACAGACAGCGGGGGAGCCGGTCGGAGGTAAGTATCACACATAGCGATATCGCTAGCAATATCACTATGACGTCACAAACCAGCAAAGTCATAGGATACATAAAACTGGTACAGCCACAATTATATACACATAAGTTAACTAATGAAAAAACACACAATCATAAAAAACACAATAGATAAAGTGAGAAAGCACCTGGAAGGCAAATTAATGGGTTAAATCGCATGTAGAACAGATAAATGGATGTATAGCATTCATGAACAAAAATAAATTAAATAAATTAAATCACATGTATAACAACTCAATAAAAATACAATTAATCATTTTTAAAGTTTATGCCCAGGGGCAATCTGATATTGAGTTTTCAGAATAAAAAAAAAACTTCTCACATGAAAAGCATTCTCATGTTTGACACCTGCATGTGCAGGATTTAACACTTTTTCAGAAGCAAAAAATCTGCAAAATGTAAAAAATACAAAACTGCCATGGTGAAAGTTCACAAATGTTTGACAATACCAGAGTAACAAGCATTTTTGCCAGAAACATAAGAGATTAAAAAAAATCACACACAATCATGGAAAATACATGTGCAAAAACAAAAATGAATAAGCATCTGAGAGACAAATTAATGGGTTAAATCACATATAAAGCAGATCATTGGATGTTTAACAGTTTATTCAAGCCGTCAATCTCCTTTTATGCTGGAGGATATAAAGAAATTTTGTTTGCATCTATAACTGGCTAACAAGCCACATATTAGTACACCCATTAGGGAGTCTCAAACTGGCTAACGACCCACCTAAATATATTGTCATTAGCCAGTTATAGAGAAACACCTTTTTTTGTGCGAAATCATTGCGAGGTGGTAATAACCATGTGTGCGGATACGCTCCCGGTCATTGCAGCATGCTTGGTTTTACGCTCACTGGGTGTTATGGATTAGTGGAATGCACCAAATAATATAGATGCAATAAGGTGCGTTCGCAGTCCGGGGTCCACCGTGCAGAGATGGAAAACTGCTGCTCGGTAATGGCAGAGTACTAAGCGAACACCGGCAGGTAGCCGCTGACCCAGTGTGTACAGTTGCGAGCACTCTTAACTCACAGAGCCATGATACCGCAGAGAGTGCGCTAGTGCTTAGGTCACAGGACCCTGCCCCAAGGACACAAGGTTAGAGTCCCTCTAGACCAACCAGCGTTCAGTGTCACAACTGCGGTGCCAATAGGAGATGCCTATAGATTGCTGTGCCGTGTTAACCACCAAAGGGTGCAGCTGATAATGGCACAAATGACGCGAGCTCTTGCATAGACTGGATGCACTGTGGTGTAGAGACTAAGCCACAGCTAGATGCTGACTCTAACTTAGATAACTCTAACACATGCGTATCCAAGGAAAGGGTTTCATAATAAGTCAGTCACCAGATACAAGCATCCATCTTCATACATACAACTACAAATATCAGTCTATACTAGCACATGGCCAAGCGGCCATGCAACTCTTTTATAGTGGCGTCCTTCCGGGACCTTCCCAGTGGTGGACCAATTCGAGCAGGAGTGGGACCTGCACATGTGACCTCCGGCTCCAATGAGAGGTCTTCCCATGGGCATGCTCAGTACCCAAATGATAGAACTAAGTCCCAGAAGCGTCTACTTGCTGCTGACTCAGGCTTGGAGTTACATAAGAGCCAGAAGGAGCAGCCAGACTCCAAGAATCAGCCGGGGCAATACGCCTGGAGCAATGACCCTGCTGAGCAGGAATCTCTGCGGCTGCAGAGAAATGGGAGACCGCAGAGAGCATGGCTCAAGATTCCCCCTGTGCAGTCGCCAGGAGCAAAAGTCAGAGTGGGGTGCCTGTGCGTGTCGGCAGAGGCCCTCATTCTCGCCTTAGAGGCCCAAATGGCATCCTGAGTCTGGTCCCAAATGTCACGAGCCTCCACAGCCCAGTCTGCCACCGTGGAATCAGTGTACAACACAGGCATAGGGACAGAGATGCATGGATGCTGGCCGTAACTAAGGAGGAATGGGGTCTGACCAGTGGAATTGGCCACAGAGTTGTTCAAAGTGAATTCCGCACACAGTAGCAAGGATGTCCAGTTATCCTGTCTCGCCAAGGCAAAATATCGTAGGTAGGTGACCAGGGTCTGGTTGGCTCTCTCAACCAACCAGTTTGTCTCGGAATGATAGGCCGAGCAGAGATTTAGTGCAATACTGAGCAGACTAAAGAGCTCTCTCCAAAACCGAGATGTAAACTGGGGACCCCTGTCACTGACTATCTTGTCTGGCATGCCATGCAATCAGAAGACATGCTTGATGAACAATGTCACTAGGTCCCTTGCAGAAGGTAGCCGTGCGAGTGGCACCAGGTGCACCATTTTGGAAAAGTAGTCGGTGACAACCCAGATGACTGTGCTACTACTGGATTTGGGCAGGCCCACCACAAAGTCCATGCTGACCATTTACCAGGGACTATCTGCCACCCGCAGGGGGTAAAGTAACCCAGCGGGCCTTTGCCGAGAAGGCCTGTTCTGGGCGCAGGAGACGCATGCCCGAATGTAGTCTCCAACGTCCCAGGCCATATGCGGCCACCAATATGTCATCACCAGTAGCTCAGTGGTCCGATTCGTCCCAAAGTGTCCACCCACCCTGGATGCGTGAACCCACGAGAGGACGTCTGGTTGCAAATGGGCAGGGACAAATGTCTTGCCCGGGGGCACCGACTCAAGAGCGAGCAGAGCCACAGTCCGGGGAGGGACGTTCTCACCGGAGAGAAAATGTAGGGTGAAATGGAAGCGGGAGAAGATCAGGGACCCTCTGGCCTGGCAAGAATTTAGCCGCTGGGCTTTCTGCAAATATACCAAGTTCTTGTGGTCTGTGAACACCTAGAAAGGGTGGCAAGCCCCCTCCAGGAGGTGTCTCCACTCCGAGAAGGCCAACTTCATTGCTAGCAACTCCCTGTCCTCGATAGAATAATTCTTCTCCGCCGATGTGAAGGTCTTGGAGAAAAAGAAGCATGGGTGATTCCGACCTTGGTTGTCGTTCTGGAACAGGACCGCTCCAGCACCGACGGAAGAGGCATCCACCTCCAGAATGAAGGGCTTATCCACATCGGGATGATGTAGAATGGGAGCGCTAGCGAAATGGGACTTAATGGAGGAGAAGGGCTTGGAAACAGATTCTGACCACAACTTGGGATTTTCACCCTTCTTATTGAGGGCCACCAAGGGGGCCACCAAAGTCGAGAAGTGGGGGATGAATTGGCGGTAATAATTTATGAACACCATAAAGTGCTGCACCGCTTTGAGAGAATGGGGCTACTGCCAATCCATCACCGCCTGTAGCTTGGCAGGATCCATGGCCAATCCCTGGGCAGAGATGATATATCCCAGGAAAGGCAAGGACTCCTGCTCAAAAACTCACTTCTCCAACTAGGCATGTAGGGAGTTTGCCCGTAGGATGTTGAAAACTTTGCAAACATCTGTTAGGAATCTGGTTCTACCATGCCTATGCAGGAATCCAGATTATCTCATTTATCTTCAGAGGCTAAGTCCTTTGTGCCATCTTCTGAGCATGCTCACGGGACGAGCTCCCATTGGAGTTCAGGAGTCAGGTGCTCAGGTCCTGCTCCGGATCCTATTGGCTCCTTTTGGAGGCCTGGAGATTTCTGGCAGGTCCCGTATGCTATAAAAAGTGTGCATGGCCATTCCGCCATGTGCTAGCATTTTCATACGGCTGCTGTATGTATGGTGATGGATGCTTGGACTGGTGACTGACTTATTAAGAACCCTTTCCCTCTGATAATACGTCTGTGTGAGTGTTTGGCCATCAGCCAGTATTAGCGCCAGCATCAGCACGCTCAAGCTTCATCTTTGCCAGCAGCTAGTGTCTCGCATCGCGCTTGCAGCTTAGCGGTGCTTTCTCTGCGGCTCAGTTCACGCCGCACTGCGGTTGCAGCCTGTCGGGCATTCGCAGTTGCGACGTTCCGCATCCTATTTTTACGGTAGGTCTAGAAGGAGTAGTCCTTGTCTTTAAGGCTACTTCTGTGACCTTTAATACCATATATGCATCGCTGGAAGTCTGTGACCCTGTACAGACTCAGCGTTATTTATGCTTTTTTCTGCAGCTCTGTGCATATAACAGAGTCTGCTTCAGTGCACTGGGCGCAGCTAAAACCCTGTGCACATTACCGCCTTAGTGCTCTGCCTCTTTTAGCAGTGGCTATTCCTTTCACCGCACGGTGGACCCCGAGTGGCGAAGGCACTTTATTTTTTATTTAGTGTCTTCCGCCACTCATAACATAATACTAGCGCCAGGGTCTGGCTAAGAGAAGGCAGATCAGCAGCAACTTACACAGTGCATACGGCAGCTTGAGAACCGGTTGGATACTCTTGAGAGGGCTCTCTCCATTCCACAGGCCACTGATGCTGCTGTCAAGGCTTTAACTGATCCGGTTGCGCGCATGTCCATGTCTACCCTCTCACCGACAGTTACCCGCCTCTCGTTGCCTGAAAAATTTTCCGGTGATGGCGCCTCCTGTAGGGGTTTTATCAGCTAATGCTCAATTCATCTGGAGCTGCTGGCTGCGCAATTCCCCACAGAATGGGCCAAGGTGGCATTTATCATATCCCTACTATCGGGCAAGGCTCTAGAATGGGCTACGCCACTATGGGAGCGTGGTAACCCGGGTATTCGGACTGCAGCTCATCTGCTAACAGCTATCAGGCAGGTGTTTCTCGGTCCACAGGTTACACATGAAACCTCTCTACAGCTCCTCGCTCTGTCCCAGGGATCCCTCTCGGTTAGCCAATATGCCGTCCGTTTTCGGGCATTGGCGTCCGAGTTGGAGTGGTATGACAAAGCTCTCATCCCGGTATTCTGGAGAGGATTAGCGGAGAATGTCAAGGATGCTCTCTCCACGAGAGAGATTCCCATCAGCTAGGAGGAGTTAATATCTACTGTATCTCCTCACAGATTGACCTCCGTTTTCCAGACCGTGGTTTGGAGCGTGCACACTCTAAACGGAGAGGTACTCCGTATCCCGAATTTTTTGAGCCTCTGGAGCTGCCTGAACCAGAGGTTCTACCCCCAGAGCCCAGGAGGTGTCTCGTGCCTATGCTAATACACGTCCGGCTCAGGAGTCCGTTTGCGGTTGTTACCGGTTACATGCTGCCTCTCAGGAGGACAGCGCTCCGCAATCGTCGGATTCCATGCCAGTTGATGAGACCTTTGTCCCTCCACATTTGAGGCCTAAGATTCTCGCGTGGGCACACATGTCCAATGCGCAGAGTCATCATGGCTATATGCAGACCACGAAACGGTTGGCTGGTGCGTATTGGTGGCCGCACAGGGCTCCGGATGTCAAGAGGTTCATTCAGGCCTGCACCTCATGTGCTCAGCTTAGCCTCCCTAGGCAGAGTGTAGCGACCACTGTCGACACACGGCGGCGTCCTACTGTAACTACCGCTTCTGCTGTCTCCCAGGTGTCCCTTTTGAAACCTGGCGACCTGGCCTCCGCTGAGGACTTCCAAATGTCCCGGGTTACTGTGTCATCTCCTAGGACACCAGGCTCGCTTCCTAGTGAGCCTAAAACCTACGCCACTATCAGGCACAGGCCGGTGGCTCAGAAGGCTCAGGGAGGGGGGTCTTAGGAGGGGGGTAATGTTAGGAATCTGGTTTCTACCATGCCAATGCAGGAATCCAGATTCTCACGTTTATCTTCAGAGGCTAAGTCCTTTGTGCCATCTTCTGAGCATGCTCACGGGACGAGCTCCCATTGGAGTTCAGGAGTCAGGTGCTCAGGTCCTGCTCCGGATCCTATTGGCTCCTTTTGGACTCAGCGTTATTTATGCTTTTGTTTGCATCTCTGTGCATATAACAGTCTGCTTCAGTCCACTGGGTACAACTAAAACCCTGTGCACATTACTGCCTTAGTGCTCTGCCTCTTTTAGCAATGGTTATTCCATCCACCGCATGGTGGACCCCGAGTGGCGAAGGCACTTTATTTATTTTTTATTTAGTGTCTTCCGCCACTCATAACAACATCTCTCCGGTGAGAGTCAATATCTGGAGAATAGATGAGAATATCATCCAGATAGACTACAACTGAGGTGGTGAGCATACCCCGGAAGATGTCGTTCACAAAGTCTTGGAAGACGGCTGGGGCATTACAGAGCCCAAAGGGCATCACTAGGTAATTATAGTGCCCATCCCTGGTATTAAAAGCCGTCTTCCATTTATCCCCTAGCGGATGCGAATCAGGTTGTAAGCCCCCCGCAGAAGTTTAGTAAACACTCTCGCTCCCCATACCCTATTGAACAGTTCTGATATCAGGGGCCGAGGATACTTATTCTTAACAGTGATAGCATTAAGACCCCTGTAATCGATGCAGGGACACAGTTCTGTTTTTCTTCTGGACGAAGAAGAATCCCTCCCCCATTGGTTACACTGACTTCCTAATTAATCCCCTTGCCAGATTCTCCGATATACTGAGACATGGCCTCTGTCTCCAGGATAGGGGATAGACTCGACCCCAGGGAGGCTCTGCACCAGGCAAGAGGTCAATAGGACAGTCATAGGGGTGGTGAGGCGGAAGGGTCTCCGCCGCCTTATTGGAGAACACGTCTGCATGCTGTCGACAGTATTTAGGGAGAGAGGAAACATCTGCGGGGACTTCAGTGGAGGCAACCTGAACACTCTGACATCTACCCTCACAGGATTTACTCCACCCGAGAATTCTTCCTGAGGACCACTCTATATGGGAAGAGTGATCACACAACTAGGTTACCCCAAGAGGACCTGGTCAATACCCTCGGGCATGACAAGGAGAGCATCTCCGGATGGGTTGGAGACAGCGAGAGTATCAGCATGGTGGTCTGGTGAGAAATCTGAAAGGGTAGTGTTGCTCCATTCACCACTCTAATGGTGATTGGCTGAGGTAGTAGAACCAGAGGAATTGTGTGCCGTTGGGCGAAGGGAGACAACATAAAATTGCTCTCCGCCCTGGAATCCACGCAAATCTCCACTGCCAGAGTGGAGGAGGCAAACTCAAGTGTCCCCTCAAAGGCTAGATTGGAGGAAAATGTCGCAGTATCTAGTAGACCGCCTCCAAGGGCCACTAGACGCGAGTGTTTTCCTGGCTGCTGTGGGCACTTGTTGGCAGGGTGATCAGACTGCTGGCAAATGTGACAGACCACAGGTGCTCGCGCGGATCGGGACCTGGATCCCAAATGAGAATCCTCCATGGCTTCTTGGAGCTTGGACACCTGATTGGGAGGTTCCGGAGGTTTAACAAAACTGCCAACCTAAACCTCTGCCTACACTGGAACTGCTCCAACCTTCGCTCCAAAAAATGAAGATCAATGCGGGTGGAGATAGTGATAAGCTCCTCCAGTGTGGCAGGAATCGCCCTGGTGGCCAGGCCATCCTTTACATGGTCAGCCAGCCCTCTCTAGAAAACACCGGGATGAGGGTTTTATCGGACCACTCCAGTTCTGAAGCCTGTGTCCGGAACTGGATGGCATAATGGCTGACCAGAGATGAGCCCTGCGATATTGCCTGCAGCTGGAGCATGGTGTCATTGGTGACATGCGGTCACAGAAAGACCTGTTTCAGAGAGCTCAAGAACTGCAAGGCACTCTGCACCACGTGATCACCATGCTCCCACAGTGGTGTGGCCCACTCCAGAGCCCTGCCCAACAAAAGGGAAATAATAAATCCCACTTTAGCCCACTCGGAGGGGAATCGTGCAGCCAGCAGCTCCACCTGTATGGTACACTGGCTCATGAAACCCCTACAAGAAGCACTATCGCCCGAGAACTTTTCAGGCAATGGGAGGCGGGACAAAGTCGGGGCAGGGATTGCAGGGGTCACACGGGAGACAGCCTCTGTGGCTGCCTGAACAGCGACCATGGTCTATAACTGGCTAACGACCCACCTATAAGTACACCCATTAGTCAATTCTGGAGGAACCCTAAAGAAGGGAGACTAGAACTGGCTTACGACCCACCTAAATGTATGAGCATTAGCCAGTTACAGAGAAACACTTTTTTGTGTGAAATCGTCATGCGGTGGTAATAACTGTGCGTGAGGATAGACTCCCGGTCAGTTGTGAGGTGAAATTTTAACCCTGCGCGTTCCAATTCACCAAACGATTTTGCTCCTATCTACATAATGGGGAAAAAGTTTAGGTATGTATTGGCATCTGCACCGTCACAGCTACAGCCACAAAATTTTGCAAAGTCACATGTCTGGACCTCGAGAGCATCATAGGCTATGTTGTGAGGTGAAACTTTAACCCCGCGCATTCCAATTCACCAAACAATTTTGCCCCTATCTACATAATGGAGAAAAAGTGTAGGTATGTATTGGCATCTGCACCGTCATAGCTACAGCCACAAAATTTTGCAAAGTCACACGTCTGGACCTCAAGAGCATCATAGGCTATGTTGTGAGGTGAAATTTTAACCCCGCTCGTTCCAATTCACCAAACAATTTTGTCCCCATCTACATAATGGAGAAAAAGTGAAAGGAAAAGTGTTGGAAGCAAATTGACAGCTGCCAGATGTGAACAAGGGGGACTTAAAGAATGAGAGCGATGGCGCCAAAGAGTATATACCATACAGTTGCTAAGGTGGAGCCCTGACATGGGATACTCACCACACATGGGGATATGAACACACACACAAAATGCGCCACACACTACCATGTGTTTCAACACATATACCACCCTCAGCACACATTTAACCACACATACACCAACCTCCCCACATAAAAGTCGAAACACAAAAGTCACCACTCAAAACTTGCCACGCTGTCCCAGAGCTGTTTAAAAGATGAAAAGTGAGCTGTGATTGGTTGCTGTCAGCAACAGTTTTCTTTGTAGACAGTTGTGGTAACTGAGTCCTATTATTCTTATCATTTCTATGGTGTTATCGTACTTCTGTAAAGCTGGAAATAACACAATTTATTACCGTGCCAACACAGACCACCCTCTGACACAGACTGCAGGAGGAGCCCAGTATCACACAGGAGAGGATTAGATACACGGCTCAGCAGTCAGTATCACACAGGATAGGATTAGATACACGGCTCAGCAGTCAGTATCACACAGGAGAGGATTAGACACATGGCTCAGCAGTCAGTATCACACAGGATAGGGTTAGATACACCGCTTAGCAGTCAGTATCACACAGGATAGGAATAGATACACGGCTCAGCAGACAGTATCATACAGGATAGGATTAGATACACAGCCCAGCAGTCAGTATCACGCAGGATAGGATTAGATAAGCAGCTCAGCACACAGTATCACACAGAATAGTATTAGATACATGGCTCTGCAGACAGTATCACACAGAATAAGATTAGATACACGGCTCAACAGTCAGTATCATACACGATAGGATTAGATGCACGTTTTTTATGTGCAATATAATCATTATAATTTGCTATAACTAACCCCAGTTGGTTACTACGCGCAAGCAACGTCAGGCATTTCAGCTAGTATATATAGATATATAACCGTACACTTGCGGACGCAGTATCGTCACTGTAGCATCCATTTTCATGCACCTTAGGTGATTTATGTCATCAAAACATAAACTATGCTGGAGGATATAAAGAAACTTTGTTTGAGTCTATAACTGACTAACAACCCATCTATAAGTACACCCATTAGCCCATTCTGGAGGAACCCTAAAGAGGAGAGTCTCAAACTGGCTAACAGCGAAGAAAATGTTTGTGCCGTTAGCCAGTTATAGAGGATCACCTCTTTTGAGCGATATCGGCGCGCGGTGGTAATAACTGTGGGTGCAGATACACTCCCGGTTGGTGCAGCGTGCATGGTTTTACACTTACTAGGTGATTTGTGGTATAAAAAGTGTAAATTTTACTTTTTTAGATCAATATTTCTTTGCGCTGTCAATATCTATATAACCGTACACATGCGGACGCGGTCCCATCACTGCAGCATCCGTTTTCACGCTCCTTAGGTGATTTGCATCACCGACCCACCTAAATGTATACTTGTTAGCCAGTTATAGAAAAACACCTTTTTTGTGTGAAATCGTTACACGGTGGTATTTACCGTGTGTGCAGATTCACTCCCGATCAGTGCAGCATGCCTGGTTTTACGCTTACTGGGTATTTTTTGTGTAAAAACCGTAAACTTTACTTTTCTAGCGCAATATTTCTTTGCGCAGACAATATATATAAAACCGTACACTTGCGGATGCATTCCTGTCACTGTAGCATCTGTTTTCATGCTCGTTAGTTGATTTGCTTCATCAACATGTAAACTATGCTGGAGGATATAAACATACTTTGTTTGAGTCTTTAACTGGCTAACGACCCACCTATAAATATACACATTAGCCAGTTCTGGAGGAACCCTAAAGATGGTAGTCTAGAACCTAAATGTATGAGCCGTTAGCCAGTTATAAAGAAACAGTTTGTGGACTTTGAAAATTTCTGAGCTGTGACTGACTTCCAGGCAGGGGATCCGCACGAGGGGTGTACCAAAGACACTTCCAGGAGCCCGGGTACACTTTTCAGAAAGAGTCCTTGGACCTTAGAAGATTTTTCAGGATTTCTGGACTTGAAAAAAATTCAAATTTCCTATTCTTCCACCACAGGGGGCTTCAGTATGTTCTGGGGCACCCAGAGAGAGTCTCCCAAGTGGGGGTAAAGCTTGTGGTTCATGGGTGGAAGATTTAATTTTGGTGCAAAAACTGTTTTTTGGGACTTAGAAAATTTCTGAGCTGTGACTGACTTTCAGGCAGGGGAGCCGTTCAGTAGGTGTACTGAAGACACTTCCAGGAGCCCAGGTACAGTTTTCAGAAAGAGTCCTTGGGAATTAGAAGATTTTTCAGGATTTCTGGACTTAAACGATTTTTTGAAAAAAAAATCAAATTTCCCCTTCTTCCACCACAGGGGGCTTCAGTATGTTGTGGGGCACCCAGAGAGAGTCTCCCAAGTGTAGGGCAGGCAGTCATGGTTTGAGACACAGGGCAGGCAGGCACGGCAGAGACACTGGCAAGTGGGCACAAGAGAGACACAGGGCAGGCTGGCACAGGAGAGACACAGGGCAGGCAGGAGTGTTATATGAAGGAACAGGTAGAGACCTGTTCACACAGCGGGTGCCGGTACCGATATAGGCAGGAAGGGTGGAGTATGATGGAACAGGTTTGGACCTGTTCACACAGGAGGAAAAGGTACGGGTATTGACAGGAGAGAGTGGAGTATGACAGCGCAGGTTGGGAACAATGCCACAGGAGTGCGGAGCAGGTGGAGCTGCAGGAGTGTGGAGTAGGCGGAGCCGCAAGAGTGCAGAGCAGGTGGAGCCACAAAGGTGCAGAGCAGGCAGAGCTGCAAGGGTGCAGAGCACAGACAGGGAGATGCAGGGAAAGAAGCCAAAGACAAGGAAGCAAGGGTAAGACAGAGTTCAGACAAAGTACAGGGGCAAAGATTAAAGGACCAGGATATTCTGCCCCCTTGAAGGGCGGACGGAGGTACTAGGCAAGACAAGGTCAGGAGCTATGGCACAGAGATCAGGATATTCTGCCTCCTGGAGGGAAGACAGACAGGCACAAGACAAAGATAGGAGTGTAGCCTCCATTGAAGGAGAAACACAGAACAGGGCCTGGCTTCCTGAGCAGCAAAACACTAACTGAGTTTAAACATTGCTCAGGCAATGTTCCACTGGGTGGGGCAGCCCTAAATAGTAGAGGGCTCTAGGTATTTGGTCAGGGACACATTAGCCAGGTGCACCCTGTCTTCATAAGAAGCAGATAGTTCAGGCGTCGCCCCCCTATACACGCAGTCAGGAAACATGAACATAGCAGACAGGAGACAAGGCAAGGAGCTGACGGCATCACAGCATGATCTGTAGCAATGAGTAAGTTGATGAGTGGGGGATGGAAGGCCTTGCAGCGATGCCAGCAGGTTTGTTACATTCATATTTTCAAATGGTTAAACTTGTTCAACCACTTTGCGAACCTTACGTTTCTGGCGACGGAAGGACTTGCCCTCCTTACTCTTATCCCCATCACTGCACTGTCTCTCCACTCTCAGAGAGAAACAACCCATATTGGGGTCACTGTTACCCAACCTAGTGTCAGACCCCTTCTCTCGAGCTACAACACTTCTAACGGTCATAGTGTCTTGTCTTGTATCCACCGTCATGTCTCTAAGTTGGGCCCGCCCACCATTTTCCTTGGTCATGCCTAATTTAGGACTGTTAACTCTAGGGGGTGCATTTTCTTCATTACCTCTCATACACATTAACTGCAAACACTACTCCCTTTCCACCAGTCCCACAGTACTTTCAGGTCCCGACCTATTACCATAGGATACCGCAAGTCCAGGACTACACCCACCTTGTGGTACATGGAAACTTTAGCTGCAACAATGTGGAGGCAAGCTATCAGAAGTCCTTTACTCATATATGCCACTTTCTTCTCAGGCAAAATAGAGAGTTGAGGAGGGTATCTTAGCAAGGACACTCCACTCCCCGGGTCGATCAGTCCCAACACACGTTCTCCATCCAGCCACATGGGACACAGTCATGATGCCTCATTGGCTGAGCAATCCACACTTTAAAGTAGACCTGCATAGCATGAACCTTGCTGCACCTTGCTACAGTCCAATGGCACAACTGTTGCATCTTTTGCCTTGGGATACTGTGCCACTTTTTGGACTCCACCCCCTTTTGGGGAACCATCCCTGGTTGGGTCACTGCCCCCTTTTGGGACTCCACCCCTTTTAGAAACAACACGCCTCTTTGGGGTACACCCCGTGGACTATCCATGGCATTCTCAGGCCCAAATTCGCCCAGTACACTGATTTCTCTCTAGGCTTGCACTGGCCCTTTAAGAGTTTATACGACCAGGTCCACCAATGTCCTCTTGCAACAACTCACCAGCTCTTGCTGGTGCTGCCACAGCTCCTGCTGCAGCCACTTGGTCTCCTGGAACCTCCGGCTGCTAATCACAAGCCGCTGTAGCTGCTCCTGCAGCTGCTCCGTTCTGCATGGCTCTGTACAGTTAAGCTCCGCACTGCTCTGCATGGCTCCGCAAGGTTCTTCCCCTCTCTGCATGGCTCCGCAAGGCTCTGCCCCTCTCTGCATGGCTCTTGAAGGCTCCACACCACTCTGCATGGCTCTGCAAGACTCTTCCAGGCTCCCCAATGCAGATTCCGTCGACCCGCCGATCCACAGCAAGTCATCCGGAGTACGTGGACTCGCCGATTCACAACAAGCTGCCTGGAGTTCGTGGATCCGCAGATCCACAGCAAACGTCTCTTGTAGGTACCTCCTGGACTGATGCCTGCAGTGTAGCACCAACTGTGAGATAGCTCTCACTGAATGTGTTGGGGGACACTCACTTGGCAGGGGATTAAGGCACACAGCAATGGTTTTCCACTCAAACAGTCCTTCCGGTTTACTTACACAGCATAAATCACGCAAAGTACAGTCAATATCACTTCCAGGAGCTCCTGCTCCACACGTTGACTTCTTGTCAGTCCTGACTTCCAGGGACACTGCTTTATTGGGATCACTGACCCATACTATGTCTTGCTCGACAAGCTCAATCCTGTTAGTTCCAGACCCTCAGAAGAATGATAGCTTTCCCCAACTCAGGTAGCCATCACAGACTCTGCAAACCATATAGCGGTATAGTACAATGAAAAATACCTCACTTTTTACATCTCATGACGAGGCCCATCTATTTCTCCATACAGAATCATTGGTCCCATATAATGTTTGAAACAGTATATGATGAGCTCCACATAATGCTACAGTATATGTTGGTCCCCATGGATGAAGCTCCACTGTCTTATGGGCCCAAATAATGCTCCAAACATAATGGGCCCCATTTCTAATGCTCTAGTGTATAATGGGCCCTGTAAATGCTGCTCCAGTGTCTGATGTCCACCTTTGGAATGTTCCAGTGTATGGTGGGCCCCATCTATCATTCTCCAGAGTATAGTGCTCCCCAAAAATTGCTGTCCCAACATTGAAAACAATCAAATAAGTCTCCTCGCTAGGGAATCCCTGTACTTGTCTGGATTCCTCGTCGTCCCCATCTTCCATCTCACTGCACAGTATTTCAACTTTGCAAGTGCTGTGATCCTGGGCAAGCAGGGGGGGCCCACTCGTTGGCGACGGCACTGGCACAGGGCCCCTGATAGTACGGTGGTGTGTCTGATGGCGGGTGGGCCGAACCTGCACTTTCATCTGCAGCTTCCTCTTTGTCACCGTGTAAGATGGAACTGTATATGGGAAGGGTAACCTGAGTTTCATCAGGGTCATATTCAGGTCATGTAGCGTGCGAGGGGAATGCAGTGGTCTGGGTCGATGTACCAGCAGATTCATCGAGCAGTGGCTGGGCATCAGTGCACTTGTGTCGCCCCCAGGAGTACGGTCGCCACAGTGGCATTACCTTCGTCCTAGGGAGTGTGATGTCATGATTGGGAGCAACGAAGGATCTCTCTAGCAGGTTAACTGATTGGGCGGCGTTATTCCCACGAGTCATGACCCTCCAAACAGCGTTCATGAAGGCAAAGTGTTTGTTTTACGTGGGCAGTATGGTTGCAAAGCTGAACCTTAAAGGAATGTCCAGAAGGGCACCACCAGGAGTGGAGCCTACGGTTAAATTCGACTCCACCTGGGAAACCTCAACCATGCCAGCTACAGAACAGATGCACACATTGCAAGCTTAATTCCGTTAACGAACGAGACTCCGTCATGCCCCGCGGTCCGAGTCCGGCTTACTAGAGGGACACGTGAGGCTCTGGCACATGAGATTGGCCAATAACTGGTGTGTCATGCCCTTACATGTCCGTGGCTGCATGTGCGCTACACTGAAAATGCCAGCGTTTGTCGCTTACAGGTGCAGATAACCCGCTGAACAAAGTTAGTGATGGGGATCACTGATTACAATTATTACCCGCGAACAATGATTTCCCAGTAAGTGCAGGTCAACCGCAGTTCCGGAATTAGGCCTAACCGTCATTCCTGAAAAAATGAAAAACTTACGTGTGAAAACCACAGGTGCTGTAGCTTGCTTAACAGCTCGCCAGCCGTTCTCACTCCCAGTATGGATTACACGTGATTGCACAAAGGTGAGAAAGGGTACCGTATCCCCGGATAACATGTATGGATAGCGTACACATTCAAAATATATGTCTATACATCAGGAGGCAGGCTCAGACGGTGTTAGGCCCAGTATGGATTGCACGTGATTGCACAAAGGTTAGAAAGGGTACCGTTTCCCCGGATAACATGTATGGATAGCGTACACATTCAAAATATATGTCTCAGGAGGCAGGCTCAGACGGTGTTAGGCCCAGTATGGATTGCAAGTGATTGCACAAAGGTTAGAAAGGGTACCGTTTCCCCGGATAACATGTATGGATAGCGTACACATTCAAAATATATGTCTCAGGAGGCAGGCTCAGACGGTGTTAGGCCCAGTATGGATTGCACGTGATTGCACAAAGGTTAGAAAGGGTACCGTATCCCCGGATAACATGTATGGATAGCGTACACATTCAAAATATATGTCTCAGGAGGCAGGCTCAGACGGTGTTAGGCCCAGTATGGATTGCACGTGATTGCACAAAGGTTAGAAAGGGTACCGTTTCCCCGGATGACATGTATGGATAGCGTACACATTCAAAATATATGTCTCAGGAGGCAGGCTCAGATGGTGTTAGGCCCAGTATGGATTGCACGTGATTGCACAAAGGTTAGAAAGGGTACCGTATCCCCGGATAACATGTATGGATAGCGTACACATTCAAAATATATGTCTATACATCAGGAGGCAGGCTCAGACGGTGTCAGGCACAGTATGGATTTGACGGCCCAGACTACACAGCGGAGGAGCAGGGAGAGGTAAAGATTGCAAATGCTGGGGCCCTGCCCAAGCAAGGGGGGCCCACTCGTGGGCGTCGGTACTGGCACTGGGCCCCTCATAGTACGGCGGTGTGTCTGACGGCGGGTGTGCACCACCACCGTCAGAGACACTTGATTGCACTATGAAGGACCCTGTACCAGTGCCCACGCCCAAGAGTCGGCCTACCCACCTGTCCAGGGCAACGGCACTCGCACGGTGTCGTGCGCTAGGTGGTGACCCCGGCCATGGGGGAGAAGGCAGCACAGTTAGGGAGTTTTAGAAAGTGGCATATGTTGATGTTGGACATTCAGCTGATGCAAAAGGTGAAATAGGTCAAGTCCCAGGAAGAGGTGGACCAAAGCAAGCCATTTTTCTGTCACCCTATGTGTCATCAGAGGAAGGTGGGACAAAATCCTTGGAAACCCATGCGTGGTTCATTTTAATGAAGCTTTGATCATCCACATTTTGGGTTGACAGACGGGTCCTTTTTTCTGTCAGGATTGATCCAGCTGCACTGAAGACTCTTTCCGATAGCACACTTGCAGCTGGGCAAGCGAGCTCCTGTAAGGCATATTGTGCCAATTCAGGCCAGGTGTCCAGTTTAGCGGCCCAATAGTCAAAGGGGAATGACCTGTGTGGGAGAACATCGATATGGGAGGAAAAGTAGTTTGTAACCATAGTTGACAACTGCTGTCTCCTGTCACTTTCCATCGATGCAGTATTACCAGTTGTGTGAGCGGTACTTGAAAAATCAGTCCACAACATTGTCATGAAACCCTTGTCTCCAACGCCACTTCTGCTGTGTGCACCACGAACACCTCTGCCAAGCTGCCCCCGGCCCGTACGGCTCGTGTGAGAACCATCACCGCTGCTGTTTGCTGGGAATGCCTCAAGCAACCGATTTACCAGAGTTGCTTGTTTATTAGCCAATATTAGGTCAAGGTTCTCCTGTGGCATGATGTTTTGTAATTTGCCTTTATAGCGTGGATCCAGGATGCTGGCCAACCAGTAGTCATCATCGTTCATCATTTTGGCAATGCGTGGGTCCCTTTTTAGGATCTGCAAGGCATAATCTGACATGTGGGCCAATGTTCCCGGTGTCAATGATGCACTGCGAGTGCTGGTTGGAGGAGCATTTTCTGGCAAATCCACATCCCTCCAGTCACGCACAAACCCTGTACCAGACCTTGCCACGCCAACATTTTCACTTGCCCCACGAGATGCATCCTCCTCCCCTAAGTAATCATCCCCATCATCCTCCTCCTCTTCCTCTTCTTCCTCCACCTCGTCCAGGAGAGGTCCCTGAGCAGACAATGGCTGAATGTCATCAAGGATTCCCTCCTCCTCTTCCTCCTCATCAACATTGGCTTCAGACGCCTTCTCATTAAGGTGCGTCAAAGTTTGCATGAGCAGAAGCATAAGTGGGATGCTCATGCTTAGGATGGCGTCGTCTGCGCTTACCAGCCATGTGCATTCCTCAAAACACTGAAGGACTTTACAGAGGTCTTTCAGCTTCGACCACTGCACACCTGTCAACTCCATGTCACTCTCAAAGTGCCTGGCCGTGTATCCTCCCACAAATGCATTATGGCCTGCCTCTGCTCGCACAGCTGCTCCACCATGTGCAGGGTGGAGTTCCACCTTGTTGCAATGTCGATAATGAGGCGGTGGTTGGGAAGGTGGAGCAATCGCTGCAGCTTCTGCATACGAACGGAGTGTACAGGCGACCGGCGGATGTGCGCGCACAGTCTTCGCACCTTCTGGAGCAGGGCTGTTAACTCCGGATAATTTTTGAGGAAGCACTGCACCACCAGGTTCAAGGTGTGAGCCAAGCAAGGTATATGGCTGAGTTTTGAAAGGGCTATGGCTGCCACAAAATTACGGCCGTTATCACTAACTACCTTGCCTGCCTCAAGATGTACACTGCCCAGCCATGACTCAGTTTGTCGCTTCAAGTACTCGGCCAGCAACTTGGCGGTGTGTCTGTTGCCCAAACACATCAACTGCAACACAGCCTGCTGACGCTTTCCACTAGCTGCTCGATAGGGGGACACATCGTGTGCAACAGTGGCAGCTTCAAATGGAGTGCTCGTACGACTGCGCTCTGTGGACGAGCTTTCGCTTCTGGAGGAGGAGGAGGAGGGTCGAACGCCTACTGCCAACTGTTTCCTATACCGTGGGCTAGGCAGCACTGTCCAACCACCGCTGTCCCCTGTGGACCCTGCATCCACCACATTAACCCAGTGCGCAGTGATGGACACGTAACGGCCCTGGCCATGCCGACTGGACCATGCATCAGTTGTGAGGTGCACCTTTCCGCTCACTAACTGCTTGAGTGCATGGACAATGCGGTCTTTCACATGATGGTGGAGGGCTGGGATGGCTTTGCCAGAGAAGAAGTGGCGACTGGGTAGGTCATAGCGTTGTACTGCATAGGCCATGAGTTCGCTGAAAGCTGTGCTTTCTACCAACCGAAAGGGCATCATCTCAAACGAGATTAGTTTGGCAATGTAGGCGTTCAAACCCAGTGTACGCGGATGAGAGACTGAGTACTTTCTTGACCTACTCATAGTGTCTGGGAGGGTGAGCTGGACTTGAGAGCTGCATATGGTGGAAGTAGCGGTGGACAGGGCGGACTGAGAGAGGGTTGATGATGGTGATGGATTTGGTGTTCTTTCTGATGGCCTAGAATCAGTCTTTCGTTGATATAACAGTGGGATTCCCTGACTGCTGTGGCCTTGCAACGACACCTCAACATTTGCTGCTGTGCTAACCGGTGGGCTGACAGTGGGGGAAACAATGTAGCGTTGCTGACTACCTTCGCTGTTATCAGTTGCACATGTGGCACTTGAGGTTTGGTGTTGTGTCCACGCTTGCAAGTGCATGCTGGTTAAATGTCTAAGCATGCAACTGGTATTCAAATTTTTCAGATTTTTCCCTCGGCTAAAGGTCTTTGCGCACTTCTTACAGATAACCTTGGCCTGATCATGAGGATTTTGTTCAAAAAAGTGCCACACTGCACTCTTCCTACTTTGGCAGACATTTTGCGGCCTAGCACGCTGTGATCTTTTGACCCTCTGGACAAGCTGTCCAGCAACTCTTTTGATGTTTGGAACCTGTCTTTGGAGTGCTCCGGGCCTGCCAGATAACAGCTGTTGCGATGTCGATGTCTGCTGTGGATGCTCCTCATCTGAGCTATTGGAAGCAGCACCCTCTTCCCCCAATGGATGCCAATCTGGGTCAACAACTGGGTCATCCATCACCTCCTCTTCTATGTCATGTGCACCTTCCTCTGTGTCACCGTGTATGGTGGTATAGTGTGCGGGAAGGGGCACCTGAGTCTCATCAGGGTCAGAATCTGGCTCTGTACACTGCAAGGACAATGTAGCGCTCTGAGTGAATGTACCAGCAGAATCATCCATCAGCGGCTGTGCATCAGTGCACTCCATGTCAGATTCATCTTGGCCTGGGTAATTCACCATTTGACTTGATAATCCAGGCATGGTATGTGAAAACAGCTCAATGGAGTAATCAGTAGTATGGCCTGCGTCATCCTTCAATCTTGGCTGGGGTGAAGGACACAAGGAAAGGTGTGGTTCATGAACATGAGCCTCCCATAACGACTCAGTGCTTTTACTTTTTACAACTGAAGAAGAGGAGGTGATAGAGCTGGAGGTTGAGTCAGCAATGTTAGACAAAACTTTTTCCTGATGCTCTGGCTTTAAAAGCGGTTTGCCAACTCCTAGAAAACTAAGCGTTCGAGGCCTTATGTAGCCAGATGATGACGCAGGGTCAGCACCTCCTGCATTCGGTCCTATTTTGCTCTTGCCACTACCATCAGATCCACCACCAACACCATCATTACCAGCTGCCAACCCCCGCCCAATTCCACGGCCTCTTCCACCAGCCTTCCTCATTTTTGGTAGAAATGTAGACAAAATCCAACAAACTATATAGTAATGTAAAACAAGGTACAAGGTCTCTATAGGACAGGGGAGATTTTGAATTTCTGCAGACACTTGTGGACACTGGACACTTTTGGATTGTGTGAGGCCCACTGATATCTGAGCGCTATGTCACAGGCTCGATGGCACAGCTGTGACCAAAGTGACTAGAGGATAAGGGAGATTTTGAATCTCTGCACACACTTGTGGACACTGGACACTTTTGGATTGTGTGAGGCCCAATGAATATCTGAGCGCTATGTGACAGGCTCGATGGCACAGCTGTGACCAAAGTGACTAGAGGATAAGGGAGATTTTGAATCTCTGCACACACTTTTGGACACTGGACACTTTTGGATTGTGTGAGGCCCAATGAATATCTGAGCGCTATGTGACAGGCTCGATGGCACAGCTGTGACCAAAGTGACTAGAGGATAAGGGAGATTTTGAATCTCTGCACACACTTTTGGACACTGGACACTTTTGGATTGTGTGAGGCCCAATGAATATCTGAGCGCTATGTGACAGGCTCGATGGCACAGCTGTGACCAAAGTGACTAGAGGATAAGGGAGATTTTGAATCTCTGCACACACTTTTGGACACTGGACACTTTTGGATTGTGTGAGGCCCAATGAATATCTGAGCGCTATGTGACAGGCTCGATGGCACAGCTGCGACCAAAGTGACTAGAGGATAAGGGAGATTTTGAATCTCTGCACACACTTTTGGACACTGGACACTTTTGGATTGTGTGAGGCCCAATGAATATCTGAGCGCTATGTGACAGGCTCGATGGCACAGCTGTGACCAAAGTGACTAGAGGATAAGGGAGATTTTGAATCTCTGCACACACTTTTGGACACTGGACACTTTTGGATTGTGTGAGGCCCAATGAATATCTGAGCGCTATGTGACAGCCTCGATGGCACAGCTGTGACCAAAGTGACTAGAGGATAAGGGAGATTTTGAATCTCTGCACACACTTTTGGACACTGGACACTTTTGGATTGTGTGAGGCCCAATGAATATCTGAGCGCTATGTGACAGGCTCGATGGCACAGCTGTGACCAAAGTGACTAGAGGATAAGGGAGATTTTGAATCTCTGCACACACTTTTGGACACTGGACACTTTTGGATTGTGTGAGGCCCAATGAATATCTGAGCACTATGTGACAGGCTCGATGGCACAGCTGTGACCAAAGTGACTAGAGGATAAGGGAGATTTTGAATCTCTGCACACACTTTTGGACACTGGACACTTTTGGATTGTGTGAGGCCCAATGAATATCTGAGCGCTATGTGACAGGCTCGATGGCACAGCTGTGACCAAAATGACTAGAGGATAAGGGAGATTTTGAATCTCTGCACAAACTTTTGGACACTGGACACTTTTGGATTGTGTGAGGCCCAATGAATATCTGAGCGCTATGTGACAGGCTCGATTGCACAGCTGTGACCAAAGTGACTAGAGGATAAGGGAGATTTTGAATCTCTGCACACACTTTTGGACACTGGACACTTTTGGATTGTGTGAGGCCCAATGAATATCTGAGTGCTATGTGACAGGCTCGATGGCACAGCTGTGACCAAAGTGACTAGAGGATAAGGGAGATTTTGAATCTCTGCACACACTTTTGGACACTGGACACTTTTGGATTGTGTGAGGCCCAATGAATATCTGAGTGCTATGTGACAGGCTCGATGGCACAGCTGTGACCAAAGTGACTAGAGGATAAGGGAGATTGGATTGCTTTTAAAAAAGCAGTTTGCAGAGCAGTGGGTAAACAGCAATGCCAGCCTGTCAGGAAGCCTTATAAGGCAGCCCAACAACCAACACCAATGATACACCACAATATAGCCTCCCCTTGCACTGCACACACAGTGACTGGTGTGTTGTGCAGGCCAAATTGCTAGCAGCAGAAGCAGTTTTTTTTTTCTTCTCAGCAGGACAAAAAAAAAATTGGGATTGCTTTTAAAAAAGCAGTTTGCGGAGCAGTGGGTAAACAGCAATGCAGGAATGTCAGGAAGCCTTAGAAGGCAGCCCAACAACCAACACCACTGATACACCACTATATAGCCTCCCCTTGCACTGCACACACAGTGACTGGTGTGTTGTGCAGGCCAAATCGCTAGCAGCAGAAGTAGTTTTTTTGTCTTCTTCCCTGCCTAACGCTCTCCCTACAGAATCAGCAGCAACCTCTCCCTATACTGAGATCGGCAGAAGTAAGATGGCGGTCAGCGTGCACGCCCTTTTATACCCCCTGTGATGCCCACCAAAGCAAGCCAATCACTTGCATTCCCTTCTGAAAGATGGTGGTGACCCCTGCCTATGTCATCACGTTGCCCACAGTGTCCGTGGATCCTGATTGGCTGAAAAAGAGCGCAAAACAAACTTTTGAAACGCGACTTTGGCGCGTAAGTCGCCGACCTCGTGGCCGACCTCATCCTAGGGTCGGGTTTCGTTTCATGAAACCCGACTTTGCTAAAAGTCGGCGACTTTTGAAATTTTTCGACCCGTTTCGCTCAACTCTATACATAAACACTCCAAATATAAAAACATTAAAAGCCTAAACAGACATGAACAACAAGTAAGCCCATAATAGAGCTATGTACCATCTCACCCAGACAAGGCAACACTCCCTAGCCTATTCCAGCAATGAAGATGCAAGAAACAAAAACTTGATTGCAAATGACACCTTAGATAAATAGTACATGAAGCAACTGCCTATTGCTAACTAAACAAGTAGTATGAATGTGAAGCCTAATAACTACACTATTGCATGCAAATACAGATAAAAGGCAGTTACCACCTATAAACCAATGAACACAAAGTCGGCCAGATGGATGTGTGTTATGAGCTCATTTTCTCCTTCATCTTTGATGTCCGATGAACTCCCTCTGCTGGTGAATAGAGGTAGTGAAATTGATTTGGATGGGAAAAATCTGTCATCTGAACAGGTGGAGTGTGATTGGACATCCGGAATCTCTGAGTGGATATAAGGCCGCTGATGCCCTGCTGGGTTGCTAGTGATCCCCTTTCTGCTCTGAGCTCTGGCCTCCAGTTTAGTCCTGTCTACTAAATCTAAGTTTTTGCTCTGCTATTGTTCCATGAGATTTTGTCTGGTTTACTTAGTGTTTGTGTTCAGCCAGCCCTTGTTGGGACTGACTGAACTCCATTTTTGTCTCTGATCAGTTGATCTCTTTGCTCTGTTTTCAGAATATACCTGAGTGCTGATATAGTGATTTTGAAGTCTAGTGACTTCAGGGCCTTTTCTATCAGACGTGTTGGACATTATTTTTGGCAGGGTTTTTGCGTGATTGCAGACAGTTGCTTTTCTTTCCTGTCCTATCTAGTTAGTGAGGGCCCTGTTATGAATGAGTCACCATAGGAGGCAAAACCAGAAATACTAGCTAAGTTCAGAAAACCAGAGAAGTTGGCAGCTATCGGATTGCAGACCCCTGAACCTATCAATAACAACTAGCAGTAGCCGTGGGGAGTTCCTACGGTGCCCTAGACCCCTCGATCACAGCCGGAGAACTACATAGCCTAAAGACAGAAAGGGAAATCTAAACTGCCCCAGAGCAGACCCCAAAGCAATAGGCAGCCCCGAACATATAATGACGGTGAAGCAAGATGAAAAAACACTCACACAGATAGAAAGATAGGCTGAGCAAATGATGGGGCCCAAGCTAACTAGATAGGACAGGATAGAAAAGCTGCTGTCTGTAATCCGCCAAAACCCTATCAAAACAAGAGCCAACAGCTGATAGGGAAAAAAGCCCTGAAGACGCTAGGCCTCAAAAAGATTATATCAGCACTCAGGTATTTTCTGAAGACAGAGCAAACAGGAATTCAGCTCACCCCAGCAGGGAATGGCAGAAATGAAGGAAAACAATGCAAAACAAAACCAAAACACAAATGCAAAAAGTAGAGCAGAAAACTTAGCTTTTGAGGAGCAGGAATCAGACTGTTCTCCTAGAATCCCTCAGAGAGATCACCAGCAAGGCAGAAGGGCATCGGCTGCCTTATATGCAGTCAGTAACTCCCGTCACCCAGTCATCATCATCCTGCCCAGGTGCCTGGCAATCAGCCTCACTATCCTCCTTCACCAGAAGAGGGAGTTCATTAGACCTCTACGGGGAAGGGGAAAATAAACTCACAACAGTACCTCCCCCTTGAGGAGGGGTCACCGAACCCTCAACCACGCCACCAGGGCGATCAGGGTGAGCCCGATGAAAGGCACGCACCAATCTTTTGGCATGAATATCAGAGGCAGAGACCCAGGAATTATCCTCCTGACCATAACCCTTCCACTTAACCAAATACTGGAGTCTCCGTCAAGCCAGACGGGAATCCAGTATCTTCTCTACCTCATATTCCATGTTACCTTCAACCAATACAGGGTCCGGAGGTGCCACCCCAGGAACAACTGGTTCAACAAACCTCTTCAACAAGGACTTATGAAACAAATTATGGATTTTAAATGTAACAGGAAGAGCCAAACGAAAAGAGACCGGATTAATAATCTCCAAAATCTTGTAAGGTCCAATAAATATAGGCTTAAACTTAGGAGAAGCCACCTTCATAGCGATATTTTTTGATGATAACCAAACCATATCACCAACCTTAAACTGGGGACCAATGGTCCTATGTCAGTTGGAAAACCGCTGGGCCTTTTCCTGGGAGAGAGATAACTTATCCACCACTTGGTCCCAGATCTGGTGCATTCTCTCCACCACAGTGTCAACACCTGGGCAGGCAGAAGGCTCCACCTGCCCTGAAGAAAATCGAGGATGAAACCCAAAGTTACAAAAAAAAGGTGACATCAAAGTGGCAGAACTAGCTCTATTATTTAAAGCAAATTCGGACAAGGGCAAAAATGAAACCCAATCATCCTGATCAGCAGAAATAAAACATTTCAAATACGACTCCAAGGTCTGGTTTGTTCTCTCAGTCTGCCCATTGGTCTGAGGGTGAAAAGCAGAGGAGAAGGACAACTGAATTCCCAGCTTGGAACAGAAAGTCCTCCAAAATCTAGACACAAGCTGAACTCCTCTGTCAGATACAATGTTCTCAGGAATCCCGTGCAAGCGAACCACCTGTTGCAAAAACAGGGGCACCAACTCAGAGGAAGATGGCAACTTAAGGAGTGGTAAAAGATGAACCATCTTAGAGAACCTATCACAAATCACCCAAATAACAGTCATTCTCTGAGAGACAGGCATGTCAGAGATGAAATCCATTGAAATATGGGTCCATGGCCTCCTGGGAACCAGCAAAGGCATCAACAACCCAATAGAGCGAGAACAAGGTTTAGACCGGGAGCAAGTCCCACAGGACTGCACAAAATTCCTGACATCACAAGACAAGGCGGGCCACCAAAAAGCCTGACTCACCAGATCTCTAGTACCAAAAATACCTGGATCACCAGCCAATGCAGAGCAATGAACTTCAGACATCACTCTCTTCTTCCACTGGTCAGGAACATACAACTTTCCACTGGGACAACGCTCAGGTTTGTCCTCCGGGAACTCTTCCAGAGCACGTCTCAAATCGGGCGAGATGGCAGAAAGAACTACCCCTTCGCCTAATATGGTAGCAGGCTTGGTCACCACAGGAGAATCAGCAAAGAAGCTCCTAGAGAGAGCGTCAGCCTTGACATTCTTAGTGCCAGGAAGAAAAGAGACCACAAAATCAAAACGTGTAAAAAACAAGGCCCACCTAGCCTGTCTAGGGTTCAAGCGTTTGGCCGACTCCAGGTAAATCAAATTCTTGTGGTCAGTGAGGACCACGACTTGATGTTTAGCTCCTCCAACCAATGTCTCCACTCCTCAAATGCCCATTTCATGGCTAACAGTTCCCGATTCCCCACATCATAGTTACGTTCGGATGGGGAGAAGTTTCGGGAAAAGAAAGCACAGGGATTCATTTTAGATGTTACAGGATCTTTTTGGGACAAAACAGCTCCTGCACCAATCTCAGAAGCGTCCACCTCTACCTGAAACGGGAGTGAGACATCAGGTTGCCGCAAAACTGGAGCAGAAGTGAACCTTCGCTTCAGCTCCTGAAAGGAAAAAACAGCCTCCTGAGACCAATTCAGCACATCAGCACCCTTCTTAGTCAAATCAGTCAATGGTTTGGCAATACCAGAAAAATTAGCGATAAATTTACGATAAAAATTAGCAAAACCCAAAAATTTCTGGAGGGCCTTCAAAGAAGTGGGCTAAACCCAATCATAAATGGCCTGTACCTTGGCTGGGTCCATTTCAATAGTTGACGGAGACAAAATAAATCCCAAAAATGAAATCCTCTGTACACCAAAAAGGCATTTCGATCCCTTGACATACAGGGAATTCTCCCTCAAAATCCGGAACACAGTCCGAACATGTTACACATGAGAGTCCCAATCCTTGGAAAAGATCAAAATATCATCCAGATAGATGATCAAAAATTTATCCACCAAGTCTTGTAAAATATCATTCATGAAGCACTGGAAGACAGAAGGGGCGTTAGTGAGCCCAAAAGGCATCACCAGGTACTCAAAATGTCCCTCCGGAGTATTAAACGCCGTCTTCCATTCATCCCCATGCTTAATGCGAATAAGATTATACGCCCCCTGAGGTCAAGCTTTGTAAACCAGCAGGCACTTTTAACTCTGGAGAATAGATCAGAAATCAGGGGTAACGGATACTGATATTTAACAGTAATTTTGTTGAGGGAACGATAGTGAATACAAGGCCTTAATGACCCATCTTTCTTAGCCACGAAAAAAATCCAGCACCTAAGGGTGAAGAGGATGGTCTAATATGACCCTTCTCCAACGACTCCTTAATATAGGATCGCATAGCCTCGTGTTCGGGTACCGATAAATTGAAAAGTCGACCCTTGGGAAATTTACACCCAGGGCTCAGCTCAATTGCACAGTCATAACTCCTATGAGGAGGCAAAGACGCAGACTCATTCTCACTAAATACATCATAATAATCAGCCAAATAGTCAGGAACATCATGCGACTGGGGAGAGGTGGAGAAAACAGGAGCATCACTAAGGGCACACCGACAACCCCAACTCACCACAGACACATATTTCCAATCCAAAACTGGATTATGGATTTGCAACCAGGGAAACCCCAGAACAATGGTATCATGCAAATTATGCAACACCAAAAATCTGCAATTCTCTTGATGGTCTGGGGCAACCCGCATTACCACCTGGGTCCAAAACTGAGGTTTATTCTTCGCCAAAGGAGTAGCATCAATACCCCTCAAAGGGATAGGCGTCCGCAGAGGTGTCATAGGAAATCCACAACGTTTAGCAAAATCCAAGTCCATCAGGTTCAGAGCTGCTCCCAAATCCACAAAAGCCTTAGCGGAAAATGTGGACAGGCAGCAGATCAGAGTAATTGCCAGAAGAAACAGGTTGAACACCACTCACAGCAAATGTGTGTGCAAAACGTTTCTCTTGTTTAGGGCAGACAGAAATATATATGCGAGGCATCACCACAGAAGAAACACAGCTTATTACGCATTCTGAACTCCTGACGTTGCGCGCTAGACAAAACTCTATCACATTGCATAGGTTCAGACATTTGTTCAACAGGTGGCAACACCTCTCGTGCGGTTTTGCGTTCACGCAAACGCCGATCAACCTGAATGGCTAATGACATAGAATTGTCAAGACCGGAGGGAACAGGAAATCCCACCATAGTATCTTTTACGGTTTCTGACAAACCCTTCTGAAAGAGAGCTGCCAAGGCACCATCATTCCAGGTAGTAAGGACCGCCCACTTTCAGAATTTTTGACAGTACAACTCTGCAGAATCCCGACCCTGGCTCAATGCCAACAGGGCCTTTTCAGCCTGATCAATAGCATTAGGTTCATCATACAACAACCCCAAGGCTTGAAAAAATGCGTTCACATTATTCAGAATAGGATCATCAGGTTTCAAAGAAAACGCCCAATCCTGGGGATCGCCGCGCAGCAAAGAGATGACAATTTTAACCTGCTGCGTGGAGCTCCCCGACGAGTTAGGCTTCAAGGCAAAAAATAATTTACAATTATTCTTAAATTTCAAAAATTTAGACCGATCCCCAAAAAACACATCAAGAGCATGTGAAAACACATCATCAGGAGCATGTGAAAACACATCAGCAGCATCTGAATGAGCAAGATAGGCTGAAATTCCCCGCACTTCAGCAGTGAGCTGCTCCACACGATCAGACAATTGCTTCATCTCCATTGAGAAAGAAAAAAAAATTCCCCCTACGGCCTCAGAGACATAGAGGAAAAAATATACTTTTTTTTTTTTTTTTTTTACAATTCTCTCCTGCTATTGAGTACCCTAGGATTTGTGGTATGGCTGGTGATTCTGTTATGAATGAGTCACCGAAGGTGGATAAAACAAAAATACAAGCTAAGTCCAGAAAACCGGAGAGGTTGGAAGCTATCGGATTGCAGACCCCTGATCCTATCCACAACAACTAACAGTAGCCGTGGGGGGTTCCTACGATGCCCTAGACCCCTCGATCACAGCCGGAGAACTAAATAGGCCTACAGAAAGAAAGGGGAAATCTAAACTGCCCCAGAGCAGACCCCAAAGCAATAGGCAGCCCCCAACATATAATGACGGTGAAGCAAGATGAAAACACCAACACAGATAGAAAGATAGGTTGAACAAATGATGGGGCCCAAGCTAGCTAAAAAGGACAGGAAAGAAAAGCTGCTGTCTGCAATCTGTGAGAAACCCTACCAAAAAATGTCCCAACCGTCTGATAGGAAAAAATGCCCTGAAGTCGCTAGGACTTCAAAAAGACTATATCAACACTCAGGTAAATTCTGAAGACAGAGCAAAGAGACAAACTGATCAGAGACAAAAATGGAACTCAGCACACCCCCGACCGGGGATGGCTGAACTCCAAAAAACAAGGTAAACAAAACAAAACTAATAAGTTCAATAGCAGAGCAAAAACTTATCTTTGGGAAGCAGGAATCAGACTGGTCTCCAAGAATCCAGCAGAGAAATCACCAGCGACTCAGAAGGGCGTCGGCTGCCTTTTATCCAGTCAGAATTTCCTGTTACCCAGTCATCATCTACCAGATCAGGTGTTTGGTAATCAGCCTCACTACCTTCCTTCACCAGAAGAGGGAGTTCATCAGACATCGACCGTGAAGGGGAATATGAACTCACAACACCAGGGGAAATACTAGAGACAGTAGAGCCAGAGGCCTAAGTGGAGCACGGTTACAATCAGTAGTAGTGTACAACCGATCTAAAACTTGCTCCAAGTAGGCCTCAGCCTGCTCCATGATTGAACATGGGCTTTAACAATGCCAGTTGCTGCTCAGAAGTATCTTTGGCACGGGTAATCCCTCCTGCCCAGCCTGGTTCCAGCGCACCTGCTTTTTCCGGGTAGTGTCAACGTCACATTGCCACCAATATGTTGTCCTGTCGTGTTGCGGTCGGGTTAGCCGAGTCTATGGCGCCTGCAGTTTCGGTGCTTCCTATGTGGGCTGCGGGTTCTGGTAATAAAGGCTGGTTCCGTAGTGCCAATAGGACAAGCACCCCCTGTTGGATTGTGGGTTTCGGTAACTGCGTCCTGCTCGCGGCCTTGCAACTTTGTTGATTATGGGTACCTTGTGCTACCCATACGGGTTCCAGCACCGTCATCCGGTTCTCGGCAGAGCCTTTGGCCTAAGTGCCTCCTTCTCGGTATCCGAGTTCCAGCAACGTCTGCTTGTCCTTGGTAGTGCTTTGTAGCACAGGTACCTCCTGCTTAGTAACCATGTTCCAGCACCGTCAGCTGGTCCCCGGTTGTGCCTTTGGCTATTGTTCCTTCTGCTGCCCCTCCGGGTTCCAGCACCGTCAGCTGGTCCTCGCTAGTTTCATTTGCTCTTGCAGCTTCTGCTACCCATCCGGGTTCCAGCACCGTCAGCTGGTTCTCGACAGTGCCTTTGGCCTAGGTGCCTCCTTCTTAGTATCCGAGTTCCAGCAATGTCTGCTGGTCCTTGGTAGTGCTTTGGAGCACAGGTACCTCTTGCTTATTAGCCGTGTTCCAGCACCGTCAGCTGGTCCACGGTTGTGCCATTGGCTCTTGTTCCTTCTGCTGCCATTCTGGGTTTCAGCACCGTCAGCTGGTTCTCTGTAGTTCTATTGACTTTTGCAGCTTCTGCTACCCATCCAGGTTCCAGCACCGTCAGCTGGTTCTCGGAAGTGTCTTTGGCATGGGCACTCCCTCCTGCCCAGCCTGGTTCCAGCACACCTGCTGTTTCCGGGTAGTGTCAATGTCACTTTGCCACCAATACATTGTCCTGTCGTGTGGCGGTTGGGTCAGCCGAGTCTATGGTGCCTGCAGTTTCAGTGCTTCATATGTGGGCCGCGGGTTCTGGCAATAAAGGCTGGTTCTGTAGTGCCAATAGGACAAGCACCCCCTGTTGGACTGTGGGTTTCGGTAACTCCGTTCTGCTCGCAGACTTGCAACTTTGTTGATTATGGGTAACTTGTGCTATCCATACGGTTTCCGCACCGTCAGCTGGTTCTCGGCAGAGCCTTTGGCCTAGGTGCCTCCTTCTCGGTATCTGAGTTCCAGCAACGTGTGCTTGTCCTTGGTAGTGCTTTGTAGCACGGGTACCTCCTGCTTAGTAACCGCGTTCCAGCACCGTCAGCTGGTCGACGGTTGTGCCATTGGCTCTTGTTCCTTCTGCTGCCCCTTCGGGTTCCAGCACCGTCAGCTGGTCCTCGCTAGTTTCATTTGCTCTTGCAGCTTCTGTTACCCATCCGGGTTCCAGCACCGTCAGCTGGTTCTCGGCAGCGCCTTTGGCCTAGGTGCCTCCTTCTTGGTATCCGAGTTCCAGCAACATCTGCTGGTCCTTGATAGTGCTTTGGAGCACAGGTACCTCCTGCTTAGTAACCGTGTTCCAGCACCGTCAGCGGGTCCACGGTTGTGCCTTTGGCTCTTGTTCCTTCTGCTGCCCCTCCGGGATCCAGCACCATCAGTTGGTCCTCGTTAGTTTCATTTGCTCTTGCAGCTTCTGCTACCCATCCGGGTTCCAGCACCGTCAGCTGTTTCTTGGCAGAGCCTTTGGCCTAGGTGCCTCCTTCTCGGTATCCGAGTTCCAGCAACATCTGCTGGTCCTTGGTAGTGCTTTGTAGCACAGGTACTTCCTGCTTAGTAACCGTGTTCCAGCACCGTCAGCTGGTCCACGGTTGTGCCATTGGCTCTTGTTCCTTCTGCTGCCCCTCCGAGTTCCAGCACCGTCAGCTGGTCCTCGCTAGTTCCATTTGCTATTGTTCCTTCTGTTACCCATTTGGGTTCCAGTACCGTCAGCTGGTTCTCAGCAGTTCCTCGGCCTTCTTGTACCTTCTGCTACTTTTCCAAGTTCAAGCTTGTGGAATTGTTTTTTGATTCTCACTCTGGATCTCCCTGACGATGACCCAGAAGTCAATGACCCTGAAGACCACACCGAAGAAGAACAAAAATATGACCCTCAAGAAGATGACCAAGAGGACAAAGAACATGAAGACAACCACCAAGATGCAGAACAACAAGAGACAGAAGACCAAGAAGCTGAAAAACCAAAAGCAGAAGAACATTAAGCATAAGACTAAAATTAAGAGCAAATGATACTGTCTAAATTATAAGCAGAAGACTAATCACTGTTTGGGGTGAGTCCATTCCTCCTCATGATGCCCCTGGAAAATGCCTGCTGCTGCAGGTCAAACAGAAAGCGGACAAATCCTGTTGTAAATCTTTTGTGACAGGCAGAACGGAAGGTGTAATCTTCAAACTTTTATAGTTAACAACTACAGGAATGCCTGACACAAATAAGAATATGATGAAGAAGAAGAATATGAAGAAGATGAAGAAGTAGAATATGAAGAAGAAGAATAGTTAAATAAGAAGAATATGAAGAATGTAAAAAAAAGAATAATAGGAAGAAGGTGAAGAAGAAGAAGACGATGAATAAGGTGAAGAAGAAGTTGATGAAAAAGATGCTGCTGAGGATGATGAAGGAGAAAGTGTGGGAGAAGTGAAAAAGAAGGTGAAGAGCATAGAAGTAGTGAAACATACATATCTGAAAAAATATAAAAGAGGTTAACATAGTCAATATCTTTGTAACTCCAAACATCTTTAAAATAAAAAAAATATTCCGGTTATTCCATTTGATTGGTCTAAACCTCTATGGCTTTAATGTCTCCTCCACCTCCCACAATACATTCTACATTATTATTAGTTGTTTTTCTTCATGTAGAATTAACCTACAAGGAAAGAAAGGGTTTTTTTCAATTCCGATATTTCTGTTCCATTGACTTGAATGGGACTTCCGGGATCGGATTTGGCGATACCGGATATTTTTTTAGATCGGCCGATCCAATCCGATCCGATATTTTTCAATATCGGGTGGTATCGCTCAACACTACTTATGAGATAACTCTGAAAAGCGGCAGTGGATCCCGGTGATTCTGAGACTTTTTTTTATGACTTCATATTAGTGGTTAAATTTCTTTGATATGACTTGCGTTTATTTGTGAAAAAAATGGAAATTTTGCAGTTTTCAAACTTTGAAATTTCAGTTCCTTAAATCAGAGATATGTCACACAAAATACTTATTAAGTAACATTTCCCATATATCTACTTTACATCAGCATAATTTTGGAAGCAATTTTTTTGTTATGAAGTTATAAATGTTAAAATTTGGCCAAAGATTTATAATTTTTATTACACCAGTTTTTTTCAGGGAACGCTTCACATTTAGAAGTTACTTTGAGGGGTCTACATGATAGAAGATACTCAAAGGTTACACCATTCTAAAAACTGCACCCATCAAGGTGCTCAAAACCACATTCAAAAAGTTTATTTAACCCTTCAGGTGCTTCACAGGAATTTTTGGAATGTGGAAAAAAAAATTTTAAAAAAATATAATTTCAGATCCAATTTTATTTATTTTGACAAGAGTAACAGGAAAAAAATGGACCTTAAAATTTGTTGTGTAATTTCTTCTGAGCATGCCGGTACCCCATATGAGGGAGAAAACCACTGTTTGGGCGCACGGCAGAGCTTGGAAGGGAAGGAGCGCTATTTAACTTTTTGAATGTAAAATTTTCTGGAACAATTGGCAGATGCCATTCTGCATTTGGGGAGCCTCTGATGTGACTAATCAGTGAAAATCCCCACAAGCAACACGCTTTTGGAAACTAGACCTCTCTGGAAACTGAACTAGATGTTTGATGATCACATTGAAACCTCTGGTGCTTCTTAGAAGTTTATAACGTTGAGACGTAAAAATAAAAAAAATATCAAATTTTCCTCAGAAATATGTTTTTAGCACAAAATATTGCATTTTCATAAGAGTAACAGGAAAAATTGCATCGCACAAGTTTAACATGGAGAAACTGGTAAAAGATTCTCTTCAAGGAGGAAGCAGATAATTTACTAAAACCACTGAGACATTTCTACATTTCCCAAACTCTAATACAAATATGGGACGTCCTGATAAATGCATCAATTACTGGAGATAATGGGATAAGAAATGTGTAAATGTTTCTTTCATATATAGGTTGATAGAGAATCTTGCATCTTACTTTATAATGGTTTCTATGGGTCTAATGTACAGAATTAGTCATTATCAGTGGTTACTAATAGTTTGCAGTCATTCCTTTCTTTTTCCGAGCAGCTCCGTTTTTTTATTCATTCCAGATTTAAACAAAATAATAAAGCATTTAGGGAAAAACACACAACCTAAAAGTCCAGCACTGGAAGCCATCACCGCAAATATCTCCACAGCCACTATGGTCTTCCCTCTGGTGCTCAGATAAGCGGGGATCATGGAAATCCAGACACTGAGGAACACCAGCATGCTGAAGGTGATGTACTTGGCCTCATTGAAACTGTCCGGTAATGTCCTCACCAAGAAAGCCAGGACAAAGTTCACAGCTGCCAGGAGCCCCAGATAACCAAACATGGAGTAGAACCAGATATCTGAGCCTTCATTACACTGAATGAGGAGAATCCCAGGATGAGACTCAGAGTCCAGATCTTGGAATGGGGGAGAAATAGACAACCAGAAAACACAGATTACAACCTGAAGGGAAGAACACAACAACACTATGGTATAGGGCAGTTTCACATTCAGCCATTTTCTCCAAGTGCTTCCAGGCTTGGTGGACTTAAAAGCAACACAAACGATGACAGTCTTGGCGAGAAGTGAAGAGACGGCTACTGAGAAGAAAAATCCAAAACTGGTTTCACGTAATCTACAAGTTACATCATTGGGACGACCAAGGAACAAAAACACAGAGAGAAAGCTGAGAAAGATGGAGACCAGGAGGAGGTAACTCAGGTTCCGGTTATTGGCTCTCACAATGGGAGTGTCCCGGTAGGAAATAAATATCCCAAATGTGAAGCCGGTCACAAGGCATCCGAAGACCGAGATACAGGAGAATACAGAAGCCATTGTGTCATTCTGGTAAGAGTTGAATTCCACCACTTTAGGCACACATTGGTCTCTCTTCTCATTTGGCCATTTGTCATTTTGGCATTTCATGCAGCTCTCGCTGTCTGTAGGAAAATTTCACGAAGTGTTACTTTTATTGTGGGAAGAATAGCTATCTATCTATTATCTATCTATTTATCTATTTAGAAAAAATGGAGCCGAACACTTTCCAAATAGGTGGGTGCACAGGCCTCCCGGCAAACAATCTGTATACTTGCCAAATATAAAGTGGGTACGCAAAGTATTCAGACTAGGGATGGGCGAATCCTGAAATACTCGGAATCGCTGGACTGTAACGAGTCCGAGACGGAAACTCACTACTCGTTGCGAGTCTAGCGAGTCCAATGTTAATGAATGGGGATGCGAGTATTGCAGCGATTCCTGTGCTGGGGAGAGAGAGAGAGAGATATTACTACAAGCAATTCTAGTTTCTTAGCGATTTTGTGTCCCCCTGCTGACACAAAATCGCTAAGAAACTAGAATTGCTTGTATTAAACTCTGAAAAAAAAAAAAAAATAGGAGTCTTAGCGATTTTGTGTCCCCCTGCTGACTAGTGTTGAGCTTTCCGATTGGCTGCCGAAATGACGTCATCATGATGCGCTGTCTGTGCGCATCATGATGCGCCGTCAGTTCGGGCCTTCAAGGGGGCTGTGCCGACTGTCCGGGGGTCTGTACCGGCCTGCCGGTGGTCTGTGCAGGCTCCGGTGGTCTGTGCCGGCCTGCCGGGGGGCTGTGCCGGCCTGCCGGTGGTCTATGCAGGCTCCGGTGGTCTGTGCCGGCCTGCCGGGGGGCTGTGCAGGCTCCGGTGGTCTGTGCCGGCCTGCCGGGGGGCTGTGCAGGCTCCGGTGGTCTGTGCCGGCCTGCCGGGGGGCTGTGCAGGCTCCGGTGGTCTGTGCAGGCTCCGGTGGTCTGTGCCGGCCTGCCGGGGGGCTGTGCCGGCCTGCCGGGGGGCTGTGCAGTCTCCGGTGGTCTGTGCCGGCCTGCCGGGGTGCTGTGCAGGCTCCGGTGGTCTGTACCGGCCTGCCGGGGGGCTGTGCCGGCCTGCCGGGGGGCTGTGCAGGCTCCGGTGGTCTGTGCAGGCTCCGGTGGTCTGTGCAGGCATCGTCCAATGGGACTACAAGTCCCATCGGGCGATGCCTGCTACCATGACAGTGATTGACACATTAGCCAATGATGGGACAGTAGTAGTCCCATCATCCGGCTAATGTGTTGAATGTAAAAAAAAAAAAAAATTACATGCTACATACATACAACATGCATACTACATATATACTACATGCAACATACATACTACATATATACTACATGCAACATACATACTACATACATGCTACATACTACATACATACTACATGCATGCAACATACAACATATATACTACATGCATGCAACATGCATACTACATACTGTATATACTACATATACTACATGTAACATACATACTACATATATACTACATGCTACATACATGCAACATACATACTACATACATGCTGCATACTACATGCATACTACATACAACATATATACTACATATACTACATGTAACATACATACACTCTACATGCTACATACATGCAACATACTACATACATGCTACATACATACAACATATATACTACATATATACTATATATACTACATGCTGCATACATACACACTACATACTACATACATACTACATACTATATGCATACTACATACATACTACATGTATACTATATATACTACATGTAACATACATACTACATATATACTACATGCTACATACATGCAACATACATGCTACATACTACATGCATACAACATACATATATACTACATGCTACATACATACTACATACATACCACATGCATGCAAGATGCATACTACATATATACTGCATATATACTACATGCATACAACATACATATATACTACATACAATACATACATATAGACATACAGTACATATAACATAGAGTACATACTTACCATCACTTGTCACTTTGATCCCAGAAGCCATTGTAACCTGAGGGTTAAATATCAATATAAAAAAACACCAATATACTTACCCCGATCCGCAGAAGTCCACGAGGGTCCCACGTCCATCTTGCGTGGAGAACAGCAGCATCAGCTGATGCTACCGTTCTCTACCAGCTCCAGGAGTACAATGATGGAAGGTAGGTATCCTTCCGCACTGTATTCACTGTATACCACTTTAAAAAAAAAAAAAAAAGTCCCTAGTCTCACTTTATGCCATTGCTGCGTGGGAATTTCCCATGCAGCAATGGCATAAAGTGAGACTAGGGACTTTTTTTTTACAGTGGTGGAGGAATACAGTGCGGAAGGATACCTACCTTCCGTCATTGTATTCCTGGAGCTGGTAGAGAACGGTAGCATCAGCTGATGCTGCTGTTCTCCACGCAAGATGGACGTGGGACCCTCGTGGACTTCTGCGGATCGGGGTAAGTATATTGGTGTTTTTTTATTTTGATATTTAACCCTCAGGTGACCATGGCTTCGGGGATCAAAGTGACAAGTGACGGTGAGTGTGTACTCTATGTTATATGTACTGTATGTCTATATGTATGTATTGTATGTAGTATATATGTATGTTGCATGCATGTAGTATATATGCAGTATATATGTAGTATGCATGTTGCATGCATGTAGTGTATGTATGTAGTATGCATGTAGCATGTATGTAGTATGTATGTTGCATGTAGTATATATGTAGTATGTATGTTGCATGTAGTATATATGTAGTATATATGTTGTATGTATGTAGTATGTATGTAGTATGCATGTAGTATGTAGCATGTATGTTGCATGTATGTAGTATGTAGTATATATGTAGTATGTATGTTACATGTAGTATATGTAGTATGTATGTTGCATGCATGTAGTATGTAGTATGTATGTTGCATGTAGTATATATGTAGTATGCATGTTGTATGTATGTCGCATGTATGTAGCATGTAATTTTTTTTTTTTTTTTACATTCAACACATTAGCCGGATGATGGGACTACTACTGTCCCATCATTGGCTAATGTGTCAATCACTGTCATGGTAGCAGGCATCGCCCGATGGGACTTGTAGTCCCATCGGACGATGCCTGCACAGACCCCCGGAACCTGCACAGCCCCCCGGCAGGCCGGCACAGACCACCGGAGCCTGCATAGACCACCGGCAGGCCGGCACAGCCCCCCGGCAGGCCGGCACAGACCACCGGAGCCTGCACAGACCACCGGCAGGCCGGTACAGACCCCCGGACAGTCGGCACAGCCCCCCCTGAAGGCCCGAACTGACGGCGCATCATGATGCGCACAGACAGCGCATCATGATGACGTCATTTCGGCAGCCAATCGGAAAGCTCAACACTAGTCAGCAGGGGGACACAAAATCGCTAAGACTCCTATTTTTTTTTTTTTTTCAGAGTTTAATACAAGCAATCTAGTTTCTTAGCGATTTTGTGTCAGCAGGGGGACACAAAATCGCTAAGAAACTAGGATTGCTTGAATTAAACTCTGAAAAAACTAGGATTGCCATTGATTTGTATTGGACTCGTTACTGTGCGAGTAATCGCTTGGAAACTCGCAGAGTACCGACTCCTGCGAGTCCCCTACTACTCGCAGAGTAACGAGTCCTAACGAGTAGATTCGCCCATCCCTAATTCAGACCCCTTGAAATTTTTCACTCTTTGTTTCATTGCAGCCATTTGGCAAATTCAAAAAATGTCTTTTGTTTCTCATTAATGTACACTCTGCATCCCATCTTCACTGAAAAAAACAGAAATGTAGACATTTTTGCAAATTTATTAAAAAAGAAAAACTGAAATATCACATGATCACAAAGAAGGTCTAGGAAGAGTTCTGGTGGCCCTAAACGTCTTCAATTTAAGGATTATGGAGGACACTGTGCTCTTAGGAACTTTGAGTACAGCAGAAATTCTTTTGTAGCCTTACCCAGATCTGTGCCTTGCCACAATTCTGTCTATGAGCATCTTGGCCAGTTCCTTTGACCTCATGATTCTCATTTGGTGTGACATGTGCTGTTGCTTTTTCTGGAAAATTGGGCTAGTGTTTGGGTTATAGTTTGTTTTTTATGTTGAGTCTCAAGAATGGCTATTTCAGCATATAACGTGTTTATCTGTTTGTGTAAATAGGAGGAGATTGAAATCAGCTCTCCTCCGATAACCAATTTGTGGGCCTCCCACAGGAGCAGGGCTGATACCTCACCATTGCTATTTTGGTCAAAATAATTAAATGTCTTGGTTATACGTTCACGCGTTGGGGGGTTATGTAAAACCGATTAGTTAAGTTGCCAAGATCTGCAAGGGGAAAAGGGTTTATTTAGTCAGTCATTTCTAGAGTTACTATTGAGTGATCAGAGGAAACATTGGGTAATATATTGGACCTTTTTGCACTAGAGATATTTTTTGGGAATAAAAATATAGTCTAATCTATGATAGGACCCGTGGGGGTGAGAATAGAAAGTAAAATCTCAATCATTTGGGTGCAAGTATCTCCAAATGTCAATCATTTGCGAGGAGTGGACACGTTGCTTTATTCTGCTAAGATCTCTAACGGAAATTGCGCTCTTCTTTTTCATTGTGTCTATTCACGGTTCAAGCGCAACATTTAGGTCACCTCCTATATAATAAGGAGACCTTCTTTAAAATGTTCTATTTTTTTCAGCATCGCTAACAACCATTTCAGAAGTTTCTTGTTGGGGGCGTATAGGCTGCAAATCGTAACTAAGTTCCCTGCCAATAGGCCCTTGACCAGCAGAAATCTCCCCATAGGGTCAGATAATATTTTTTGCATCTGAAAGGGTAGACCTTTTGCTATCACCACCGAGACACCCCTCGAGCCTGCTTGAGTGGTGGTAGCGTGGAACTATGTGTCATAGTGAGCGCGTTCAAAATTGTGGATTTTATCTGGATTTAAAGTGAGTTTCTTGCACTAGGAGAACATCCGCTTTTTGTTTTTTGAGATGGGCCAGAGTGTGTCGTCTAGTAGTAATAATAATAATAATAAAATTTATTTCTATAGCGCTGACATATTCCGCAGCACTTTACATTTCAGAGGGGATTTGTACAGACAATAGACATTACAGCATAACAATAATCACATAGATTATAACAAATAACACGAGGAATGAGGGCCCTGCTCGCAAGCTTACAGTTTATGAGGAAAGAGGTAGACACGAAAGGTGGGTGGTAACAGTTGCCCTGATTGTATGCACCAGCCATAATGTTAAGTGTGCAACAGTACAGACACACAGGGCTAATGGATGCATAAAGCTTGAGGGAACATGATGCGGGGAACTTGGTTATGGTAAAACTTTTTACTGTGTCACCCAGGGATAGTTAGGTTAATGTGTTGAGGTGGTAGGCCAGTCTGAATAAATGCGTTTTCAGGGCACGCTTAAAATTGTGGGGATTGGGGACTAATCGTATTGACCTGGGAAGTGCATTCCAAAGAATTGGCGCAGCACGTGTAAAGTCTTGGAGATGGGAGTGGGAGGTTCTGATTATTGAGGATGCTATCCTCAGGTCATCAGCAGAACGGAGGGCGTGGGTAGGGTGGTATACTGAAACAAGGGAGGAGATGTAGGGTGGTGCTGAGCCATGAAGTGCTTTGTGGGTGAGGGTAATAAGTTTGTTCTGGATTCTGGAGTGGATGGGTAGCCAGTGTAATGACTGGCACAAGGTAGAGGCATCGGTGTAACGATTGGCGAGGAATATGATCCTGGCTGCAGCAGAGTAACTTGTGAATTAAGGCCATGTGCATTGAATATGGCAAAGGAAAATACCTTATCACGAGTATCCATGAGTATGAAGGGGGGAGTTGGTGGAAGTCTGTTGGATAGGTGTCCACTGTTGCTTCAGTTGTTCCATGACGTCCAAATTAGTCAGGTATGGAGGAAAAAGAATGGGGGGTGTAGAGGGGTAGAGAGACAGAAAGGGGGAGTTAAAGAGAAACAACATAAGTTTCATCTTTGAAACAATTCTTAGCAAACTACTAAAGATTTGGTCAAACAACCTTTCAAACATATTTGTCGGCAAACAAGGGAGACGAACTGCAGCACCTATAGCCTTGATGGGCATGTATTCTGTGGTAAGATGTGGTTAGGGGATGTGAAAAGGGTAGGGGAGGGGATGAGTGGGTGTTAAAAGGAAAGGTTACGGTAAAGCAACACTCATAATGTCATGGGAATAGAAATACAATAACAACAGCATCGCCAGGAATAATGCAAAAGAGGGAAGAATTTTTGTGCCTGGGTGAAGACAGGTCACATTTTCATGTTGCTTCTGTGTCCCCCTTTGATAATGGTATCTTTGTTGACTTCCTCTTCGGTCTCTGTGCCTTGGGAGAGCCTGCGGTATTCTACGGGGATGGGGCTGTAAGGGCAGGAGAAGAGAAGCCGTGTGGAAGATCTCTAGGTCAGGATAGGTTTCCAGGATGATATCTAGAGATTTGCAAGCATTTCTAATATCGGCGGATGACCTGGCCTGAAGCCTTTTTTCACCTGCGGAAATAGAGATCCCAAAAGGGAATAGCTAGCGGAATCGGTAGCCTTTATGAATCAGGGCATCTGTGAATGGTTTAAAAAGCCATCGCTTCTTGAGAGTAGTGGTTGAGAGATCTTGAAACAATTTCAGGTGTGAGCCATCATAGACAATCTCCTCCGACTCATGAGATCTACGCATAATCAGTTCTTTTGTATGGAAGTCTAGAAAACGGCATAGGACATCTCTTGGGGGTTCACCCTGCTTTGGATGTAGAGACCTGTGTACTTGTATAAGTGCAATGTCAGTGGGGTCTTCATCCAGCAGTAGTTTTCCAAAGATCTCCTTGACCGCCTTGGCCAGAGCATCAAATGCCACAGTTTCTGGAAGACCTTTAATTCGAACGTTGTTTCTACGCTTGCGGTTCTCGTGATCCTCCAGGGTTGAATGGATGTCATGCAGTTTGTTTTCGTGGACTTTAAGCTGTCAAGGATGCTATTAGTGTGTTGTGACATAGCTGATAGGCTTTGTTCCATGTATTCTAGTCTGTGACTCTGTAGTGATAAATTATGTTTGATTTCAGGGAGTTCTTTTCCGATAGGTTTAAGAGCTTTGGACAAGATCCGTTTAATGAAGGAACGTGTTACCAAATTGTCTCTTGATTCTCCACCTGTGTCGGTGTCGCTTTCAAGATCATAGTCTGAGCCTTCTTCTATACCATGATCCATATGGCTTGGGGATCTAGTAGGGTCTGGAAGAGCAGTTTGCTTTTTCAAAAATGTATCCACTTCGGCTTGAGTAATGGATTTTAAGGGTTTAGATGTGGAACGTTGTGTCTTCACACCAGATTTCCCCATATTTATACACAGAGAGCTATAGGTTCTTGAAATTGTGGTTTAATCAGGCATCTCCCCTTGCTTGACACTAGAGGGCAGTCTAGGCATTCATGTCAACAGAACGATATAGGCCTGGGGAAGGGAGGCACTTTTCTGAATTGAAGGGATTTTAGCCAGCTATTGGGAACCAGAGTCACTGTGTGTGAAGAAGGCTGTCCAGTGTGAGCGCGGAGCCTCAGATGATCTTATGCAGCACAGTCCACACAGTTAAAGCAAAAGGTTGGCTATAAGCCTTGGCTGAGGGGACTGGTGGGATCTGAGAGCAATGATTTGCTAACAGCAAGGTAGGGGGGGGTGAAGAGTGCAGGACAAGAACTCTTTACAGAGTGACTCACTGTGCCTGTTGAATGCCCCCAGTGCTGATGTAATTCTCCCTCCCTCACACAATTCCCCGCAGCCAATTTGTATGTAAACCAGGTCCTTCCGCAGTTCAGTGTATGTGCTTTAGTCGGCCTGTAGCACCGCAGCTCTGGGCCCCTGTCACACCTCCAGTCGTTCAATGGGGGTGATCTGGATTATTATGAATAAGTGCGCCCATCTCCACTCACAAGCCAGGCCCCTATATGTGGAGAGATGCCAGAGGAGATGAGGAGGTGCAGGAGGAAGATGGCGGCAGCGCTCAGCACCACGCTGCAACGCAGTTCTCACCTCGCCCGCCGTGGGTCAGGAAAGCACCAGCCAGGGGTTGAATCACAGGTCAGCCTCCCGGGGGTCCCACGCAGTTAGTGGGGAGAGGTGAAGAGATGCCGGAGGAGATGGGGAAGCGCGGGAGGAAGATGATGGCGGCCCTCAGCACTACACCGCGGTGCAGCTTTCACCTCGTCCTCCGTGGAACAGGGAGGCACCAGCCGTGGCATGGATCATGAGTCCATCTCTTGGGGGTCCCGCGCGGTCAGCGAGGAGAGGAAGTAGCCCTCCGGTGGTGTCAGGTGCATCTCCCAGCACCAGGCAGTATCTTATTTGCAAGGAAGGCCCAGCGGGGGAGGTAGCCCAGGCCGCGGGTCCACGAGGCAGCAAGTGAGTGGGTAGGGCTGGCAATACGCGTCTCAGGTGAGGTCCGGCCATGGGGGGTTGATAACAGGGCAACCCGGTTGTATGGAGGGGTTGGAAGTGGCTGGATGAGCCGGATGGGGTCTTGGCTAGACAGAGCTCCCTCACATGTGTCCTTCCCCGTCGGTGGCCATCTTGTAACTGTGACATGTACTGTGAGCTGTGAGGTCTTATATAGACAGGTGTACGCCTGTACACATCAAGTCCTATCAGTGTAATTACACACATCTGAACTCCAATGAAGGAGTAGAACCATCTCAAGGAGGATCACAAGGAGATGGATAGCATGAGACTTAAATATGAGTGTCTGACCAAAGGGACTGAATACTTATGACCATGGGATATTTCAATTTTTATTTTTTAATACATTTGTAAAAATTTATACATTTCAGTTTTTTTCAGTCAAGATGGGGTGTAGAGTGTACATTAATGAGAAAAAAATGAACTTTTTTGAATTTACCAAATGGCTGCAATGAAACAAAGAGAGAAAAATATAAAGGGGTCTGAATACTTTCCGTACCCACTGTATAAAGACCACAAATAGGGAGCAGCACTCTAAAAATTACTTGACACTTTTACCCCCAAGGGTGGTTTCCATGTTAATGCCCAGGCCAATTTTAACAATTCTGACCACAGTCACTTTATGAGGTAATAACTCTGGATTCCATGGAACCTGGAACATATTAACTTTTTTTCACAAAAAAATTATTTCAGGTCCAATTTTTTTTATTTTACCAAGGGTAACAGGAGAAATTGGACTGCAAAAGTTATTGTGCAATTTGTCCTGAGTACTCTGATACCCAGTGGCGTAACTACAAAGTTATGGGCCCCGTTGCGAACTTTCAAATGGTGCCCCCCGATGCCAAACTATCTGGTACCCCATCCTGTTATATACTTATCCCCCATACTGTCATTGTTCTGTAATGTATAAAAGAAAATAAACCATTATACTCATCAGGGGCTTACATGGAAGTCATGTGGATCCATAAAAGAAGTATAATGCACCCCCATAGTCCTCTATGTAATATACTGCACAGTTCATAGTCATCCATGTAGTATAATCAAGTGCACCTCCATAGTCATCCATAAAGTATAATGTAAAGCCCATAGTACTTCATAGTAGTAAAATGTACCTCCTAGTCCTCTTAAATCCGAGCCCCCTGGATCAGATTACACTGCTGGATTACAGATTCATTCATTTCCATCCTTTAGCACAGTATATACATGTATTTATATATATATATATATATATATACCGTATATACTCGAGTATAAGTCGACCCCCCTAATTTTGCAGCAAAAAACTGGGAAAACTTATTGACTCGTGTATAAGCCGAGGGTGCACAGTGAGTGGCCTCAGTTATCTACACAGTATGTTGCCCCAGTTATGATGCACAGTATGTGGCCCCAGATTATGCTGCACAGTGAGTGGCCCCTGTTATGCTGCACAGTATGTGGCCCCAGACTATGCTGCACAGTGAGTGGCCCCAGTTATCTGCACAGTGAGTGGCCCCTGTTATGCTGCACAGTATGTGGCCCCAGACTATGCTGCACAGTGAGTGGCCCCAGTTATCTGCACAGTGAGTGGCCCCTGTTATCTGCACAGTGAGTGGCCCCAGTTATGCTGCACAGTGAGTGGCCCCAGTTATCTGCATAGTGAGTGGCCCCTGTTATCTGCACAGTGAGTGGCCCCTGTTATACTGCACAGTGAGTGGCCCCAGTTATCTGCACAGTGAGTGGCCCCTGTTATCTGCACAGTGAGTGGCCCCAGTTATGCTGCACAGTGAGTGGCCCCAGTTATCTGCACAGTGAGTGGCCCCAGTTATCTGCACATTGAGTGGCCCCAGTTATCTGCACAGTGAATGGCCCCAGTTATCTGCACAGTGAGTGGCCCCAGTTATGCTGCACAGTGAGTGGCCCCTGTTATCTGCACAGTGAGTGGCCCCTGTTATACTGCACAGTGAGTGGCCCCAGTTATCTGCACAGTGAGTGGCCCCAGCTATCTGCACAGTGAGTGGCCCCAGTTATCTGCACAGTGAGTGGCCCCAGTTATCTGCACAGTGAGTGGCCCCAGTTATCTGAACAGTATGTGGCCCCAGATTATGCTGCACAGTGAGTGGCCCCAGATTATGCTGCACAGTGAGTGGCCCCAGATTATGCTGCACAGTGAGTGGCCCCAGATTATGCTGCACAGTGAGTGGCCCCAGTTATGCTGCACAGTGAGTGGCCCCAGTTATGCTGCACAGTGAGTGGCCCCTATTATGCTGCACAGTGAGTGGCCCCTGTTATGCTGCACAGTGAGTGGCCCCAGTTATGCTGCACAGTGAGTGGCCCCTGTTATACTGCACAGTGAGTGGCCCCTGTTATGCTGCACAGTGAGTGGCCCCTGTTATACTGCACAGTGAGTGGCCCCTGTTATGCTGCACAGTGAGTGGCCCCTGTTATACTGCACAGTGAGTGGCCCCTGTTATACTGCACAGTGAGTGGCCCCTGTTATACTGCACAGTGAGTGGCCCCTGTTATGCTGCACAGTGAGTGGCCCCTGTTATGCTGCACAGTGAGTGGCCCCAGTTATGCTGCACAGTGAGTGGCCCCTGTTATACTGCACAGTGAGTGGCCCCTGTTATGCTGCACAGTGAGTGGCCCCTGTTATGCTGCACAGTGAGTGGCCCCTGTTATACTGCACAGTGAGTGGCCCCTGTTATACTGCACAGTGAGTGGCCCCTGTTATGCTGCACAGTGAGTGGCCCCAGTTATACTGCACAGTGAGTGGCCCCTGTTATACTGCACAGTGAGTGGCCCCTGTTATACTGCACGGTGAGTGGCCCCTGTTATACTGCACAGTGAGTGGCCCCTGTTATACTGCACAGTGAGTGGCCCCTGTTATGCTGCACAGTGAGTGGCCCCAGTTATACTGCACAGTGAGTGGCCCCTGTTATACTGCACAGTGAGTGGCCCCTGTTATACTGCACAGTGAGTGGCCCCAGTTATACTGCACAGTGAGTGGCCCCAGTTATGCTGCACAGTGAGTGGCCCCTGTTATACTGCACAGTGAGTGGCCCCTGTTATACTGCACAGTGAGTGGCCCCAGTTATACTGCACAGTGAGTGGCCCCTGTTATACTGCACAGTGAGTGGCCCCTGTTATACTGCACAGTGAGTGGCCCCTGTTATACTGCACAGTGAGTGGCCCCAGTTATGCTGCACAGTGTGTGGCCCCTGTTATAGTGCACAGTGAGTGGCCCCTGTTATACTGCACAGTGAGTGGCCCCTGGTATACTGCACAGTTTGTGGCCCCAGTTATACTGCACAGTGTGTGGCCCCAGTTATGCTGCACAGTGAGTGGCCCCTGTTATGCTGCACAGTAAGTGGCCCCATCATGTTGCTGCTGCCCCTGACTCCCTTACAAAAAAAACAAAAAACCTGTATGCTCACCTCCGTCGCTGCCCCCTGCTCATCAGCGTTGCGCTCTGCAGTGACTGTGCAGGCAGAGAGCGATAGCGCTCTCTGACCTGAATGTCACTGCAGAGGACGCAAGACAGCAGAGCGCAGGGACTGGTGAATATGCCTCCCAACCCCCCGTTCATACTCACCGGGTCCTGGCGCTTGTCTCTTCTGCAGCTCCCCTGCTTGTTCCATGTTTGTCGGCGCTGCTCTCTTCCCGGTTCAGCGGTCACGTGGTACCCACTCATTAAATATGCGCATATTTAATTTATCCTGTGGATTTCACACTCTATACATACATTTGAGGACTTCTTCTGTCACAGAGTGTGCCAGATTTGTAGTTCTCCCCTCTCTGAGTACTGTTTAGGATTAATTGAGGCTAGATATAATTATTTACATGTGACCATATTGTATATTGATCTAATAACATATGGTTTATATCTATATATATATGATTACCTGCACAAGGTGTAGAAGCAGGGTTTGTGCGGGTTGCTTGATTGTTTTTAAATGTTTTTATTCATGTTGTCAATAAAGCTTTTTCCCTTTTATAATGTATTGGTGATGTGCACCTCATATAGTGGTCTTGTTAATAAACTTGTCAACTCTTGATCTGCCTCCTGTTTGTGACGACATCCCATATTCCTGCGATTTCTACAACAGCGGCGGTGACCACTGCAGACAGTGCTGGGCGGTGACCGATGCAGACAGTGCTGGGCGGTGACCGATGCAGACAGTGCTGGGCGGTGACCGCTGCAGACAGTGCTGGATAGTGATGGTGGCAGTGAATAGTGACCGCTGCAGACACTGCTGGATGGTGACCGCTGCAGACACTGCTGGGAGATGACCGGTGCAGACAGTGCTGTGTGGTGACCGCTGCAGACAGTGCTGGGCGGTGACCGCTGCAGACAGTACTGGGCGGTGACCGGTGCAGACAGTGCTGGGCAGTGACTGCTGCATGCAGTGCTGGGAGATGACCGGTGCAGACAGTGCTGGGCGGTGACCACTGCAGAAAGTGCTTGGCTGTGACCGCTGCAGACAGTGCTGGATAGTGATGGTGGCAGTGAATAGTGACCGCTGCAGACACTGCTGGATGGTGACCGCTGCAGACACTGCTGGGAGATGACCGGTGCAGACAGTGCTGTGTGGTGACCGCTGCAGACAGTGCTGGGCGGTGACCGCTGCAGACAGTACTGGGCGGTGACCGGTGCAGACAGTGCTGGGCAGTGACTGCTGCATGCAGTGCTGGGAGATGACCGGTGCAGACAGTGCTGGGCGGTGACCACTGCAGACAGTGCTGGGCGGTGACCGCTGCAGACAGTGCTGGGTGTTGACCGCTGCAGACAGTGCTGGGTGGTGGCCGCTGCAGACAGTGCTGTGTGGTGACCTCTGCAGACAGTGCTGTGTGGTGACCGCTGCAGACAGTGCTGTGTGGTGACCGCTGCAGACAGTGCTGGGTGGTGACCGCTGCAGACAGTGCTGGGTGGTGACCGCTGCAGACAGTACTGGGCGGTGACCGGTGCAGACAGTGCAGAGGCTGAATTCCCTCACACCGATCCCTGAGTGACGTCCTGCTCTGCACTGTGTGAATGAGGACGATGCGGAGTCCATCTTCTATAAGAAGGTGCCGGATGCCGGTTACACCCCTCAGACTGTACATACCGGTTATATTGGAGATCTCGCCTTCTGGACACAGGACGCAGTCATAGCAGCAGGTGTGAATTGTCGGTTTCCCCTTTTTCCAGCTTCCAGGTGAGCAGGGATCTGAGCAGCGGGATACTGGGACCTGAGAAACAGATGAGAACGTTACCGGAGGGACAAGGACTGAATGCTGATAAATGAGACAAGTGAAGGAGTCGCAGGGTGGACAGGCCGCAGGACAATTTAGAGGGTGGGAGTGAAGGGGTTAACTTGTGTGACAATCAGGAGGGGAGGGATTTGTGGTGGTGTTCTGGAGTCTGATTGGTGGGAGGGAGTTTTGGAGGCGGGGTTATGGGGAGATATATAAGGGATGGGGAAGGTTCCTGCCTTCTCTTGCACCCTGGATCCTGCTGCCCACCCACCCTTCTTCCTGTCACATCGGCGGGGGATAGGTCCAGGTTAGAGGCTGGTCCAGTGGTTATGGCATTTGGTGGGAAGGCACTAGTAGGGTATTGTGGCTTCTATGACAGTCCAAGGCCATTTGGGGGCGTAAGTCCTGTGAAGTTAGGGGAACTAATTTAGTGTCATTAATACCTCATTCTCTGAGCCGGTGCGGTGCGACCGATGAAGATTAGGAAGATTGTGGGTTCTGCCTCTGCACCAGACCTATCAGCTGGGTTATGTTATATAATGTTCGGGGTGCCAAGGCTGTGAGCGCCCCAAGTTTGTGGCAATGTTTAATAAAAGGCTGCTGCGGCCATTTTACCCAAGGCGCAGGCAGTCATGGGTTTATTTCATGGATATTAGTTATACAGGTAAGAATTGATGGTTACATTTAACACGGCCAATAATCCCTCTTTAATTTGTCATGAGTAGAGACAAATGAATTGATCCTGAGAAATCAAATTTGTGATGAATGTTAAGAAATCCGCAGATCCCAGACAGTGCAAATGATTTGTGATTTTATTCATTCAAACCCCCCGAAAAAAATGCTGCCTCCATTTTACACATTGCACAAGATTACATTAATCACAGAAGGGTCAAAAGACTTGAGGTGCAAACATGCAGTTACCTCATCACATGGTATAACTCAGGCAATCAGGACAGACTATCACAGGCAGTATAAAAGTTGAGGCAGGGAATGCAGCAGGCATTTTACAATTATTTAGAGTAGTGAGAGAACAGCAACACTCAGAGCTCAGCAACAGATATCAGAAGAGAAAGCTCTAAACTATTGGACTAAAACTCCAGACAGTAACATGTTGTATGGAGCTCTGCAGGCAATGAGAGTAGTATTCTGTAAAGAAAACAGAAATTCAAATGATAGGTGGGAGAGATAGGAGAGGAGCCAGCAGAAGCAGTGTCATACTCAGTGTGAGCGATCAATAAGATGGGAGAGCTGGTATCTGTCCTGCTACATTTACTCACTATTACACAGGGTTTTTGTTCATTCTTATTGTACTAGAAAGCGGATGCAAGTCATAACAATAAAATCTGTAATATGTGTCAGTCAGAGCAGGCGCGCTTTCTAGAATTTCACTTCTGAGCGTGTCACAGCATGAATACTGTGCAATGTTGCAGGAGATGGATTTTTATTATTTAGATATTTTTGGAAATTTAATTGAATTTTAGTTAAAAAAGTAGAAAAAATGCTGAAAACTAAAAACATGTAGACATTTAACTGCACGCGTCAATTTATTCACACATTTTTACTAGTCACCTTGGCGGCCTCCACATTGTCTTTTTACCTAACTAGCAGAACTTGTTACGTCTGTTGTAGGCAAAGGTCATATAATAGAGAGTGAAAAGATTATGAAAATGTAATATCATGTTGTACAAAATCTATGATAAAAGAAACCATGACAATGGCACTGGACGGGGCAGTGTAGAAGTAGATCTCATATCATGGCTAAGAATATGGGAGCTGCAGCAGAAGCGCCACCACCGCGACTGGCACCAGCCATCTGGGCAGTAGGACTTCCAAACGCAGGTGACAATTGTCCTCCTTTTCTCCTTTGCCTCTGGCAATCATATAAGTGATGAGGAACCAGAGGACAAAATGGAATATACAGCACATCACTCGTCTCCATCACAGCGGGATGTTACCTTTAAGGCCGGGGTCACACTAGAGAGAAATATGGATGAGTGAGAGGCGTAAAACCACACATTGCACATGGAAATTATTCTCTATGGGGCAGCTCCCATCAGCCGTATATTTCTTGTCCGTACTTTACGGTCCGTGCCAATCGCAGCATGCTGCGATTGTCAGCGTACTACGCCCATAGTACGCCAATGCAAGTCTATGGGTGCGCAAAAACAACGCATTGCACACGGACCAGATGTGTGAATTGCGAGAAATACGCACCCGGTGTCCTTTAGAAAAGCCGGCAATTCAGTGCGCGATACAGTGAAATCATACTGACAGGTTTAATAAAGAACCGAAACAATAGATATATAAACATAGAAAACACACACACACATATATATATATATATATATATATATACATACACATGTCCTTGAGACACATATATATATATTTATATATATTTATATTACATAGGGTTTATTTACATAGAGTTTCATAGATTTTATTTATATAGATTATATAGAGATTATTTATATAGTTTCATAGAGGTTATTTATATTTCATAGAGTATATTTCATAGAGTTCTACATAGCATAATAGCCGCAAAATCAATTGCCGGCTTCTATAAAATCATTCCCCAACCCGACATGAAATGACACATGGTTACATACAGTAAACCATTTCATTTCATGCATTTTATTAAATGTCCCTGACTAATAATTAAATTAGGGTTTGTGTGTAAAATTTGGGACGTCTAGGTGTTAAATTAAAGGGTTAATTCGTTGGGAAAAAATGCGTGGGCTCCTGCGGCAAAATCACAACCAGAGAGGTAAATCAGGTGAGTGAGAACAGATTTTAATAGCCTTGAGAGAGACCATTGTTTTTACCCCCCGGCTACATGATCGCAGTGTACTGGGGATTAGGAAAACATCTGAAGTGATGGCCGGGGGACCACCACAATGCAGGGAGACTACGGTACACAAGATGAGGTGCAAAGAACAATGGGTTAATTTATTTACAGGCAAGGAATGTAGTGTTAGGAAAGTGTAAACAGGGGTATGCAATGACATAAAACAATTTACAATAGTGATATTCTCTAGCTGGACTGTACAAATGACACAGTGCACCAACTATGACAGATCAGTGTATTCTTTCAAAAGGCAAAACAATACAATAAAGTACAGTATTCTGCTACTCTAACTATAGCCTGACTCGCCGCTGCTATTTCGGCCACATGGCTACCGTGCTCTGACTATTTCAGTCTATCCTAAGCCCTAAACATGTGCTCACATGGGGTTAACACTCACGGTAAAGTTGGTGTCTCAGTTCCTTCCTGGGGGCCCCCTACAGTTCTCTGCAAGATGATGCGATGTCCTCCCTGGCAGCTCTGTGCAGTGTGGTCCTGTCCTTGTGTGAAGATTCCAAGCCTGTTCCTAGAAATGGTGAACTCCATCTTCTGAATTCCTTCCTTGTAGATCTTCATGGCTCCTCACAGTATCACAAGAAAACCATCTTCGTTATCCCCAGAAGGGTATACACAATCCACAAGTTCAGTCAGTTACAAGCTGCACGTTTTTCTCCTCACGTCAGTCTCCTGCAGACTCCCAGCTCCAAACACTCACTGGCAAAACAGCCCCTCCCCTCTCCATAGCTGGAAGAGCAAAACAAAGCAGTCTTTTGAAGGGTAGAATAGAATGTACCATCGCATCAGCCAAGGGGGTGCTGTCTCTTAAAGGGGCAGCGTGTCTCTGCTGTCCATAGCAATGTCAGCCCCTTACACATCGGCAGGGAGGGGGCTCCCTGTGTGCTTCCCTGAGACCGCTGGAGCAGTGCAATGTGCTGCGCTGCTTCAAGAGTCTCCATCCCTGCAGACCCCTGGATCCAAGATGGCCGTGGGGGCTTTCGGGGGCCGGCCTGCAGGGAGGCGGCTTACTCAGTGCCTGATGAGGGTCTAGTTTCCAAAATGGGTCACTTGTGGGGGGTTCAACAGTTTAGGCACATCAGAGGCTCTCCAAATGCAACATGACACCGCAGACCATTCCATCAAAGTCTGCATGCCAAAACATCACTACTTCCCTTCCATGCATCGATGTGTGCCCATACAGTAGTTTTCTCCCACATATGGGGTATCAGCATACTCAGGACAAATTGGACAGCAAGTTTTAGTGTCCAATTTCTCCTGTTACCTTTGGGAAAATAAAAAAAATGGGGACTAAAAGATCATGTTTGTGGAAAAAATATGATTTTTCTATTTTCATGCCCGGGCGTTAAAAACTTCTGTGAAGCACTTGGGGGTTCAAAGTGCTCACCACACTTCTAGATAAGTTCCATGGGCAGTCTAGTTTCCAAAAAGGGGTCACTTTTGGGGGGTTTCCAGAGTTTAGGCACATCAGGGGCTCTCCAAAGGCAACATGACACCCACAGACCATTCCATCAATCTGCATTCCAAAACATCATTACTTCGCTTCCAAACCCTGACGTGTGCCCATACAGTAGTTTTCTCCCACATATGGGGTATCAGCGTACTCAGGACAAATTTCACAATAACTTTTGGGGTCCAATTTCTCCTGTTATCCTTGATAAAATAAAAAAATTGGACCTGAAGTAATTGTTTTGTGAAAAAAGTTAAATGTTCGTTTTTTTTAAACATTCAAAAAATTCCCGTGAAGCACCTGAAGGGTTCATAAACTTCTTGAATATGGCTTTGAGCACCTTGAGGGGTGCAGTTTTTAGAATTGTGTCACTTTTGGGTATTTTTTATCATATAGACCCCTCAGTGACTTCAAATGTGATGTGATCCCTAAAAATAAAATGGTGTTGTAAAACTGAGAAATCGCTGGTCAACTTTTAACCTTTATAACTTCCTAACAAAAATAAAATGTGGTTCCCAAATTGTGCTGATGTAAAGTAAACATGTGGGAAATGTTACTTATTAAGTTTTTTGTGTGCCGTATCTCTGTGATTTAAGGGCATAAAAATTCAAAATTGGAAAATTGCAAAATTTTCGCCAAATTTCCATTTTTTCACAAATAAACGCAAATTATATGAATTAAATTTTGCCACTAGCATGAAGTACAGAAATGTCACAAGAAAATAATGTCATAATCACCGGGATCCATGGAAGCGTTCCACAGTTATTACCTCATAAAGGGACAGTGGTCAGAAATGTAAAAATTGGCCTGGTCATGATTGTGCAAACCACCATGGGGGTAAAGGGGTTAAATAGGATATGTTTTTATTAAACACTAGCTGAAGAGCCCGGCGCTGCCCGGGCTTTGTAACTAACAGTGGTTAGTTATAACAAATTATAATTATCCTCCATCCCATAGTCCCGTGCCCATATACCCATCATACATATCCTCCATCCCATAGTCCAGTGCCCATATACCCATAATACATATCCTCCATCGCATAGTCCCATGCCCATATACCCATCATACATATCCTCCATCCCATAGTCCCATGCCCATATACCCATCATACATATCCTCCATCCCATAGTCCCGTGCCCATATACCCATCATACATATCCTCCATCCCATAGTCCCATGCCCATATACCCATCATACATATCCTCCATCCCATAGTCCCGTGCCCATATACCCATAATACATATCCTCCATCCCATAGTCCCATGCCCATATACCCATCATACATATCCTCCATCCCATAGTCCCATGCCCATATACCCATCATACATATCCTCCATCCCATAGTCCCGTGCCCATATACCCATCATACATATCCTCCATCCCATAGTCCCGTGCCCATATACCCATCATACATATCCTCCATCCCATAGTCCCGTGCCCATACACCCATCATACATATCCTCCATCCCATAGTCCCGTGCCCATATACCCATCATACATATCCTCCATCCCATAGTCCCATGCCCATATACCCATCATACATATCCTCCATCCCATAGTCCCATGCCCATATACCCATCATACATATCCTCCATCCCATAGTCCCGTGCCCATATACCCATCATACATATCCTCCATCCCATAGTCCCGTGCCCATATACCCATAATACATATCCTCCATCCCATAGTCCCATGCCCATATACCCATCATACATATCCTCCATCCCATAGTCCCATGCCCATATACCCATCATACATATCCTCCATCCCATAGTCCCGTGCCCATATACCCATAATACATATCCTCCATCCCATAGTCCCATGCCCATATACCCATAATACATATCCTCCATCCCATAGTCCCGTGCCCATATACCCATCATACATATCCTCCATCCCATAGTCCCGTGCCCATATACCCATCATACATATCCTCCATCCCATAGTCCCGTGCCCATATACCCATCATACATATCCTCCATCCCATAGTCCCGTGCCCATATACCCATAATACATATCCTCCATCCCATAGTCCCATGCCCATATACCCATCATACATATCCTCCATCCCATAGTCCCGTGCCCATATACCCATCATACATATCCTCCATCCCATAGTCCCGTGCCCATATACCCATCATACATATCCGCCATCCCATAGTCCCGTGCCCAAATACCCATCATACATACCCTCCATCCCTTAGTCCAATGCCCATATACTCATCACACATCCTCCATCCCATAGTCCCGTGCCCATATACCCATTATGACATCATCATCATCATGGCAACCGTTATGACATAAACAACCCCATTGCAACCTATGATGAATCAGTGTCGCCATGACAACCATTGTGACATCATAATGAAGGGCGGGGCTTGATGCGCACACACTTTTTCCCCATTATGTAGATAGGGGCAAAATTGTTTGGTGAATTGGAACACGCGGGGTTAAAATTTCGCCTCACAACATAGCTAAGGACACTCTCAGGGTCCAGATGTGTGACTGTGCCAAATTTTGTGGCTGTAGCTGCGACGGTGCGGATGTCTATCCCGGACATACACACATACATACACACATACACACACACATACATACACACACATACATACACACATACATACACACACATACATACACACACAAATTGAGCTTTATATATTAGACTAGTGTTGAGCATTCCGATACTGCAAATATCGGGTATCGGCCGATATTCATGGTATCAGAATTCCAATACTGGGTTCCGATAGTTTTTGCATATCAAATACCGGAATCGGAAGTTCCCATAATGCTATGAGCCAGTTTGATTTGATTCAGCCAATCAGGAATCCTAAGAAGTGTGGGCACATCCTGTTATGCATGTTAGGCATGTTAACTACTGGCATGGCTGTGACTGGCTGCGAGCAGATCACCCAGCCGCTCCTCCCCCAAACATACGCTGAACAGTGATCTATGGAAATTGAAACTATTGAGGGAGGAGGAAATGACAAGTTCTCATTTCAATGCCAGAACACCCCCCTGGACGTTTATCTTAGAAGCAAGAGATGATATCTTGGAAACCGTGCAGACTAGCCACAGAAGGTAAATTACTTTTTGTCAGCATTCTGCAGCCCAGATATGCACTGAGATTATGTGAAAAGCCTGGACAGCCTGTTCTGTTATGTATTTCTGCCAACTTGGATCGCCCGCCAGGGCTGGTGGGGTACTCGGTACCGGGCCCATTGGTTTCAATGGGAGATGTCACGGTAGCTGTGACCCGGTCCGTGACCCTCGGCATCCATTGTAAAAGGGAAATGTTGAACGTGTGGATGATGATTAAAGTTTATTACTGAATGATTCGTGACACCACCGGTGGTGTTTGGCAATGAAGATGTTAAGCCGACGCTGCAGACAGATCATCTGGGACAGATGGTGTGGTGCAGCAATGATGTTGTGGCCCTCCACAGGTAGGGCTGTAGTCCCAGGGCAGTGTAGATGGAGAGGTAGTGAAGAGACGTAGATGGTGCCGTGCCAGGCACAGAGATGTAGCAGTGCTGAGTGTGTTGGCGCAGGAATAACTGGAGGACACCAGGGCATGTAGTTCCAAAGCTTTACTCACAGTCTGTTGTGCATACAGGTGCCTGCATCCGTGCCGTGTCCTCCAGGTCAGGGGCTCAGTCAACCTCCAAGCTAGATGAAGCACTCCGTTCCAACACTCCGCCAACATATGCCTTTTCTGAACGTCTCCCTCTATTGCTACACAACCCCTTTAACATAGTCAATATCTTTGTAACTCCGAACGACTTAAAAAAAATTAATTCCTGCTATTCCATTTGATTGGGCTAAACCTCTATGCCTTTAATGTCTCCTCCACCTCCCCCAATACATTCTACATTATTCTTAGTTGTTTTCCTTCATGTAGAATGAACCTACAAGGAAAGTAAGGGTTTATTTTAATTCCGATATTTCTGTCCCATTGACTTGCATTGGTTTCCGGTATCGGAATCGGCGATATCCGATACTTTTTGGGTATCGGTCCGATCCAATCCGATCGAATATTTCCCAATATCGGAAGGGATCGCTCAACACTATTAAACACCCCATTTGACTTGCATACACCCTGTTTGTGTTCCAGTGACCGAAAGTTCGGGTCACGTGACTATGATGCAAACGCTGTGGCGCCTTTTACATATTGAAGGGGTGATAACAATTCGGACTAAATGGCCTGGAAAATCATGTGATGTGAGCTCCAGGAACCGGAAGCACAATGCACAAGCACTGGGCGCATCGAACAAATTGAGGCTGTATGCCTACGATGCGATTTTGAAGCGTTTTTGCCTCGATTTTCAGTGCAAAAACGTTGCGAAAACGTTTTAAAAACTCGTGCAGAACGCACCCCATGCATTCCTATGACATCCCGCACATGCGGTGCTAATGCTGTGCTTTTTCCGTGGCGGAATCGCATCATGGAAAAAGTTGCAGCATGCTCGTTCTTTTTGCGGAATCACAAAGAATTGCCGCGATTCTGCGCCCATAGGAATGCATGAGAACCGGTTACTTCCCGCATGTGGCTATGCCCACCATGCGCAAAGTTAAGCGTCTCATGTGTGGATGGGACCCACGGTGTGGAGGAGAGGAGACTGTCCTCCAGGCCCTGGGTACAATAACTCTGTAAAAAAAAGAATAAAAAATAAAAAATCGGGGTATATTTACCTTCCGGCGTCACGCGCAGCCTCCCCGGGCCTCAGTGTTCCCAGTAATGCCTTGCGGCAAGGACCTATGATGACGTAGTCTCGCGCTACTCTAGCGGTCTCGTGAGATCACTACAGCACCGCGAGACCAACGTCATCACAGGTCATGCAAGGCATCACTGGGAACGGGAGCGTCGCTGAGACTGCGCGGGACGTCGGAAGGTAAATATACCCCGATTTTTTTTTTATCATTTTTAACATTCTATCTTTTACTATTGATGCCTCATAGCCGGCCTCAATAGTAAAAACCTGGTCACACTTGTCAAACACTATGTTTGATGAGTGTGACCAACCTGTCAATCACTTTCCAAGCGATGCTTCAAATCACTTGGAAAGTGCTTGAATTTCGCACGCGAAAATCGTGGCAAAAACGCGAACATAATCGCGGTAAAATCGCGCTGGAAAAAAAAGGCGCGGTTTCTGGGAAGGAGTCCGGTTTTGAGTGTCCGGTTTAAAACGCTACTTGGGCACATAGCATGAAGGAGTTTTTTTCATGTGGGTTAGAAGCCCGGTAACCACCGCAGTGTGCGTTCCATGGACCGGAAGCGCCTTATATCAGCCTGAAGTGCCTGCCTGCATCATAGAGGAGATTATACTATACCATGTTATGTCGAGGGCTTTCTTAACAGAAAGTGGTGAGTTTTTTCTGAGCACTATCTCCTTTTTAATTCAGCCCTGTCCTTCCTTTCACTCTCTGCAGACTGGCATAGAGAGTGGAGGGACCGCATGTCTCTATAGCACTTAGCACTTTATCTCCTATTACAAGCGAGTCTCCTGATGATTATGAATGAAACGCGTTGGGACACCACCTGAGGGAGAGTGCAGGGTATGTTTAGCACAGGGGTAGTTGTGGACTGCCCTTGTCAGGGCAGAGTCTGGGGAATAGGCCATTGTTAGCCCCATAGGGACCGACAGGGTATTTTCTATTCCACAAATTGACTGAGGATCAATCTGCGACACAATATTTACTACTCCCCCTTCATACGGTCATCTGATTGATTTCTCTGTATGTGACCATTACTGGCAGTGACATCATGGTGCCACATATGTTATACTCCTCAGATTACATGCAGACACGATTACACTGCCGGTATTTGGTGACTAGGTGCAATCTATCGGAGCACAGGTTTTTCCCTCATGACAGTATTTCTTGTATTCATATAGATTCTGATCCCGGCTACTGCAGGTTGAATCCTTTTCATCCTGGGTCGGGGTTTTTCCCGCAGTTGTTGTCTCATTGACCATAATCTGCTGTGGATAAAACCCCACCTTTTTGCACATTAATAGGTGGCACTTATTGTTTCCACATTTTAATAGGTACATTAATAGCGCCATAGCTTGAGAATAAGCAGGGACCCGATCATATTCACTCATCTCCACTCTCTATCCCTATTCCCATCACTTGGGCTCCTACAGTCTCCATCTTGCTTTTATCTTTATCTTCAGTTTTATTTGGGGTTTATGATTTTCATTTTGGATTTGTTCTGTCAGACTAAAACAGGAATACAGGTAATGAATTACAAAGTAAGAAAATTATGTAGATGAATTCAGTATGTAAAATATATTATGCAGAATTCATATTGATGGTTAGGGGAATGACAGAGGCCGTGTATGATCACATCTGTAATATAACGCTTCTCACCTCTGCGTGTTTCCATGTTATAGACTGGGTGCTCATGTAAAGCTCTTGGCCACTGACCGCCCATGGTGTAAAATGTCCTACTTCAATATTTTGTACAACCTTATGACCAGTATTATGAGTAAATCTCCAGTTTGTTATCTTATATGAATGTACAGCTTCCCCGTGTTCATTAAAGTAATATGTAGGCTTCGCTGTATCCGGTGAATTCTTCGTCATTTGGATGAAGCGCTGTAACTTCCGTGTGTATTGTACAAATCCGGGTGTGGAATTTTCTTGATATTTGTCTTTTACAAATAAGAACATTTCATGTAGAGCTTTAGCCAGAACTTCTACTGCGTAATATAATCTCGGAGAAAACCCTGATGAGAGGTAATTCCTTATACTTGGCACAATAAACTCAATCGAATCAATATCATCGTCCACTGTCCATTTAACTGAAACAAAGGAATCTTTATCTCCATTATCTAATAGAGAATCTAATATTTTCCAAAATTCTTTATTTTTGGTTATAGTGTGAATTTTCGTGTAGTTTTTCACAATGTCTTCCACACCAGGAAAAGTTTGTGATGAAATGTCCACTGCTAGACTTCCGTTCAATAATGGGAAGTCTTCATCTCTAATGAAGTAACTGGAGACCCAGAATGGTGGAAAGATGAAAGTTTTGTCAATAAACAGAAAAGTTAAGCGCCCTATTATATCAAACTCATAAGAGAAGGTCCCACAAATGATAATGATACTGACTTCTCGATGCTTAAAAATCGGTAAAATATTATACAAATCTATAGCCGTTTTAAGTTTTATGGTGAAGGCCACACAGATCCCATGTTCTCTCATGAGTTTTGTTAGTATCTGCAGTTCATTCTCTCCATTATCATCATCTGATACTAAAATCCCAACCCAGGTCCAGCCAAAATGCTTCAGCAGTTTGGTGATTACCATGTTGTGGATGTGGTGATTTTGGACTGTTCGAAAAACATGTGGATAGAGGCGTCTGTCAGATAATGAGCGATCGGTGGCTCCATAACTGATCTGCAAAACACAAGAAACATTTTGGGGGCGACTTATTAATGTGATGGAAAAACACCTTCATAAGTCGCAATATTTTTTAGCAAAAAGGCAACAAACAGGTCTGGGGGCTGAGAAAAAAGCTGGAATGGATGGAAAAGAGTGAAAACTAAATAAGACCAGCATGGAGATGATGCCGGCATGACTTTCTGGCTTGCATATGGGATCTGGGAATAATGTTGTCAGACTATTGCGCCGGTTTTATAGATTTTAAAAAAGACCTACCAAACCAAACCAAAAATCTTTTTTAAAGGGAAAAATGCTAAGAAACATTATTTCAGTCATAATTATATATTTATAGGGCAAAATAATATATATAATATATATATATAAATATAAATATATATATATATATATATATCTCCTTTCACACATGTTCACAAGGAGCATTTTGACTTTATTTTTTACTTTAACATTTGTGAGGGCGCTCAATGCTATATTTGGGAGGACCCTCCCTTATGCCAAATAGCTATCAATAAAGTGGAAAAAATATTCATCATCACTTTACAATGCCAGATAAAACATGCCCAAACCACAACCATCATGTCCACCGCCATGTCATTATGTGGCCCTCGCTGACAATTAGCAGACCGCCTGTCGATGCCATGGAACCTGAGTTTGGTAAGGGCCCTCAGGTGGACCTGTATCATACGTTTGGGAGAGTTCTCACTCCTACATTTGGGAGGACCCTCCCTCATGACAAATACTTACCAGATAGCGGAATACATATTCCCCATCACTTTAGAATGCCAGATCAAACAAGCCAGTTTGCATTTTGGGCTTTGCCCGCCACCACCATGTCCCCCGCCATGTCATTATGTGGCCCTCACAGACAATTTTCAGAGCATTTTGTGAGCTCCACAGCACATTTTGGCTCCCGTATCCCAGTGGAGCCGCTGTCATAGTGGGTGAAGCCGCTGTAAGGTGAATATAATACAGGAGTTGGGGGAGCTGTATGATCAATGTCAGGAAATTGAATTCTACCAGACAACAAAAGCATTAGAATTAAATTCTGAATCCAGTGTAACAAGTGAGGGCCGGTATTGTGCTCAGTCTGTCAGGCCTGAGACCCATGTCAGGAACATGGACAAGCCTCATGTTACATGGAAGCAGCCTCCTCAAGGGGAAGAGCCAGGAGCGCCATTGACAAATCTGCACAAGACCAAGCACTTCTTCTGGAAACTTCCCAACCAGGCAGAATGTATATTTTGCATGGTGTTGAGCAACAATGAAGTAATTACAGGATACAGTATGTCCCAGAGAGTGATGAGGTCTGTGGAGTGTATTACTCAGGTGACAGGCAGTGCTACAGAGCTCAGGTAAAGGCCTTACTTGGCAATGACAATAGTCCAATATGTAGATAAGGAAAACAGCCACACTCAAAATAGTGTTTTTCTTGAATGCAAGTGAAAACGTTTATTGAATACACCACAGAAAGGTATGACAAAATATTAAGGTAACATTTTGACCCGATCACGGGTCTTTAACAAACATCACTTAGGTTAGAAAAAGAATGGCTGAGATGAGCAAGGAATAGGCCAAGGCAGAAGAAAATAGAAGTCCCAGCTGTGGCTTAATGTTATTGAAGGGCAAGCACCGTCTGTGGTGGTATGTGTCATTTAGATGCCTGGAAAAGTCAGCAGTGGTCTTTGTCCAGCACCAGACAATGTAAAGTGCTAATGAATGTGTATGCCCTATCTAACTAACAAATTGTGAACAGACATGTATGCCGACAACTGACAACTGAACGCTGCGCTGGGACAATGAACTGGACGTGGTTGCTGACTGTTGTGTCTGTTCATGCTGCAGGATGTGGATAGGAGACCTCAGTGCCTGCTTCATGGACAGCAGATTGGAAAGGGCCAGTGGTTTCACCATCAGACACAGATTTTGCACCCAGGCGTTCCACCCTCCTACTGGGGTGCTGCGTATATGAGGTATTATGTCAAATTTCCCTTTATAAAGGGATGTGTGGGTAAGATTTTAGAGCTAGCAGCATATATAGAGAGCATGTTTCATTACTCAAATTATTATTCTGTGTAAGGCTGAAACCTGAAGAATTGTGTGGAGCATATTAATGAATTCATGTTCCAAAATGCCCAAGTGCAGACCCAAAAATCAACATCAGGCTGCCAGATACACGATTAAAGGGACTATGAGAAGGACAACACAATAAAAAAAGTATAATAATAGAATATAGAGAGATTGAGAGAAGAAATTTGACCATTGCACAATGTACAAAGGTTTCCAAAAATTACCCCAAGGGGTCTGTATCATACACGCTGAAAGAGAACATGATGGGGACCTCACAATACTTTTTGCAGTTATTACAATAGGTGGAAGTAGGGAGAACAAGTTTGTGAGTCGATGTCCATTATGAATGGTAGCCATTGATCATCTGAAGGTAGAGGCCAGCAGGACAGGCCATAGCTACGTATTAACCATCATCGATCAGTTCACCAAATTTGTTGTGGCCGTCCCTGTGATGGATTTCACTGCCCAGACTACACAGTGTTGGAGCAGGGAGAGATAAGTATTGCAAGTGCTATGGCTGCAACAAAATTATGGCCGATATTACTGACTACCTTGCCTGCCTCAAGATGTAGACTGCCCAGCCATGATGCAGTTTGTCGCTGCAAGTAGTTGGCCAGTACCTCCGTGTTGAGTCCGCTGTCGCCCAAAAATTCGGTCTTTCACATGCAGGAGGAGGGCAGGGATGGCTTTTCGAGAAAAGAAGTGCCGACTGGGTAGGTCATAGCGTGGGACAGAATAGGCCATGAGCTCTCGGAATGCTTTGCTTTCAAAGAAACGTAAGGGCATCATCTCTAATGAGATCAGTTTGGCAGTATAGCCGTTCAAAGCCAGTGTACGCAGGTGAGAGGATGAGTATTTTCTTGTCCTACTCAGAGTGTCTGATATGGTTAGCTGGACTTGAGAGCTGCATATGGAGGAACTAGCGGTGGACCTGACGGATCAAGAGGGGGTTTGTGATGGTGATGGTGGTGGTGGTGGTGGCCTAGATTCAGTCTTTCGTAGCCAAAACATAGTGATTCCCTGACTGCTTTGCCATTGCGACGAAGCCTCAAGATTGCTGGTGGTGTGCTTACTGGTGGGCTTTCAGTGGGGGAAGCAATGGAGCGTTGCTCAATACCTTCAGATGGAGCAGGTGCAGATGTGCTACCTGAGGTTTTGTAGTCCACCCATGCTTGCAAGTGCATGGTAGTTAAATGTGTAAGCATGCAACTGGTATTCAAATTTCTGAGATTTTTACCTTGGCTAAAGTTCCTTCTGCACTTCTTACAGATAACCTTTGCCTCATCAGGATTTTGGTTAAAAAAGTGCCACACTGCAGTCTTCGTACTATAGTATAAATTTGCAGGCCTTGCACGCTGTGCTAATTTGACCGTCTGGCCAAGCTGTCCTGCAATTCTTTTTTTTTAAACAAGATTTTGTACAGCTACGGTGCTGCCAGATAACCACTGCTGCGATGTCGATGCCTGCTGCGGATCCTTCTCCTCTTGTGAGCTATTGCCAGCGCTGCCCTCTTCCCCCAGTGGATGCCAATCCGGGTCAACAACTGGGTCATCCATCACCTCCTCTTCAATTTCATCTGCACTTTCCTCTGTGTCACCGTGTAATGTGGTATAGTATGCGGGAAGAGGCCAAAGAAGTTCACTGAGAAGATCCGAGGTAGACCTCCTCTCCCCCAGAGCAAAACAACTTAACCAGCTGTCTGAACAAGCGAGATGGAAGCCGAGGGCTCAGGAGGCTCTGGGAAATCCCCAGGCTGCGGGCGCGAAGAGGAGTCTAAAGGCCACAGCAAATGTGCCAGAGGAGACGTGCTGGCATCAGCGTCGGGAGACAGTGGAAAGGCGCGACTCAGGAAGACTGCCGATTAAAGCTGTTATGGCATCGTTGTCGGGGCTGGTCCTGAGCGGTGGTAAGCCTGCTGCTGGGCATGACACAGGGAGCTGTGTTATCTGCAGCGGCGGGGAAGGAAGCAGGCAGTAGCCCGGGGAAGGCGGCGGTATACACTTCAAAGCCAAAGCCAGTGACAGCGCATGCAGGCAGGAACCCGAGAGAAGCAGCGGTAAACTCTTCAGAGGATGCAGGAGCAACCAGGAGCCCAGGAGAAGCGGCAGTGGTCTCATCAGCGGCTGCAGGAGCGACTGGGAATCCAGGAGAAGTGGCAGTAAATTCATCAGGGGTGCATGAATAATCATTGACAGCTGCAGGGATAGGCTTCAGGTTTGCGGTGTAGATGGGGAGTGAAGGCATCGCGTAGCAGCAGAGGAGACAAGGTGGCGGAGACGCTGTGGATCAGAGGAGGGAGAAACTGCATCCTCCATACTGTGCAAGATTTGGTGGCTTAGGGGAGAATTGTCACATATTGG